>NC_139021.1:68264122-69464122 GCF_964662115.1 Mustela nivalis | reverse complement strand
CCACTGAACGGCTTTTTACCTTTGTCAAGGCCCCATTCGACATATGGGTGTAGTTCTCTTTCTGGGTCCCTGATTCTGTTCCACTTATCCATCTTTATTCTGTTCCATTGGTCTAGCTCTTCACCAACACCACGCACTTTTGATTACTGTAGACGAATATCTTGAAATGGGGTAGAAGGATTCTTCTGGTTTTCTTCTTCAGTTTTAGTTTCTCCTCTTTTTCTAGGTCCTAAAATAGAAAGATTATAGTTTTGAGACTCCTTTTCTTTTTAGAGAGAGAGACAGAGACAGAGACAGAGACAGAGAAAGGGAAGCGGTGCAGAAAGAGAGAGAGATGATTAAGCAGCCACTATGCCCAGCACCAGCACAATGTAGGTTCAGCCTCACTATCCCAAGGTTGACTATGACCCGAGTCAAAATCAAGAGTTGGACTAACTGACTGAGCCACCCAGATGCTCCTCCTCCTTTCTAATGTATGCATTGAGTGCTATAAATTGAGCTCTCTGTTGATTTAGCTGTGTCCCACCAATTTTAATACGTTGTAGTTTTATTTTCCTTCGGGTCAGTGCACTGAAATTTTATCTTTTGTCTCCGATAATCTAGAAAGTTACTTTCTACGTGTTTAGATTTTGTTATGTTTCTCCCTTTGATATCTAGTTTCATTTTTAACTTTTTTTTATAAGTGTCAAAGTTTAATTCCAAGACAATGCTACATAGGGTTGCATTTTTTTCAGGTACACAATATAGAGATTCTCCTCCGCTGCCCAAGGACTGTTAGCTCCTGTTGCCAGGCACTGATTTGCGTTGGAGTCTCGGGTGCACCTCCCCCACCCCTACTCCCTTCAGCTCCTGTTGTTTCCAGGCACTGGTTTGCATTGGAGACGGAACCCTCGTAGGGGTTCCAAGCAGTTTCTAGTGGCCGAGAGGACACTGGTGATCAGAGACAAAGCCCCCAGGCTCTCTGGAGCCAGCTGGTGGCCATTACAATGTCTCCCCACACAGTTCTGGAGCCGCTGTGGGCTCTCCGGGAACAGCTGTGGGCTTCTGGGTTGCCGATAATCGAACGTTGGCCACATGGGCCACGAGACTCTGGGTTTGGCTGGGAGATCCTCGTGTGCACTGTGTTGCTGGTGTTCATTCCAGTAAAGTGTGGACTCCGCTTAAGAGGAAGAAAGGGGCCCTGTGCCCAGAATGAAGTATCTGGAAAAGACATGGAGAAGACCGACCCGGATGCACCAGCCCATGGAGCCGTCGCATCATCGGAGCACAAGGCCAGTCCTCTCCCGCTACAGATCCTTGCTCTGGCTGCCCTGAATCAAGATGTCGGGTACTTTTCTGTGGGAGACGCTACGCAACTGCTGAAGGGAGTTCGGCAAAGGCTGTTGAAGAAGAGCCCTCACCAGCTCACCGATGAAAATCCCATCTGTGGAGCAGCCCAGGACGATGGAGAACCCCCTGCGAGGAATATGCCAGAAGACTTCAAGGACAGCCCTGATCTGCGGGGAAGTGCAGACCCTCTGTCTCAGGACATTGGCAGCTGTGGACTGAGAGGGCAGGAAGAGGCAGGGGAGGCAGGCAGGCCAGAGCTTCCTGACGGAGGTGTGCCGTGGCAGGCCCCCGCTGAGGGCCAGAGCCAACACCACACCCTCAGCCAGATCCTACTGACGGTGATGCATCTGCTAGAGCTCCTTCGAGATCATCTGGAAGGTGGGGGCTCAAGGAGGCAGGTGCAGACTGGCTCCTCCTCCACTGATCACGTGCCCCGTGGGAGCCCCCTGAATCAAGGAAAGCCATCCAGGGCACTGAAGAAGGCACGTCAGGGGAATGAAGAGCTCCCAGGAAACACAACAATCCACCAAGCTGAGCAAGTATCTTTTCACCAGCGAAACAGTCTCCTGGAAAGGGAGATTCAGAAGCTGCACCTGAAGCTCGAGGCAGAGCCTAAGCTGTGCGAAGAGCACCTCAAACACCTGGAGAGGAAGATGATGGAGGAGAAGGCACGCTGCCTGCAAGTGAAGAACGAACTCGCCAAGGTGCGCAGGAAGGTGGATGCTGCCCACTGGAACTTAGGCCTCTACAAGAAGATGGCCGACGACCTGCACCGAGAATGGCAGAGAATCTCCTCCTTGCATGACTGAGAGCGCCTCCTGGTGGAGAACAGAAGTGAGGAGAGCCAGAAGGCTGTTCTGTGGGCAGAGAGGGAGTTCCAAAGGCTCAAGGAAGAAAACCATTGCCTCAGGCAGAAGCTGGCCAACTCTGGGCCCAAGGTCCAGCCTGTCTCCGGGGGGCCTCCTGCTCCTGCTCCTGCTCCTGCTCCAGCTCCAGCTCCTGCTCCTGCTCTTCTGGGCACAGCCTCCAAATGCCCTCAAGGGCCACAGGCTCCCCTCAAAGCCCAGAAGCCCAAGAAGGGAGCAAGGGTGCACTGGCCAGACTCCAAGTTCTCGGGTCCCCTGCAGGTCTGATTCCCTTTCCCAGCAGCCACCTACACTCACAACCAGAGCACAAAAGCTCCTGTGCTTCCTTACCCCTTCAGCCACACCCATTGCTCCTCTGACTGGAGATCCACCCCATTCTTGAACTGATGCTACCTATTCCCTATAGCCATGTGAGAGAGCATTTTTCATTGTTAAACCAAAAAAATAAAACGATCAAATTGCTGATCCTACTGCGACTGAGAATTGATTGTATGAAGGGATTCTATGCCAAGCAACGAAGGGTTTTAAGTGTCCTTTACTGATCACTTAATTGTCCCAATAACCCAGCGTGTCATATACTACTGAGGTTCAGAGAGGGGACACAACTTGCCCCAAGATCACACAGCTAGTGAATTTCAGAGCTCCCATTCCAAGCCAAGGTTGTCTAATTACCCACTGATGTGAAAATAACTACCACTCCTACCACTACGATGACTTCTGCTTCTTCATTTCTGAGAGAGAGAAAGAGCGAGGGCACACACACATGCAAGCGGGGGAGGGGCAGGGAGACAGAGATTCCTAGACAGCCTTCGACTCAAGTGCACAACCAGACGCTGGGCTGGATTTCACAGACCATGGGACCACGCCCTGAGCCAAAATCAAGAGTCAGATGTTGACCTGACTAAGCCACACAGGCACCCTTCCCTTGTGCAAGGAACTTCTAGGCAAGCTGCTGTAAGGATCCCAGAAGGGCTTGACAAAATTTTCTCATAGGTCACGTTCTAGTTTGGATGCAAGGATTATGGTGATGCCTAGCTGAGGTAAAGTCCCAGCAAAGCATGGAGGGCAGCCTTTCAGGGTCTCCAACGATTCCCTTCGTGGGTACACCTCGTTTTGTGTTCCATACTCTACCACTGGATTAGAGTCAGGAACTCCTGCCTCACTTCGAAAGGACAGAATATGGCCCGAGAGATAGATAGCATGTCCCTTCTGAGGCTCGTAGACAAAGACACTGGTCTCCTCTTGGGCTTGCTCTCGCTCCCTCACCATTGGTTTCGAGGGAAGCCGCCTGCTCCTTGTGGGCTGTATGATGGAGAGGCCCATGTGGCAAGGAATGAATATTTCTTGCTCACCGCAATGGAGGACCTCTGGCTGCTAGGAGCCACCCGAGTGAGCACACAAGCAGATTTCCCGCCAACAAGCCTGGAGATGACTGAAGACCCACATGACATCTTGACTGCAGCCTTGTGAGAGATCCTGAGACACAGGTCCCTGGCTAGATGCACCTGGATGCCTGGCCCACGGAAACCATATGCGGTTATCAACTGGTGTTGTCGGAAGCCCTCTGGGTTGCGGAAAACATTCAAAAAGACACAAGGGTGAAGCCACAGTTCTGGCTGCTGACCCACCCCCCTCTCCTGGGCTTGAAATTCCAGGGAAGTCAAGCGATGGTAGCAACCACTGAGAGATTAGGGTAAACAATGCCAGAAAGAGGTCCTCTATTCTGTTCTTCATGTATCTCTCTGAGAGGACATGCCCTCATCTGATCCACCCGAGCCAATAGGTGGCCCATGCAGGAGGAGACAACTGGCCGTGTGGTCCACGTCGGCTGAGAGCACTAGACCCAGCGTCGCAGAGCCTCCTTGAAGCCAGAAAAAGAGCCCAGAAGTTCCTTGGTGTCCCTAGAGAAGGCACAGAAATTAGATGAGTTGAAAGCCTGGGACCTGGTCATTGGGCTTCTGGGCAAGAGGGGAGATGGCCTGTGGAAGGGACACTGCCTGCAACCCCTCTTGGACCAGACCCCACCTGTCTGCTTTGGGATACTGAGGATTAAGACGAGAGTGAACTAGTGTAGAAGAGATGGTGTTCTAATGCTTGGCAGGTTTAAAGCGATTGAAATCGTTGACATTCCTATTCTCCTCGTCCTCAGGACCACCATTAAGGGGAAGCGGCCTTCAAAGAAGCAAGAGGAGTTTATCACTTACAGCAGCCCTGTCAAGTGTCAATATCCAACCACTCCAGTCCCTTCCACCCCCTTGGCAGCCCCACTGCTTTCATAAGGACACAGATACATTCCCCTACAGGCTTTGGAGCAAACGTTAAGTTTTGATTTCTCTAAGATAAATGCCATAGTGCCATGACCTGCTCCTATGGTGGTAGCAAGTCTAGTTCTCAAAGAATCTGTGTGGAAGGGTTGAGCCACTCTATTGGACACCTGAAATTGATATTATACTGCATGTGAACGGGAATGTAACTCACGGCTTGGAAAAGGAAAAGAAACTCTTAACTGTTTTCAAGAGTCAGCTCTATCATTTTCCATTCCCAACTGTGATGCGGGAGTGATCCAGTCATTCCACATCCTGCCTTGCATTTGGTGGTGGGGTCTCTCTCTCCCTCTCTGGCGCATTTGGTTTGAATCACTGTGATAGGTGTGCAGTGAGAGCTCACTGGAGTTTTCATTTGAATTGCCCCAATGGCAACTATCTATGTGGTTTCCATCTGTCTACGCTTTGGTAAAGGTGGCAGGCCCTTTACTTTTTCCCCACCCCCCTTCTATTTCCTTTTGCTAACTAGATTGCATGCTTACTTGGGGATCAAATTCTGAGTTTCCATGCTTCAGACAGGAGTCCTCTATTAGCTATGTGATTTGGACCTATTTCCTCCAAGTTGGTAGCTTGTCTTTTGGGTCTTCTTAAGGAGGTCTTTCACATGGCACAGATTTACAATTCTGATTGTTAATTAATCAACTTTACCTTAGGGAAAATAATTTGATGTTCGACTGGAGGATTCTTTACCTAGCTTTCCATTCTGGAAATTTTTCCCCACATTTTCCCTATAAGATTTATCATTTTCCATGTAAGGCAGTGATTAATTTTGAGCTACTTTTTAAAATACTCTTTTTTTCTTTTTTTCCTTTGGGAGAGTGAACATGTGCATGAGCGGGCAGGGGCCTGGAGGGAGAAGGGAAAAGAGCATCCTCAAGCAGCCTCGCCAGTGAGCTTGGAGCCTGACTTTGTCCCGGGACGCTGAGAGCTTGACAAGAGCCGAAATCAAGAGCTGGCTGCCGCACAGGCTGCCTCACCCAGGCAGCCTGAGTTAAGTTTTGTATAGGGTTTGATACTTAGATTGTGGTCCCCGGCCTCCTCGTCCTCCACCTCCTCCTCCCCTCTCCCGCTCCCTCTTCTGCTTCTCCTTCTTCTTTGCCTATGCATGTCCACTTGCTCTAGCACCATTTATTCAAAACGCTGTCACTCCTCCACTGAACGGCTTTTTACCTTTGTCAAGGCCCCATTCGACATATGGGTGTAGTTCTCTTTCTGGGTCCCTGATTCTGTTCCACTTATCCATCTTTATTCTGTTCCATTGGTCTAGCTCTTCACCAACACCACGCACTTTTGATTACTGTAGACGAATATCTTGAAATGGGGTAGAAGGATTCTTCTGGTTTTCTTCTTCAGTTTTAGTTTCTCCTCTTTTTCTAGGTTCTAAAATAGAAAGATTATAGTTTTGAGACTCCTTTTCTTTTTAGGGAGAGAGACAGAGACAGAGACAGAGACAGAGAAAGGGAAGCGGTGCAGAAAGAGAGAGAGATGATTAAGCAGCCACTATGCCCAGCACCAGCACAATGTAGGTTCAGCCTCACTATCCCAAGGTTGACTATGACCCGAGTCAAAATCAAGAGTTGGACTAACTGACTGAGCCACCCAGATGCTCCTCCTCCTTTCTAATGTATGCATTGAGTGCTATAAATTGAGCTCTCTGTTGATTTAGCTGTGTCCCACCAATTTTAATACGTTGTAGTTTTATTTTCCTTCGGGTCAGTGCACTGAAATTTTATCTTTTGTCTCCGATAATCTAGAAAGTTACTTTCTACGTGTTTAGATTTTGTTATGTTTCTCCCTTTGATATCTAGTTTCATTTTTAACTTTTTTATATAAGTGTCAAAGTTTAATTCCAAGACAATGCTACATAGGGTTGCATTTTTTTCAGGTACACAATATAGAGATTCTCCTCCGCTGCCCAAGGACTGTTAGCTCCTATTGCCAGGCACTGATTTGCGTTGGAGTCTCCGGTGCACCTCCCCCACCCCTACTCCCTTCAGCTCCTGTTGTTGCCAGGCACTGGTTTGCATTGGAGACGGAACCCTCGTAGGGGTTCCAAGCAGTTTCTAGTGGCCGAGAGGACACTGGTGATCAGAGACAAAGCCCCCAGGCTCTCTGGAGCCAGCTGGTGGCCATTACAATGTCTCCCCACACAGTTCTGGAGCCGCTGTGGGCTCTCCGGGAACAGCTGTGGGCTTCTGGGTTGCCGATAATCGAACGTTGGCCACATGGGCCACGAGACTCTGGGTTTGGCTGGGAGATCCTCGTGTGCACTGTGTTGCTGGTGTTCATTCCAGTAAAGTGTGGACTCCGCTTAAGAGGAAGAAAGGGGCCCTGTGCCCAGAATGAAGTATCTGGAAAAGACATGGAGAAGACCGACCCGGATGCACCAGCCCATGGAGCCGTCGCATCATCGGAGCACAAGGCCAGTCCTCTCCCGCTACAGATCCTTGCTCTGGCTGCCCTGAATCAAGATGTCGGGTACTTTTCTGTGGGAGACGCTACGCAACTGCTGAAGGGAGTTCGGCAAAGGCTGTTGAAGAAGAGCCCTCACCAGCTCACCGATGAAAATCCCATCTGTGGAGCAGCCCAGGACGATGGAGAACCCCCTGCGAGGAATATGCCAGAAGACTTCAAGGACAGCCCTGATCTGCGGGGAAGTGCAGACCCTCTGTCTCAGGACATTGGCAGCTGTGGACTGAGAGGGCAGGAAGAGGCAGGGGAGGCAGGCAGGCCAGAGCTTCCTGACGGAGGTGTGCCGTGGCAGGCCCCCGCTGAGGGCCAGAGCCAACACCACACCCTCAGCCAGATCCTACTGACGGTGATGCATCTGCTAGAGCTCCTTCGAGATCATCTGGAAGGTGGGGGCTCAAGGAGGCAGGTGCAGACTGGCTCCTCCTCCACTGATCACGTGCCCCGTGGGAGCCCCCTGAATCAAGGAAAGCCATCCAGGGCACTGAAGAAGGCACGTCAGGGGAATGAAGAGCTCCCAGGAAACACAACAATCCACCAAGCTGAGCAAGTATCTTTTCACCAGCGAAACAGCCTCCTGGAAAGGGAGATTCAGAAGCTGCACCTGAAGCTCGAGGCAGAGCCTAAGCTGTGCGAAGAGCACCTCAAACACCTGGAGAGGAAGATGATGGAGGAGAAGGCACGCTGCCTGCAAGTGAAGAACGAACTCGCCAAGGTGCGCAGGAAGGTGGATGCTGCCCACTGGAACTTAGGCCTCTACAAGAAGATGGCCGACGACCTGCACCGAGAATGGCAGAGAATCTCCTCCTTGCATGACTGAGAGCGCCTCCTGGTGGAGAACAGAAGTGAGGAGAGCCAGAAGGCTGTTCTGTGGGCAGAGAGGGAGTTCCAAAGGCTCAAGGAAGAAAACCATTGCCTCAGGCAGAAGCTGGCCAACTCTGGGCCCAAGGTCCAGCCTGTCTCCGGGGGGCCTCCTGCTCCTGCTCCTGCTCCTGCTCCAGCTCCAGCTCCTGCTCCTGCTCTTCTGGGCACAGCCTCCAAATGCCCTCAAGGGCCACAGGCTCCCCTCAAAGCCCAGAAGCCCAAGAAGGGAGCAAGGGTGCACTGGCCAGACTCCAAGTTCTCGGGTCCCCTGCAGGTCTGATTCCCTTTCCCAGCAGCCACGGACACTCACAACCAGAGCACAAAAGCTCCTGTGCTTCCTTACCCCTTCAGCCACACCCATTGCTCCTCTGACTGGAGATCCACCCCATTCTTGAACTGATGCTACCTATTCCCTATAGCCATGTGAGAGAGCATTTTTCATTGTTAAACCAAAAAAATAAAACGATCAAATTGCTGATCATACCTCGACTGAGAATTGATTGTATGAAGGGATTCTATGCCAAGCAACGAAGGGTTTTAAGTGTCCTTTACTGATCACTTAATTGTCCCAATAACCCAGCGTGTCATATACTACTGAGGTTCAGAGAGGGGACACAACTTGCCCCAAGATCACACAGCTAGTGAATTTCAGAGCTCCCATTCCAAGCCAAGGTTGTCTAATTACCCACTGATGTGAAAATAACTACCACTCCTACCACTACGATGACTTCTGCTTCTTCATTTCTGAGAGAGAGAAAGAGCGAGGGCACACACACATGCAAGCGGGGGAGGGGCAGGGAGACAGAGATTCCTAGACAGCCTTCGACTCAAGTGCACAACCAGACGCTGGGCTGGATTTCACAGACCATGGGACCACGCCCTGAGCCAAAATCAAGAGTCAGATGTTGACCTGACTAAGCCACACAGGCACCCTTCCCTTGTGCAAGGAACTTCTAGGCAAGCTGCTGTAAGGATCCCAGAAGGGCTTGAAAAAATTTTCTCATAGGTCACGTTCTAGTTTGGATGCAAGGATTATGGTGATGCCTAGCTGAGGTAAAGTCCCAGCAAAGCATGGAGGGCAGCCTTTCAGGGTCTCCAACGATTCCCTTCGTGGGTACACCTCGTTTTGTGTTCCATACTCTACCACTGGATTAGAGTCAGGAACTCCTGCCTCACTTCGAAAGGACAGAATATGGCCCGAGAGATAGATAGCATGTCCCTTCTGAGGCTCGTAGACAAAGACACTGGTCTCCTCTTGGGCTTGCTCTCGCTCCCTCACCATTGGTTTCGAGGGAAGCCGCCTGCTCCTTGTGGGCTGTATGATGGAGAGGCCCATGTGGCAAGGAATGAATATTTCTTGCTCACCGCAATGGAGGACCTCTGGCTGCTAGGAGCCACCCGAGTGAGCACACAAGCAGATTTCCCGCCAACAAGCCTGGAGATGACTGAAGACCCACATGACATCTTGACTGCAGCCTTGTGAGAGATCCTGAGACACAGGTCCCTGGCTAGATGCACCTGGATGCCTGGCCCACGGAAACCATATGCGGTTATCAACTGGTGTTGTCGGAAGCCCTCTGGGTTGCGGAAAACATTCAAAAAGACACAAGGGTGAAGCCACAGTTCTGGCTGCTGACCCACCCCCCTCTCCTGGGCTTGAAATTCCAGGGAAGTCAAGCGATGGTAGCAACCACTGAGAGATTAGGGTAAACAATGCCAGAAAGAGGTCCTCTATTCTGTTCTTCATGTATCTCTCTGAGAGGACATGCCCTCATCTGATCCACCCGAGCCAATAGGTGGCCCATGCAGGAGGAGACAACTGGCCGTGTGGTCCACGTCGGCTGAGAGCACTAGACCCAGCGTCGCAGAGCCTCCTTGAAGCCAGAAAAAGAGCCCAGAAGTTCCCTGGTGTCCCTAGAGAAGGCACAGAAATTAGATGAGTTGAAAGCCTGGGACCTGGTCATTGGGCTTCTGGGCAAGAGGGGAGATGGCCTGTGGAAGGGACACTGCCTGCAACCCCTCTTGGACCAGACCCCACCTGTCTGCTTTGGGATACTGAGGATTAAGACGAGAGTGAACTAGTGTAGAAGAGATGGTGTTCTAATGCTTGGCAGGTTTAAAGCGATTGAAATCGTTGACATTCCTATTCTCCTCGTCCTCAGGACCACCATTAAGGGGAAGCGGCCTTCAAAGAAGCAAGAGGAGTTTATCACTTACAGCAGCCCTGTCAAGTGTCAATATCCAACCACTCCAGTCCCTTCCACCCCCTTGGCAGCCCCACTGCTTTCATAAGGACACAGATACATTCCCCTACAGGCTTTGGAGCAAACGTTAAGTTTTGATTTCTCTAAGATAAATGCCATAGTGCCATGACCTGCTCCTATGGTGGTAGCAAGTCTAGTTCTCAAAGAATCTGTGTGGAAGGGTTGAGCCACTCTATTGGACACCTGAAATTGATATTATACTGCATGTGAACGGGAATGTAACTCACGGCTTGGAAAAGGAAAAGAAACTCTTAACTGTTTTCAAGAGTCAGCTCTATCATTTTCCATTCCCAACTGTGATGCGGGAGTGATCCAGTCATTCCACATCCTGCCTTGCATTTGGTGGTGGGGTCTCTCTCTCCCTCTCTGGCGCATTTGGTTTGAATCACTGTGATAGGTGTGCAGTGAGAGCTCACTGGAGTTTTCATTTGAATTGCCCCAATGGCAACTTTCTATGTGGTTTCCATCTGTCTACGCTTTGGTAAAGGTGGCAGGCCCTTTACTTTTTCCCCACCCCCCTTCTATTTCCTTTTGCTAACTAGATTGCATGCTTACTTGGGGATCAAATTCTGAGTTTCCATGCTTCAGACAGGAGTCCTCTATTAGCTATGTGATTTGGACCTATTTCCTCCAAGTTGGTAGCTTGTCTTTTGGGTCTTCTTAAGGAGGTCTTTCACACGGCACAGATTTACAATTCTGATTTTTGGATAAAGTCTAATTAATCAACTTTACCTTAGGGAAAATAATTTGATGTTCGACTGGAGGATTCTTTACCTAGCTTTCCATTCTGGAAATTTTCCCCCACATTTTCCCTATAAGATTTATCATTTTCCATGTAAGGCAGTGATTAATTTTGAGCTACTTTTTAAAATACTCTTTTTTTCTTTTTTTCCTTTGGGAGAGTGAACATGTGCATGAGCGGGCAGGGGCCTGGAGGGAGAAGGGAAAAGAGCATCCTCAAGCAGCCTCGCCAGTGAGCTTGGAGCCTGACTTTGTCCCGGGACGCTGAGAGCTTGACAAGAGCCGAAATCAAGAGCTGGCTGCCGCACAGGCTGCCTCACCCAGGCAGCCTGAGTTAAGTTTTGTATAGGATTTGATACTTAGATTGTGGTCCCCGGCCTCCTCGTCCTCCACCTCCTCCTCCCCTCTCCCGCTCCCTCTTCTGCTTCTCCTTCTTCTTTCATGCCTATGCATGTCCACTTGCTCTAGCACCATTTATTCAAAACGCTGTCACTCCTCCACTGAACGGCTTTTTACCTTTGTCAAGGCCCCATTCGACATATGGGTGTAGTTCACTTTCTGGGTCCTTGATTCTGTTCCACTTATCCATCTTTATTCTGTTCCATTGTTCTAGCTCTTCACCAACACCACGCACTTTTGATTACTGTAGACGAATATCTTGAAATGGGGTAGAAGGATTCTTCTGGTTTTCTTCTTTAGTTTTAGTTTCTCCTCTTTTTCTAGGTTCTAAAATAGAAAGATTATAGTTTTGAGACTCCTTTTCCTTTTAGAGAGAGAGACAGAGACAGAGAAAGGGAGAGAGAGATGATTAAGCAGCCACCATGCCCAGCACCAGCACAATGCAGGTTCAGCCTCACTATCCCAAGGTTGACCATGACCCGAGTCAAAATCAAGAGTTGGACTAACTGACTGAGCCACCCAGATGCTCCTCCTCCTTTCTAATGTATGCATTGAGTGCTATAAATTGAGCTCTCTGTTGATTTAGCTGTGTCCCACCAATTTTAATACGTTGTAGTTTTATTTTCCTTCGGTTCAGTGCACTGAAATTTTATCTTTTGTCTCCGATAATCTAGAAAGTTACTTTCTACGTGTTTAGATTTTGTTATGTTTCTCCCTTTGATATCTAGTTTCATTTTTAACTTTTTTATATAAGTGTCAAAGTTTAATTCCAAGACAATGCTACAGAGGGTTGCATTTTTTTCAGGTACACAATATAGAGATTCTCCTCCGCTGCCCAACGACTGTTAGCTCCTGTTGCCAGGCACTGATTTGCCTTGGAGTCTCGGGTGCACCTCCCCCACCCCTACTCCCTTCAGCTCCTGTTGCCAGGCACTGGTTTGCATTGGAGACGGAACCCTCGTAGGGGTTCCAAGCAGTTTCTAGTGGCCGAGAGGACACTGGTGATCAGAGACAAAGCCCCCAGGCTCTCTGGAGCCAGCTGGTGGCCATTACAATGTCTCCCCACACAGTTCTGGAGCCGCTGTGGGCTCTCCGGGAACAGCTGTGGGCTTCTGGGTTGCCGATAATCGAACGTTGGCCACATGGGCCACGAGACTCTGGGTTTGGCTGGGAGATCCTCGTGTGCACTGTGTTGCTGGTGTTCATTCCAGTAAAGTGTGGACTCCGCTTAAGAGGAAGAAAGGGGCCCTGTGCCCAGAATGAAGTATCTGGAAAAGACATGGAGAAGACCGACCCGGATGCACCAGCCCATGGAGCCGTCGCATCATCGGAGCACAAGGCCAGTCCTCTCCCGCTACAGATCCTTGCTCTGGCTGCCCTGAATCAAGATGTCGGGTACTTTTCTGTGGGAGACGCTACGCAACTGCTGAAGGGAGTTCGGCAAAGGCTGTTGAAGAAGAGCCCTCACCAGCTCACCGATGAAAATCCCATCTGTGGAGCAGCCCAGGACGATGGAGAACCCCCTGCGAGGAATATGCCAGAAGACTTCAAGGACAGCCCTGATCTGCGGGGAAGTGCAGACCCTCTGTCTCAGGACATTGGCAGCTGTGGACTGAGAGGGCAGGAAGAGGCAGGGGAGGCAGGCAGGCCAGAGCTTCCTGACGGAGGTGTGCCATGGCAGGCCCCCGCTGAGGGCCAGAGCCAACACCACACCCTCAGCCAGATCCTACTGACGGTGATGCATCTGCTAGAGCTCCTTCGAGATCATCTGGAAGGTGGGGGCTCAAGGAGGCAGGTGCAGACTGGCTCCTCCTCCACTGATCACGTGCCCCGTGGGAGCCCCCTGAATCAAGGAAAGCCATCCAGGGCACTGAAGAAGGCACGTCAGGGGAATGAAGAGCTCCCAGGAAACACAACAATCCACCAAGCTGAGCAAGTATCTTTTCACCAGCGAAACAGCCTCCTGGAAAGGGAGATTCAGAAGCTGCACCTGAAGCTCGAGGCAGAGCCTAAGCTGTGCGAAGAGCACCTCAAACACCTGGAGAGGAAGATGATGGAGGAGAAGGCACGCTGCCTGCAAGTGAAGAACGAACTCGCCAAGGTGCGCAGGAAGGTGGATGCTGCCCACTGGAACTTAGGCCTCTACAAGAAGATGGCCGACGACCTGCACCGAGAATGGCAGAGAATCTCCTCCTTGCATGACCGAGAGCGCCTCCTGGTGGAGAACAGAAGTGAGGAGAGCCAGAAGGCTGTTCTGTGGGCAGAGAGGGAGTTCCAAAGGCTCAAGGAAGAAAACCATTGCCTCAGGCAGAAGCTGGCCAACTCTGGGCCCAAGGTCCAGCCTGTCTCCGGGGGGCCTCCTGCTCCTGCTCCTGCTCCAGCTCCTGCTCTTCTGGGCACAGCCTCCAAATGCCCTCAAGGGCCACAGGCTCCCCTCAAAGCCCAGAAGCCCAAGAAGGGAGCAAGGGTGCACTGGCCAGACTCCAAGTTCTCGGGTCCCCTGCAGGTCTGATTCCCTTTCCCAGCAGCCACGGACACTCACAACCAGAGCACAAAAGCTCCTGTGCTTCCTTACCCCTTCAGCCACACCCATTGCTCCTTTGACTGGAGATCCACCCCATTCTTGAACTGATGCTACCTATTCCCAATAGCCATGTGAGAGAGCATTTTTCATTGTTAAACCAAAAAAATAAAACGATCAAATTGCTGATCCTACTGCGACTGAGAATTGATTGTATGAAGGGATTCTATGCCAAGCAACGAAGGGTTTTAAGTGTCCTTTACTGATCACTTAATTGTCCCAATAACCCAGTGTGTCATATACTACTGAGATTCAGAGAGGGGACACAACTTGCCCCAAGATCACACAGCTAGTGAATTTCAGAGCTCCCATTCCAAGCCAAGGTTGTCTAATTACCCACTGATGTGAAAATAACTACCACTCCTACCACTACGATGACTTCTGCTTCTTCATTTCTGAGAGAGAGAAAGAGCGAGGGCACACACACATGCAAGCGGGGGAGGGGCAGGGAGAGAGAGATTCCTAGACAGCCTTCGACTCAAGTGCACAACCAGACGCTGGGCTGGATTTCACAGACCATGGGACCACGCCCTGAGCCAAAATCAAGAGTCAGACGTTGACCTGACTAAGCCACACAGGCACCCTTCCCTTGTGCAAGGAACTTCTAGGCAAGCTGCTGTAAGGATCCCAGAAGGGCTTGACAAAATTTTCTCATAGGTCACGTTCTAGTTTGGATGCAAGGATTATGGTGATGCCTAGCTGAGGTAAAGTCCCAGCAAAGCATGGAGGGCAGCCTTTCAGGGTCTCCAACGATTCCCTTCGTGGGTACACCTCGTTTTGTGTTCCATACTCTACCACTGGATTAGAGTCAGGAACTCCTGCCTCACTTCGAAAGGACAGAATATGGCCCGAGAGATAGATAGCATGTCCCTTCTGAGGCTCGTAGACAAAGACACTGGTCTCCTCTTGGGCTTGCTCTCGCTCCCTCACCATTGGTTTCGAGGGAAGCCGCCTGCTCCTTGTGGGCTGTATGATGGAGAGGCCCATGTGGCAAGGAATGAATATTTCTTGCTCACCGCAATGGAGGACCTCTGGCTGCTAGGAGCCACCCGAGTGAGCACACAAGCAGATTTCCCGCCAACAAGCCTGGAGATGACTGAAGACCCACATGACATCTTGACTGCAGCCTTGTGAGAGATCCTGAGACACAGGTCCCTGGCTAGATGCACCTGGATGCCTGGCCCACGGAAACCATATGCGGTTATCAATTGGTGTTGTCGGAAGCCCTCTGGGTTGCGGAAAACATTCAAAAAGACACAAGGGTGAAGCCACAGTTCTGGCTGCTGACCCACCCCCCTCTCCTGGGCTTGAAATTCCAGGGAAGTCAAGCGATGGTAGCAACCACTGAGAGATTAGGGTAAACAATGCCAGAAAGAGGTCCTCTATTCTGTTCTTCATGTATCTCTCTGAGAGGACATGCCCTCACCTGATCCACCCGAGCCAATAGGTGGCCCATGCAGGAGGAGACAACTGGCCGTGTGGTCCACGTCGGCTGAGAGCACTAGACCCAGCGTCGCAGAGCCTCCTTGAAGCCAGAAAAAGAGCCCAGAAGTTCCCTGGTGTCCCTAGAGAAGGCACAGAAATTAGATGAGTTGAAAGCCTGGGACCTGGTCATTGGGCTTCTGGGCAAGAGGGGAGATGGCCTGTGGAAGGGACACTGCCTGCAACCCCTCTTGGACCAGACCCCACCTGTCTGCTTTGGGATACTGAGGATTAAGACGAGAGTGAACTAGTGTAGAAGAGATGGTGTTCTAATGCTTGGCAGGTTTAAAGCGATTGAAATCGTTGACATTCCTATTCTCCTCGTCCTCAGGACCACCATTAAGGGGAAGCGGCCTTCAAAGAAGCAAGAGGAGTTTATCACTTACAGCAGCCCTGTCAAGTGTCAATATCCAACCACTCCAGTCCCTTCCACCCCCTTGGCAGCCCCACTGCTTTCATAAGGACACAGATACATTCCCCTACAGGCTTTGGAGCAAACGTTAAGTTTTGATTTCTCTAAGATAAATGCCATAGTGCCATGACCTGCTCCTATGGCGGTAGCAAGTCTAGTTCTCAAAGAATCTGTGTGGAAGGGTTGAGCCACTCTATTGGACACCTGAAATTGATATTATACTGCATGTGAACGGGAATGTAACTCACGGCTTGGAAAAGGAAAAGAAACTCTTAACTGTTTTCAAGAGTCAGCTCTATCATTTTCCATTCCCAACTGTGATGCGGGAGTGATCCTGTGATTCCACATCCTGCCTTGCATTTGGTGGTGGGGTCTCTCTCTCCCTCTCTGGCGCATTTGGTTTGAATCACTGTGATAGGTGTGCAGTGAGAGCTCACTGGAGTTTTCATTTGAATTGCCCCAATGGCAACTTTCTATGTGGTTTCCATCTGTCTACGCTTTGGTAAAGGTGGCAGGCCCTTTACTTTTTCCCCACCCCCCTTCTATTTCCTTTTGCTAACTAGATTGCATGCTTACTTGGGGATCAAATTCTGAGTTTCCATGCTTCAGACAGGAGTCCTCTATTAGCTATGTGATTTGGACCTATTTCCTCCAAGTTGGTAGCTTGTCTTTTGGGTCTTCTTAAGGAGGTCTTTCACACGGCACAGATTTACAATTCTGATTTTTGGATAAAGTCTAATTAATCAACTTTACCTTAGGGAAAATAATTTGATGTTCGACTGGAGGATTCTTTACCTAGCTTTCCATTCTGGAAATTTTCCCCCACATTTTCCCTATAAGATTTATCATTTTCCATGTAAGGCAGTGATTAATTTTGAGCTACTTTTTAAAATACTCTTTTTTTCTTTTTTTCCTTTGGGAGAGTGAACATGTGCATGAGCGGGCAGGGGCCTGGAGGGAGAAGGGAAAAGAGCATCCTCAAGCAGCCTCGCCAGTGAGCTTGGAGCCTGACTTTGTCCCGGGACGCTGAGAGCTTGACAAGAGCCGAAATCAAGAGCTGGCTGCCGCACAGGCTGCCTCACCCAGGCAGCCTGAGTTAAGTTTTGTATAGGATTTGATACTTAGATTGTGGTCCCCGGCCTCCTCGTCCTCCACCTCCTCCTCCCCTCTCCCGCTCCCTCTTCTGCTTCTCCTTCTTCTTTCATGCCTATGCATGTCCACTTGCTCTAGCACCATTTATTCAAAACGCTGTCACTCCTCCACTGAACGGCTTTTTACCTTTGTCAAGGCCCCATTCGACATATGGGTGTAGTTCACTTTCTGGGTCCTTGATTCTGTTCCACTTATCCATCTTTATTCTGTTCCATTGTTCTAGCTCTTCACCAACACCACGCACTTTTGATTACTGTAGACGAATATCTTGAAATGGGGTAGAAGGATTCTTCTGGTTTTCTTCTTTAGTTTTAGTTTCTCCTCTTTTTCTAGGTTCTAAAATAGAAAGATTATAGTTTTGAGACTCCTTTTCCTTTTAGAGAGAGAGACAGAGACAGAGAAAGGGAGAGAGAGATGATTAAGCAGCCACCATGCCCAGCACCAGCACAATGCAGGTTCAGCCTCACTATCCCAAGGTTGACCATGACCCGAGTCAAAATCAAGAGTTGGACTAACTGACTGAGCCACCCAGATGCTCCTCCTCCTTTCTAATGTATGCATTGAGTGCTATAAATTGAGCTCTCTGTTGATTTAGCTGTGTCCCACCAATTTTAATACGTTGTAGTTTTATTTTCCTTCGGTTCAGTGCACTGAAATTTTATCTTTTGTCTCCGATAATCTAGAAAGTTACTTTCTACGTGTTTAGATTTTGTTATGTTTCTCCCTTTGATATCTAGTTTCATTTTTAACTTTTTTATATAAGTGTCAAAGTTTAATTCCAAGACAATGCTACAGAGGGTTGCATTTTTTTCAGGTACACAATATAGAGATTCTCCTCCGCTGCCCAACGACTGTTAGCTCCTGTTGCCAGGCACTGATTTGCCTTGGAGTCTCGGGTGCACCTCCCCCACCCCTACTCCCTTCAGCTCCTGTTGCCAGGCACTGGTTTGCATTGGAGACGGAACCCTCGTAGGGGTTCCAAGCAGTTTCTAGTGGCCGAGAGGACACTGGTGATCAGAGACAAAGCCCCCAGGCTCTCTGGAGCCAGCTGGTGGCCATTACAATGTCTCCCCACACAGTTCTGGAGCCGCTGTGGGCTCTCCGGGAACAGCTGTGGGCTTCTGGGTTGCCGATAATCGAACGTTGGCCACATGGGCCACGAGACTCTGGGTTTGGCTGGGAGATCCTCGTGTGCACTGTGTTGCTGGTGTTCATTCCAGTAAAGTGTGGACTCCGCTTAAGAGGAAGAAAGGGGCCCTGTGCCCAGAATGAAGTATCTGGAAAAGACATGGAGAAGACCGACCCGGATGCACCAGCCCATGGAGCCGTCGCATCATCGGAGCACAAGGCCAGTCCTCTCCCGCTACAGATCCTTGCTCTGGCTGCCCTGAATCAAGATGTCGGGTACTTTTCTGTGGGAGACGCTACGCAACTGCTGAAGGGAGTTCGGCAAAGGCTGTTGAAGAAGAGCCCTCACCAGCTCACCGATGAAAATCCCATCTGTGGAGCAGCCCAGGACGATGGAGAACCCCCTGCGAGGAATATGCCAGAAGACTTCAAGGACAGCCCTGATCTGCGGGGAAGTGCAGACCCTCTGTCTCAGGACATTGGCAGCTGTGGACTGAGAGGGCAGGAAGAGGCAGGGGAGGCAGGCAGGCCAGAGCTTCCTGACGGAGGTGTGCCATGGCAGGCCCCCGCTGAGGGCCAGAGCCAACACCACACCCTCAGCCAGATCCTACTGACGGTGATGCATCTGCTAGAGCTCCTTCGAGATCATCTGGAAGGTGGGGGCTCAAGGAGGCAGGTGCAGACTGGCTCCTCCTCCACTGATCACGTGCCCCGTGGGAGCCCCCTGAATCAAGGAAAGCCATCCAGGGCACTGAAGAAGGCACGTCAGGGGAATGAAGAGCTCCCAGGAAACACAACAATCCACCAAGCTGAGCAAGTATCTTTTCACCAGCGAAACAGCCTCCTGGAAAGGGAGATTCAGAAGCTGCACCTGAAGCTCGAGGCAGAGCCTAAGCTGTGCGAAGAGCACCTCAAACACCTGGAGAGGAAGATGATGGAGGAGAAGGCACGCTGCCTGCAAGTGAAGAACGAACTCGCCAAGGTGCGCAGGAAGGTGGATGCTGCCCACTGGAACTTAGGCCTCTACAAGAAGATGGCCGACGACCTGCACCGAGAATGGCAGAGAATCTCCTCCTTGCATGACCGAGAGCGCCTCCTGGTGGAGAACAGAAGTGAGGAGAGCCAGAAGGCTGTTCTGTGGGCAGAGAGGGAGTTCCAAAGGCTCAAGGAAGAAAACCATTGCCTCAGGCAGAAGCTGGCCAACTCTGGGCCCAAGGTCCAGCCTGTCTCCGGGGGGCCTCCTGCTCCTGCTCCTGCTCCAGCTCCTGCTCTTCTGGGCACAGCCTCCAAATGCCCTCAAGGGCCACAGGCTCCCCTCAAAGCCCAGAAGCCCAAGAAGGGAGCAAGGGTGCACTGGCCAGACTCCAAGTTCTCGGGTCCCCTGCAGGTCTGATTCCCTTTCCCAGCAGCCACGGACACTCACAACCAGAGCACAAAAGCTCCTGTGCTTCCTTACCCCTTCAGCCACACCCATTGCTCCTTTGACTGGAGATCCACCCCATTCTTGAACTGATGCTACCTATTCCCAATAGCCATGTGAGAGAGCATTTTTCATTGTTAAACCAAAAAAATAAAACGATCAAATTGCTGATCCTACTGCGACTGAGAATTGATTGTATGAAGGGATTCTATGCCAAGCAACGAAGGGTTTTAAGTGTCCTTTACTGATCACTTAATTGTCCCAATAACCCAGTGTGTCATATACTACTGAGATTCAGAGAGGGGACACAACTTGCCCCAAGATCACACAGCTAGTGAATTTCAGAGCTCCCATTCCAAGCCAAGGTTGTCTAATTACCCACTGATGTGAAAATAACTACCACTCCTACCACTACGATGACTTCTGCTTCTTCATTTCTGAGAGAGAGAAAGAGCGAGGGCACACACACATGCAAGCGGGGGAGGGGCAGGGAGAGAGAGATTCCTAGACAGCCTTCGACTCAAGTGCACAACCAGACGCTGGGCTGGATTTCACAGACCATGGGACCACGCCCTGAGCCAAAATCAAGAGTCAGACGTTGACCTGACTAAGCCACACAGGCACCCTTCCCTTGTGCAAGGAACTTCTAGGCAAGCTGCTGTAAGGATCCCAGAAGGGCTTGACAAAATTTTCTCATAGGTCACGTTCTAGTTTGGATGCAAGGATTATGGTGATGCCTAGCTGAGGTAAAGTCCCAGCAAAGCATGGAGGGCAGCCTTTCAGGGTCTCCAACGATTCCCTTCGTGGGTACACCTCGTTTTGTGTTCCATACTCTACCACTGGATTAGAGTCAGGAACTCCTGCCTCACTTCGAAAGGACAGAATATGGCCCGAGAGATAGATAGCATGTCCCTTCTGAGGCTCGTAGACAAAGACACTGGTCTCCTCTTGGGCTTGCTCTCGCTCCCTCACCATTGGTTTCGAGGGAAGCCGCCTGCTCCTTGTGGGCTGTATGATGGAGAGGCCCATGTGGCAAGGAATGAATATTTCTTGCTCACCGCAATGGAGGACCTCTGGCTGCTAGGAGCCACCCGAGTGAGCACACAAGCAGATTTCCCGCCAACAAGCCTGGAGATGACTGAAGACCCACATGACATCTTGACTGCAGCCTTGTGAGAGATCCTGAGACACAGGTCCCTGGCTAGATGCACCTGGATGCCTGGCCCACGGAAACCATATGCGGTTATCAATTGGTGTTGTCGGAAGCCCTCTGGGTTGCGGAAAACATTCAAAAAGACACAAGGGTGAAGCCACAGTTCTGGCTGCTGACCCACCCCCCTCTCCTGGGCTTGAAATTCCAGGGAAGTCAAGCGATGGTAGCAACCACTGAGAGATTAGGGTAAACAATGCCAGAAAGAGGTCCTCTATTCTGTTCTTCATGTATCTCTCTGAGAGGACATGCCCTCACCTGATCCACCCGAGCCAATAGGTGGCCCATGCAGGAGGAGACAACTGGCCGTGTGGTCCACGTCGGCTGAGAGCACTAGACCCAGCGTCGCAGAGCCTCCTTGAAGCCAGAAAAAGAGCCCAGAAGTTCCCTGGTGTCCCTAGAGAAGGCACAGAAATTAGATGAGTTGAAAGCCTGGGACCTGGTCATTGGGCTTCTGGGCAAGAGGGGAGATGGCCTGTGGAAGGGACACTGCCTGCAACCCCTCTTGGACCAGACCCCACCTGTCTGCTTTGGGATACTGAGGATTAAGACGAGAGTGAACTAGTGTAGAAGAGATGGTGTTCTAATGCTTGGCAGGTTTAAAGCGATTGAAATCGTTGACATTCCTATTCTCCTCGTCCTCAGGACCACCATTAAGGGGAAGCGGCCTTCAAAGAAGCAAGAGGAGTTTATCACTTACAGCAGCCCTGTCAAGTGTCAATATCCAACCACTCCAGTCCCTTCCACCCCCTTGGCAGCCCCACTGCTTTCATAAGGACACAGATACATTCCCCTACAGGCTTTGGAGCAAACGTTAAGTTTTGATTTCTCTAAGATAAATGCCATAGTGCCATGACCTGCTCCTATGGCGGTAGCAAGTCTAGTTCTCAAAGAATCTGTGTGGAAGGGTTGAGCCACTCTATTGGACACCTGAAATTGATATTATACTGCATGTGAACGGGAATGTAACTCACGGCTTGGAAAAGGAAAAGAAACTCTTAACTGTTTTCAAGAGTCAGCTCTATCATTTTCCATTCCCAACTGTGATGCGGGAGTGATCCAGTCATTCCACATCCTGCCTTGCATTTGGTGGTGGGGTCTCTCTCTCCCTCTCTGGCGCATTTGGTTTGAATCACTGTGATAGGTGTGCAGTGAGAGCTCACTGGAGTTTTCATTTGAATTGCCCCAATGGCAACTTTCTATGTGGTTTCCATCTGTCTACGCTTTGGTAAAGGTGGCAGGCCCTTTACTTTTTCCCCACCCCCCTTCTATTTCCTTTTGCTAACTAGATTGCATGCTTACTTGGGGATCAAATTCTGAGTTTCCATGCTTCAGACAGGAGTCCTCTATTAGCTATGTGATTTGGACCTATTTCCTCCAAGTTGGTAGCTTGTCTTTTGGGTCTTCTTAAGGAGGTCTTTCACACGGCACAGATTTACAATTCTGATTGTTAATTAATCAACTTTACCTTAGGGAAAATAATTTGATGTTCGACTGGAGGATTCTTTACCTAGCTTTCCATTCTGGAAATTTTCCCCCACATTTTCCCTATAAGATTTATCATTTTCCATGTAAGGCAGTGATTAATTTTGAGCTACTTTTTAAAATACTCTTTTTTTCTTTTTTTCCTTTGGGAGAGTGAACATGTGCATGAGCGGGCAGGGGCCTGGAGGGAGAAGGGAAAAGAGCATCCTCAAGCAGCCTCGCCAGTGAGCTTGGAGCCTGACTTTGTCCCGGGACGCTGAGAGCTTGACAAGAGCCGAAATCAAGAGCTGGCTGCCGCACAGGCTGCCTCACCCAGGCAGCCTGAGTTAAGTTTTGTATAGGGTTTGATACTTAGATTGTGGTCCCCGGCCTCCTCGTCCTCCACCTCCTCCTCCCCTCTCCCGCTCCCTCTTCTGCTTCTCCTTCTTCTTTGCCTATGCATGTCCACTTGCTCTAGCACCATTTATTCAAAACGCTGTCACTCCTCCACTGAACGGCTTTTTACCTTTGTCAAGGCCCCATTCGACATATGGGTGTAGTTCACTTTCTGGGTCCCTGATTCTGTTCCACTTATCCATCTTTATTCTGTTCCATTGGTCTAGCTCTTCACCAACACCACGCACTTTTGATTACTGTAGACGAATATCTTGAAATGGGGTAGAAGGATTCTTCTGGTTTTCTTCTTCAGTTTTAGTTTCTCCTCTTTTTCTAGGTTCTAAAATAGAAAGATTATAGTTTTGAGACTCCTTTTCTTTTTAGGGAGAGAGACAGAGACAGAGACAGAGACAGAGAAAGGGAAGCGGTGCAGAAAGAGAGAGAGATGATTAAGCAGCCACTATGCCCAGCACCAGCACAATGTAGGTTCAGCCTCACTATCCCAAGGTTGACCATGACCCGAGTCAAAATCAAGAGTTGGACTAACTGACTGAGCCACCCAGATGCTCCTCCTCCTTTCTAATGTATGCATTGAGTGCTATAAATTGAGCTCTCTGTTGATTTAGCTGTGTTCCACCAATTTTAATACGTTGTAGTTTTATTTTCCTTCGGGTCAGTGCACTGAAATTTTATCTTTTGTCTCCGATAATCTAGAAAGTTACTTTCTACGTGTTTAGATTTTGTTATGTTTCTCCCTTTGATATCTAGTTTCATTTTTAACTTTTTTTTATAAGTGTCAAAGTTTAATTCCAAGACAATGCTACATAGGGTTGCATTTTTTTCAGGTACACAATATAGAGATTCTCCTCCGCTGCCCAAGGACTGTTAGCTCCTGTTGCCAGGCACTGATTTGCGTTGGAGTCTCGGGTGCACCTCCCCCACCCCTACTCCCTTCAGCTCCTGTTGTTGCCAGGCACTGGTTTGCATTGGAGACGGAACCCTCGTAGGGGTTCCAAGCAGTTTCTAGTGGCCGAGAGGACACTGGTGATCAGAGACAAAGCCCCCAGGCTCTCTGGAGCCAGCTGGTGGCCATTACAATGTCTCCCCACACAGTTCTGGAGCCGCTGTGGGCTCTCCGGGAACAGCTGTGGGCTTCTGGGTTGCCGATAATCGAACGTTGGCCACATGGGCCACGAGACTCTGGGTTTGGCTGGGAGATCCTCGTGTGCACTGTGTTGCTGGTGTTCATTCCAGTAAAGTGTGGACTCCGCTTAAGAGGAAGAAAGGGGCCCTGTGCCCAGAATGAAGTATCTGGAAAAGACATGGAGAAGACCGACCCGGATGCACCAGCCCATGGAGCCGTCACATCATCGGAGCACAAGGCCAGTCCTCTCCCGCTACAGATCCTTGCTCTGGCTGCCCTGAATCAAGATGTCGGGTACTTTTCTGTGGGAGACGCTACGCAACTGCTGAAGGGAGTTCGGCAAAGGCTGTTGAAGAAGAGCCCTCACCAGCTCACCGATGAAAATCCCATCTGTGGAGCAGCCCAGGACGATGGAGAACCCCCTGCGAGGAATATGCCAGAAGACTTCAAGGACAGCCCTGATCTGCGGGGAAGTGCAGACCCTCTGTCTCAGGACATTGGCAGCTGTGGACTGAGAGGGCAGGAAGAGGCAGGGGAGGCAGGCAGGCCAGAGCTTCCTGACGGAGGTGTGCCGTGGCAGGCCCCCGCTGAGGGCCAGAGCCAACACCACACCCTCAGCCAGATCCTACTGACGGTGATGCATCTGCTAGAGCTCCTTCGAGATCATCTGGAAGGTGGGGGCTCAAGGAGGCAGGTGCAGACTGGCTCCTCCTCCACTGATCACGTGCCCCGTGGGAGCCCCCTGAATCAAGGAAAGCCATCCAGGGCACTGAAGAAGGCACGTCAGGGGAATGAAGAGCTCCCAGGAAACACAACAATCCACCAAGCTGAGCAAGTATCTTTTCACCAGCGAAACAGCCTCCTGGAAAGGGAGATTCAGAAGCTGCACCTGAAGCTCGAGGCAGAGCCTAAGCTGTGCGAAGAGCACCTCAAACACCTGGAGAGGAAGATGATGGAGGAGAAGGCACGCTGCCTGCAAGTGAAGAACGAACTCGCCAAGGTGCGCAGGAAGGTGGATGCTGCCCACTGGAACTTAGGCCTCTACAAGAAGATGGCCGACGACCTGCACCGAGAATGGCAGAGAATCTCCTCCTTGCATGACCGAGAGCGCCTCCTGGTGGAGAACAGAAGTGAGGAGAGCCAGAAGGCTGTTCTGTGGGCAGAGAGGGAGTTCCAAAGGCTCAAGGAAGAAAACCATTGCCTCAGGCAGAAGCTGGCCAACTCTGGGCCCAAGGTCCAGCCTGTCTCCGGGGGGCCTCCTGCTCCTGCTCCTGCTCCTGCTCCAGCTCCAGCTCCTACTCCTGCTCCTGCTCTTCTGGGCACAGCCTCCAAATGCCCTCAAGGGCCACAGGCTCCCCTCAAAGCCCAGAAGCCCAAGAAGGGAGCAAGGGTGCACTGGCCAGACTCCAAGTTCTCGGGTCCCCTGCAGGTCTGATTCCCTTTCCCAGCAGCCACCTACACTCACAACCAGAGCACAAAAGCTCCTGTGCTTCCTTACCCCTTCAGCCACACCCATTGCTCCTTTGACTGGAGATCCACCCCATTCTTGAACTGATGCTACCTATTCCCTATAGCCATGTGAGAGAGCATTTTTCATTGTTAAGGACCAAAAAAATAAAACGATCAAATTGCTGATCCTACTGCGACTGAGAATTGATTGTATGAAGGGATTCTATGCCAAGCAACGAAGGGTTTTAAGTGTCCTTTACTGATCACTTAATTGTCCCAATAACCCAGTGTGTCATATACTACTGAGATTCAGAGAGGGGACACAACTTGCCCCAAGATCACACAGCTAGTGAATTTCAGAGCTCCCATTCCAAGCCAAGGTTGTCTAATTACCCACTGATGTGAAAATAACTACCACTCCTACCACTACGATGACTTCTGCTTCTTCATTTCTGAGAGAGAGAAAGAGCGAGGGCACACACACATGCAAGCGGGGGAGGGGCAGGGAGACAGAGATTCCTAGACAGCCTTCGACTCAAGTGCACAACCAGACGCTGGGCTGGATTTCACAGACCATGGGACCACGCCCTGAGCCAAAATCAAGAGTCAGACGTTGACCTGACTAAGCCACACAGGCACCCTTCCCTTGTGCAAGGAACTTCTAGGCAAGCTGCTGTAAGGATCCCAGAAGGGCTTGACAAAATTTTCTCATAGGTCACGTTCTAGTTTGGATGCAAGGATTATGGTGATGCCTAGCTGAGGTAAAGTCCCAGCAAAGCATGGAGGGCAGCCTTTCAGGGTCTCCAACGATTCCCTTCGTGGGTACACCTCGTTTTGTGTTCCATACTCTACCACTGGATTAGAGTCAGGAACTCCTGCCTCACTTCGAAAGGACAGAATATGGCCCGAGAGATAGATAGCATGTCCCTTCTGAGGCTCGTAGACAAAGACACTGGTCTCCTCTTGGGCTTGCTCTCGCTCCCTCACCATTGGTTTCGAGGGAAGCCGCCTGCTCCTTGTGGGCTGTATGATGGAGAGGCCCATGTGGCAAGGAATGAATATTTCTTGCTCACCGCAATGGAGGACCTCTGGCTGCTAGGAGCCACCCGAGTGAGCACACAAGCAGATTTCCCGCCAACAAGCCTGGAGATGACTGAAGACCCACATGACATCTTGACTGCAGCCTTGTGAGAGATCCTGAGACACAGGTCCCTGGCTAGATGCACCTGGATGCCTGGCCCACGGAAACCATATGCGGTTATCAATTGGTGTTGTCGGAAGCCCTCTGGGTTGCGGAAAACATTCAAAAAAGACACAAGGGTGAAGCCACAGTTCTGGCTGCTGACCCACCCCCCTCTCCTGGGCTTGAAATTCCAGGGAAGTCAAGCGATGGTAGCAACCACTGAGAGATTAGGGTAAACAATGCCAGAAAGAGGTCCTCTATTCTGTTCTCCATGTATCTCTCTGAGAGGACATGCCCTCACCTGATCCACCCGAGCCAATAGGTGGCCCATGCAGGAGGAGACAACTGGCCGTGTGGTCCACGTCGGCTGAGAGCACTAGACCCAGCGTCGCAGAGCCTCCTTGAAGCCAGAAAAAGAGCCCAGAAGTTCCCTGGTGTCCCTAGAGAAGGCACAGAAATTAGATGAGTTGAAAGCCTGGGACCTGGTCATTGGGCTTCTGGGCAAGAGGGGAGATGGCCTGTGGAAGGGACACTGCCTGCAACCTCTCTTGGACCAGACCCCACCTGTCTGCTTTGGGATACTGAGGATTAAGACGAGAGTGAACTAGTGTAGAAGAGATGGTGTTCTAATGCTTGGCAGGTTTAAAGCGATTGAAATCGTTGACATTCCTATTCTCCTCGTCCTCAGGACCACCATTAAGGGGAAGGGGCCTTCAAAGAAGCAAGAGCAGTTTATCACTTACAGCAGCCCTGTCAAGTGTCAATATCCAACCACTCCAGTCCCTTCCACCCCCTTGGCAGCCCCACTGCTTTCATAAGGACACAGATACATTCCCCTACAGGCTTTGGAGCAAACGTTAAGTTTTGATTTCTCTAAGATAAATGCCATAGTGCCATGACCTGCTCCTATGGTGGTAGCAAGTCTAGTTCTCAAAGAATCTGTGTGGAAGGGTTGACACCTATTGGACACCTGAAATTGATATTATACTGCATGTGAACGGGAATGTAACTCACGGCTTGGAAAAGGAAAAGAAACTCTTAACTGTTTTCAAGAGTCAGCTCTATCATTTTCCATTCCCAACTGTGATGCGGGAGTGATCCAGTCATTCCACATCCTGCCTTGCATTTGGTGGTGGGGTCTCTCTCTCCCTCTCTGGCGCATTTGGTTTGAATCACTGTGATAGGTGTGCAGTGAGAGCTCACTGGAGTTTTCATTTGAATTGCCCCAATGGCAACTTTCTATGTGGTTTCCATCTGTCTACGCTTTGGTAAAGGTGGCAGGCCCTTTACTTTTTCCCCACCCCCCTTCTATTTCCTTTTGCTAACTAGATTGCATGCTTACTTGGGGATCAAATTCTGAGTTTCCATGCTTCAGACAGGAGTCCTCTACTAGCTATGTGATTTGGACCTATTTCCTCCAAGTTGGTAGCTTGTCTTTTGGGTCTTCTTAAGGAGGTCTTTCACACGGCACAGATTTACAATTCTGATTTTTGGATAAAGTCTAATTAATCAACTTTACCTTAGGGAAAATAATTTGATGTTCGACTGGAGGATTCTTTACCTAGCTTTCCATTCTGGAAATTTTTCCCCACATTTTCCCTATAAGATTTATCATTTTCCATGTAAGGCAGTGATTAATTTTGAGCTACTTTTTAAAATACTCTTTTTTTCTTTTTTTCCTTTGGGAGAGTGAACATGTGCATGAGCGGGCAGGGGCCTGGAGGGAGAAGGGAAAAGAGCATCCTCAAGCAGCCTCGCCAGTGAGCTTGGAGCCTGACTTTGTCCCGGGACGCTGAGAGCTTGACAAGAGCCGAAATCAAGAGCTGGCTGCCGCACAGGCTGCCTCACCCAGGCAGCCTGAGTTAAGTTTTGTATAGGATTTGATACTTAGATTGTGGTCCCCGGCCTCCTCGTCCTCCACCTCCTCCTCCCCTCTCCCGCTCCCTCTTCTGCTTCTCCTTCTTCTTTCATGCCTATGCATGTCCACTTGCTCTAGCACCATTTATTCAAAACGCTGTCACTCCTCCACTGAACGGCTTTTTACCTTTGTCAAGGCCCCATTCGACATATGGGTGTAGTTCACTTTCTGGGTCCTTGATTCTGTTCCACTTATCCATCTTTATTCTGTTCCATTGTTCTAGCTCTTCACCAACACCACGCACTTTTGATTACTGTAGACGAATATCTTGAAATGGGGTAGAAGGATTCTTCTGGTTTTCTTCTTTAGTTTTAGTTTCTCCTCTTTTTCTAGGTTCTAAAATAGAAAGATTATAGTTTTGAGACTCCTTTTCCTTTTAGAGAGAGAGACAGAGACAGAGAAAGGGAGAGAGAGATGATTAAGCAGCCACCATGCCCAGCACCAGCACAATGCAGGTTCAGCCTCACTATCCCAAGGTTGACCATGACCCGAGTCAAAATCAAGAGTTGGACTAACTGACTGAGCCACCCAGATGCTCCTCCTCCTTTCTAATGTATGCATTGAGTGCTATAAATTGAGCTCTCTGTTGATTTAGCTGTGTCCCACCAATTTTAATACGTTGTAGTTTTATTTTCCTTCGGTTCAGTGCACTGAAATTTTATCTTTTGTCTCCGATAATCTAGAAAGTTACTTTCTACGTGTTTAGATTTTGTTATGTTTCTCCCTTTGATATCTAGTTTCATTTTTAACTTTTTTATATAAGTGTCAAATTTTAATTCCAAGACAATGCTACAGAGGGTTGCATTTTTTTCAGGTACACAATATAGAGATTCTCCTCCGCTGCCCAACGACTGTTAGCTCCTGTTGCCAGGCACTGATTTGCCTTGGAGTCTCGGGTGCACCTCCCCCATCCCTACTCCCTTCAGCTCCTGTTGCCAGGCACTGGTTTGCATTGGAGACGGAACCCTCGTAGGGGTTCCAAGCAGTTTCTAGTGGCCGAGAGGACACTGGTGATCAGAGACAAAGCCCCCAGGCTCTCTGGAGCCAGCTGGTGGCCATTACAATGTCTCCCCACACAGTTCTGGAGCCGCTGTGGGCTCTCCGGGAACAGCTGTGGGCTTCTGGGTTGCCGATAATCGAACGTTGGCCACATGGGCCACGAGACTCTGGGTTTGGCTGGGAGATCCTCGTGTGCACTGTGTTGCTGGTGTTCATTCCAGTAAAGTGTGGACTCCGCTTAAGAGGAAGAAAGGGGCCCTGTGCCCAGAATGAAGTATCTGGAAAAGACATGGAGAAGACCGACCCGGATGCACCAGCCCATGGAGCCGTCGCATCATCGGAGCACAAGGCCAGTCCTCTCCCGCTACAGATCCTTGCTCTGGCTGCCCTGAATCAAGATGTCGGGTACTTTTCTGTGGGAGACGCTACGCAACTGCTGAAGGGAGTTCGGCAAAGGCTGTTGAAGAAGAGCCCTCACCAGCTCACCGATGAAAATCCCATCTGTGGAGCAGCCCAGGACGATGGAGAACCCCCTGCGAGGAATATGCCAGAAGACTTCAAGGACAGCCCTGATCTGCGGGGAAGTGCAGACCCTCTGTCTCAGGACATTGGCAGCTGTGGACTGAGAGGGCAGGAAGAGGCAGGGGAGGCAGGCAGGCCAGAGCTTCCTGACGGAGGTGTGCCATGGCAGGCCCCCGCTGAGGGCCAGAGCCAACACCACACCCTCAGCCAGATCCTACTGACGGTGATGCATCTGCTAGAGCTCCTTCGAGATCATCTGGAAGGTGGGGGCTCAAGGAGGCAGGTGCAGACTGGCTCCTCCTCCACTGATCACGTGCCCCGTGGGAGCCCCCTGAATCAAGGAAAGCCATCCAGGGCACTGAAGAAGGCACGTCAGGGGAATGAAGAGCTCCCAGGAAACACAACAATCCACCAAGCTGAGCAAGTATCTTTTCACCAGCGAAACAGCCTCCTGGAAAGGGAGATTCAGAAGCTGCACCTGAAGCTCGAGGCAGAGCCTAAGCTGTGCGAAGAGCACCTCAAACACCTGGAGAGGAAGATGATGGAGGAGAAGGCACGCTGCCTGCAAGTGAAGAACGAACTCGCCAAGGTGCGCAGGAAGGTGGATGCTGCCCACTGGAACTTAGGCCTCTACAAGAAGATGGCCGACGACCTGCACCGAGAATGGCAGAGAATCTCCTCCTTGCATGACCGAGAGCGCCTCCTGGTGGAGAACAGAAGTGAGGAGAGCCAGAAGGCTGTTCTGTGGGCAGAGAGGGAGTTCCAAAGGCTCAAGGAAGAAAACCATTGCCTCAGGCAGAAGCTGGCCAACTCTGGGCCCAAGGTCCAGCCTGTCTCCGGGGGGCCTCCTGCTCCAGCTCCAGCTCCTGCTCCTGCTCTTCTGGGCACAGCCTCCAAATGCCCTCAAGGGCCACAGGCTCCCCTCAAAGCCCAGAAGCCCAAGAAGGGAGCAAGGGTGCACTGGCCAGACTCCAAGTTCTCGGGTCCCCTGCAGGTCTGATTCCCTTTCCCAGCAGCCACGGACACTCACAACCAGAGCACAAAAGCTCCTGTGCTTCCTTACCCCTTCAGCCACACCCATTGCTCCTTTGACTGGAGATCCACCCCATTCTTGAACTGATGCTACCTATTCCCAATAGCCATGTGAGAGAGCATTTTTCATTGTTAAACCAAAAAAATAAAACGATCAAATTGCTGATCCTACTGCGACTGAGAATTGATTGTATGAAGGGATTCTATGCCAAGCAACGAAGGGTTTTAAGTGTCCTTTACTGATCACTTAATTGTCCCAATAACCCAGTGTGTCATATACTACTGAGATTCAGAGAGGGGACACAACTTGCCCCAAGATCACACAGCTAGTGAATTTCAGAGCTCCCATTCCAAGCCAAGGTTGTCTAATTACCCACTGATGTGAAAATAACTACCACTCCTACCACTACGATGACTTCTGCTTCTTCATTTCTGAGAGAGAGAAAGAGCGAGGGCACACACACATGCAAGCGGGGGAGGGGCAGGGAGAGAGAGATTCCTAGACAGCCTTCGACTCAAGTGCACAACCAGATGCTGGGCTGGATTTCACAGACCATGGGACCACGCCCTGAGCCAAAATCAAGAGTCAGACGTTGACCTGACTAAGCCACACAGGCACCCTTCCCTTGTGCAAGGAACTTCTAGGCAAGCTGCTGTAAGGATCCCAGAAGGGCTTGACAAAATTTTCTCATAGGTCACGTTCTAGTTTGGATGCAAGGATTATGGTGATGCCTAGCTGAGGTAAAGTCCCAGCAAAGCATGGAGGGCAGCCTTTCAGGGTCTCCAACGATTCCCTTCGTGGGTACACCTCGTTTTGTGTTCCATACTCTACCACTGGATTAGAGTCAGGAACTCCTGCCTCACTTCGAAAGGACAGAATATGGCCCGAGAGATAGATAGCATGTCCCTTCTGAGGCTCGTAGACAAAGACACTGGTCTCCTCTTGGGCTTGCTCTCGCTCCCTCACCATTGGTTTCGAGGGAAGCCGCCTGCTCCTTGTGGGCTGTATGATGGAGAGGCCCATGTGGCAAGGAATGAATATTTCTTGCTCACCGCAATGGAGGACCTCTGGCTGCTAGGAGCCACCCGAGTGAGCACACAAGCAGATTTCCCGCCAACAAGCCTGGAGATGACTGAAGACCCACATGACATCTTGACTGCAGCCTTGTGAGAGATCCTGAGACACAGGTCCCTGGCTAGATGCACCTGGATGCCTGGCCCACGGAAACCATATGCGGTTATCAATTGGTGTTGTCGGAAGCCCTCTGGGTTGCGGAAAACATTCAAAAAAGACACAAGGGTGAAGCCACAGTTCTGGCTGCTGACCCACCCCCCTCTCCTGGGCTTGAAATTCCAGGGAAGTCAAGCGATGGTAGCAACCACTGAGAGATTAGGGTAAACAATGCCAGAAAGAGGTCCTCTATTCTGTTCTCCATGTATCTCTCTGAGAGGACATGCCCTCACCTGATCCACCCGAGCCAATAGGTGGCCCATGCAGGAGGAGACAACTGGCCGTGTGGTCCACGTCGGCTGAGAGCACTAGACCCAGCGTCGCAGAGCCTCCTTGAAGCCAGAAAAAGAGCCCAGAAGTTCCCTGGTGTCCCTAGAGAAGGCACAGAAATTAGATGAGTTGAAAGCCTGGGACCTGGTCATTGGGCTTCTGGGCAAGAGGGGAGATGGCCTGTGGAAGGGACACTGCCTGCAACCTCTCTTGGACCAGACCCCACCTGTCTGCTTTGGGATACTGAGGATTAAGACGAGAGTGAACTAGTGTAGAAGAGATGGTGTTCTAATGCTTGGCAGGTTTAAAGCGATTGAAATCGTTGACATTCCTATTCTCCTCGTCCTCAGGACCACCATTAAGGGGAAGGGGCCTTCAAAGAAGCAAGAGCAGTTTATCACTTACAGCAGCCCTGTCAAGTGTCAATATCCAACCACTCCAGTCCCTTCCACCCCCTTGGCAGCCCCACTGCTTTCATAAGGACACAGATACATTCCCCTACAGGCTTTGGAGCAAACGTTAAGTTTTGATTTCTCTAAGATAAATGCCATAGTGCCATGACCTGCTCCTATGGCGGTAGCAAGTCTAGTTCTCAAAGAATCTGTGTGGAAGGGTTGAGCCACTCTATTGGACACCTGAAATTGATATTATACTGCATGTGAACGGGAATGTAACTCACGGCTTGGAAAAGGAAAAGAAACTCTTAACTGTTTTCAAGAGTCAGCTCTATCATTTTCCATTCCCAACTGTGATGCGGGAGTGATCCTGTCATTCCACATCCTGCCTTGCATTTGGTGGTGGGGTCTCTCTCTCCCTCTCTGGCGCATTTGGTTTGAATCACTGTGATAGGTGTGCAGTGAGAGCTCACTGGAGTTTTCATTTGAATTGCCCCAATGGCAACTTTCTATGTGGTTTCCATCTGTCTACGCTTTGGTAAAGGTGGCAGGCCCTTTACTTTTTCCCCACCCCCCTTCTATTTCCTTTTGCTAACTAGATTGCATGCTAACTTGGGGATCAAATTCTGAGTTTCCATGCTTCAGACAGGAGTCCTCTATTAGCTATGTGATTTGGACCTATTTCCTCCAAGTTGGTAGCTTGTCTTTTGGGTCTTCTTAAGGAGGTCTTTCACACGGCACAGATTTACAATTCTGATTGTTAATTAATTAACTTTACCTTAGGGAAAATAATTTGATGTTCGACTGGAGGATTCTTTACCTAGCTTTCCATTCTGGAAATTTTCCCCCACATTTTCCCTATAAGATTTATCATTTTCCATGTAAGGCAGTGATTAATTTTGAGCTACTTTTTAAAATACTCTTTTTTTCTTTTTTTCCTTTGGGAGAGTGAACATGTGCATGAGCGGGCAGGGGCCTGGAGGGAGAAGGGAAAAGAGCATCCTCAAGCAGCCTCGCCTGTGAGCTTGGAGCCTGACTTTGTCCCGGGACGCTGAGAGCTTGACAAGAGCCGAAATCAAGAGCTGGCTGCCGCACAGGCTGCCTCACCCAGGCAGCCTGAGTTAAGTTTTGTATAGGGTTTGATACTTAGATTGTGGTCCCCGGCCTCCTCGTCCTCCACCTCCTCCTCCCCTCTCCCGCTCCCTCTTCTGCTTCTCCTTCTTCTTTGCCTATGCATGTCCACTTGCTCTAGCACCATTTATTCAAAACGCTGTCACTCCTCCACTGAACGGCTTTTTACCTTTGTCAAGGCCCCATTCGACATATGGGTGTAGTTCTCTTTCTGGGTCCCTGATTCTGTTCCACTTATCCATCTTTATTCTGTTCCATTGGTCTAGCTCTTCACCAACACCACGCACTTTTGATTACTGTAGACGAATATCTTGAAATGGGGTAAAAGGATTCTTCTGGTTTTCTTCTTCAGTTTTAGTTTCTCCTCTTTTTCTAGGTCCTAAAATAGAAAGATTATAGTTTTGAGACTCCTTTTCTTTTTAGAGAGAGAGACAGAGACAGAGACAGAGACAGAGAAAGGGAAGCGGTGCAGAAAGAGAGAGAGATGATTAAGCAGCCACTATGCCCAGCACCAGCACAATGTAGGTTCAGCCTCACTATCCCAAGGTTGACCATGACCCGAGTCAAAATCAAGAGTTGGACTAACTGACTGAGCCACCCAGATGCTCCTCCTCCTTTCTAATGTATGCATTGAGTGCTATAAATTGAGCTCTCTGTTGATTTAGCTGTGTCCCACCAATTTTAATACGTTGTAGTTTTATTTTCCTTCGGGTCAGTGCACTGAAATTTTATCTTTTGTCTCCGATAATCTAGAAAGTTACTTTCTACGTGTTTAGATTTTGTTATGTTTCTCCCTTTGATATCTAGTTTCATTTTTAACTTTTTTTTATAAGTGTCAAAGTTTAATTCCAAGACAATGCTACATAGGGTTGCATTTTTTTCAGGTACACAATATAGAGATTCTCCTCCGCTGCCCAACGACTGTTAGCTCCTGTTGCCAGGCACTGATTTGCGTTGGAGTCTCGGGTGCACCTCCCCCACCCCTACTCCCTTCAGCTCCTGTTGTTGCCAGGCACTGGTTTGCATTGGAGACGGAACCCTCGTAGGGGTTCCAAGCAGTTTCTAGTGGCCGAGAGGACACTGGTGATCAGAGACAAAGCCCCCAGGCTCTCTGGAGCCAGCTGGTGGCCATTACAATGTCTCCCCACACAGTTCTGGAGCCGCTGTGGGCTCTCCGGGAACAGCTGTGGGCTTCTGGGTTGCCGATAATCGAACGTTGGCCACATGGGCCACGAGACTCTGGGTTTGGCTGGGAGATCCTCGTGTGCACTGTGTTGCTGGTGTTCATTCCAGTAAAGTGTGGACTCCGCTTAAGAGGAAGAAAGGGGCCCTGTGCCCAGAATGAAGTATCTGGAAAAGACATGGAGAAGACCGACCCGGATGCACCAGCCCATGGAGCCGTCGCATCATCGGAGCACAAGGCCAGTCCTCTCCCGCTACAGATCCTTGCTCTGGCTGCCCTGAATCAAGATGTCGGGTACTTTTCTGTGGGAGACGCTACGCAACTGCTGAAGGGAGTTCGGCAAAGGCTGTTGAAGAAGAGCCCTCACCAGCTCACCGATGAAAATCCCATCTGTGGAGCAGCCCAGGACGATGGAGAACCCCCTGCGAGGAATATGCCAGAAGACTTCAAGGACAGCCCTGATCTGCGGGGAAGTGCAGACCCTCTGTCTCAGGACATTGGCAGCTGTGGACTGAGAGGGCAGGAAGAGGCAGGGGAGGCAGGCAGGCCAGAGCTTCCTGACGGAGGTGTGCCGTGGCAGGCCCCCACTGAGGGCCAGAGCCAACACCACACCCTCAGCCAGATCCTACTGACGGTGATGCATCTGCTAGAGCTCCTTCGAGATCATCTGGAAGGTGGGGGCTCAAGGAGGCAGGTGCAGACTGGCTCCTCCTCCACTGATCACGTGCCCCGTGGGAGCCCCCTGAATCAAGGAAAGCCATCCAGGGCACTGAAGAAGGCACGTCAGGGGAATGAAGAGCTCCCAGGAAACACAACAATCCACCAAGCTGAGCAAGTATCTTTTCACCAGCGAAACAGCCTCCTGGAAAGGGAGATTCAGAAGCTGCACCTGAAGCTCGAGGCAGAGCCTAAGCTGTGCGAAGAGCACCTCAAACACCTGGAGAGGAAGATGATGGAGGAGAAGGCACGCTGCCTGCAAGTGAAGAACGAACTCGCCAAGGTGCGCAGGAAGGTGGATGCTGCCCACTGGAACTTAGGCCTCTACAAGAAGATGGCCGACGACCTGCACCGAGAATGGCAGAGAATCTCCTCCTTGCATGACCGAGAGCGCCTCCTGGTGGAGAACAGAAGTGAGGAGAGCCAGAAGGCTGTTCTGTGGGCAGAGAGGGAGTTCCAAAGGCTCAAGGAAGAAAACCATTGCCTCAGGCAGAAGCTGGCCAACTCTGGGCCCAAGGTCCAGCCTGTCTCCGGGGGGCCTCCTGCTCCTGCTCCTGCTCCTGCTCCAGCTCCAGCTCCTGCTCCTGCTCTTCTGGGCACAGCCTCCAAATGCCCTCAAGGGCCACAGGCTCCCCTCAAAGCCCAGAAGCCCAAGAAGGGAGCAAGGGTGCACTGGCCAGACTCCAAGTTCTCGGGTCCCCTGCAGGTCTGATTCCCTTTCCCAGCAGCCACCGACACTCACAACCAGAGCACAAAAGCTCCTGTGCTTCCTTACCCCTTCAGCCACACCCATTGCTCCTTTGACTGGAGATCCACCCCATTCTTGAACTGATGCTACCTATTCCCTATAGCCATGTGAGAGAGCATTTTTCATTGTTAAGGACCAAAAAAATAAAACGATCAAATTGCTGATCCTACTGCGACTGAGAATTGATTGTATGAAGGGATTCTATGCCCAGCAACGAAGGGTTTTAAGTGTCCTTTACTGATCACTTAATTGTCCCAATAACCCAGTGTGTCATAGACTACTGAGGTTCAGAGAGGGGACACAACTTGCCCCAAGATCACACAGCTAGTGAATTTCAGAGCTCCCATTCCAAGCCAAGGTTGTCTAATTACCCACTGATGTGAAAATAACTACCACTCCTACCACTACGATGACTTCTGCTTCTTCATTTCTGAGAGAGAGAAAGAGCGAGGGCACACACACATGCAAGCGGGGGAGGGGCAGGGAGAGAGAGATTCCTAGACAGCCTTCGACTCAAGTGCACAACCAGACGCTGGGCTGGATTTCACAGACCATGGGACCACGCCCTGAGCCAAAATCAAGAGTCAGACGTTGACCTGACTAAGCCACACAGGCACCCTTCCCTTGTGCAAGGAACTTCTAGGCAAGCTGCTGTAAGGATCCCAGAAGGGCTTGACAAAATTTTCTCATAGGTCACGTTCTAGTTTGGATGCAAGGATTATGGTGATGCCTAGCTGAGGTAAAGTCCCAGCAAAGCATGGAGGGCAGCCTTTCAGGGTCTCCAACGATTCCCTTCGTGGGTACACCTCGTTTTGTGTTCCATACTCTACCACTGGATTAGAGTCAGGAACTCCTGCCTCACTTCGAAAGGACAGAATATGGCCCGAGAGATAGATAGCATGTCCCTTCTGAGGCTCGTAGACAAAGACACTGGTCTCCTCTTGGGCTTGCTCTCGCTCCCTCACCATTGGTTTCGAGGGAAGCCGCCTGCTCCTTGTGGGCTGTATGATGGAGAGGCCCATGTGGCAAGGAATGAATATTTCTTGCTCACCGCAATGGAGGACCTCTGGCTGCTAGGAGCCACCCGAGTGAGCACACAAGCAGATTTCCCGCCAACAAGCCTGGAGATGACTGAAGACCCACATGACATCTTGACTGCAGCCTTGTGAGAGATCCTGAGACACAGGTCCCTGGCTAGATGCACCTGGATGCCTGGCCCACGGAAACCATATGCGGTTATCAATTGGTGTTGTCGGAAGCCCTCTGGGTTGCGGAAAACATTCAAAAAAGACACAAGGGTGAAGCCACAGTTCTGGCTGCTGACCCACCCCCCTCTCCTGGGCTTGAAATTCCAGGGAAGTCAAGCGATGGTAGCAACCACTGAGAGATTAGGGTAAACAATGCCAGAAAGAGGTCCTCTATTCTGTTCTCCATGTATCTCTCTGAGAGGACATGCCCTCACCTGATCCACCCGAGCCAATAGGTGGCCCATGCAGGAGGAGACAACTGGCCGTGTGGTCCACGTCGGCTGAGAGCACTAGACCCAGCGTCGCAGAGCCTCCTTGAAGCCAGAAAAAGAGCCCAGAAGTTCCCTGGTGTCCCTAGAGAAGGCACAGAAATTAGATGAGTTGAAAGCCTGGGACCTGGTCATTGGGCTTCTGGGCAAGAGGGGAGATGGCCTGTGGAAGGGACACTGCCTGCAACCTCTCTTGGACCAGACCCCACCTGTCTGCTTTGGGATACTGAGGATTAAGACGAGAGTGAACTAGTGTAGAAGAGATGGTGTTCTAATGCTTGGCAGGTTTAAAGCGATTGAAATCGTTGACATTCCTATTCTCCTCGTCCTCAGGACCACCATTAAGGGGAAGGGGCCTTCAAAGAAGCAAGAGCAGTTTATCACTTACAGCAGCCCTGTCAAGTGTCAATATCCAACCACTCCAGTCCCTTCCACCCCCTTGGCAGCCCCACTGCTTTCATAAGGACACAGATACATTCCCCTACAGGCTTTGGAGCAAACGTTAAGTTTTCATTTCTCTAAGATAAATGCCATAGTGCCATGACCTGCTCCTATGGCGGTAGCAAGTCTAGTTCTCAAAGAATCTGTGTGGAAGGGTTGAGCCACTCTATTGGACACCTGAAATTGATATTATACTGCATGTGAACGGGAATGTAACTCACGGCTTGGAAAAGGAAAAGAAACTCTTAACTGTTTTCAAGAGTCAGCTCTATCATTTTCCATTCCCAACTGTGATGCGGGAGTGATCCTGTCATTCCACATCCTGCCTTGCATTTGGTGGTGGGTTCTCTCTCTCCCTCTCTGGCGCATTTGGTTTGAATCACTGTGATAGGTGTGCAGTGAGAGCTCACTGGAGTTTTCATTTGAATTGCCCCAATGGCAACTTTCTATGTGGTTTCCATCTGTCTACGCTTTGGTAAAGGTGGCAGGCCCTTTACTTTTTCCCCACCCCCCTTCTATTTCCTTTTGCTAACTAGATTGCATGCTTACTTGGGGATCAAATTCTGAGTTTCCATGCTTCAGACAGGAGTCCTCTATTAGCTATGTGATTTGGACCTATTTCCTCCAAGTTGGTAGCTTGTCTTTTGGGTCTTCTTAAGGAGGTCTTTCACACGGCACAGATTTACAATTCTGATTGTTAATTAATTAACTTTACCTTAGGGAAAATAATTTGATGTTCGACTGGAGGATTCTTTACCTAGCTTTCCATTCTGGAAATTTTCCCCCACATTTTCCCTATAAGATTTATCATTTTCCATGTAAGGCAGTGATTAATTTTGAGCTACTTTTTAAAATACTCTTTTTTTCTTTTTTTCCTTTGGGAGAGTGAACATGTGCATGAGCGGGCAGGGGCCTGGAGGGAGAAGGGAAAAGAGCATCCTCAAGCAGCCTCGCCAGTGAGCTTGGAGCCTGACTTTGTCCCGGGACGCTGAGAGCTTGACAAGAGCCGAAATCAAGAGCTGGCTGCCGCACAGGCTGCCTCACCCAGGCAGCCTGAGTTAAGTTTTGTATAGGGTTTGATACTTAGATTGTGGTCCCCGGCCTCCTCGTCCTCCACCTCCTCCTCCCCTCTCCCGCTCCCTCTTCTGCTTCTCCTTCTTCTTTGCCTATGCATGTCCACTTGCTCTAGCACCATTTATTCAAAACGCTGTCACTCCTCCACTGAACGGCTTTTTACCTTTGTCAAGGCCCCATTCGACATATGGGTGTAGTTCTCTTTCTGGGTCCCTGATTCTGTTCCACTTATCCATCTTTATTCTGTTCCATTGGTCTAGCTCTTCACCAACACCACGCACTTTTGATTACTGTAGACGAATATCTTGAAATGGGGTAAAAGGATTCTTCTGGTTTTCTTCTTCAGTTTTAGTTTCTCCTCTTTTTCTAGGTCCTAAAATAGAAAGATTATAGTTTTGAGACTCCTTTTCTTTTTAGAGAGAGAGACAGAGACAGAGACAGAGACAGAGAAAGGGAAGCGGTGCAGAAAGAGAGAGAGATGATTAAGCAGCCACTATGCCCAGCACCAGCACAATGTAGGTTCAGCCTCACTATCCCAAGGTTGACCATGACCCGAGTCAAAATCAAGAGTTGGACTAACTGACTGAGCCACCCAGATGCTCCTCCTCCTTTCTAATGTATGCATTGAGTGCTATAAATTGAGCTCTCTGTTGATTTAGCTGTGTCCCACCAATTTTAATACGTTGTAGTTTTATTTTCCTTCGGGTCAGTGCACTGAAATTTTATCTTTTGTCTCCGATAATCTAGAAAGTTACTTTCTACGTGTTTAGATTTTGTTATGTTTCTCCCTTTGATATCTAGTTTCATTTTTAACTTTTTTTTATAAGTGTCAAAGTTTAATTCCAAGACAATGCTACATAGGGTTGCATTTTTTTCAGGTACACAATATAGAGATTCTCCTCCGCTGACCAACGACTGTTAGCTCCTGTTGCCAGGCACTGATTTGCCTTGGAGTCTCGGGTGCACCTCCCCCACCCCTACTCCCTTCAGCTCCTGTTGTTGCCAGGCACTGGTTTGCATTGGAGACGGAACCCTCGTAGGGGTTCCAAGCAGTTTCTAGTGGCCGAGAGGACACTGGTGATCAGAGACAAAGCCCCCAGGCTCTCTGGAGCCAGCTGGTGGCCATTACAATGTCTCCCCACACAGTTCTGGAGCCGCTGTGGGCTCTCCGGGAACAGCTGTGGGCTTCTGGGTTGCCGATAATCGAACGTTGGCCACATGGGCCACGAGACTCTGGGTTTGGCTGGGAGATCCTCGTGTGCACTGTGTTGCTGGTGTTCATTCCAGTAAAGTGTGGACTCCGCTTAAGAGGAAGAAAGGGGCCCTGTGCCCAGAATGAAGTATCTGGAAAAGACATGGAGAAGACCGACCCGGATGCACCAGCCCATGGAGCCGTCGCATCATCGGAGCACAAGGCCAGTCCTCTCCCGCTACAGATCCTTGCTCTGGCTGCCCTGAATCAAGATGTCGGGTACTTTTCTGTGGGAGACGCTACGCAACTGCTGAAGGGAGTTCGGCAAAGGCTGTTGAAGAAGAGCCCTCACCAGCTCACCGATGAAAATCCCATCTGTGGAGCAGCCCAGGACGATGGAGAACCCCCTGCGAGGAATATGCCAGAAGACTTCAAGGACAGCCCTGATCTGCGGGGAAGTGCAGACCCTCTGTCTCAGGACATTGGCAGCTGTGGACTGAGAGGGCAGGAAGAGGCAGGGGAGGCAGGCAGGCCAGAGCTTCCTGACGGAGGTGTGCCGTGGCAGGCCCCCGCTGAGGGCCAGAGCCAACACCACACCCTCAGCCAGATCCTACTGACGGTGATGCATCTGCTAGAGCTCCTTCGAGATCATCTGGAAGGTGGGGGCTCAAGGAGGCAGGTGCAGACTGGCTCCTCCTCCACTGATCACGTGCCCCGTGGGAGCCCCCTGAATCAAGGAAAGCCATCCAGGGCACTGAAGAAGGCACGTCAGGGGAATGAAGAGCTCCCAGGAAACACAACAATCCACCAAGCTGAGCAAGTATCTTTTCACCAGCGAAACAGCCTCCTGGAAAGGGAGATTCAGAAGCTGCACCTGAAGCTCGAGGCAGAGCCTAAGCTGTGCGAAGAGCACCTCAAACACCTGGAGAGGAAGATGATGGAGGAGAAGGCACGCTGCCTGCAAGTGAAGAACGAACTCGCCAAGGTGCGCAGGAAGGTGGATGCTGCCCACTGGAACTTAGGCCTCTACAAGAAGATGGCCGACGACCTGCACCGAGAATGGCAGAGAATCTCCTCCTTGCATGACCGAGAGCGCCTCCTGGTGGAGAACAGAAGTGAGGAGAGCCAGAAGGCTGTTCTGTGGGCAGAGAGGGAGTTCCAAAGGCTCAAGGAAGAAAACCATTGCCTCAGGCAGAAGCTGGCCAACTCTGGGCCCAAGGTCCAGCCTGTCTCCGGGGGGCCTCCTGCTCCTGCTCCTGCTCCAGCTCCTGCTCTTCTGGGCACAGCCTCCAAATGCCCTCAAGGGCCACAGGCTCCCCTCAAAGCCCAGAAGCCCAAGAAGGGAGCAAGGGTGCACTGGCCAGACTCCAAGTTCTCGGGTCCCCTGCAGGTCTGATTCCCTTTCCCAGCAGCCACGGACACTCACAACCAGAGCACAAAAGCTCCTGTGCTTCCTTACCCCTTCAGCCACACCCATTGCTCCTTTGACTGGAGATCCACCCCATTCTTGAACTGATGCTACCTATTCCCAATAGCCATGTGAGAGAGCATTTTTCATTGTTAAACCAAAAAAATAAAACGATCAAATTGCTGATCCTACTGCGACTGAGAATTGATTGTATGAAGGGATTCTATGCCAAGCAACGAAGGGTTTTAAGTGTCCTTTACTGATCACTTAATTGTCCCAATAACCCAGTGTGTCCTATACTACTGAGGTTCAGAGAGGGGACACAACTTGCCCCAAGATCACACAGCTAGTGAATTTCAGAGCTCCCATTCCAAGCCAAGGTTGTCTCATTACCCACTGATGTGAAAATAACTACCACTCCTACCACTACGATGACTTCTGCTTCTTCATTTCTGAGAGAGAGAAAGAGCGAGGGCACACACACATGCAAGCGGGGGAGGGGCAGGGAGAGAGAGATTCCTAGACAGCCTTCGACTCAAGTGCACAACCAGACGCTGGGCTGGATTTCACAGACCATGGGACCACGCCCTGAGCCAAAATCAAGAGTCAGACGTTGACCTGACTAAGCCACACAGGCACCCTTCCCTTGTGCAAGGAACTTCTAGGCAAGCTGCTGTAAGGATCCCAGAAGGGCTTGACAAAATTTTCTCATAGGTCACGTTCTAGTTTGGATGCAAGGATTATGGTGATGCCTAGCTGAGGTAAAGTCCCAGCAAAGCATGGAGGGCAGCCTTTCAGGGTCTCCAACGATTCCCTTCGTGGGTACACCTCGTTTTGTGTTCCATACTCTACCACTGGATTAGAGTCAGGAACTCCTGCCTCACTTCGAAAGGACAGAATATGGCCCGAGAGATAGATAGCATGTCCCTTCTGAGGCTCGTAGACAAAGACACTGGTCTCCTCTTGGGCTTGCTCTCGCTCCCTCACCATTGGTTTCGAGGGAAGCCGCCTGCTCCTTGTGGGCTGTATGATGGAGAGGCCCATGTGGCAAGGAATGAATATTTCTTGCTCACCGCAATGGAGGACCTCTGGCTGCTAGGAGCCACCCGAGTGAGCACACAAGCAGATTTCCCGCCAACAAGCCTGGAGATGACTGAAGACCCACATGACATCTTGACTGCAGCCTTGTGAGAGATCCTGAGACACAGGTCCCTGGCTAGATGCACCTGGATGCCTGGCCCACGGAAACCATATGCGATTATCAATTGGTGTTGTCGGAAGCCCTCTGGGTTGCGGAAAACATTCAAAAAAGACACAAGGGTGAAGCCACAGTTCTGGCTGCTGACCCACCCCCCTCTCCTGGGCTTGAAATTCCAGGGAAGTCAAGCGATGGTAGCAACCACTGAGAGATTAGGGTAAACAATGCCAGAAAGAGGTCCTCTATTCTGTTCTCCATGTATCTCTCTGAGAGGACATGCCCTCACCTGATCCACCCGAGCCAATAGGTGGCCCATGCAGGAGGAGACAACTGGCCGTGTGGTCCACGTCGGCTGAGAGCACTAGACCCAGCGTCGCAGAGCCTCCTTGAAGCCAGAAAAAGAGCCCAGAAGTTCCCTGGTGTCCCTAGAGAAGGCACAGAAATTAGATGAGTTGAAAGCCTGGGACCTGGTCATTGGGCTTCTGGGCAAGAGGGGAGATGGCCTGTGGAAGGGACACTGCCTGCAACCTCTCTTGGACCAGACCCCACCTGTCTGCTTTGGGATACTGAGGATTAAGACGAGAGTGAACTAGTATAGAAGAGATGGTGTTCTAATGCTTGGCAGGTTTAAAGCGATTGAAATCGTTGACATTCCTATTCTCCTCGTCCTCAGGACCACCATTAAGGGGAAGGGGCCTTCAAAGAAGCAAGAGGAGTTTATCACTTACAGCAGCCCTGTCAAGTGTCAATATCCAACCACTCCAGTCCCTTCCACCCCCTTGGCAGCCCCACTGCTTTCATAATGACACAGATACATTCCCCTACAGGCTTTGGAGCAAACGTTAAGTTTTGATTTCTCTAAGATAAATGCCATAGTGCCATGACCTGCTCCTATGGCGGTAGCAAGTCTAGTTCTCAAAGAATCTGTGTGGAAGGGTTGAGCCACTCTATTGGACACCTGAAATTGATATTATACTGCATGTGAACGGGAATGTAACTCACGGCTTGGAAAAGGAAAAGAAACTCTTAACTGTTTTCAAGAGTCAGCTCTATCATTTTCCATTCCCAACTGTGATGCGGGAGTGATCCTGTCATTCCACATCCTGCCTTGCATTTGGTGGTGGGGTCTCTCTCTCCCTCTCTGGCGCATTTGGTTTGAATCACTGTGATAGGTGTGCAGTGAGAGCTCACTGGAGTTTTCATTTGAATTGCCCCAATGGCAACTTTCTATGTGGTTTCCATCTGTCTACGCTTTGGTAAAGGTGGCAGGCCCTTTACTTTTTCCCCACCCCCCTTCTATTTCCTTTTGCTAACTAGATTGCATGCTAACTTGGGGATCAAATTCTGAGTTTCCATGCTTCAGACAGGAGTCCTCTATTAGCTATGTGATTTGGACCTATTTCCTCCAAGTTGGTAGCTTGTCTTTTGGGTCTTCTTAAGGAGGTCTTTCACACGGCACAGATTTACAATTCTGATTGTTAATTAATTAACTTTACCTTAGGGAAAATAATTTGATGTTCGACTGGAGGATTCTTTACCTAGCTTTCCATTCTGGAAATTTTCCCCCACATTTTCCCTATAAGATTTATCATTTTCCATGTAAGGCAGTGATTAATTTTGAGCTACTTTTTAAAATACTCTTTTTTTCTTTTTTTCCTTTGGGAGAGTGAACATGTGCATGAGCGGGCAGGGGCCTGGAGGGAGAAGGGAAAAGAGCATCCTCAAGCAGCCTCGCCAGTGAGCTTGGAGCCTGACTTTGTCCCGGGACGCTGAGAGCTTGACAAGAGCCGAAATCAAGAGCTGGCTGCCGCACAGGCTGCCTCACCCAGGCAGCCTGAGTTAAGTTTTGTATAGGGTTTGATACTTAGATTGTGGTCCCCGGCCTCCTCGTCCTCCACCTCCTCCTCCCCTCTCCCGCTCCCTCTTCTGCTTCTCCTTCTTCTTTGCCTATGCATGTCCACTTGCTCTAGCACCATTTATTCAAAACGCTGTCACTCCTCCACTGAACGGCTTTTTACCTTTGTCAAGGCCCCATTCGACATATGGGTGTAGTTCTCTTTCTGGGTCCCTGATTCTGTTCCACTTATCCATCTTTATTCTGTTCCATTGGTCTAGCTCTTCACCAACACCACGCACTTTTGATTACTGTAGACGAATATCTTGAAATGGGGTAGAAGGATTCTTCTGGTTTTCTTCTTCAGTTTTAGTTTCTCCTCTTTTTCTAGGTCCTAAAATAGAAAGATTATAGTTTTGAGACTCCTTTTCTTTTTAGAGAGAGAGACAGAGACAGAGACAGAGACAGAGAAAGGGAAGCGGTGCAGAAAGAGAGAGAGATGATTAAGCAGCCACTATGCCCAGCACCAGCACAATGTAGGTTCAGCCTCACTATCCCAAGGTTGACCATGACCCGAGTCAAAATCAAGAGTTGGACTAACTGACTGAGCCACCCAGATGCTCCTCCTCCTTTCTAATGTATGCATTGAGTGCTATAAATTGAGCTCTCTGTTGATTTAGCTGTGTCCCACCAATTTTAATACGTTGTAGTTTTATTTTCCTTCGGGTCAGTGCACTGAAATTTTATCTTTTGTCTCCGATAATCTAGAAAGTTACTTTCTACGTGTTTAGATTTTGTTATGTTTCTCCCTTTGATATCTAGTTTCATTTTTAACTTTTTTTTATAAGTGTCAAAGTTTAATTCCAAGACAATGCTACATAGGGTTGCATTTTTTTCAGGTACACAATATAGAGATTCTCCTCCGCTGCCCAACGACTGTTAGCTCCTGTTGCCAGGCACTGATTTGCGTTGGAGTCTCGGGTGCACCTCCCCCACCCCTACTCCCTTCAGCTCCTGTTGTTGCCAGGCACTGGTTTGCATTGGAGACGGAACCCTCGTAGGGGTTCCAAGCAGTTTCTAGTGGCCGAGAGGACACTGGTGATCAGAGACAAAGCCCCCAGGCTCTCTGGAGCCAGCTGGTGGCCATTACAATGTCTCCCCACACAGTTCTGGAGCCGCTGTGGGCTCTCCGGGAACAGCTGTGGGCTTCTGGGTTGCCGATAATCGAACGTTGGCCACATGGGCCACGAGACTCTGGGTTTGGCTGGGAGATCCTCGTGTGCACTGTGTTGCTGGTGTTCATTCCAGTAAAGTGTGGACTCCGCTTAAGAGGAAGAAAGGGGCCCTGTGCCCAGAATGAAGTATCTGGAAAAGACATGGAGAAGACCGACCCGGATGCACCAGCCCATGGAGCCGTCGCATCATCGGAGCACAAGGCCAGTCCTCTCCCGCTACAGATCCTTGCTCTGGCTGCCCTGAATCAAGATGTCGGGTACTTTTCTGTGGGAGACGCTACGCAACTGCTGAAGGGAGTTCGGCAAAGGCTGTTGAAGAAGAGCCCTCACCAGCTCACCGATGAAAATCCCATCTGTGGAGCAGCCCAGGACGATGGAGAACCCCCTGCGAGGAATATGCCAGAAGACTTCAAGGACAGCCCTGATCTGCGGGGAAGTGCAGACCCTCTGTCTCAGGACATTGGCAGCTGTGGACTGAGAGGGCAGGAAGAGGCAGGGGAGGCAGGCAGGCCAGAGCTTCCTGACGGAGGTGTGCCGTGGCAGGCCCCCGCTGAGGGCCAGAGCCAACACCACACCCTCAGCCAGATCCTACTGACGGTGATGCATCTGCTAGAGCTCCTTCGAGATCATCTGGAAGGTGGGGGCTCAAGGAGGCAGGTGCAGACTGGCTCCTCCTCCACTGATCACGTGCCCCGTGGGAGCCCCCTGAATCAAGGAAAGCCATCCAGGGCACTGAAGAAGGCACGTCAGGGGAATGAAGAGCTCCCAGGAAACACAACAATCCACCAAGCTGAGCAAGTATCTTTTCACCAGCGAAACAGCCTCCTGGAAAGGGAGATTCAGAAGCTGCACCTGAAGCTCGAGGCAGAGCCTAAGCTGTGCGAAGAGCACCTCAAACACCTGGAGAGGAAGATGATGGAGGAGAAGGCACGCTGCCTGCAAGTGAAGAACGAACTCGCCAAGGTGCGCAGGAAGGTGGATGCTGCCCACTGGAACTTAGGCCTCTACAAGAAGATGGCCGACGACCTGCACCGAGAATGGCAGAGAATCTCCTCCTTGCATGACCGAGAGCGCCTCCTGGTGGAGAACAGAAGTGAGGAGAGCCAGAAGGCTGTTCTGTGGGCAGAGAGGGAGTTCCAAAGGCTCAAGGAAGAAAACCATTGCCTCAGGCAGAAGCTGGCCAACTCTGGGCCCAAGGTCCAGCCTGTCTCCGGGGGGCCTCCTGCTCCTGCTCCTGCTCCAGCTCCTGCTCTTCTGGGCACAGCCTCCAAATGCCCTCAAGGGCCACAGGCTCCCCTCAAAGCCCAGAAGCCCAAGAAGGGAGCAAGGGTGCACTGGCCAGACTCCAAGTTCTCGGGTCCCCTGCAGGTCTGATTCCCTTTCCCAGCAGCCACGGACACTCACAACCAGAGCACAAAAGCTCCTGTGCTTCCTTACCCCTTCAGCCACACCCATTGCTCCTTTGACTGGAGATCCACCCCATTCTTGAACTGATGCTACCTATTCCCAATAGCCATGTGAGAGAGCATTTTTCATTGTTAAACCAAAAAAATAAAACGATCAAATTGCTGATCCTACTGCGACTGAGAATTGATTGTATGAAGGGATTCTATGCCAAGCAACGAAGGGTTTTAAGTGTCCTTTACTGATCACTTAATTGTCCCAATAACCCAGTGTGTCATATACTACTGAGATTCAGAGAGGGGACACAACTTGCCCCAAGATCACACAGCTAGTGAATTTCAGAGCTCCCATTCCAAGCCAAGGTTGTCTCATTACCCACTGATGTGAAAATAACTACCACTCCTACCACTACGATGACTTCTGCTTCTTCATTTCTGAGAGAGAGAAAGAGCGAGGGCACACACACATGCAAGCGGGGGAGGGGCAGGGAGAGAGAGATTCCTAGACAGCCTTCGACTCAAGTGCACAACCAGACGCTGGGCTGGATTTCACAGACCATGGGACCACGCCCTGAGCCAAAATCAAGAGTCAGACGTTGACCTGACTAAGCCACACAGGCACCCTTCCCTTGTGCAAGGAACTTCTAGGCAAGCTGCTGTAAGGATCCCAGAAGGGCTTGACAAAATTTTCTCATAGGTCACGTTCTAGTTTGGATGCAAGGATTATGGTGATGCCTAGCTGAGGTAAAGTCCCAGCAAAGCATGGAGGGCAGCCTTTCAGGGTCTCCAACGATTCCCTTCGTGGGTACACCTCGTTTTGTGTTCCATACTCTACCACTGGATTAGAGTCAGGAACTCCTGCCTCACTTCGAAAGGACAGAATATGGCCCGAGAGATAGATAGCATGTCCCTTCTGAGGCTCGTAGACAAAGACACTGGTCTCCTCTTGGGCTTGCTCTCGCTCCCTCACCATTGGTTTCGAGGGAAGCCGCCTGCTCCTTGTGGGCTGTATGATGGAGAGGCCCATGTGGCAAGGAATGAATATTTCTTGCTCACCGCAATGGAGGACCTCTGGCTGCTAGGAGCCACCCGAGTGAGCACACAAGCAGATTTCCCGCCAACAAGCCTGGAGATGACTGAAGACCCACATGACATCTTGACTGCAGCCTTGTGAGAGATCCTGAGACACAGGTCCCTGGCTAGATGCACCTGGATGCCTGGCCCACGGAAACCATATGCGGTTATCAATTGGTGTTGTCGGAAGCCCTCTGGGTTGCGGAAAACATTCAAAAAAGACACAAGGGTGAAGCCACAGTTCTGGCTGCTGACCCACCCCCCTCTCCTGGGCTTGAAATTCCAGGGAAGTCAAGCGATGGTAGCAACCACTGAGAGATTAGGGTAAACAATGCCAGAAAGAGGTCCTCTATTCTGTTCTCCATGTATCTCTCTGAGAGGACATGCCCTCACCTGATCCACCCGAGCCAATAGGTGGCCCATGCAGGAGGAGACAACTGGCCGTGTGGTCCACGTCGGCTGAGAGCACTAGACCCAGCGTCGCAGAGCCTCCTTGAAGCCAGAAAAAGAGCCCAGAAGTTCCCTGGTGTCCCTAGAGAAGGCACAGAAATTAGATGAGTTGAAAGCCTGGGACCTGGTCATTGGGCTTCTGGGCAAGAGGGGAGATGGCCTGTGGAAGGGACACTGCCTGCAACCTCTCTTGGACCAGACCCCACCTGTCTGCTTTGGGATACTGAGGATTAAGACGAGAGTGAACTAGTGTAGAAGAGATGGTGTTCTAATGCTTGGCAGGTTTAAAGCGATTGAAATCGTTGACATTCCTATTCTCCTCGTCCTCAGGACCACCATTAAGGGGAAGGGGCCTTCAAAGAAGCAAGAGCAGTTTATCACTTACAGCAGCCCTGTCAAGTGTCAATATCCAACCACTCCAGTCCCTTCCACCCCCTTGGCAGCCCCACTGCTTTCATAAGGACACAGATACATTCCCCTACAGGCTTTGGAGCAAACGTTAAGTTTTGATTTCTCTAAGATAAATGCCATAGTGCCATGACCTGCTCCTATGGCGGTAGCAAGTCTAGTTCTCAAAGAATCTGTGTGGAAGGGTTGAGCCACTCTATTGGACACCTGAAATTGATATTATACTGCATGTGAACGGGAATGTAACTCACGGCTTGGAAAAGGAAAAGAAACTCTTAACTGTTTTCAAGAGTCAGCTCTATCATTTTCCATTCCCAACTGTGATGCGGGAGTGATCCAGTCATTCCACATCCTGCCTTGCATTTGGTGGTGGGGTCTCTCTCTCCCTCTCTGGCGCATTTGGTTTGAATCACTGTGATAGGTGTGCAGTGAGAGCTCACTGGAGTTTTCATTTGAATTGCCCCAATGGCAACTTTCTATGTGGTTTCCATCTGTCTACGCTTTGGTAAAGGTGGCAGGCCCTTTACTTTTTCCCCACCCCCCTTCTATTTCCTTTTGCTAACTAGATTGCATGCTTACTTGGGGATCAAATTCTGAGTTTCCATGCTTCAGACAGGAGTCCTCTATTAGCTATGTGATTTGGACCTATTTCCTCCAAGTTGGTAGCTTGTCTTTTGGGTCTTCTTAAGGAGGTCTTTCACACGGCACAGATTTACAATTCTGATTTTTGGATAAAGTCTAATTAATCAACTTTACCTTAGGGAAAATAATTTGATGTTCGACAGGAGGATTCTTTACCTAGCTTTCCATTCTGGAAATTTTCCCCCACATTTTCCCTATAAGATTTATCATTTTCCATGTAAGGCAGTGATTAATTTTGAGCTACTTTTTAAAATACTCTTTTTTTCTTTTTTTCCTTTGGGAGAGTGAACATGTGCATGAGCGGGCAGGGGCCTGGAGGGAGAAGGGAAAAGAGCATCCTCAAGCAGCCTCGCCAGTGAGCTTGGAGCCTGACTTTGTCCCGGGACGCTGAGAGCTTGACAAGAGCCGAAATCAAGAGCTGGCTGCCGCACAGGCTGCCTCACCCAGGCAGCCTGAGTTAAGTTTTGTATAGGGTTTGATACTTAGATTGTGGTCCCCGGCCTCCTCGTCCTCCACCTCCTCCTCCCCTCTCCCGCTCCCTCTTCTGCTTCTCCTTCTTCTTTCATGCCTATGCATGTCCACTTGCTCTAGCACCATTTATTCAAAACGCTGTCACTCCTCCACTGAACGGCTTTTTACCTTTGTCAAGGCCCCATTCGACATATGGGTGTAGTTCACTTTCTGGGTCCCTGATTCTGTTCCACTTATCCATCTTTATTCTGTTCCATTGTTCTAGCTCTTCACCAACACCACGCACTTTTGATTACTGTAGACGAATATCTTGAAATGGGGTAGAAGGATTCTTCTGGTTTTCTTCTTTAGTTTTAGTTTCTCCTCTTTTTCTAGGTTCTAAAATAGAAAGATTATAGTTTTGAGACTCCTTTTCCTTTTAGAGAGAGAGACAGAGACAGAGAAAGGGAGAGAGAGATGATTAAGCAGCCACCATGCCCAGCACCAGCACAATGCAGGTTCAGCCTCACTATCCCAAGGTTGACCATGACCCGAGTCAAAATCAAGAGTTGGACTAACTGACTGAGCCACCCAGATGCTCCTCCTCCTTTCTAATGTATGCATTGAGTGCTATAAATTGAGCTCTCTGTTGATTTAGCTGTGTCCCACCAATTTTAATACGTTGTAGTTTTATTTTCCTTCGGTTCAGTGCACTGAAATTTTATCTTTTGTCTCCGATAATCTAGAAAGTTACTTTCTACGTGTTTAGATTTTGTTATGTTTCTCCCTTTGATATCTAGTTTCATTTTTAACTTTTTTATATAAGTGTCAAAGTTTAATTCCAAGACAATGCTACATAGGGTTGCATTTTTTTCAGGTACACAATATAGAGATTCTCCTCCGCTGCCCAACGACTGTTAGCTCCTGTTGCCAGGCACTGATTTGCCTTGGAGTCTCGGGTGCACCTCCCCCACCCCTACTCCCTTCAGCTCCTGTTGCCAGGCACTGGTTTGCATTGGAGACGGAACCCTCGTAGGGGTTCCAAGCAGTTTCTAGTGGCCGAGAGGACACTGGTGATCAGAGACAAAGCCCCCAGGCTCTCTGGAGCCAGCTGGTGGCCATTACAATGTCTCCCCACACAGTTCTGGAGCCGCTGTGGGCTCTCCGGGAACAGCTGTGGGCTTCTGGGTTGCCGATAATCGAACGTTGGCCACATGGGCCACGAGACTCTGGGTTTGGCTGGGAGATCCTCGTGTGCACTGTGTTGCTGGTGTTCATTCCAGTAAAGTGTGGACTCCGCTTAAGAGGAAGAAAGGGGCCCTGTGCCCAGAATGAAGTATCTGGAAAAGACATGGAGAAGACCGACCCGGATGCACCAGCCCATGGAGCCGTCGCATCATCGGAGCACAAGGCCAGTCCTCTCCCGCTACAGATCCTTGCTCTGGCTGCCCTGAATCAAGATGTCGGGTACTTTTCTGTGGGAGACGCTACGCAACTGCTGAAGGGAGTTCGGCAAAGGCTGTTGAAGAAGAGCCCTCACCAGCTCACCGATGAAAATCCCATCTGTGGAGCAGCCCAGGACGATGGAGAACCCCCTGCGAGGAATATGCCAGAAGACTTCAAGGACAGCCCTGATCTGCGGGGAAGTGCAGACCCTCTGTCTCAGGACATTGGCAGCTGTGGACTGAGAGGGCAGGAAGAGGCAGGGGAGGCAGGCAGGCCAGAGCTTCCTGACGGAGGTGTGCCATGGCAGGCCCCCGCTGAGGGCCAGAGCCAACACCACACCCTCAGCCAGATCCTACTGACGGTGATGCATCTGCTAGAGCTCCTTCGAGATCATCTGGAAGGTGGGGGCTCAAGGAGGCAGGTGCAGACTGGCTCCTCCTCCACTGATCACGTGCCCCGTGGGAGCCCCCTGAATCAAGGAAAGCCATCCAGGGCACTGAAGAAGGCACGTCAGGGGAATGAAGAGCTCCCAGGAAAACACAACAATCCACCAAGCTGAGCAAGTATCTTTTCACCAGCGAAACAGCCTCCTGGAAAGGGAGATTCAGAAGCTGCACCTGAAGCTCGAGGCAGAGCCTAAGCTGTGCGAAGAGCACCTCAAACACCTGGAGAGGAAGATGATGGAGGAGAAGGCACGCTGCCTGCAAGTGAAGAACGAACTCGCCAAGGTGCGCAGGAAGGTGGATGCTGCCCACTGGAACTTAGGCCTCTACAAGAAGATGGCCGACGACCTGCACCGAGAATGGCAGAGAATCTCCTCCTTGCATGACCGAGAGCGCCTCCTGGTGGAGAACAGAAGTGAGGAGAGCCAGAAGGCTGTTCTGTGGGCAGAGAGGGAGTTCCAAAGGCTCAAGGAAGAAAACCATTGCCTCAGGCAGAAGCTGGCCAACTCTGGGCCCAAGGTCCAGCCTGTCTCCGGGGGGCCTCCTGCTCCTGCTCCTGCTCCAGCTCCTGCTCTTCTGGGCACAGCCTCCAAATGCCCTCAAGGGCCACAGGCTCCCCTCAAAGCCCAGAAGCCCAAGAAGGGAGCAAGGGTGCACTGGCCAGACTCCAAGTTCTCGGGTCCCCTGCAGGTCTGATTCCCTTTCCCAGCAGCCACGGACACTCACAACCAGAGCACAAAAGCTCCTGTGCTTCCTTACCCCTTCAGCCACACCCATTGCTCCTTTGACTGGAGATCCACCCCATTCTTGAACTGATGCTACCTATTCCCAATAGCCATGTGAGAGAGCATTTTTCATTGTTAAACCAAAAAAATAAAACGATCAAATTGCTGATCCTACTGCGACTGAGAATTGATTGTATGAAGGGATTCTATGCCAAGCAACGAAGGGTTTTAAGTGTCCTTTACTGATCACTTAATTGTCCCAATAACCCAGTGTGTCATATACTACTGAGATTCAGAGAGGGGACACAACTTGCCCCAAGATCACACAGCTAGTGAATTTCAGAGCTCCCATTCCAAGCCAAGGTTGTCTAATTACCCACTGATGTGAAAATAACTACCACTCCTACCACTACGATGACTTCTGCTTCTTCATTTCTGAGAGAGAGAAAGAGCGAGGGCACACACACATGCAAGCGGGGGAGGGGCAGGGAGAGAGAGATTCCTAGACAGCCTTCGACTCAAGTGCACAACCAGACGCTGGGCTGGATTTCACAGACCATGGGACCACGCCCTGAGCCAAAATCAAGAGTCAGACGTTGACCTGACTAAGCCACACAGGCACCCTTCCCTTGTGCAAGGAACTTCTAGGCAAGCTGCTGTAAGGATCCCAGAAGGGCTTGACAAAATTTTCTCATAGGTCACGTTCTAGTTTGGATGCAAGGATTATGGTGATGCCTAGCTGAGGTAAAGTCCCAGCAAAGCATGGAGGGCAGCCTTTCAGGGTCTCCAACGATTCCCTTCGTGGGTACACCTCGTTTTGTGTTCCATACTCTACCACTGGATTAGAGTCAGGAACTCCTGCCTCACTTCGAAAGGACAGAATATGGCCCGAGAGATAGATAGCATGTCCCTTCTGAGGCTCGTAGACAAAGACACTGGTCTCCTCTTGGGCTTGCTCTCGCTCCCTCACCATTGGTTTCGAGGGAAGCCGCCTGCTCCTTGTGGGCTGTATGATGGAGAGGCCCATGTGGCAAGGAATGAATATTTCTTGCTCACCGCAATGGAGGACCTCTGGCTGCTAGGAGCCACCCGAGTGAGCACACAAGCAGATTTCCCGCCAACAAGCCTGGAGATGACTGAAGACCCACATGACATCTTGACTGCAGCCTTGTGAGAGATCCTGAGACACAGGTCCCTGGCTAGATGCACCTGGATGCCTGGCCCACGGAAACCATATGCGGTTATCAATTGGTGTTGTCGGAAGCCCTCTGGGTTGCGGAAAACATTCAAAAAAGACACAAGGGTGAAGCCACAGTTCTGGCTGCTGACCCACCCCCCTCTCCTGGGCTTGAAATTCCAGGGAAGTCAAGCGATGGTAGCAACCACTGAGAGATTAGGGTAAACAATGCCAGAAAGAGGTCCTCTATTCTGTTCTCCATGTATCTCTCTGAGAGGACATGCCCTCACCTGATCCACCCGAGCCAATAGGTGGCCCATGCAGGAGGAGACAACTGGCCGTGTGGTCCACGTCGGCTGAGAGCACTAGACCCAGCGTCGCAGAGCCTCCTTGAAGCCAGAAAAAGAGCCCAGAAGTTCCCTGGTGTCCCTAGAGAAGGCACAGAAATTAGATGAGTTGAAAGCCTGGGACCTGGTCATTGGGCTTCTGGGCAAGAGGGGAGATGGCCTGTGGAAGGGACACTGCCTGCAACCTCTCTTGGACCAGACCCCACCTGTCTGCTTTGGGATACTGAGGATTAAGACGAGAGTGAACTAGTGTAGAAGAGATGGTGTTCTAATGCTTGGCAGGTTTAAAGCGATTGAAATCGTTGACATTCCTATTCTCCTCGTCCTCAGGACCACCATTAAGGGGAAGGGGCCTTCAAAGAAGCAAGAGCAGTTTATCACTTACAGCAGCCCTGTCAAGTGTCAATATCCAACCACTCCAGTCCCTTCCACCCCCTTGGCAGCCCCACTGCTTTCATAAGGACACAGATACATTCCCCTACAGGCTTTGGAGCAAACGTTAAGTTTTGATTTCTCTAAGATAAATGCCATAGTGCCATGACCTGCTCCTATGGCGGTAGCAAGTCTAGTTCTCAAAGAATCTGTGTGGAAGGGTTGAGCCACTCTATTGGACACCTGAAATTGATATTATACTGCATGTGAACGGGAATGTAACTCACGGCTTGGAAAAGGAAAAGAAACTCTTAACTGTTTTCAAGAGTCAGCTCTATCATTTTCCATTCCCAACTGTGATGCGGGAGTGATCCAGTCATTCCACATCCTGCCTTGCATTTGGTGGTGGGGTCTCTCTCTCCCTCTCTGGCGCATTTGGTTTGAATCACTGTGATAGGTGTGCAGTGAGAGCTCACTGGAGTTTTCATTTGAATTGCCCCAATGGCAACTTTCTATGTGGTTTCCATCTGTCTACGCTTTGGTAAAGGTGGCAGGCCCTTTACTTTTTCCCCACCCCCCTTCTATTTCCTTTTGCTAACTAGATTGCATGCTTACTTGGGGATCAAATTCTGAGTTTCCATGCTTCAGACAGGAGTCCTCTATTAGCTATGTGATTTGGACCTATTTCCTCCAAGTTGGTAGCTTGTCTTTTGGGTCTTCTTAAGGAGGTCTTTCACACGGCACAGATTTACAATTCTGATTTTTGGATAAAGTCTAATTAATCAACTTTACCTTAGGGAAAATAATTTGATGTTCGACTGGAGGATTCTGTACCTAGCTTTCCATTCTGGAAATTTTCCCCCACATTTTCCCTATAAGATTTATCATTTTCCATGTAAGGCAGTGATTAATTTTGAGCTACTTTTTAAAATACTCTTTTTTTCTTTTTTTCCTTTGGGAGAGTGAACATGTGCATGAGCGGGCAGGGGCCTGGAGGGAGAAGGGAAAAGAGCATCCTCAAGCAGCCTCGCCAGTGAGCTTGGAGCCTGACTTTGTCCCGGGACGCTGAGAGCTTGACAAGAGCCGAAATCAAGAGCTGGCTGCCGCACAGGCTGCCTCACCCAGGCAGCCTGAGTTAAGTTTTGTATAGGATTTGATACTTAGATTGTGGTCCCCGGCCTCCTCGTCCTCCACCTCCTCCTCCCCTCTCCCGCTCCCTCTTCTGCTTCTCCTTCTTCTTTCATGCCTATGCATGTCCACTTGCTCTAGCACCATTTATTCAAAACGCTGTCACTCCTCCACTGAACGGCTTTTTACCTTTGTCAAGGCCCCATTCGACATATGGGTGTAGTTCACTTTCTGGGTCCCTGATTCTGTTCCACTTATCCATCTTTATTCTGTTCCATTGTTCTAGCTCTTCACCAACACCACGCACTTTTGATTACTGTAGACGAATATCTTGAAATGGGGTAGAAGGATTCTTCTGGTTTTCTTCTTTAGTTTTAGTTTCTCCTCTTTTTCTAGGTTCTAAAATAGAAAGATTATAGTTTTGAGACTCCTTTTCCTTTTAGAGAGAGAGACAGAGACAGAGAAAGGGAGAGAGAGATGATTAAGCAGCCACCATGCCCAGCACCAGCACAATGCAGGTTCAGCCTCACTATCCCAAGGTTGACCATGACCCGAGTCAAAATCAAGAGTTGGACTAACTGACTGAGCCACCCAGATGCTCCTCCTCCTTTCTAATGTATGCATTGAGTGCTATAAATTGAGCTCTCTGTTGATTTAGCTGTGTCCCACCAATTTTAATACGTTGTAGTTTTATTTTCCTTCGGTTCAGTGCACTGAAATTTTATCTTTTGTCTCCGATAATCTAGAAAGTTACTTTCTACGTGTTTAGATTTTGTTATGTTTCTCCCTTTGATATCTAGTTTCATTTTTAACTTTTTTATATAAGTGTCAAAGTTTAATTCCAAGACAATGCTACATAGGGTTGCATTTTTTTCAGGTACACAATATAGAGATTCTCCTCCGCTGCCCAACGACTGTTAGCTCCTGTTGCCAGGCACTGATTTGCCTTGGAGTCTCGGGTGCACCTCCCCCACCCCTACTCCCTTCAGCTCCTGTTGCCAGGCACTGGTTTGCATTGGAGACGGAACCCTCGTAGGGGTTCCAAGCAGTTTCTAGTGGCCGAGAGGACACTGGTGATCAGAGACAAAGCCCCCAGGCTCTCTGGAGCCAGCTGGTGGCCATTACAATGTCTCCCCACACAGTTCTGGAGCCGCTGTGGGCTCTCCGGGAACAGCTGTGGGCTTCTGGGTTGCCGATAATCGAACGTTGGCCACATGGGCCACGAGACTCTGGGTTTGGCTGGGAGATCCTCGTGTGCACTGTGTTGCTGGTGTTCATTCCAGTAAAGTGTGGACTCCGCTTAAGAGGAAGAAAGGGGCCCTGTGCCCAGAATGAAGTATCTGGAAAAGACATGGAGAAGACCGACCCGGATGCACCAGCCCATGGAGCCGTCGCATCATCGGAGCACAAGGCCAGTCCTCTCCCGCTACAGATCCTTGCTCTGGCTGCCCTGAATCAAGATGTCGGGTACTTTTCTGTGGGAGACGCTACGCAACTGCTGAAGGGAGTTCGGCAAAGGCTGTTGAAGAAGAGCCCTCACCAGCTCACCGATGAAAATCCCATCTGTGGAGCAGCCCAGGACGATGGAGAACCCCCTGCGAGGAATATGCCAGAAGACTTCAAGGACAGCCCTGATCTGCGGGGAAGTGCAGACCCTCTGTCTCAGGACATTGGCAGCTGTGGACTGAGAGGGCAGGAAGAGGCAGGGGAGGCAGGCAGGCCAGAGCTTCCTGACGGAGGTGTGCCATGGCAGGCCCCCGCTGAGGGCCAGAGCCAACACCACACCCTCAGCCAGATCCTACTGACGGTGATGCATCTGCTAGAGCTCCTTCGAGATCATCTGGAAGGTGGGGGCTCAAGGAGGCAGGTGCAGACTGGCTCCTCCTCCACTGATCACGTGCCCCGTGGGAGCCCCCTGAATCAAGGAAAGCCATCCAGGGCACTGAAGAAGGCACGTCAGGGGAATGAAGAGCTCCCAGGAAACACAACAATCCACCAAGCTGAGCAAGTATCTTTTCACCAGCGAAACAGCCTCCTGGAAAGGGAGATTCAGAAGCTGCACCTGAAGCTCGAGGCAGAGCCTAAGCTGTGCGAAGAGCACCTCAAACACCTGGAGAGGAAGATGATGGAGGAGAAGGCACGCTGCCTGCAAGTGAAGAACGAACTCGCCAAGGTGCGCAGGAAGGTGGATGCTGCCCACTGGAACTTAGGCCTCTACAAGAAGATGGCCGACGACCTGCACCGAGAATGGCAGAGAATCTCCTCCTTGCATGACCGAGAGCGCCTCCTGGTGGAGAACAGAAGTGAGGAGAGCCAGAAGGCTGTTCTGTGGGCAGAGAGGGAGTTCCAAAGGCTCAAGGAAGAAAACCATTGCCTCAGGCAGAAGCTGGCCAACTCTGGGCCCAAGGTCCAGCCTGTCTCCGGGGGGCCTCCTGCTCCTGCTCCTGCTCCAGCTCCTGCTCTTCTGGGCACAGCCTCCAAATGCCCTCAAGGGCCACAGGCTCCCCTCAAAGCCCAGAAGCCCAAGAAGGGAGCAAGGGTGCACTGGCCAGACTCCAAGTTCTCGGGTCCCCTGCAGGTCTGATTCCCTTTCCCAGCAGCCACGGACACTCACAACCAGAGCACAAAAGCTCCTGTGCTTCCTTACCCCTTCAGCCACACCCATTGCTCCTTTGACTGGAGATCCACCCCATTCTTGAACTGATGCTACCTATTCCCAATAGCCATGTGAGAGAGCATTTTTCATTGTTAAACCAAAAAAATAAAACGATCAAATTGCTGATCCTACTGCGACTGAGAATTGATTGTATGAAGGGATTCTATGCCAAGCAACGAAGGGTTTTAAGTGTCCTTTACTGATCACTTAATTGTCCCAATAACCCAGTGTGTCATATACTACTGAGATTCAGAGAGGGGACACAACTTGCCCCAAGATCACACAGCTAGTGAATTTCAGAGCTCCCATTCCAAGCCAAGGTTGTCTAATTACCCACTGATGTGAAAATAACTACCACTCCTACCACTACGATGACTTCTGCTTCTTCATTTCTGAGAGAGAGAAAGAGCGAGGGCACACACACATGCAAGCGGGGGAGGGGCAGGGAGAGAGAGATTCCTAGACAGCCTTCGACTCAAGTGCACAACCAGACGCTGGGCTGGATTTCACAGACCATGGGACCACGCCCTGAGCCAAAATCAAGAGTCAGACGTTGACCTGACTAAGCCACACAGGCACCCTTCCCTTGTGCAAGGAACTTCTAGGCAAGCTGCTGTAAGGATCCCAGAAGGGCTTGACAAAATTTTCTCATAGGTCACGTTCTAGTTTGGATGCAAGGATTATGGTGATGCCTAGCTGAGGTAAAGTCCCAGCAAAGCATGGAGGGCAGCCTTTCAGGGTCTCCAACGATTCCCTTCGTGGGTACACCTCGTTTTGTGTTCCATACTCTACCACTGGATTAGAGTCAGGAACTCCTGCCTCACTTCGAAAGGACAGAATATGGCCCGAGAGATAGATAGCATGTCCCTTCTGAGGCTCGTAGACAAAGACACTGGTCTCCTCTTGGGCTTGCTCTCGCTCCCTCACCATTGGTTTCGAGGGAAGCCGCCTGCTCCTTGTGGGCTGTATGATGGAGAGGCCCATGTGGCAAGGAATGAATATTTCTTGCTCACCGCAATGGAGGACCTCTGGCTGCTAGGAGCCACCCGAGTGAGCACACAAGCAGATTTCCCGCCAACAAGCCTGGAGATGACTGAAGACCCACATGACATCTTGACTGCAGCCTTGTGAGAGATCCTGAGACACAGGTCCCTGGCTAGATGCACCTGGATGCCTGGCCCACGGAAACCATATGCGGTTATCAATTGGTGTTGTCGGAAGCCCTCTGGGTTGCGGAAAACATTCAAAAAAGACACAAGGGTGAAGCCACAGTTCTGGCTGCTGACCCACCCCCCTCTCCTGGGCTTGAAATTCCAGGGAAGTCAAGCGATGGTAGCAACCACTGAGAGATTAGGGTAAACAATGCCAGAAAGAGGTCCTCTATTCTGTTCTCCATGTATCTCTCTGAGAGGACATGCCCTCACCTGATCCACCCGAGCCAATAGGTGGCCCATGCAGGAGGAGACAACTGGCCGTGTGGTCCACGTCGGCTGAGAGCACTAGACCCAGCGTCGCAGAGCCTCCTTGAAGCCAGAAAAAGAGCCCAGAAGTTCCCTGGTGTCCCTAGAGAAGGCACAGAAATTAGATGAGTTGAAAGCCTGGGACCTGGTCATTGGGCTTCTGGGCAAGAGGGGAGATGGCCTGTGGAAGGGACACTGCCTGCAACCTCTCTTGGACCAGACCCCACCTGTCTGCTTTGGGATACTGAGGATTAAGACGAGAGTGAACTAGTGTAGAAGAGATGGTGTTCTAATGCTTGGCAGGTTTAAAGCGATTGAAATCGTTGACATTCCTATTCTCCTCGTCCTCAGGACCACCATTAAGGGGAAGGGGCCTTCAAAGAAGCAAGAGCAGTTTATCACTTACAGCAGCCCTGTCAAGTGTCAATATCCAACCACTCCAGTCCCTTCCACCCCCTTGGCAGCCCCACTGCTTTCATAAGGACACAGATACATTCCCCTACAGGCTTTGGAGCAAACGTTAAGTTTTGATTTCTCTAAGATAAATGCCATAGTGCCATGACCTGCTCCTATGGCGGTAGCAAGTCTAGTTCTCAAAGAATCTGTGTGGAAGGGTTGAGCCACTCTATTGGACACCTGAAATTGATATTATACTGCATGTGAACGGGAATGTAACTCACGGCTTGGAAAAGGAAAAGAAACTCTTAACTGTTTTCAAGAGTCAGCTCTATCATTTTCCATTCCCAACTGTGATGCGGGAGTGATCCTGTCATTCCACATCCTGCCTTGCATTTGGTGGTGGGGTCTCTCTCTCCCTCTCTGGCGCATTTGGTTTGAATCACTGTGATAGGTGTGCAGTGAGAGCTCACTGGAGTTTTCATTTGAATTGCCCCAATGGCAACTTTCTATGTGGTTTCCATCTGTCTACGCTTTGGTAAAGGTGGCAGGCCCTTTACTTTTTCCCCACCCCCCTTCTATTTCCTTTTGCTAACTAGATTGCATGCTAACTTGGGGATCAAATTCTGAGTTTCCATGCTTCAGACAGGAGTCCTCTATTAGCTATGTGATTTGGACCTATTTCCTCCAAGTTGGTAGCTTGTCTTTTGGGTCTTCTTAAGGAGGTCTTTCACACGGCACAGATTTACAATTCTGATTGTTAATTAATTAACTTTACCTTGGGGAAAATAATTTGATGTTCGACTGGAGGATTCTTTACCTAGCTTTCCATTCTGGAAATTTTCCCCCACATTTTCCCTATAAGATTTATCATTTTCCATGTAAGGCAGTGATTAATTTTGAGCTACTTTTTAAAATACTCTTTTTTTCTTTTTTTCCTTTGGGAGAGTGAACATGTGCATGAGCGGGCAGGGGCCTGGAGGGAGAAGGGAAAAGAGCATCCTCAAGCAGCCTCGCCAGTGAGCTTGGAGCCTGACTTTGTCCCGGGACGCTGAGAGCTTGACAAGAGCCGAAATCAAGAGCTGGCTGCCGCACAGGCTGCCTCACCCAGGCAGCCTGAGTTAAGTTTTGTATAGGGTTTGATACTTAGATTGTGGTCCCCGGCCTCCTCGTCCTCCACCTCCTCCTCCCCTCTCCCGCTCCCTCTTCTGCTTCTCCTTCTTCTTTGCCTATGCATGTCCACTTGCTCTAGCACCATTTATTCAAAACGCTGTCACTCCTCCACTGAACGGCTTTTTACCTTTGTCAAGGCCCCATTCGACATATGGGTGTAGTTCTCTTTCTGGGTCCCTGATTCTGTTCCACTTATCCATCTTTATTCTGTTCCATTGGTCTAGCTCTTCACCAACACCACGCACTTTTGATTACTGTAGACGAATATCTTGAAATGGGGTAGAAGGATTCTTCTGGTTTTCTTCTTCAGTTTTAGTTTCTCCTCTTTTTCTAGGTTCTAAAATAGAAAGATTATAGTTTTGAGACTCCTTTTCTTTTTAGAGAGAGAGACAGAGACAGAGACAGAGACAGAGAAAGGGAAGCGGTGCAGAAAGAGAGAGAGATGATTAAGCAGCCACTATGCCCAGCACCAGCACAATGTAGGTTCAGCCTCACTATCCCAAGGTTGACCATGACCCGAGTCAAAATCAAGAGTTGGACTAACTGACTGAGCCACCCAGATGCTCCTCCTCCTTTCTAATGTATGCATTGAGTGCTATAAATTGAGCTCTCTGTTGATTTAGCTGTGTCCCACCAATTTTAATACGTTGTAGTTTTATTTTCCTTCGGGTCAGTGCACTGAAATTTTATCTTTTGTCTCCGATAATCTAGAAAGTTACTTTCTACGTGTTTAGATTTTGTTATGTTTCTCCCTTTGATATCTAGTTTCATTTTTAACTTTTTTTTATAAGTGTCAAAGTTTAATTCCAAGACAATGCTACATAGGGTTGCATTTTTTTCAGGTACACAATATAGAGATTCTCCTCCGCTGCCCAAGGACTGTTAGCTCCTGTTGCCAGGCACTGATTTGCGTTGGAGTCTCGGGTGCACCTCCCCCACCCCTACTCCCTTCAGCTCCTGTTGTTGCCAGGCACTGGTTTGCATTGGAGACGGAACCCTCGTAGGGGTTCCAAGCAGTTTCTAGTGGCCGAGAGGACACTGGTGATCAGAGACAAAGCCCCCAGGCTCTCTGGAGCCAGCTGGTGGCCATTACAATGTCTCCCCACACAGTTCTGGAGCCGCTGTGGGCTCTCCGGGAACAGCTGTGGGCTTCTGGGTTGCCGATAATCGAACGTTGGCCACATGGGCCACGAGACTCTGGGTTTGGCTGGGAGATCCTCGTGTGCACTGTGTTGCTGGTGTTCATTCCAGTAAAGTGTGGACTCCGCTTAAGAGGAAGAAAGGGGCCCTGTGCCCAGAATGAAGTATCTGGAAAAGACATGGAGAAGACCGACCCGGATGCACCAGCCCATGGAGCCGTCGCATCATCGGAGCACAAGGCCAGTCCTCTCCCGCTACAGATCCTTGCTCTGGCTGCCCTGAATCAAGATGTCGGGTACTTTTCTGTGGGAGACGCTACGCAACTGCTGAAGGGAGTTCGGCAAAGGCTGTTGAAGAAGAGCCCTCACCAGCTCACCGATGAAAATCCCATCTGTGGAGCAGCCCAGGACGATGGAGAACCCCCTGCGAGGAATATGCCAGAAGACTTCAAGGACAGCCCTGATCTGCGGGGAAGTGCAGACCCTCTGTCTCAGGACATTGGCAGCTGTGGACTGAGAGGGCAGGAAGAGGCAGGGGAGGCAGGCAGGCCAGAGCTTCCTGACGGAGGTGTGCCATGGCAGGCCCCCGCTGAGGGCCAGAGCCAACACCACACCCTCAGCCAGATCCTACTGACGGTGATGCATCTGCTAGAGCTCCTTCGAGATCATCTGGAAGGTGGGGGCTCAAGGAGGCAGGTGCAGACTGGCTCCTCCTCCACTGATCACGTGCCCCGTGGGAGCCCCCTGAATCAAGGAAAGCCATCCAGGGCACTGAAGAAGGCACGTCAGGGGAATGAAGAGCTCCCAGGAAACACAACAATCCACCAAGCTGAGCAAGTATCTTTTCACCAGCGAAACAGCCTCCTGGAAAGGGAGATTCAGAAGCTGCACCTGAAGCTCGAGGCAGAGCCTAAGCTGTGCGAAGAGCACCTCAAACACCTGGAGAGGAAGATGATGGAGGAGAAGGCACGCTGCCTGCAAGTGAAGAACGAACTCGCCAAGGTGCGCAGGAAGGTGGATGCTGCCCACTGGAACTTAGGCCTCTACAAGAAGATGGCCGACGACCTGCACCGAGAATGGCAGAGAATCTCCTCCTTGCATGACCGAGAGCGCCTCCTGGTGGAGAACAGAAGTGAGGAGAGCCAGAAGGCTGTTCTGTGGGCAGAGAGGGAGTTCCAAAGGCTCAAGGAAGAAAACCATTGCCTCAGGCAGAAGCTGGCCAACTCTGGGCCCAAGGTCCAGCCTGTCTCCGGGGGGCCTCCTGCTCCTGCTCCTGCTCCAGCTCCTGCTCTTCTGGGCACAGCCTCCAAATGCCCTCAAGGGCCACAGGCTCCCCTCAAAGCCCAGAAGCCCAAGAAGGGAGCAAGGGTGCACTGGCCAGACTCCAAGTTCTCGGGTCCCCTGCAGGTCTGATTCCCTTTCCCAGCAGCCACGGACACTCACAACCAGAGCACAAAAGCTCCTGTGCTTCCTTACCCCTTCAGCCACACCCATTGCTCCTTTGACTGGAGATCCACCCCATTCTTGAACTGATGCTACCTATTCCCAATAGCCATGTGAGAGAGCATTTTTCATTGTTAAACCAAAAAAATAAAACGATCAAATTGCTGATCCTACTGCGACTGAGAATTGATTGTATGAAGGGATTCTATGCCAAGCAACGAAGGGTTTTAAGTGTCCTTTACTGATCACTTAATTGTCCCAATAACCCAGTGTGTCATATACTACTGAGATTCAGAGAGGGGACACAACTTGCCCCAAGATCACACAGCTAGTGAATTTCAGAGCTCCCATTCCAAGCCAAGGTTGTCTAATTACCCACTGATGTGAAAATAACTACCACTCCTACCACTACGATGACTTCTGCTTCTTCATTTCTGAGAGAGAGAAAGAGCGAGGGCACACACACATGCAAGCGGGGGAGGGGCAGGGAGAGAGAGATTCCTAGACAGCCTTCGACTCAAGTGCACAACCAGACGCTGGGCTGGATTTCACAGACCATGGGACCACGCCCTGAGCCAAAATCAAGAGTCAGACGTTGACCTGACTAAGCCACACAGGCACCCTTCCCTTGTGCAAGGAACTTCTAGGCAAGCTGCTGTAAGGATCCCAGAAGGGCTTGACAAAATTTTCTCATAGGTCACGTTCTAGTTTGGATGCAAGGATTATGGTGATGCCTAGCTGAGGTAAAGTCCCAGCAAAGCATGGAGGGCAGCCTTTCAGGGTCTCCAACGATTCCCTTCGTGGGTACACCTCGTTTTGTGTTCCATACTCTACCACTGGATTAGAGTCAGGAACTCCTGCCTCACTTCGAAAGGACAGAATATGGCCCGAGAGATAGATAGCATGTCCCTTCTGAGGCTCGTAGACAAAGACACTGGTCTCCTCTTGGGCTTGCTCTCGCTCCCTCACCATTGGTTTCGAGGGAAGCCGCCTGCTCCTTGTGGGCTGTATGATGGAGAGGCCCATGTGGCAAGGAATGAATATTTCTTGCTCACCGCAATGGAGGACCTCTGGCTGCTAGGAGCCACCCGAGTGAGCACACAAGCAGATTTCCCGCCAACAAGCCTGGAGATGACTGAAGACCCACATGACATCTTGACTGCAGCCTTGTGAGAGATCCTGAGACACAGGTCCCTGGCTAGATGCACCTGGATGCCTGGCCCACGGAAACCATATGCGGTTATCAATTGGTGTTGTCGGAAGCCCTCTGGGTTGCGGAAAACATTCAAAAAAGACACAAGGGTGAAGCCACAGTTCTGGCTGCTGACCCACCCCCCTCTCCTGGGCTTGAAATTCCAGGGAAGTCAAGCGATGGTAGCAACCACTGAGAGATTAGGGTAAACAATGCCAGAAAGAGGTCCTCTATTCTGTTCTCCATGTATCTCTCTGAGAGGACATGCCCTCACCTGATCCACCCGAGCCAATAGGTGGCCCATGCAGGAGGAGACAACTGGCCGTGTGGTCCACGTCGGCTGAGAGCACTAGACCCAGCGTCGCAGAGCCTCCTTGAAGCCAGAAAAAGAGCCCAGAAGTTCCCTGGTGTCCCTAGAGAAGGCACAGAAATTAGATGAGTTGAAAGCCTGGGACCTGGTCATTGGGCTTCTGGGCAAGAGGGGAGATGGCCTGTGGAAGGGACACTGCCTGCAACCTCTCTTGGACCAGACCCCACCTGTCTGCTTTGGGATACTGAGGATTAAGACGAGAGTGAACTAGTGTAGAAGAGATGGTGTTCTAATGCTTGGCAGGTTTAAAGCGATTGAAATCGTTGACATTCCTATTCTCCTCGTCCTCAGGACCACCATTAAGGGGAAGGGGCCTTCAAAGAAGCAAGAGCAGTTTATCACTTACAGCAGCCCTGTCAAGTGTCAATATCCAACCACTCCAGTCCCTTCCACCCCCTTGGCAGCCCCACTGCTTTCATAAGGACACAGATACATTCCCCTACAGGCTTTGGAGCAAACGTTAAGTTTTGATTTCTCTAAGATAAATGCCATAGTGCCATGACCTGCTCCTATGGCGGTAGCAAGTCTAGTTCTCAAAGAATCTGTGTGGAAGGGTTGAGCCACTCTATTGGACACCTGAAATTGATATTATACTGCATGTGAACGGGAATGTAACTCACGGCTTGGAAAAGGAAAAGAAACTCTTAACTGTTTTCAAGAGTCAGCTCTATCATTTTCCATTCCCAACTGTGATGCGGGAGTGATCCTGTCATTCCACATCCTGCCTTGCATTTGGTGGTGGGGTCTCTCTCTCCCTCTCTGGCGCATTTGGTTTGAATCACTGTGATAGGTGTGCAGTGAGAGCTCACTGGAGTTTTCATTTGAATTGCCCCAATGGCAACTTTCTATGTGGTTTCCATCTGTCTACGCTTTGGTAAAGGTGGCAGGCCCTTTACTTTTTCCCCACCCCCCTTCTATTTCCTTTTGCTAACTAGATTGCATGCTAACTTGGGGATCAAATTCTGAGTTTCCATGCTTCAGACAGGAGTCCTCTATTAGCTATGTGATTTGGACCTATTTCCTCCAAGTTGGTAGCTTGTCTTTTGGGTCTTCTTAAGGAGGTCTTTCACACGGCACAGATTTACAATTCTGATTGTTAATTAATTAACTTTACCTTAGGGAAAATAATTTGATGTTCGACTGGAGGATTCTTTACCTAGCTTTCCATTCTGGAAATTTTCCCCCACATTTTCCCTATAAGATTTATCATTTTCCATGTAAGGCAGTGATTAATTTTGAGCTACTTTTTAAAATACTCTTTTTTTCTTTTTTTCCTTTGGGAGAGTGAACATGTGCATGAGCGGGCAGGGGCCTGGAGGGAGAAGGGAAAAGAGCATCCTCAAGCAGCCTCGCCAGTGAGCTTGGAGCCTGACTTTGTCCCGGGACGCTGAGAGCTTGACAAGAGCCGAAATCAAGAGCTGGCTGCCGCACAGGCTGCCTCACCCAGGCAGCCTGAGTTAAGTTTTGTATAGGGTTTGATACTTAGATTGTGGTCCCCGGCCTCCTCGTCCTCCACCTCCTCCTCCCCTCTCCCGCTCCCTCTTCTGCTTCTCCTTCTTCTTTGCCTATGCATGTCCACTTGCTCTAGCACCATTTATTCAAAACGCTGTCACTCCTCCACTGAACGGCTTTTTACCTTTGTCAAGGCCCCATTCGACATATGGGTGTAGTTCTCTTTCTGGGTCCCTGATTCTGTTCCACTTATCCATCTTTATTCTGTCCCATTGGTCTAGCTCTTCACCAACACCACGCACTTTTGATTACTGTAGACGAATATCTTGAAATGGGGTAGAAGGATTCTTCTGGTTTTCTTCTTCAGTTTTAGTTTCTCCTCTTTTTCTAGGTTCTAAAATAGAAAGATTATAGTTTTGAGACTCCTTTTCTTTTTAGAGAGAGAGACAGAGACAGAGACAGAGACAGAGAAAGGGAAGCGGTGCAGAAAGAGAGAGAGATGATTAAGCAGCCACTATGCCCAGCACCAGCACAATGTAGGTTCAGCCTCACTATCCCAAGGTTGACCATGACCCGAGTCAAAATCAAGAGTTGGACTAACTGACTGAGCCACCCAGATGCTCCTCCTCCTTTCTAATGTATGCATTGAGTGCTATAAATTGAGCTCTCTGTTGATTTAGCTGTGTCCCACCAATTTTAATACGTTGTAGTTTTATTTTCCTTCGGGTCAGTGCACTGAAATTTTATCTTTTGTCTCCGATAATCTAGAAAGTTACTTTCTACGTGTTTAGATTTTGTTATGTTTCTCCCTTTGATATCTAGTTTCATTTTTAACTTTTTTTTATAAGTGTCAAAGTTTAATTCCAAGACAATGCTACATAGGGTTGCATTTTTTTCAGGTACACAATATAGAGATTCTCCTCCGCTGCCCAAGGACTGTTAGCTCCTGTTGCCAGGCACTGATTTGCGTTGGAGTCTCGGGTGCACCTCCCCCACCCCTACTCCCTTCAGCTCCTGTTGTTGCCAGGCACTGGTTTGCATTGGAGACGGAACCCTCGTAGGGGTTCCAAGCAGTTTCTAGTGGCCGAGAGGACACTGGTGATCAGAGACAAAGCCCCCAGGCTCTCTGGAGCCAGCTGGTGGCCATTACAATGTCTCCCCACACAGTTCTGGAGCCGCTGTGGGCTCTCCGGGAACAGCTGTGGGCTTCTGGGTTGCCGATAATCGAACGTTGGCCACATGGGCCACGAGACTCTGGGTTTGGCTGGGAGATCCTCGTGTGCACTGTGTTGCTGGTGTTCATTCCAGTAAAGTGTGGACTCCGCTTAAGAGGAAGAAAGGGGCCCTGTGCCCAGAATGAAGTATCTGGAAAAGACATGGAGAAGACCGACCCGGATGCACCAGCCCATGGAGCCGTCGCATCATCGGAGCACAAGGCCAGTCCTCTCCCGCTACAGATCCTTGCTCTGGCTGCCCTGAATCAAGATGTCGGGTACTTTTCTGTGGGAGACGCTACGCAACTGCTGAAGGGAGTTCGGCAAAGGCTGTTGAAGAAGAGCCCTCACCAGCTCACCGATGAAAATCCCATCTGTGGAGCAGCCCAGGACGATGGAGAACCCCCTGCGAGGAATATGCCAGAAGACTTCAAGGACAGCCCTGATCTGCGGGGAAGTGCAGACCCTCTGTCTCAGGACATTGGCAGCTGTGGACTGAGAGGGCAGGAAGAGGCAGGGGAGGCAGGCAGGCCAGAGCTTCCTGACGGAGGTGTGCCGTGGCAGGCCCCCGCTGAGGGCCAGAGCCAACACCACACCCTCAGCCAGATCCTACTGACGGTGATGCATCTGCTAGAGCTCCTTCGAGATCATCTGGAAGGTGGGGGCTCAAGGAGGCAGGTGCAGACTGGCTCCTCCTCCACTGATCACGTGCCCCGTGGGAGCCCCCTGAATCAAGGAAAGCCATCCAGGGCACTGAAGAAGGCACGTCAGGGGAATGAAGAGCTCCCAGGAAACACAACAATCCACCAAGCTGAGCAAGTATCTTTTCACCAGCGAAACAGCCTCCTGGAAAGGGAGATTCAGAAGCTGCACCTGAAGCTCGAGGCAGAGCCTAAGCTGTGCGAAGAGCACCTCAAACACCTGGAGAGGAAGATGATGGAGGAGAAGGCACGCTGCCTGCAAGTGAAGAACGAACTCGCCAAGGTGCGCAGGAAGGTGGATGCTGCCCACTGGAACTTAGGCCTCTACAAGAAGATGGCCGACGACCTGCACCGAGAATGGCAGAGAATCTCCTCCTTGCATGACCGAGAGCGCCTCCTGGTGGAGAACAGAAGTGAGGAGAGCCAGAAGGCTGTTCTGTGGGCAGAGAGGGAGTTCCAAAGGCTCAAGGAAGAAAACCATTGCCTCAGGCAGAAGCTGGCCAACTCTGGGCCCAAGGTCCAGCCTGTCTCCGGGGGGCCTCCTGCTCCTGCTCCTGCTCCAGCTCCTGCTCTTCTGGGCACAGCCTCCAAATGCCCTCAAGGGCCACAGGCTCCCCTCAAAGCCCAGAAGCCCAAGAAGGGAGCAAGGGTGCACTGGCCAGACTCCAAGTTCTCGGGTCCCCTGCAGGTCTGATTCCCTTTCCCAGCAGCCACGGACACTCACAACCAGAGCACAAAAGCTCCTGTGCTTCCTTACCCCTTCAGCCACACCCATTGCTCCTTTGACTGGAGATCCACCCCATTCTTGAACTGATGCTACCTATTCCCAATAGCCATGTGAGAGAGCATTTTTCATTGTTAAACCAAAAAAATAAAACGATCAAATTGCTGATCCTACTGCGACTGAGAATTGATTGTATGAAGGGATTCTATGCCAAGCAACGAAGGGTTTTAAGTGTCCTTTACTGATCACTTAATTGTCCCAATAACCCAGTGTGTCATATACTACTGAGATTCAGAGAGGGGACACAACTTGCCCCAAGATCACACAGCTAGTGAATTTCAGAGCTCCCATTCCAAGCCAAGGTTGTCTAATTACCCACTGATGTGAAAATAACTACCACTCCTACCACTACGATGACTTCTGCTTCTTCATTTCTGAGAGAGAGAAAGAGCGAGGGCACACACACATGCAAGCGGGGGAGGGGCAGGGAGACAGAGATTCCTAGACAGCCTTCGACTCAAGTGCACAACCAGACGCTGGGCTGGATTTCACAGACCATGGGACCACGCCCTGAGCCAAAATCAAGAGTCAGACGTTGACCTGACTAAGCCACACAGGCACCCTTCCCTTGTGCAAGGAACTTCTAGGCAAGCTGCTGTAAGGATCCCAGAAGGGCTTGACAAAATTTTCTCATAGGTCACGTTCTAGTTTGGATGCAAGGATTATGGTGATGCCTAGCTGAGGTAAAGTCCCAGCAAAGCATGGAGGGCAGCCTTTCAGGGTCTCCAACGATTCCCTTCGTGGGTACACCTCGTTTTGTGTTCCATACTCTACCACTGGATTAGAGTCAGGAACTCCTGCCTCACTTCGAAAGGACAGAATATGGCCCGAGAGATAGATAGCATGTCCCTTCTGAGGCTCGTAGACAAAGACACTGGTCTCCTCTTGGGCTTGCTCTCGCTCCCTCACCATTGGTTTCGAGGGAAGCCGCCTGCTCCTTGTGGGCTGTATGATGGAGAGGCCCATGTGGCAAGGAATGAATATTTCTTGCTCACCGCAATGGAGGACCTCTGGCTGCTAGGAGCCACCCGAGTGAGCACACAAGCAGATTTCCCGCCAACAAGCCTGGAGATGACTGAAGACCCACATGACATCTTGACTGCAGCCTTGTGAGAGATCCTGAGACACAGGTCCCTGGCTAGATGCACCTGGATGCCTGGCCCACGGAAACCATATGCGGTTATCAATTGGTGTTGTCGGAAGCCCTCTGGGTTGCGGAAAACATTCAAAAAAGACACAAGGGTGAAGCCACAGTTCTGGCTGCTGACCCACCCCCCTCTCCTGGGCTTGAAATTCCAGGGAAGTCAAGCGATGGTAGCAACCACTGAGAGATTAGGGTAAACAATGCCAGAAAGAGGTCCTCTATTCTGTTCTCCATGTATCTCTCTGAGAGGACATGCCCTCACCTGATCCACCCGAGCCAATAGGTGGCCCATGCAGGAGGAGACAACTGGCCGTGTGGTCCACGTCGGCTGAGAGCACTAGACCCAGCGTCGCAGAGCCTCCTTGAAGCCAGAAAAAGAGCCCAGAAGTTCCCTGGTGTCCCTAGAGAAGGCACAGAAATTAGATGAGTTGAAAGCCTGGGACCTGGTCATTGGGCTTCTGGGCAAGAGGGGAGATGGCCTGTGGAAGGGACACTGCCTGCAACCCGTCTTGGACCAGACCCCACCTGTCTGCTTTGGGATACTGAGGATTAAGACGAGAGTGAACTAGTGTAGAAGAGATGGTGTTCTAATGCTTGGCAGGTTTAAAGCGATTGAAATCGTTGACATTCCTATTCTCCTCGTCCTCAGGACCACCATTAAGGGGAAGCGGCCTTCAAAGAAGCAAGAGCAGTTTATCACTTACAGCAGCCCTGTCAAGTGTCAATATCCAACCACTCCAGTCCCTTCCACCCCCTTGGCAGCCCCACTGCTTTCATAAGGACACAGATACATTCCCCTACAGGCTTTGGAGCAAACGTTAAGTTTTGATTTCTCTAAGATAAATGCCATAGTGCCATGACCTGCTCCTATGGCGGTAGCAAGTCTAGTTCTCAAAGAATCTGTGTGGAAGGGTTGAGCCACTCTATTGGACACCTGAAATTGATATTATACTGCATGTGAACGGGAATGTAACTCACGGCTTGGAAAAGGAAAAGAAACTCTTAACTGTTTTCAAGAGTCAGCTCTATCATTTTCCATTCCCAACTGTGATGCGGGAGTGATCCTGTCATTCCACATCCTGCCTTGCATTTGGTGGTGGGGTCTCTCTCTCCCTCTCTGGCGCATTTGGTTTGAATCACTGTGATAGGTGTGCAGTGAGAGCTCACTGGAGTTTTCATTTGAATTGCCCCAATGGCAACTTTCTATGTGGTTTCCATCTGTCTACGCTTTGGTAAAGGTGGCAGGCCCTTTACTTTTTCCCCACCCCCCTTCTATTTCCTTTTGCTAACTAGATTGCATGCTAACTTGGGGATCAAATTCTGAGTTTCCATGCTTCAGACAGGAGTCCTCTATTAGCTATGTGATTTGGACCTATTTCCTCCAAGTTGGTAGCTTGTCTTTTGGGTCTTCTTAAGGAGGTCTTTCACACGGCACAGATTTACAATTCTGATTGTTAATTAATCAACTTTACCTTAGGGAAAATAATTTGATGTTCGACTGGAGGATTCTTTACCTAGCTTTCCATTCTGGAAATTTTCCCCCACATTTTCCCTATAAGATTTATCATTTTCCATGTAAGGCAGTGATTAATTTTGAGCTACTTTTTAAAATACTCTTTTTTTCTTTTTTTCCTTTGGGAGAGTGAACATGTGCATGAGCGGGCAGGGGCCTGGAGGGAGAAGGGAAAAGAGCATCCTCAAGCAGCCTCGCCAGTGAGCTTGGAGCCTGACTTTGTCCCGGGACGCTGAGAGCTTGACAAGAGCCGAAATCAAGAGCTGGCTGCCGCACAGGCTGCCTCACCCAGGCAGCCTGAGTTAAGTTTTGTATAGGGTTTGATACTTAGATTGTGGTCCCCGGCCTCCTCGTCCTCCACCTCCTCCTCCCCTCTCCCGCTCCCTCTTCTGCTTCTCCTTCTTCTTTGCCTATGCATGTCCACTTGCTCTAGCACCATTTATTCAAAACGCTGTCACTCCTCCACTGAACGGCTTTTTACCTTTGTCAAGGCCCCATTCGACATATGGGTGTAGTTCTCTTTCTGGGTCCCTGATTCTGTTCCACTTATCCATCTTTATTCTGTCCCATTGGTCTAGCTCTTCACCAACACCACGCACTTTTGATTACTGTAGACGAATATCTTGAAATGGGGTAGAAGGATTCTTCTGGTTTTCTTCTTCAGTTTTAGTTTCTCCTCTTTTTCTAGGTTCTAAAATAGAAAGATTATAGTTTTGAGACTCCTTTTCTTTTTAGAGAGAGAGACAGAGACAGAGACAGAGACAGAGAAAGGGAAGCGGTGCAGAAAGAGAGAGAGATGATTAAGCAGCCACTATGCCCAGCACCAGCACAATGTAGGTTCAGCCTCACTATCCCAAGGTTGACCATGACCCGAGTCAAAATCAAGAGTTGGACTAACTGACTGAGCCACCCAGATGCTCCTCCTCCTTTCTAATGTATGCATTGAGTGCTATAAATTGAGCTCTCTGTTGATTTAGCTGTGTCCCACCAATTTTAATACGTTGTAGTTTTATTTTCCTTCGGGTCAGTGCACTGAAATTTTATCTTTTGTCTCCGATAATCTAGAAAGTTACTTTCTACGTGTTTAGATTTTGTTATGTTTCTCCCTTTGATATCTAGTTTCATTTTTAACTTTTTTTTATAAGTGTCAAAGTTTAATTCCAAGACAATGCTACATAGGGTTGCATTTTTTTCAGGTACACAATATAGAGATTCTCCTCCGCTGCCCAAGGACTGTTAGCTCCTGTTGCCAGGCACTGATTTGCGTTGGAGTCTCGGGTGCACCTCCCCCACCCCTACTCCCTTCAGCTCCTGTTGTTGCCAGGCACTGGTTTGCATTGGAGACGGAACCCTCGTAGGGGTTCCAAGCAGTTTCTAGTGGCCGAGAGGACACTGGTGATCAGAGACAAAGCCCCCAGGCTCTCTGGAGCCAGCTGGTGGCCATTACAATGTCTCCCCACACAGTTCTGGAGCCGCTGTGGGCTCTCCGGGAACAGCTGTGGGCTTCTGGGTTGCCGATAATCGAACGTTGGCCACATGGGCCACGAGACTCTGGGTTTGGCTGGGAGATCCTCGTGTGCACTGTGTTGCTGGTGTTCATTCCAGTAAAGTGTGGACTCCGCTTAAGAGGAAGAAAGGGGCCCTGTGCCCAGAATGAAGTATCTGGAAAAGACATGGAGAAGACCGACCCGGATGCACCAGCCCATGGAGCCGTCGCATCATCGGAGCACAAGGCCAGTCCTCTCCCGCTACAGATCCTTGCTCTGGCTGCCCTGAATCAAGATGTCGGGTACTTTTCTGTGGGAGACGCTACGCAACTGCTGAAGGGAGTTCGGCAAAGGCTGTTGAAGAAGAGCCCTCACCAGCTCACCGATGAAAATCCCATCTGTGGAGCAGCCCAGGACGATGGAGAACCCCCTGCGAGGAATATGCCAGAAGACTTCAAGGACAGCCCTGATCTGCGGGGAAGTGCAGACCCTCTGTCTCAGGACATTGGCAGCTGTGGACTGAGAGGGCAGGAAGAGGCAGGGGAGGCAGGCAGGCCAGAGCTTCCTGACGGAGGTGTGCCGTGGCAGGCCCCCGCTGAGGGCCAGAGCCAACACCACACCCTCAGCCAGATCCTACTGACGGTGATGCATCTGCTAGAGCTCCTTCGAGATCATCTGGAAGGTGGGGGCTCAAGGAGGCAGGTGCAGACTGGCTCCTCCTCCACTGATCACGTGCCCCGTGGGAGCCCCCTGAATCAAGGAAAGCCATCCAGGGCACTGAAGAAGGCACGTCAGGGGAATGAAGAGCTCCCAGGAAACACAACAATCCACCAAGCTGAGCAAGTATCTTTTCACCAGCGAAACAGCCTCCTGGAAAGGGAGATTCAGAAGCTGCACCTGAAGCTCGAGGCAGAGCCTAAGCTGTGCGAAGAGCACCTCAAACACCTGGAGAGGAAGATGATGGAGGAGAAGGCACGCTGCCTGCAAGTGAAGAACGAACTCGCCAAGGTGCGCAGGAAGGTGGATGCTGCCCACTGGAACTTAGGCCTCTACAAGAAGATGGCCGACGACCTGCACCGAGAATGGCAGAGAATCTCCTCCTTGCATGACCGAGAGCGCCTCCTGGTGGAGAACAGAAGTGAGGAGAGCCAGAAGGCTGTTCTGTGGGCAGAGAGGGAGTTCCAAAGGCTCAAGGAAGAAAACCATTGCCTCAGGCAGAAGCTGGCCAACTCTGGGCCCAAGGTCCAGCCTGTCTCCGGGGGGCCTCCTGCTCCTGCTCCTGCTCCAGCTCCTGCTCTTCTGGGCACAGCCTCCAAATGCCCTCAAGGGCCACAGGCTCCCCTCAAAGCCCAGAAGCCCAAGAAGGGAGCAAGGGTGCACTGGCCAGACTCCAAGTTCTCGGGTCCCCTGCAGGTCTGATTCCCTTTCCCAGCAGCCACGGACACTCACAACCAGAGCACAAAAGCTCCTGTGCTTCCTTACCCCTTCAGCCACACCCATTGCTCCTTTGACTGGAGATCCACCCCATTCTTGAACTGATGCTACCTATTCCCAATAGCCATGTGAGAGAGCATTTTTCATTGTTAAACCAAAAAAATAAAACGATCAAATTGCTGATCCTACTGCGACTGAGAATTGATTGTATGAAGGGATTCTATGCCAAGCAACGAAGGGTTTTAAGTGTCCTTTACTGATCACTTAATTGTCCCAATAACCCAGTGTGTCATATACTACTGAGATTCAGAGAGGGGACACAACTTGCCCCAAGATCACACAGCTAGTGAATTTCAGAGCTCCCATTCCAAGCCAAGGTTGTCTAATTACCCACTGATGTGAAAATAACTACCACTCCTACCACTACGATGACTTCTGCTTCTTCATTTCTGAGAGAGAGAAAGAGCGAGGGCACACACACATGCAAGCGGGGGAGGGGCAGGGAGACAGAGATTCCTAGACAGCCTTCGACTCAAGTGCACAACCAGACGCTGGGCTGGATTTCACAGACCATGGGACCACGCCCTGAGCCAAAATCAAGAGTCAGACGTTGACCTGACTAAGCCACACAGGCACCCTTCCCTTGTGCAAGGAACTTCTAGGCAAGCTGCTGTAAGGATCCCAGAAGGGCTTGACAAAATTTTCTCATAGGTCACGTTCTAGTTTGGATGCAAGGATTATGGTGATGCCTAGCTGAGGTAAAGTCCCAGCAAAGCATGGAGGGCAGCCTTTCAGGGTCTCCAACGATTCCCTTCGTGGGTACACCTCGTTTTGTGTTCCATACTCTACCACTGGATTAGAGTCAGGAACTCCTGCCTCACTTCGAAAGGACAGAATATGGCCCGAGAGATAGATAGCATGTCCCTTCTGAGGCTCGTAGACAAAGACACTGGTCTCCTCTTGGGCTTGCTCTCGCTCCCTCACCATTGGTTTCGAGGGAAGCCGCCTGCTCCTTGTGGGCTGTATGATGGAGAGGCCCATGTGGCAAGGAATGAATATTTCTTGCTCACCGCAATGGAGGACCTCTGGCTGCTAGGAGCCACCCGAGTGAGCACACAAGCAGATTTCCCGCCAACAAGCCTGGAGATGACTGAAGACCCACATGACATCTTGACTGCAGCCTTGTGAGAGATCCTGAGACACAGGTCCCTGGCTAGATGCACCTGGATGCCTGGCCCACGGAAACCATATGCGGTTATCAATTGGTGTTGTCGGAAGCCCTCTGGGTTGCGGAAAACATTCAAAAAAGACACAAGGGTGAAGCCACAGTTCTGGCTGCTGACCCACCCCCCTCTCCTGGGCTTGAAATTCCAGGGAAGTCAAGCGATGGTAGCAACCACTGAGAGATTAGGGTAAACAATGCCAGAAAGAGGTCCTCTATTCTGTTCTCCATGTATCTCTCTGAGAGGACATGCCCTCACCTGATCCACCCGAGCCAATAGGTGGCCCATGCAGGAGGAGACAACTGGCCGTGTGGTCCACGTCGGCTGAGAGCACTAGACCCAGCGTCGCAGAGCCTCCTTGAAGCCAGAAAAAGAGCCCAGAAGTTCCCTGGTGTCCCTAGAGAAGGCACAGAAATTAGATGAGTTGAAAGCCTGGGACCTGGTCATTGGGCTTCTGGGCAAGAGGGGAGATGGCCTGTGGAAGGGACACTGCCTGCAACCCGTCTTGGACCAGACCCCACCTGTCTGCTTTGGGATACTGAGGATTAAGACGAGAGTGAACTAGTGTAGAAGAGATGGTGTTCTAATGCTTGGCAGGTTTAAAGCGATTGAAATCGTTGACATTCCTATTCTCCTCGTCCTCAGGACCACCATTAAGGGGAAGCGGCCTTCAAAGAAGCAAGAGCAGTTTATCACTTACAGCAGCCCTGTCAAGTGTCAATATCCAACCACTCCAGTCCCTTCCACCCCCTTGGCAGCCCCACTGCTTTCATAAGGACACAGATACATTCCCCTACAGGCTTTGGAGCAAACGTTAAGTTTTGATTTCTCTAAGATAAATGCCATAGTGCCATGACCTGCTCCTATGGCGGTAGCAAGTCTAGTTCTCAAAGAATCTGTGTGGAAGGGTTGAGCCACTCTATTGGACACCTGAAATTGATATTATACTGCATGTGAACGGGAATGTAACTCACGGCTTGGAAAAGGAAAAGAAACTCTTAACTGTTTTCAAGAGTCAGCTCTATCATTTTCCATTCCCAACTGTGATGCGGGAGTGATCCTGTCATTCCACATCCTGCCTTGCATTTGGTGGTGGGGTCTCTCTCTCCCTCTCTGGCGCATTTGGTTTGAATCACTGTGATAGGTGTGCAGTGAGAGCTCACTGGAGTTTTCATTTGAATTGCCCCAATGGCAACTTTCTATGTGGTTTCCATCTGTCTACGCTTTGGTAAAGGTGGCAGGCCCTTTACTTTTTCCCCACCCCCCTTCTATTTCCTTTTGCTAACTAGATTGCATGCTAACTTGGGGATCAAATTCTGAGTTTCCATGCTTCAGACAGGAGTCCTCTATTAGCTATGTGATTTGGACCTATTTCCTCCAAGTTGGTAGCTTGTCTTTTGGGTCTTCTTAAGGAGGTCTTTCACACGGCACAGATTTACAATTCTGATTGTTAATTAATTAACTTTACCTTAGGGAAAATAATTTGATGTTCGACTGGAGGATTCTTTACCTAGCTTTCCATTCTGGAAATTTTCCCCCACATTTTCCCTATAAGATTTATCATTTTCCATGTAAGGCAGTGATTAATTTTGAGCTACTTTTTAAAATACTCTTTTTTTCTTTTTTTCCTTTGGGAGAGTGAACATGTGCATGAGCGGGCAGGGGCCTGGAGGGAGAAGGGAAAAGAGCATCCTCAAGCAGCCTCGCCAGTGAGCTTGGAGCCTGACTTTGTCCCGGGACGCTGAGAGCTTGACAAGAGCCGAAATCAAGAGCTGGCTGCCGCACAGGCTGCCTCACCCAGGCAGCCTGAGTTAAGTTTTGTATAGGGTTTGATACTTAGATTGTGGTCCCCGGCCTCCTCGTCCTCCACCTCCTCCTCCCCTCTCCCGCTCCCTCTTCTGCTTCTCCTTCTTCTTTGCCTATGCATGTCCACTTGCTCTAGCACCATTTATTCAAAACGCTGTCACTCCTCCACTGAATGGCTTTTTACCTTTGTCAAGGCCCCATTCGACATATGGGTGTAGTTCTCTTTCTGGGTCCCTGATTCTGTTCCACTTATCCATCTTTATTCTGTTCCATTGGTCTAGCTCTTCACCAACACCACGCACTTTTGATTACTGTAGACGAATATCTTGAAATGGGGTAGAAGGATTCTTCTGGTTTTCTTCTTCAGTTTTAGTTTCTCCTCTTTTTCTAGGTTCTAAAATAGAAAGATTATAGTTTTGAGACTCCTTTTCTTTTTAGAGAGAGAGACAGAGACAGAGACAGAGACAGAGAAAGGGAAGCGGTGCAGAAAGAGAGAGAGATGATTAAGCAGCCACTATGCCCAGCACCAGCACAATGTAGGTTCAGCCTCACTATCCCAAGGTTGACCATGACCCGAGTCAAAATCAAGAGTTGGACTAACTGACTGAGCCACCCAGATGCTCCTCCTCCTTTCTAATGTATGCATTGAGTGCTATAAATTGAGCTCTCTGTTGATTTAGCTGTGTCCCACCAATTTTAATACGTTGTAGTTTTATTTTCCTTCGGGTCAGTGCACTGAAATTTTATCTTTTGTCTCCGATAATCTAGAAAGTTACTTTCTACGTGTTTAGATTTTGTTATGTTTCTCCCTTTGATATCTAGTTTCATTTTTAACTTTTTTTTATAAGTGTCAAAGTTTAATTCCAAGACAATGCTACATAGGGTTGCATTTTTTTCAGGTACACAATATAGAGATTCTCCTCCGCTGCCCAAGGACTGTTAGCTCCTGTTGCCAGGCACTGATTTGCGTTGGAGTCTCGGGTGCACCTCCCCCACCCCTACTCCCTTCAGCTCCTGTTGTTGCCAGGCACTGGTTTGCATTGGAGACGGAACCCTCGTAGGGGTTCCAAGCAGTTTCTAGTGGCCGAGAGGACACTGGTGATCAGAGACAAAGCCCCCAGGCTCTCTGGAGCCAGCTGGTGGCCATTACAATGTCTCCCCACACAGTTCTGGAGCCGCTGTGGGCTCTCCGGGAACAGCTGTGGGCTTCTGGGTTGCCGATAATCGAACGTTGGCCACATGGGCCACGAGACTCTGGGTTTGGCTGGGAGATCCTCGTGTGCACTGTGTTGCTGGTGTTCATTCCAGTAAAGTGTGGACTCCGCTTAAGAGGAAGAAAGGGGCCCTGTGCCCAGAATGAAGTATCTGGAAAAGACATGGAGAAGACCGACCCGGATGCACCAGCCCATGGAGCCGTCGCATCATCGGAGCACAAGGCCAGTCCTCTCCCGCTACAGATCCTTGCTCTGGCTGCCCTGAATCAAGATGTTGGGTACTTTTCTGTGGGAGACGCTACGCAACTGCTGAAGGGAGTTCGGCAAAGGCTGTTGAAGAAGAGCCCTCACCAGCTCACCGATGAAAATCCCATCTGTGGAGCAGCCCAGGACGATGGAGAACCCCCTGCGAGGAATATGCCAGAAGACTTCAAGGACAGCCCTGATCTGCGGGGAAGTGCAGACCCTCTGTCTCAGGACATTGGCAGCTGTGGACTGAGAGGGCAGGAAGAGGCAGGGGAGGCAGGCAGGCCAGAGCTTCCTGACGGAGGTGTGCCGTGGCAGGCCCCCGCTGAGGGCCAGAGCCAACACCACACCCTCAGCCAGATCCTACTGACGGTGATGCATCTGCTAGAGCTCCTTCGAGATCATCTGGAAGGTGGGGGCTCAAGGAGGCAGGTGCAGACTGGCTCCTCCTCCACTGATCACGTGCCCCGTGGGAGCCCCCTGAATCAAGGAAAGCCATCCAGGGCACTGAAGAAGGCACGTCAGGGGAATGAAGAGCTCCCAGGAAACACAACAATCCACCAAGCTGAGCAAGTATCTTTTCACCAGCGAAACAGCCTCCTGGAAAGGGAGATTCAGAAGCTGCACCTGAAGCTCGAGGCAGAGCCTAAGCTGTGCGAAGAGCACCTCAAACACCTGGAGAGGAAGATGATGGAGGAGAAGGCACGCTGCCTGCAAGTGAAGAACGAACTCGCCAAGGTGCGCAGGAAGGTGGATGCTGCCCACTGGAACTTAGGCCTCTACAAGAAGATGGCCGACGACCTGCACCGAGAATGGCAGAGAATCTCCTCCTTGCATGACCGAGAGCGCCTCCTGGTGGAGAACAGAAGTGAGGAGAGCCAGAAGGCTGTTCTGTGGGCAGAGAGGGAGTTCCAAAGGCTCAAGGAAGAAAACCATTGCCTCAGGCAGAAGCTGGCCAACTCTGGGCCCAAGGTCCAGCCTGTCTCCGGGGGGCCTCCTGCTCCTGCTCCTGCTCCAGCTCCTGCTCTTCTGGGCACAGCCTCCAAATGCCCTCAAGGGCCACAGGCTCCCCTCAAAGCCCAGAAGCCCAAGAAGGGAGCAAGGGTGCACTGGCCAGACTCCAAGTTCTCGGGTCCCCTGCAGGTCTGATTCCCTTTCCCAGCAGCCACGGACACTCACAACCAGAGCACAAAAGCTCCTGTGCTTCCTTACCCCTTCAGCCACACCCATTGCTCCTTTGACTGGAGATCCACCCCATTCTTGAACTGATGCTACCTATTCCCAATAGCCATGTGAGAGAGCATTTTTCATTGTTAAACCAAAAAAATAAAACGATCAAATTGCTGATCCTACTGCGACTGAGAATTGATTGTATGAAGGGATTCTATGCCAAGCAACGAAGGGTTTTAAGTGTCCTTTACTGATCACTTAATTGTCCCAATAACCCAGTGTGTCATATACTACTGAGATTCAGAGAGGGGACACAACTTGCCCCAAGATCACACAGCTAGTGAATTTCAGAGCTCCCATTCCAAGCCAAGGTTGTCTAATTACCCACTGATGTGAAAATAACTACCACTCCTACCACTACGATGACTTCTGCTTCTTCATTTCTGAGAGAGAGAAAGAGCGAGGGCACACACACATGCAAGCGGGGGAGGGGCAGGGAGACAGAGATTCCTAGACAGCCTTCGACTCAAGTGCACAACCAGACGCTGGGCTGGATTTCACAGACCATGGGACCACGCCCTGAGCCAAAATCAAGAGTCAGACGTTGACCTGACTAAGCCACACAGGCACCCTTCCCTTGTGCAAGGAACTTCTAGGCAAGCTGCTGTAAGGATCCCAGAAGGGCTTGACAAAATTTTCTCATAGGTCACGTTCTAGTTTGGATGCAAGGATTATGGTGATGCCTAGCTGAGGTAAAGTCCCAGCAAAGCATGGAGGGCAGCCTTTCAGGGTCTCCAACGATTCCCTTCGTGGGTACACCTCGTTTTGTGTTCCATACTCTACCACTGGATTAGAGTCAGGAACTCCTGCCTCACTTCGAAAGGACAGAATATGGCCCGAGAGATAGATAGCATGTCCCTTCTGAGGCTCGTAGACAAAGACACTGGTCTCCTCTTGGGCTTGCTCTCGCTCCCTCACCATTGGTTTCGAGGGAAGCCGCCTGCTCCTTGTGGGCTGTATGATGGAGAGGCCCATGTGGCAAGGAATGAATATTTCTTGCTCACCGCAATGGAGGACCTCTGGCTGCTAGGAGCCACCCGAGTGAGCACACAAGCAGATTTCCCGCCAACAAGCCTGGAGATGACTGAAGACCCACATGACATCTTGACTGCAGCCTTGTGAGAGATCCTGAGACACAGGTCCCTGGCTAGATGCACCTGGATGCCTGGCCCACGGAAACCATATGCGGTTATCAATTGGTGTTGTCGGAAGCCCTCTGGGTTGCGGAAAACATTCAAAAAAGACACAAGGGTGAAGCCACAGTTCTGGCTGCTGACCCACCCCCCTCTCCTGGGCTTGAAATTCCAGGGAAGTCAAGCGATGGTAGCAACCACTGAGAGATTAGGGTAAACAATGCCAGAAAGAGGTCCTCTATTCTGTTCTCCATGTATCTCTCTGAGAGGACATGCCCTCACCTGATCCACCCGAGCCAATATAGGTGGCCCATGCAGGAGGAGACAACTGGCCGTGTGGTCCACGTCGGCTGAGAGCACTAGACCCAGCGTCGCAGAGCCTCCTTGAAGCCAGAAAAAGAGCCCAGAAGTTCCCTGGTGTCCCTAGAGAAGGCACAGAAATTAGATGAGTTGAAAGCCTGGGACCTGGTCATTGGGCTTCTGGGCAAGAGGGGAGATGGCCTGTGGAAGGGACACTGCCTGCAACCCGTCTTGGACCAGACCCCACCTGTCTGCTTTGGGATACTGAGGATTAAGACGAGAGTGAACTAGTGTAGAAGAGATGGTGTTCTAATGCTTGGCAGGTTTAAAGCGATTGAAATCGTTGACATTCCTATTCTCCTCGTCCTCAGGACCACCATTAAGGGGAAGCGGCCTTCAAAGAAGCAAGAGCAGTTTATCACTTACAGCAGCCCTGTCAAGTGTCAATATCCAACCACTCCAGTCCCTTCCACCCCCTTGGCAGCCCCACTGCTTTCATAAGGACACAGATACATTCCCCTACAGGCTTTGGAGCAAACGTTAAGTTTTGATTTCTCTAAGATAAATGCCATAGTGCCATGACCTGCTCCTATGGCGGTAGCAAGTCTAGTTCTCAAAGAATCTGTGTGGAAGGGTTGAGCCACTCTATTGGACACCTGAAATTGATATTATACTGCATGTGAACGGGAATGTAACTCACGGCTTGGAAAAGGAAAAGAAACTCTTAACTGTTTTCAAGAGTCAGCTCTATCATTTTCCATTCCCAACTGTGATGCGGGAGTGATCCTGTCATTCCACATCCTGCCTTGCATTTGGTGGTGGGGTCTCTCTCTCCCTCTCTGGCGCATTTGGTTTGAATCACTGTGATAGGTGTGCAGTGAGAGCTCACTGGAGTTTTCATTTGAATTGCCCCAATGGCAACTTTCTATGTGGTTTCCATCTGTCTACGCTTTGGTAAAGGTGGCAGGCCCTTTACTTTTTCCCCACCCCCCTTCTATTTCCTTTTGCTAACTAGATTGCATGCTTACTTGGGGATCAAATTCTGAGTTTCCATGCTTCAGACAGGAGTCCTCTATTAGCTATGTGATTTGGACCTATTTCCTCCAAGTTGGTAGCTTGTCTTTTGGGTCTTCTTAAGGAGGTCTTTCACACGGCACAGATTTACAATTCTGATTGTTAATTAATCAACTTTACCTTAGGGAAAATAATTTGATGTTCGACTGGAGGATTCTTTACCTAGCTTTCCATTCTGGAAATTTTCCCCCACATTTTCCCTATAAGATTTATCATTTTCCATGTAAGGCAGTGATTAATTTTGAGCTACTTTTTAAAATACTCTTTTTTTCTTTTTTTCCTTTGGGAGAGTGAACATGTGCATGAGCGGGCAGGGGCCTGGAGGGAGAAGGGAAAAGAGCATCCTCAAGCAGCCTCGCCAGTGAGCTTGGAGCCTGACTTTGTCCCGGGACGCTGAGAGCTTGACAAGAGCCGAAATCAAGAGCTGGCTGCCGCACAGGCTGCCTCACCCAGGCAGCCTGAGTTAAGTTTTGTATAGGGTTTGATACTTAGATTGTGGTCCCCGGCCTCCTCGTCCTCCACCTCCTCCTCCCCTCTCCCGCTCCCTCTTCTGCTTCTCCTTCTTCTTTGCCTATGCATGTCCACTTGCTCTAGCACCATTTATTCAAAACGCTGTCACTCCTCCACTGAACGGCTTTTTACCTTTGTCAAGGCCCCATTCGACATATGGGTGTAGTTCTCTTTCTGGGTCCCTGATTCTGTTCCACTTATCCATCTTTATTCTGTTCCATTGGTCTAGCTCTTCACCAACACCACGCACTTTTGATTACTGTAGACGAATATCTTGAAATGGGGTAGAAGGATTCTTCTGGTTTTCTTCTTCAGTTTTAGTTTCTCCTCTTTTTCTAGGTCCTAAAATAGAAAGATTATAGTTTTGAGACTCCTTTTCTTTTTAGAGAGAGAGACAGAGACAGAGACAGAGACAGAGAAAGGGAAGCGGTGCAGAAAGAGAGAGAGATGATTAAGCAGCCACTATGCCCAGCACCAGCACAATGTAGGTTCAGCCTCACTATCCCAAGGTTGACCATGACCCGAGTCAAAATCAAGAGTTGGACTAACTGACTGAGCCACCCAGATGCTCCTCCTCCTTTCTAATGTATGCATTGAGTGCTATAAATTGAGCTCTCTGTTGATTTAGCTGTGTCCCACCAATTTTAATACGTTGTAGTTTTATTTTCCTTCGGGTCAGTGCACTGAAATTTTATCTTTTGTCTCCGATAATCTAGAAAGTTACTTTCTACGTGTTTAGATTTTGTTATGTTTCTCCCTTTGATATCTAGTTTCATTTTTAACTTTTTTTTATAAGTGTCAAAGTTTAATTCCAAGACAATGCTACATAGGGTTGCATTTTTTTCAGGTACACAATATAGAGATTCTCCTCCGCTGCCCAAGGACTGTTAGCTCCTGTTGCCAGGCACTGATTTGCGTTGGAGTCTCGGGTGCACCTCCCCCACCCCTACTCCCTTCAGCTCCTGTTGTTGCCAGGCACTGGTTTGCATTGGAGACGGAACCCTCGTAGGGGTTCCAAGCAGTTTCTAGTGGCCGAGAGGACACTGGTGATCAGAGACAAAGCCCCCAGGCTCTCTGGAGCCAGCTGGTGGCCATTACAATGTCTCCCCACACAGTTCTGGAGCCGCTGTGGGCTCTCCGGGAACAGCTGTGGGCTTCTGGGTTGCCGATAATCGAACGTTGGCCACATGGGCCACGAGACTCTGGGTTTGGCTGGGAGATCCTCGTGTGCACTGTGTTGCTGGTGTTCATTCCAGTAAAGTGTGGACTCCGCTTAAGAGGAAGAAAGGGGCCCTGTGCCCAGAATGAAGTATCTGGAAAAGACATGGAGAAGACCGACCCGGATGCACCAGCCCATGGAGCCGTCGCATCATCGGAGCACAAGGCCAGTCCTCTCCCGCTACAGATCCTTGCTCTGGCTGCCCTGAATCAAGATGTCAGGTACTTTTCTGTGGGAGACGCTACGCAACTGCTGAAGGGAGTTCGGCAAAGGCTGTTGAAGAAGAGCCCTCACCAGCTCACCGATGAAAATCCCATCTGTGGAGCAGCCCAGGACGATGGAGAACCCCCTGCGAGGAATATGCCAGAAGACTTCAAGGACAGCCCTGATCTGCGGGGAAGTGCAGACCCTCTGTCTCAGGACATTGGCAGCTGTGGACTGAGAGGGCAGGAAGAGGCAGGGGAGGCAGGCAGGCCAGAGCTTCCTGACGGAGGTGTGCCGTGGCAGGCCCCCGCTGAGGGCCAGAGCCAACACCACACCCTCAGCCAGATCCTACTGACGGTGATGCATCTGCTAGAGCTCCTTCGAGATCATCTGGAAGGTGGGGGCTCAAGGAGGCAGGTGCAGACTGGCTCCTCCTCCACTGATCACGTGCCCCGTGGGAGCCCCCTGAATCAAGGAAAGCCATCCAGGGCACTGAAGAAGGCACGTCAGGGGAATGAAGAGCTCCCAGGAAACACAACAATCCACCAAGCTGAGCAAGTATCTTTTCACCAGCGAAACAGCCTCCTGGAAAGGGAGATTCAGAAGCTGCACCTGAAGCTCGAGGCAGAGCCTAAGCTGTGCGAAGAGCACCTCAAACACCTGGAGAGGAAGATGATGGAGGAGAAGGCACGCTGCCTGCAAGTGAAGAACGAACTCGCCAAGGTGCGCAGGAAGGTGGATGCTGCCCACTGGAACTTAGGCCTCTACAAGAAGATGGCCGACGACCTGCACCGAGAATGGCAGAGAATCTCCTCCTTGCATGACCGAGAGCGCCTCCTGGTGGAGAACAGAAGTGAGGAGAGCCAGAAGGCTGTTCTGTGGGCAGAGAGGGAGTTCCAAAGGCTCAAGGAAGAAAACCATTGCCTCAGGCAGAAGCTGGCCAACTCTGGGCCCAAGGTCCAGCCTGTCTCCGGGGGGCCTCCTGCTCCTGCTCCTGCTCCAGCTCCTGCTCTTCTGGGCACAGCCTCCAAATGCCCTCAAGGGCCACAGGCTCCCCTCAAAGCCCAGAAGCCCAAGAAGGGAGCAAGGGTGCACTGGCCAGACTCCAAGTTCTCGGGTCCCCTGCAGGTCTGATTCCCTTTCCCAGCAGCCACGGACACTCACAACCAGAGCACAAAAGCTCCTGTGCTTCCTTACCCCTTCAGCCACACCCATTGCTCCTTTGACTGGAGATCCACCCCATTCTTGAACTGATGCTACCTATTCCCAATAGCCATGTGAGAGAGCATTTTTCATTGTTAAACCAAAAAAATAAAACGATCAAATTGCTGATCCTACTGCGACTGAGAATTGATTGTATGAAGGGATTCTATGCCAAGCAACGAAGGGTTTTAAGTGTCCTTTACTGATCACTTAATTGTCCCAATAACCCAGTGTGTCATATACTACTGAGATTCAGAGAGGGGACACAACTTGCCCCAAGATCACACAGCTAGTGAATTTCAGAGCTCCCATTCCAAGCCAAGGTTGTCTAATTACCCACTGATGTGAAAATAACTACCACTCCTACCACTACGATGACTTCTGCTTCTTCATTTCTGAGAGAGAGAAAGAGCGAGGGCACACACACATGCAAGCGGGGGAGGGGCAGGGAGAGAGAGATTCCTAGACAGCCTTCGACTCAAGTGCACAACCAGACGCTGGGCTGGATTTCACAGACCATGGGACCACGCCCTGAGCCAAAATCAAGAGTCAGACGTTGACCTGACTAAGCCACACAGGCACCCTTCCCTTGTGCAAGGAACTTCTAGGCAAGCTGCTGTAAGGATCCCAGAAGGGCTTGACAAAATTTTCTCATAGGTCACGTTCTAGTTTGGATGCAAGGATTATGGTGATGCCTAGCTGAGGTAAAGTCCCAGCAAAGCATGGAGGGCAGCCTTTCAGGGTCTCCAACGATTCCCTTCGTGGGTACACCTCGTTTTGTGTTCCATACTCTACCACTGGATTAGAGTCAGGAACTCCTGCCTCACTTCGAAAGGACAGAATATGGCCCGAGAGATAGATAGCATGTCCCTTCTGAGGCTCGTAGACAAAGACACTGGTCTCCTCTTGGGCTTGCTCTCGCTCCCTCACCATTGGTTTCGAGGGAAGCCGCCTGCTCCTTGTGGGCTGTATGATGGAGAGGCCCATGTGGCAAGGAATGAATATTTCTTGCTCACCGCAATGGAGGACCTCTGGCTGCTAGGAGCCACCCGAGTGAGCACACAAGCAGATTTCCCGCCAACAAGCCTGGAGATGACTGAAGACCCACATGACATCTTGACTGCAGCCTTGTGAGAGATCCTGAGACACAGGTCCCTGGCTAGATGCACCTGGATGCCTGGCCCACGGAAACCATATGCGGTTATCAATTGGTGTTGTCGGAAGCCCTCTGGGTTGCGGAAAACATTCAAAAAAGACACAAGGGTGAAGCCACAGTTCTGGCTGCTGACCCACCCCCCTCTCCTGGGCTTGAAATTCCAGGGAAGTCAAGCGATGGTAGCAACCACTGAGAGATTAGGGTAAACAATGCCAGAAAGAGGTCCTCTATTCTGTTCTCCATGTATCTCTCTGAGAGGACATGCCCTCACCTGATCCACCCGAGCCAATATAGGTGGCCCATGCAGGAGGAGACAACTGGCCGTGTGGTCCACGTCGGCTGAGAGCACTAGACCCAGCGTCGCAGAGCCTCCTTGAAGCCAGAAAAAGAGCCCAGAAGTTCCCTGGTGTCCCTAGAGAAGGCACAGAAATTAGATGAGTTGAAAGCCTGGGACCTGGTCATTGGGCTTCTGGGCAAGAGGGGAGATGGCCTGTGGAAGGGACACTGCCTGCAACCCGTCTTGGACCAGACCCCACCTGTCTGCTTTGGGATACTGAGGATTAAGACGAGAGTGAACTAGTGTAGAAGAGATGGTGTTCTAATGCTTGGCAGGTTTAAAGCGATTGAAATCGTTGACATTCCTATTCTCCTCGTCCTCAGGACCACCATTAAGGGGAAGCGGCCTTCAAAGAAGCAAGAGCAGTTTATCACTTACAGCAGCCCTGTCAAGTGTCAATATCCAACCACTCCAGTCCCTTCCACCCCCTTGGCAGCCCCACTGCTTTCATAAGGACACAGATACATTCCCCTACAGGCTTTGGAGCAAACGTTAAGTTTTGATTTCTCTAAGATAAATGCCATAGTGCCATGACCTGCTCCTATGGCGGTAGCAAGTCTAGTTCTCAAAGAATCTGTGTGGAAGGGTTGAGCCACTCTATTGGACACCTGAAATTGATATTATACTGCATGTGAACGGGAATGTAACTCACGGCTTGGAAAAGGAAAAGAAACTCTTAACTGTTTTCAAGAGTCAGCTCTATCATTTTCCATTCCCAACTGTGATGCGGGAGTGATCCAGTCATTCCACATCCTGCCTTGCATTTGGTGGTGGGGTCTCTCTCTCCCTCTCTGGCGCATTTGGTTTGAATCACTGTGATAGGTGTGCAGTGAGAGCTCACTGGAGTTTTCATTTGAATTGCCCCAATGGCAACTTTCTATGTGGTTTCCATCTGTCTACGCTTTGGTAAAGGTGGCAGGCCCTTTACTTTTTCCCCACCCCCCTTCTATTTCCTTTTGCTAACTAGATTGCATGCTTACTTGGGGATCAAATTCTGAGTTTCCATGCTTCAGACAGGAGTCCTCTATTAGCTATGTGATTTGGACCTATTTCCTCCAAGTTGGTAGCTTGTCTTTTGGGTCTTCTTAAGGAGGTCTTTCACACGGCACAGATTTACAATTCTGATTGTTAATTAATCAACTTTACCTTAGGGAAAATAATTTGATGTTCGACTGGAGGATTCTTTACCTAGCTTTCCATTCTGGAAATTTTCCCCCACATTTTCCCTATAAGATTTATCATTTTCCATGTAAGGCAGTGATTAATTTTGAGCTACTTTTTAAAATACTCTTTTTTTCTTTTTTTCCTTTGGGAGAGTGAACATGTGCATGAGCGGGCAGGGGCCTGGAGGGAGAAGGGAAAAGAGCATCCTCAAGCAGCCTCGCCAGTGAGCTTGGAGCCTGACTTTGTCCCGGGACGCTGAGAGCTTGACAAGAGCCGAAATCAAGAGCTGGCTGCCGCACAGGCTGCCTCACCCAGGCAGCCTGAGTTAAGTTTTGTATAGGGTTTGATACTTAGATTGTGGTCCCCGGCCTCCTCGTCCTCCACCTCCTCCTCCCCTCTCCCGCTCCCTCTTCTGCTTCTCCTTCTTCTTTGCCTATGCATGTCCACTTGCTCTAGCACCATTTATTCAAAACGCTGTCACTCCTCCACTGAACGGCTTTTTACCTTTGTCAAGGCCCCATTCGACATATGGGTGTAGTTCTCTTTCTGGGTCCCTGATTCTGTTCCACTTATCCATCTTTATTCTGTTCCATTGGTCTAGCTCTTCCCCAACACCACGCACTTTTGATTACTCTAGACGAATATCTTGAAATGGGGTAGAAGGATTCTTCTGGTTTTCTTCTTCAGTTTTAGTTTCTCCTCTTTTTCTAGGTCCTAAAATAGAAAGATTATAGTTTTGAGACTCCTTTTCTTTTTAGAGAGAGAGACAGAGACAGAGACAGAGACAGAGAAAGGGAAGCGGTGCAGAAAGAGAGAGAGATGATTAAGCAGCCACTATGCCCAGCACCAGCACAATGTAGGTTCAGCCTCACTATCCCAAGGTTGACCATGACCCGAGTCAAAATCAAGAGTTGGACTAACTGACTGAGCCACCCAGATGCTCCTCCTCCTTTCTAATGTATGCATTGAGTGCTATAAATTGAGCTCTCTGTTGATTTAGCTGTGTCCCACCAATTTTAATACGTTGTAGTTTTATTTTCCTTCGGGTCAGTGCACTGAAATTTTATCTTTTGTCTCCGATAATCTAGAAAGTTACTTTCTACGTGTTTAGATTTTGTTATGTTTCTCCCTTTGATATCTAGTTTCATTTTTAACTTTTTTTTATAAGTGTCAAAGTTTAATTCCAAGACAATGCTACATAGGGTTGCATTTTTTTCAGGTACACAATATAGAGATTCTCCTCCGCTGCCCAACGACTGTTAGCTCCTGTTGCCAGGCACTGATTTGCGTTGGAGTCTCGGGTGCACCTCCCCCACCCCTACTCCCTTCAGCTCCTGTTGTTGCCAGGCACTGGTTTGCATTGGAGACGGAACCCTCGTAGGGGTTCCAAGCAGTTTCTAGTGGCCGAGAGGACACTGGTGATCAGAGACAAAGCCCCCAGGCTCTCTGGAGCCAGCTGGTGGCCATTACAATGTCTCCCCACACAGTTCTGGAGCCGCTGTGGGCTCTCCGGGAACAGCTGTGGGCTTCTGGGTTGCCGATAATCGAACGTTGGCCACATGGGCCACGAGACTCTGGGTTTGGCTGGGAGATCCTCGTGTGCACTGTGTTGCTGGTGTTCATTCCAGTAAAGTGTGGACTCCGCTTAAGAGGAAGAAAGGGGCCCTGTGCCCAGAATGAAGTATCTGGAAAAGACATGGAGAAGACCGACCCGGATGCACCAGCCCATGGAGCCGTCGCATCATCGGAGCACAAGGCCAGTCCTCTCCCGCTACAGATCCTTGCTCTGGCTGCCCTGAATCAAGATGTCGGGTACTTTTCTGTGGGAGACGCTACGCAACTGCTGAAGGGAGTTCGGCAAAGGCTGTTGAAGAAGAGCCCTCACCAGCTCACCGATGAAAATCCCATCTGTGGAGCAGCCCAGGACGATGGAGAACCCCCTGCGAGGAATATGCCAGAAGACTTCAAGGACAGCCCTGATCTGCGGGGAAGTGCAGACCCTCTGTCTCAGGACATTGGCAGCTGTGGACTGAGAGGGCAGGAAGAGGCAGGGGAGGCAGGCAGGCCAGAGCTTCCTGACGGAGGTGTGCCGTGGCAGGCCCCCGCTGAGGGCCAGAGCCAACACCACACCCTCAGCCAGATCCTACTGACGGTGATGCATCTGCTAGAGCTCCTTCGAGATCATCTGGAAGGTGGGGGCTCAAGGAGGCAGGTGCAGACTGGCTCCTCCTCCACTGATCACGTGCCCCGTGGGAGCCCCCTGAATCAAGGAAAGCCATCCAGGGCACTGAAGAAGGCACGTCAGGGGAATGAAGAGCTCCCAGGAAACACAACAATCCACCAAGCTGAGCAAGTATCTTTTCACCAGCGAAACAGCCTCCTGGAAAGGGAGATTCAGAAGCTGCACCTGAAGCTCGAGGCAGAGCCTAAGCTGTGCGAAGAGCACCTCAAACACCTGGAGAGGAAGATGATGGAGGAGAAGGCACGCTGCCTGCAAGTGAAGAACGAACTCGCCAAGGTGCGCAGGAAGGTGGATGCTGCCCACTGGAACTTAGGCCTCTACAAGAAGATGGCCGACGACCTGCACCGAGAATGGCAGAGAATCTCCTCCTTGCATGACCGAGAGCGCCTCCTGGTGGAGAACAGAAGTGAGGAGAGCCAGAAGGCTGTTCTGTGGGCAGAGAGGGAGTTCCAAAGGCTCAAGGAAGAAAACCATTGCCTCAGGCAGAAGCTGGCCAACTCTGGGCCCAAGGTCCAGCCTGTCTCCGGGGGGCCTCCTGCTCCTGCTCCTGCTCCAGCTCCTGCTCTTCTGGGCAGAGCCTCCAAATGCCCTCAAGGGCCACAGGCTCCCCTCAAAGCCCAGAAGCCCAAGAAGGGAGCAAGGGTGCACTGGCCAGACTCCAAGTTCTCGGGTCCCCTGCAGGTCTGATTCCCTTTCCCAGCAGCCACCGACACTCACAACCAGAGCACAAAAGCTCCTGTGCTTCCTTACCCCTTCAGCCACACCCATTGCTCCTTTGACTGGAGATCCACCCCATTCTTGAACTGATGCTACCTATTCCCAATAGCCATGTGAGAGAGCATTTTTCATTGTTAAGGACCAAAAAAATAAAACGATCCAATTGCTGATCCTACTGCGACTGAGAATTGATTGTATGAAGGGATTCTATGCCAAGCAACGAAGGGTTTTAAGTGTCCTTTACTGATCACTTAATTGTCCCAATAACCCAGTGTGTCATATACTACTGAGATTCAGAGAGGGGACACAACTTGCCCCAAGATCACACAGCTAGTGAATTTCAGAGCTCCCATTCCAAGCCAAGGTTGTCTAATTACCCACTGATGTGAAAATAACTACCACTCCTACCACTACGATGACTTCTGCTTCTTCATTTCTGAGAGAGAGAAAGAGCGAGGGCACACACACATGCAAGCGGGGGAGGGGCAGGGAGACAGAGATTCCTAGACAGCCTTCGACTCAAGTGCACAACCAGACGCTGGGCTGGATTTCACAGACCATGGGACCACGCCCTGAGCCAAAATCAAGAGTCAGACGTTGACCTGACTAAGCCACACAGGCACCCTTCCCTTGTGCAAGGAACTTCTAGGCAAGCTGCTGTAAGGATCCCAGAAGGGCTTGAAAAAATTTTCTCATAGGTCACGTTCTAGTTTGGATGCAAGGATTATGGTGATGCCTAGCTGAGGTAAAGTCCCAGCAAAGCATGGAGGGCAGCCTTTCAGGGTCTCCAACGATTCCCTTCGTGGGTACACCTCGTTTTGTGTTCCATACTCTACCACTGGATTAGAGTCAGGAACTCCTGCCTCACTTCGAAAGGACAGAATATGGCCCGAGAGATAGATAGCATGTCCCTTCTGAGGCTCGTAGACAAAGACACTGGTCTCCTCTTGGGCTTGCTCTCGCTCCCTCACCATTGGTTTCGAGGGAAGCCGCCTGCTCCTTGTGGGCTGTATGATGGAGAGGCCCATGTGGCAAGGAATGAATATTTCTTGCTCACCGCAATGGAGGACCTCTGGCTGCTAGGAGCCACCCGAGTGAGCACACAAGCAGATTTCCCGCCAACAAGCCTGGAGATGACTGAAGACCCACATGACATCTTGACTGCAGCCTTGTGAGAGATCCTGAGACACAGGTCCCTGGCTAGATGCACCTGGATGCCTGGCCCACGGAAACCATATGCGGTTATCAATTGGTGTTGTCGGAAGCCCTCTGGGTTGCGGAAAACATTCAAAAAAGACACAAGGGTGAAGCCACAGTTCTGGCTGCTGACCCACCCCCCTCTCCTGGGCTTGAAATTCCAGGGAAGTCAAGCGATGGTAGCAACCACTGAGAGATTAGGGTAAACAATGCCAGAAAGAGGTCCTCTATTCTGTTCTCCATGTATCTCTCTGAGAGGACATGCCCTCACCTGATCCACCCGAGCCAATATAGGTGGCCCATGCAGGAGGAGACAACTGGCCGTGTGGTCCACGTCGGCTGAGAGCACTAGACCCAGCGTCGCAGAGCCTCCTTGAAGCCAGAAAAAGAGCCCAGAAGTTCCCTGGTGTCCCTAGAGAAGGCACAGAAATTAGATGAGTTGAAAGCCTGGGACCTGGTCATTGGGCTTCTGGGCAAGAGGGGAGATGGCCTGTGGAAGGGACACTGCCTGCAACCCGTCTTGGACCAGACCCCACCTGTCTGCTTTGGGATACTGAGGATTAAGACGAGAGTGAACTAGTGTAGAAGAGATGGTGTTCTAATGCTTGGCAGGTTTAAAGCGATTGAAATCGTTGACATTCCTATTCTCCTCGTCCTCAGGACCACCATTAAGGGGAAGCGGCCTTCAAAGAAGCAAGAGCAGTTTATCACTTACAGCAGCCCTGTCAAGTGTCAATATCCAACCACTCCAGTCCCTTCCACCCCCTTGGCAGCCCCACTGCTTTCATAAGGACACAGATACATTCCCCTACAGGCTTTGGAGCAAACGTTAAGTTTTGATTTCTCTAAGATAAATGCCATAGTGCCATGACCTGCTCCTATGGCGGTAGCAAGTCTAGTTCTCAAAGAATCTGTGTGGAAGGGTTGAGCCACTCTATTGGACACCTGAAATTGATATTATACTGCATGTGAACGGGAATGTAACTCACGGCTTGGAAAAGGAAAAGAAACTCTTAACTGTTTTCAAGAGTCAGCTCTATCATTTTCCATTCCCAACTGTGATGCGGGAGTGATCCTGTCATTCCACATCCTGCCTTGCATTTGGTGGTGGGGTCTCTCTCTCCCTCTCTGGCGCATTTGGTTTGAATCACTGTGATAGGTGTGCAGTGAGAGCTCACTGGAGTTTTCATTTGAATTGCCCCAATGGCAACTTTCTATGTGGTTTCCATCTGTCTACGCTTTGGTAAAGGTGGCAGGCCCTTTACTTTTTCCCCACCCCCCTTCTATTTCCTTTTGCTAACTAGATTGCATGCTTACTTGGGGATCAAATTCTGAGTTTCCATGCTTCAGACAGGAGTCCTCTATTAGCTATGTGATTTGGACCTATTTCCTCCAAGTTGGTAGCTTGTCTTTTGGGTCTTCTTAAGGAGGTCTTTCACACGGCACAGATTTACAATTCTGATTGTTAATTAATCAACTTTACCTTAGGGAAAATAATTTGATGTTCGACTGGAGGATTCTTTACCTAGCTTTCCATTCTGGAAATTTTCCCCCACATTTTCCCTATAAGATTTATCATTTTCCATGTAAGGCAGTGATTAATTTTGAGCTACTTTTTAAAATACTCTTTTTTTCTTTTTTTCCTTTGGGAGAGTGAACATGTGCATGAGCGGGCAGGGGCCTGGAGGGAGAAGGGAAAAGAGCATCCTCAAGCAGCCTCGCCAGTGAGCTTGGAGCCTGACTTTGTCCCGGGACGCTGAGAGCTTGACAAGAGCCGAAATCAAGAGCTGGCTGCCGCACAGGCTGCCTCACCCAGGCAGCCTGAGTTAAGTTTTGTATAGGGTTTGATACTTAGATTGTGGTCCCCGGCCTCCTCGTCCTCCACCTCCTCCTCCCCTCTCCCGCTCCCTCTTCTGCTTCTCCTTCTTCTTTGCCTATGCATGTCCACTTGCTCTAGCACCATTTATTCAAAACGCTGTCACTCCTCCACTGAACGGCTTTTTACCTTTGTCAAGGCCCCATTCGACATATGGGTGTAGTTCTCTTTCTGGGTCCCTGATTCTGTTCCACTTATCCATCTTTATTCTGTTCCATTGGTCTAGCTCTTCACCAACACCACGCACTTTTGATTACTGTAGACGAATATCTTGAAATGGGGTAGAAGGATTCTTCTGGTTTTCTTCTTCAGTTTTAGTTTCTCCTCTTTTTCTAGGTCCTAAAATAGAAAGATTATAGTTTTGAGACTCCTTTTCTTTTTAGAGAGAGAGACAGAGACAGAGACAGAGACAGAGAAAGGGAAGCGGTGCAGAAAGAGAGAGAGATGATTAAGCAGCCACTATGCCCAGCACCAGCACAATGTAGGTTCAGCCTCACTATCCCAAGGTTGACCATGACCCGAGTCAAAATCAAGAGTTGGACTAACTGACTGAGCCACCCAGATGCTCCTCCTCCTTTCTAATGTATGCATTGAGTGCTATAAATTGAGCTCTCTGTTGATTTAGCTGTGTCCCACCAATTTTAATACGTTGTAGTTTTATTTTCCTTCGGGTCAGTGCACTGAAATTTTATCTTTTGTCTCCGATAATCTAGAAAGTTACTTTCTACGTGTTTAGATTTTGTTATGTTTCTCCCTTTGATATCTAGTTTCATTTTTAACTTTTTTTTATAAGTGTCAAAGTTTAATTCCAAGACAATGCTACATAGGGTTGCATTTTTTTCAGGTACACAATATAGAGATTCTCCTCCGCTGCCCAAGGACTGTTAGCTCCTGTTGCCAGGCACTGATTTGCGTTGGAGTCTCGGGTGCACCTCCCCCACCCCTACTCCCTTCAGCTCCTGTTGTTGCCAGGCACTGGTTTGCATTGGAGACGGAACCCTCGTAGGGGTTCCAAGCAGTTTCTAGTGGCCGAGAGGACACTGGTGATCAGAGACAAAGCCCCCAGGCTCTCTGGAGCCAGCTGGTGGCCATTACAATGTCTCCCCACACAGTTCTGGAGCCGCTGTGGGCTCTCCGGGAACAGCTGTGGGCTTCTGGGTTGCCGATAATCGAACGTTGGCCACATGGGCCACGAGACTCTGGGTTTGGCTGGGAGATCCTCGTGTGCACTGTGTTGCTGGTGTTCATTCCAGTAAAGTGTGGACTCCGCTTAAGAGGAAGAAAGGGGCCCTGTGCCCAGAATGAAGTATCTGGAAAAGACATGGAGAAGACCGACCCGGATGCACCAGCCCATGGAGCCGTCGCATCATCGGAGCACAAGGCCAGTCCTCTCCTGCTACAGATCCTTGCTCTGGCTGCCCTGAATCAAGATGTCGGGTACTTTTCTGTGGGAGACGCTACGCAACTGCTGAAGGGAGTTCGGCAAAGGCTGTTGAAGAAGAGCCCTCACCAGCTCACCGATGAAAATCCCATCTGTGGAGCAGCCCAGGACGATGGAGAACCCCCTGCGAGGAATATGCCAGAAGACTTCAAGGACAGCCCTGATCTGCGGGGAAGTGCAGACCCTCTGTCTCAGGACATTGGCAGCTGTGGACTGAGAGGGCAGGAAGAGGCAGGGGAGGCAGGCAGGCCAGAGCTTCCTGACGGAGGTGTGCCGTGGCAGGCCCCCGCTGAGGGCCAGAGCCAACACCACACCCTCAGCCAGATCCTACTGACGGTGATGCATCTGCTAGAGCTCCTTCGAGATCATCTGGAAGGTGGGGGCTCAAGGAGGCAGGTGCAGACTGGCTCCTCCTCCACTGATCACGTGCCCCGTGGGAGCCCCCTGAATCAAGGAAAGCCATCCAGGGCACTGAAGAAGGCACGTCAGGGGAATGAAGAGCTCCCAGGAAACACAACAATCCACCAAGCTGAGCAAGTATCTTTTCACCAGCGAAACAGCCTCCTGGAAAGGGAGATTCAGAAGCTGCACCTGAAGCTCGAGGCAGAGCCTAAGCTGTGCGAAGAGCACCTCAAACACCTGGAGAGGAAGATGATGGAGGAGAAGGCACGCTGCCTGCAAGTGAAGAACGAACTCGCCAAGGTGCGCAGGAAGGTGGATGCTGCCCACTGGAACTTAGGCCTCTACAAGAAGATGGCCGACGACCTGCACCGAGAATGGCAGAGAATCTCCTCCTTGCATGACCGAGAGCGCCTCCTGGTGGAGAACAGAAGTGAGGAGAGCCAGAAGGCTGTTCTGTGGGCAGAGAGGGAGTTCCAAAGGCTCAAGGAAGAAAACCATTGCCTCAGGCAGAAGCTGGCCAACTCTGGGCCCAAGGTCCAGCCTGTCTCCGGGGGGCCTCCTGCTCCTGCTCCTGCTCCAGCTCCTGCTCTTCTGGGCACAGCCTCCAAATGCCCTCAAGGGCCACAGGCTCCCCTCAAAGCCCAGAAGCCCAAGAAGGGAGCAAGGGTGCACTGGCCAGACTCCAAGTTCTCGGGTCCCCTGCAGGTCTGATTCCCTTTCCCAGCAGCCACGGACACTCACAACCAGAGCACAAAAGCTCCTGTGCTTCCTTACCCCTTCAGCCACACCCATTGCTCCTTTGACTGGAGATCCACCCCATTCTTGAACTGATGCTACCTATTCCCAATAGCCATGTGAGAGAGCATTTTTCATTGTTAAACCAAAAAAATAAAACGATCAAATTGCTGATCCTACTGCGACTGAGAATTGATTGTATGAAGGGATTCTATGCCAAGCAACGAAGGGTTTTAAGTGTCCTTTACTGATCACTTAATTGTCCCAATAACCCAGTGTGTCATATACTACTGAGATTCAGAGAGGGGACACAACTTGCCCCAAGATCACACAGCTAGTGAATTTCAGAGCTCCCATTCCAAGCCAAGGTTGTCTAATTACCCACTGATGTGAAAATAACTACCACTCCTACCACTACGATGACTTCTGCTTCTTCATTTCTGAGAGAGAGAAAGAGCGAGGGCACACACACATGCAAGCGGGGGAGGGGCAGGGAGACAGAGATTCCTAGACAGCCTTCGACTCAAGTGCACAACCAGACGCTGGGCTGGATTTCACAGACCATGGGACCACGCCCTGAGCCAAAATCAAGAGTCAGACGTTGACCTGACTAAGCCACACAGGCACCCTTCCCTTGTGCAAGGAACTTCTAGGCAAGCTGCTGTAAGGATCCCAGAAGGGCTTGAAAAAATTTTCTCATAGGTCACGTTCTAGTTTGGATGCAAGGATTATGGTGATGCCTAGCTGAGGTAAAGTCCCAGCAAAGCATGGAGGGCAGCCTTTCAGGGTCTCCAACGATTCCCTTCGTGGGTACACCTCGTTTTGTGTTCCATACTCTACCACTGGATTAGAGTCAGGAACTCCTGCCTCACTTCGAAAGGACAGAATATGGCCCGAGAGATAGATAGCATGTCCCTTCTGAGGCTCGTAGACAAAGACACTGGTCTCCTCTTGGGCTTGCTCTCGCTCCCTCACCATTGGTTTCGAGGGAAGCCGCCTGCTCCTTGTGGGCTGTATGATGGAGAGGCCCATGTGGCAAGGAATGAATATTTCTTGCTCACCGCAATGGAGGACCTCTGGCTGCTAGGAGCCACCCGAGTGAGCACACAAGCAGATTTCCCGCCAACAAGCCTGGAGATGACTGAAGACCCACATGACATCTTGACTGCAGCCTTGTGAGAGATCCTGAGACACAGGTCCCTGGCTAGATGCACCTGGATGCCTGGCCCACGGAAACCATATGCGGTTATCAATTGGTGTTGTCGGAAGCCCTCTGGGTTGCGGAAAACATTCAAAAAAGACACAAGGGTGAAGCCACAGTTCTGGCTGCTGACCCACCCCCCTCTCCTGGGCTTGAAATTCCAGGGAAGTCAAGCGATGGTAGCAACCACTGAGAGATTAGGGTAAACAATGCCAGAAAGAGGTCCTCTATTCTGTTCTCCATGTATCTCTCTGAGAGGACATGCCCTCACCTGATCCACCCGAGCCAATATAGGTGGCCCATGCAGGAGGAGACAACTGGCCGTGTGGTCCACGTCGGCTGAGAGCACTAGACCCAGCGTCGCAGAGCCTCCTTGAAGCCAGAAAAAGAGCCCAGAAGTTCCCTGGTGTCCCTAGAGAAGGCACAGAAATTAGATGAGTTGAAAGCCTGGGACCTGGTCATTGGGCTTCTGGGCAAGAGGGGAGATGGCCTGTGGAAGGGACACTGCCTGCAACCCGTCTTGGACCAGACCCCACCTGTCTGCTTTGGGATACTGAGGATTAAGACGAGAGTGAGCTAGTGTAGAAGAGATGGTGTTCTAATGCTTGGCAGGTTTAAAGCGATTGAAATCGTTGACATTCCTATTCTCCTCGTCCTCAGGACCACCATTAAGGGGAAGCGGCCTTCAAAGAAGCAAGAGGAGTTTATCACTTACAGCAGCCCTGTCAAGTGTCAATATCCAACCACTCCAGTCCCTTCCACCCCCTTGGCAGCCCCACTGCTTTCATAAGGACACAGATACATTCCCCTACAGGCTTTGGAGCAAACGTTAAGTTTTGATTTCTCTAAGATAAATGCCATAGTGCCATGACCTGCTCCTATGGCGGTAGCAAGTCTAGTTCTCAAAGAATCTGTGTGGAAGGGTTGAGCCACTCTATTGGACACCTGAAATTGATATTATACTGCATGTGAACGGGAATGTAACTCACGGCTTGGAAAAGGAAAAGAAACTCTTAACTGTTTTCAAGAGTCAGCTCTATCATTTTCCATTCCCAACTGTGATGCGGGAGTGATCCAGTCATTCCACATCCTGCCTTGCATTTGGTGGTGGGGTCTCTCTCTCCCTCTCTGGCGCATTTGGTTTGAATCACTGTGATAGGTGTGCAGTGAGAGCTCACTGGAGTTTTCATTTGAATTGCCCCAATGGCAACTTTCTATGTGGTTTCCATCTGTCTACGCTTTGGTAAAGGTGGCAGGCCCTTTACTTTTTCCCCACCCCCCTTCTATTTCCTTTTGCTAACTAGATTGCATGCTTACTTGGGGATCAAATTCTGAGTTTCCATGCTTCAGACAGGAGTCCTCTATTAGCTATGTGATTTGGACCTATTTCCTCCAAGTTGGTAGCTTGTCTTTCGGGTCTTCTTAAGGAGGTCTTTCACACGGCACAGATTTACAATTCTGATTGTTAATTAATCAACTTTACCTTAGGGAAAATAATTTGATGTTCGACTGGAGGATTCTTTACCTAGCTTTCCATTCTGGAAATTTTCCCCCACATTTTCCCTATAAGATTTATCATTTTCCATGTAAGGCAGTGATTAATTTTGAGCTACTTTTTAAAATACTCTTTTTTTCTTTTTTTCCTTTGGGAGAGTGAACATGTGCATGAGCGGGCAGGGGCCTGGAGGGAGAAGGGAAAAGAGCATCCTCAAGCAGCCTCGCCAGTGAGCTTGGAGCCTGACTTTGTCCCGGGACGCTGAGAGCTTGACAAGAGCCGAAATCAAGAGCTGGCTGCCGCACAGGCTGCCTCACCCAGGCAGCCTGAGTTAAGTTTTGTATAGGGTCTGATACTTAGATTGTGGTCCCCGGCCTCCTCGTCCTCCACCTCCTCCTCCCCTCTCCCGCTCCCTCTTCTGCTTCTCCTTCTTCTTGCCTATGCATGTCCACTTGCTCTAGCACCATTTATTCAAAACGCTGTCACTCCTCCACTGAACGGCTTTTTACCTTTGTCAAGGCCCCATTCGACATATGGGTGTAGTTCTCTTTCTGGGTCCCTGATTCTGTTCCACTTATCCATCTTTATTCTGTTCCATTGGTCTAGCTCTTCACCAACACCACGCACTTTTGATTACTGTAGACGAATATCTTGAAATGGGGTAGAAGGATTCTTCTGGTTTTCTTCTTCAGTTTTAGTTTCTCCTCTTTTTCTAGGTCCTAAAATAGAAAGATTATAGTTTTGAGACTCCTTTTCTTTTTAGAGAGAGAGACAGAGACAGAGACAGAGACAGAGACAGAGAAAGGGAAGCGGTGCAGAAAGAGAGAGAGATGATTAAGCAGCCACTATGCCCAGCACCAGCACAATGTAGGTTCAGCCTCACTATCCCAAGGTTGACCATGACCCGAGTCAAAATCAAGAGTTGGACTAACTGACTGAGCCACCCAGATGCTCCTCCTCCTTTCTAATATATGCATTGAGTGCTATAAATTGAGCTCTCTGTTGATTTAGCTGTGTCCCACCAATTTTAATACGTTGTAGTTTTATTTTCCTTCGGGTCAGTGCACTGAAATTTTATCTTTTGTCTCCGATAATCTAGAAAGTTACTTTCTACGTGTTTAGATTTTGTTATGTTTCTCCCTTTGATATCTAGTTTCATTTTTAACTTTTTTTTATAAGTGTCAAAGTTTAATTCCAAGACAATGCTACATAGGGTTGCATTTTTTTCAGGTACACAATATAGAGATTCTCCTCCGCTGCCCAACGACTGTTAGCTCCTGTTGCCAGGCACTGATTTGCGTTGGAGTCTCGGGTGCACCTCCCCCACCCCTACTCCCTTCAGCTCCTGTTGTTGCCAGGCACTGGTTTGCATTGGAGACGGAACCCTCGTAGGGGTTCCAAGCAGTTTCTAGTGGCCGAGAGGACACTGGTGATCAGAGACAAAGCCCCCAGGCTCTCTGGAGCCAGCTGGTGGCCATTACAATGTCTCCCCACACAGTTCTGGAGCCGCTGTGGGCTCTCCGGGAACAGCTGTGGGCTTCTGGGTTGCCGATAATCGAACGTTGGCCACATGGGCCACGAGACTCTGGGTTTGGCTGGGAGATCCTCGTGTGCACTGTGTTGCTGGTGTTCATTCCAGTAAAGTGTGGACTCCGCTTAAGAGGAAGAAAGGGGCCCTGTGCCCAGAATGAAGTATCTGGAAAAGACATGGAGAAGACCGACCCGGATGCACCAGCCCATGGAGCCGTCGCATCATCGGAGCACAAGGCCAGTCCTCTCCCGCTACAGATCCTTGCTCTGGCTGCCCTGAATCAAGATGTCGGGTACTTTTCTGTGGGAGACGCTACGCAACTGCTGAAGGGAGTTCGGCAAAGGCTGTTGAAGAAGAGCCCTCACCAGCTCACCGATGAAAATCCCATCTGTGGAGCAGCCCAGGACGATGGAGAACCCCCTGCGAGGAATATGCCAGAAGACTTCAAGGACAGCCCTGATCTGCGGGGAAGTGCAGACCCTCTGTCTCAGGACATTGGCAGCTGTGGACTGAGAGGGCAGGAAGAGGCAGGGGAGGCAGGCAGGCCAGAGCTTCCTGACGGAGGTGTGCCGTGGCAGGCCCCCGCTGAGGGCCAGAGCCAACACCACACCCTCAGCCAGATCCTACTGACGGTGATGCATCTGCTAGAGCTCCTTCGAGATCATCTGGAAGGTGGGGGCTCAAGGAGGCAGGTGCAGACTGGCTCCTCCTCCACTGATCACGTGCCCCGTGGGAGCCCCCTGAATCAAGGAAAGCCATCCAGGGCACTGAAGAAGGCACGTCAGGGGAATGAAGAGCTCCCAGGAAACACAACAATCCACCAAGCTGAGCAAGTATCTTTTCACCAGCGAAACAGCCTCCTGGAAAGGGAGATTCAGAAGCTGCACCTGAAGCTCGAGGCAGAGCCTAAGCTGTGCGAAGAGCACCTCAAACACCTGGAGAGGAAGATGATGGAGGAGAAGGCACGCTGCCTGCAAGTGAAGAACGAACTCGCCAAGGTGCGCAGGAAGGTGGATGCTGCCCACTGGAACTTAGGCCTCTACAAGAAGATGGCCGACGACCTGCACCGAGAATGGCAGAGAATCTCCTCCTTGCATGACCGAGAGCGCCTCCTGGTGGAGAACAGAAGTGAGGAGAGCCAGAAGGCTGTTCTGTGGGCAGAGAGGGAGTTCCAAAGGCTCAAGGAAGAAAACCATTGCCTCAGGCAGAAGCTGGCCAACTCTGGGCCCAAGGTCCAGCCTGTCTCCGGGGGGCCTCCTGCTCCTGCTCCTGCTCCAGCTCCTGCTCTTCTGGGCACAGCCTCCAAATGCCCTCAAGGGCCACAGGCTCCCCTCAAAGCCCAGAAGCCCAAGAAGGGAGCAAGGGTGCACTGGCCAGACTCCAAGTTCTCGGGTCCCCTGCAGGTCTGATTCCCTTTCCCAGCAGCCACGGACACTCACAACCAGAGCACAAAAGCTCCTGTGCTTCCTTACCCCTTCAGCCACACCCATTGCTCCTTTGACTGGAGATCCACCCCATTCTTGAACTGATGCTACCTATTCCCAATAGCCATGTGAGAGAGCATTTTTCATTGTTAAACCAAAAAAATAAAACGATCAAATTGCTGATCCTACTGCGACTGAGAATTGATTGTATGAAGGGATTCTATGCCAAGCAACGAAGGGTTTTAAGTGTCCTTTACTGATCACTTAATTGTCCCAATAACCCAGTGTGTCATATACTACTGAGATTCAGAGAGGGGACACAACTTGCCCCAAGATCACACAGCTAGTGAATTTCAGAGCTCCCATTCCAAGCCAAGGTTGTCTAATTACCCACTGATGTGAAAATAACTACCACTCCTACCACTACGATGACTTCTGCTTCTTCATTTCTGAGAGAGAGAAAGAGCGAGGGCACACACACATGCAAGCGGGGGAGGGGCAGGGAGACAGAGATTCCTAGACAGCCTTCGACTCAAGTGCACAACCAGACGCTGGGCTGGATTTCACAGACCATGGGACCACGCCCTGAGCCAAAATCAAGAGTCAGACGTTGACCTGACTAAGCCACACAGGCACCCTTCCCTTGTGCAAGGAACTTCTAGGCAAGCTGCTGTAAGGATCCCAGAAGGGCTTGAAAAAATTTTCTCATAGGTCACGTTCTAGTTTGGATGCAAGGATTATGGTGATGCCTAGCTGAGGTAAAGTCCCAGCAAAGCATGGAGGGCAGCCTTTCAGGGTCTCCAACGATTCCCTTCGTGGGTACACCTCGTTTTGTGTTCCATACTCTACCACTGGATTAGAGTCAGGAACTCCTGCCTCACTTCGAAAGGACAGAATATGGCCCGAGAGATAGATAGCATGTCCCTTCTGAGGCTCGTAGACAAAGACACTGGTCTCCTCTTGGGCTTGCTCTCGCTCCCTCACCATTGGTTTCGAGGGAAGCCGCCTGCTCCTTGTGGGCTGTATGATGGAGAGGCCCATGTGGCAAGGAATGAATATTTCTTGCTCACCGCAATGGAGGACCTCTGGCTGCTAGGAGCCACCCGAGTGAGCACACAAGCAGATTTCCCGCCAACAAGCCTGGAGATGACTGAAGACCCACATGACATCTTGACTGCAGCCTTGTGAGAGATCCTGAGACACAGGTCCCTGGCTAGATGCACCTGGATGCCTGGCCCACGGAAACCATATGCGGTTATCAATTGGTGTTGTCGGAAGCCCTCTGGGTTGCGGAAAACATTCAAAAAAGACACAAGGGTGAAGCCACAGTTCTGGCTGCTGACCCACCCCCCTCTCCTGGGCTTGAAATTCCAGGGAAGTCAAGCGATGGTAGCAACCACTGAGAGATTAGGGTAAACAATGCCAGAAAGAGGTCCTCTATTCTGTTCTCCATGTATCTCTCTGAGAGGACATGCCCTCACCTGATCCACCCGAGCCAATATAGGTGGCCCATGCAGGAGGAGACAACTGGCCGTGTGGTCCACGTCGGCTGAGAGCACTAGACCCAGCGTCGCAGAGCCTCCTTGAAGCCAGAAAAAGAGCCCAGAAGTTCCCTGGTGTCCCTAGAGAAGGCACAGAAATTAGATGAGTTGAAAGCCTGGGACCTGGTCATTGGGCTTCTGGGCAAGAGGGGAGATGGCCTGTGGAAGGGACACTGCCTGCAACCCGTCTTGGACCAGACCCCACCTGTCTGCTTTGGGATACTGAGGATTAAGACGAGAGTGAACTAGTGTAGAAGAGATGGTGTTCTAATGCTTGGCAGGTTTAAAGCGATTGAAATCGTTGACATTCCTATTCTCCTCGTCCTCAGGACCACCATTAAGGGGAAGCGGCCTTCAAAGAAGCAAGAGCAGTTTATCACTTACAGCAGCCCTGTCAAGTGTCAATATCCAACCACTCCAGTCCCTTCCACCCCCTTGGCAGCCCCACTGCTTTCATAAGGACACAGATACATTCCCCTACAGGCTTTGGAGCAAACGTTAAGTTTTGATTTCTCTAAGATAAATGCCATAGTGCCATGACCTGCTCCTATGGCGGTAGCAAGTCTAGTTCTCAAAGAATCTGTGTGGAAGGGTTGAGCCACTCTATTGGACACCTGAAATTGATATTATACTGCATGTGAACGGGAATGTAACTCACGGCTTGGAAAAGGAAAAGAAACTCTTAACTGTTTTCAAGAGTCAGCTCTATCATTTTCCATTCCCAACTGTGATGCGGGAGTGATCCTGTCATTCCACATCCTGCCTTGCATTTGGTGGTGGGGTCTCTCTCTCCCTCTCTGGCGCATTTGGTTTGAATCACTGTGATAGGTGTGCAGTGAGAGCTCACTGGAGTTTTCATTTGAATTGCCCCAATGGCAACTTTCTATGTGGTTTCCATCTGTCTACGCTTTGGTAAAGGTGGCAGGCCCTTTACTTTTTCCCCACCCCCCTTCTATTTCCTTTTGCTAACTAGATTGCATGCTTACTTGGGGATCAAATTCTGAGTTTCCATGCTTCAGACAGGAGTCCTCTATTAGCTATGTGATTTGGACCTATTTCCTCCAAGTTGGTAGCTTGTCTTTTGGGTCTTCTTAAGGAGGTCTTTCACACGGCACAGATTTACAATTCTGATTGTTAATTAATCAACTTTACCTTAGGGAAAATAATTTGATGTTCGACTGGAGGATTCTTTACCTAGCTTTCCATTCTGGAAATTTTCCCCCACATTTTCCCTATAAGATTTATCATTTTCCATGTAAGGCAGTGATTAATTTTGAGCTACTTTTTAAAATACTCTTTTTTTCTTTTTTTCCTTTGGGAGAGTGAACATGTGCATGAGCGGGCAGGGGCCTGGAGGGAGAAGGGAAAAGAGCATCCTCAAGCAGCCTCGCCAGTGAGCTTGGAGCCTGACTTTGTCCCGGGACGCTGAGAGCTTGACAAGAGCCGAAATCAAGAGCTGGCTGCCGCACAGGCTGCCTCACCCAGGCAGCCTGAGTTAAGTTTTGTATAGGGTTTGATACTTAGATTGTGGTCCCCGGCCTCCTCGTCCTCCACCTCCTCCTCCCCTCTCCCGCTCCCTCTTCTGCTTCTCCTTCTTCTTTGCCTATGCATGTCCACTTGCTCTAGCACCATTTATTCAAAACGCTGTCACTCCTCCACTGAACGGCTTTTTACCTTTGTCAAGGCCCCATTCGACATATGGGTGTAGTTCTCTTTCTGGGTCCCTGATTCTGTTCCACTTATCCATCTTTATTCTGTTCCATTGGTCTAGCTCTTCACCAACACCACGCACTTTTGATTACTGTAGACGAATATCTTGAAATGGGGTAGAAGGATTCTTCTGGTTTTCTTCTTCAGTTTTAGTTTCTCCTCTTTTTCTAGGTCCTAAAATAGAAAGATTATAGTTTTGAGACTCCTTTTCTTTTTAGAGAGAGAGACAGAGACAGAGACAGAGACAGAGAAAGGGAAGCGGTGCAGAAAGAGAGAGAGATGATTAAGCAGCCACTATGCCCAGCACCAGCACAATGTAGGTTCAGCCTCACTATCCCAAGGTTGACCATGACCCGAGTCAAAATCAAGAGTTGGACTAACTGACTGAGCCACCCAGATGCTCCTCCTCCTTTCTAATGTATGCATTGAGTGCTATAAATTGAGCTCTCTGTTGATTTAGCTGTGTCCCACCAATTTTAATACGTTGTAGTTTTATTTTCCTTCGGGTCAGTGCACTGAAATTTTATCTTTTGTCTCCGATAATCTAGAAAGTTACTTTCTACGTGTTTAGATTTTGTTATGTTTCTCCCTTTGATATCTAGTTTCATTTTTAACTTTTTTTTATAAGTGTCAAAGTTTAATTCCAAGACAATGCTACATAGGGTTGCATTTTTTTCAGGTACACAATATAGAGATTCTCCTCCGCTGCCCAACGACTGTTAGCTCCTGTTGCCAGGCACTGATTTGCGTTGGAGTCTCGGGTGCACCTCCCCCACCCCTACTCCCTTCAGCTCCTGTTGTTGCCAGGCACTGGTTTGCATTGGAGACGGAACCCTCGTAGGGGTTCCAAGCAGTTTCTAGTGGCCGAGAGGACACTGGTGATCAGAGACAAAGCCCCCAGGCTCTCTGGAGCCAGCTGGTGGCCATTACAATGTCTCCCCACACAGTTCTGGAGCCGCTGTGGGCTCTCCGGGAACAGCTGTGGGCTTCTGGGTTGCCGATAATCGAACGTTGGCCACATGGGCCACGAGACTCTGGGTTTGGCTGGGAGATCCTCGTGTGCACTGTGTTGCTGGTGTTCATTCCAGTAAAGTGTGGACTCCGCTTAAGAGGAAGAAAGGGGCCCTGTGCCCAGAATGAAGTATCTGGAAAAGACATGGAGAAGACCGACCCGGATGCACCAGCCCATGGAGCCGTCGCATCATCGGAGCACAAGGCCAGTCCTCTCCCGCTACAGATCCTTGCTCTGGCTGCCCTGAATCAAGATGTCGGGTACTTTTCTGTGGGAGACGCTACGCAACTGCTGAAGGGAGTTCGGCAAAGGCTGTTGAAGAAGAGCCCTCACCAGCTCACCGATGAAAATCCCATCTGTGGAGCAGCCCAGGACGATGGAGAACCCCCTGCGAGGAATATGCCAGAAGACTTCAAGGACAGCCCTGATCTGCGGGGAAGTGCAGACCCTCTGTCTCAGGACATTGGCAGCTGTGGACTGAGAGGGCAGGAAGAGGCAGGGGAGGCAGGCAGGCCAGAGCTTCCTGACGGAGGTGTGCCGTGGCAGGCCCCCGCTGAGGGCCAGAGCCAACACCACACCCTCAGCCAGATCCTACTGACGGTGATGCATCTGCTAGAGCTCCTTCGAGATCATCTGGAAGGTGGGGGCTCAAGGAGGCAGGTGCAGACTGGCTCCTCCTCCACTGATCACGTGCCCCGTGGGAGCCCCCTGAATCAAGGAAAGCCATCCAGGGCACTGAAGAAGGCACGTCAGGGGAATGAAGAGCTCCCAGGAAACACAACAATCCACCAAGCTGAGCAAGTATCTTTTCACCAGCGAAACAGCCTCCTGGAAAGGGAGATTCAGAAGCTGCACCTGAAGCTCGAGGCAGAGCCTAAGCTGTGCGAAGAGCACCTCAAACACCTGGAGAGGAAGATGATGGAGGAGAAGGCACGCTGCCTGCAAGTGAAGAACGAACTCGCCAAGGTGCGCAGGAAGGTGGATGCTGCCCACTGGAACTTAGGCCTCTACAAGAAGATGGCCGACGACCTGCACCGAGAATGGCAGAGAATCTCCTCCTTGCATGACCGAGAGCGCCTCCTGGTGGAGAACAGAAGTGAGGAGAGCCAGAAGGCTGTTCTGTGGGCAGAGAGGGAGTTCCAAAGGCTCAAGGAAGAAAACCATTGCCTCAGGCAGAAGCTGGCCAACTCTGGGCCCAAGGTCCAGCCTGTCTCCGGGGGGCCTCCTGCTCCTGCTCCTGCTCCAGCTCCTGCTCTTCTGGGCACAGCCTCCAAATGCCCTCAAGGGCCACAGGCTCCCCTCAAAGCCCAGAAGCCCAAGAAGGGAGCAAGGGTGCACTGGCCAGACTCCAAGTTCTCGGGTCCCCTGCAGGTCTGATTCCCTTTCCCAGCAGCCACGGACACTCACAACCAGAGCACAAAAGCTCCTGTGCTTCCTTACCCCTTCAGCCACACCCATTGCTCCTTTGACTGGAGATCCACCCCATTCTTGAACTGATGCTACCTATTCCCAATAGCCATGTGAGAGAGCATTTTTCATTGTTAAACCAAAAAAATAAAACGATCAAATTGCTGATCCTACTGCGACTGAGAATTGATTGTATGAAGGGATTCTATGCCAAGCAACGAAGGGTTTTAAGTGTCCTTTACTGATCACTTAATTGTCCCAATAACCCAGTGTGTCATATACTACTGAGATTCAGAGAGGGGACACAACTTGCCCCAAGATCACACAGCTAGTGAATTTCAGAGCTCCCATTCCAAGCCAAGGTTGTCTAATTACCCACTGATGTGAAAATAACTACCACTCCTACCACTACGATGACTTCTGCTTCTTCATTTCTGAGAGAGAGAAAGAGTGAGGGCACACACACATGCAAGCGGGGGAGGGGCAGGGAGACAGAGATTCCTAGACAGCCTTCGACTCAAGTGCACAACCAGACGCTGGGCTGGATTTCACAGACCATGGGACCACGCCCTGAGCCAAAATCAAGAGTCAGACGTTGACCTGACTAAGCCACACAGGCACCCTTCCCTTGTGCAAGGAACTTCTAGGCAAGCTGCTGTAAGGATCCCAGAAGGGCTTGACAAAATTTTCTCATAGGTCACGTTCTAGTTTGGATGCAAGGATTATGGTGATGCCTAGCTGAGGTAAAGTCCCAGCAAAGCATGGAGGGCAGCCTTTCAGGGTCTCCAACGATTCCCTTCGTGGGTACACCTCGTTTTGTGTTCCATACTCTACCACTGGATTAGAGTCAGGAACTCCTGCCTCACTTCGAAAGGACAGAATATGGCCCGAGAGATAGATAGCATGTCCCTTCTGAGGCTCGTAGACAAAGACACTGGTCTCCTCTTGGGCTTGCTCTCGCTCCCTCACCATTGGTTTCGAGGGAAGCCGCCTGCTCCTTGTGGGCTGTATGATGGAGAGGCCCATGTGGCAAGGAATGAATATTTCTTGCTCACCGCAATGGAGGACCTCTGGCTGCTAGGAGCCACCCGAGTGAGCACACAAGCAGATTTCCCGCCAACAAGCCTGGAGATGACTGAAGACCCACATGACATCTTGACTGCAGCCTTGTGAGAGATCCTGAGACACAGGTCCCTGGCTAGATGCACCTGGATGCCTGGCCCACGGAAACCATATGCGGTTATCAATTGGTGTTGTCGGAAGCCCTCTGGGTTGCGGAAAACATTCAAAAAAGACACAAGGGTGAAGCCACAGTTCTGGCTGCTGACCCACCCCCCTCTCCTGGGCTTGAAATTCCAGGGAAGTCAAGCGATGGTAGCAACCACTGAGAGATTAGGGTAAACAATGCCAGAAAGAGGTCCTCTATTCTGTTCTCCATGTATCTCTCTGAGAGGACATGCCCTCACCTGATCCACCCGAGCCAATATAGGTGGCCCATGCAGGAGGAGACAACTGGCCGTGTGGTCCACGTCGGCTGAGAGCACTAGACCCAGCGTCGCAGAGCCTCCTTGAAGCCAGAAAAAGAGCCCAGAAGTTCCCTGGTGTCCCTAGAGAAGGCACAGAAATTAGATGAGTTGAAAGCCTGGGACCTGGTCATTGGGCTTCTGGGCAAGAGGGGAGATGGCCTGTGGAAGGGACACTGCCTGCAACCCGTCTTGGACCAGACCCCACCTGTCTGCTTTGGGATACTGAGGATTAAGACGAGAGTGAGCTAGTGTAGAAGAGATGGTGTTCTAATGCTTGGCAGGTTTAAAGCGATTGAAATCGTTGACATTCCTATTCTCCTCGTCCTCAGGACCACCATTAAGGGGAAGCGGCCTTCAAAGAAGCAAGAGGAGTTTATCACTTACAGCAGCCCTGTCAAGTGTCAATATCCAACCACTCCAGTCCCTTCCACCCCCTTGGCAGCCCCACTGCTTTCATAAGGACACAGATACATTCCCCTACAGGCTTTGGAGCAAACGTTAAGTTTTGATTTCTCTAAGATAAATGCCATAGTGCCATGACCTGCTCCTATGGCGGTAGCAAGTCTAGTTCTCAAAGAATCTGTGTGGAAGGGTTGAGCCACTCTATTGGACACCTGAAATTGATATTATACTGCATGTGAACGGGAATGTAACTCACGGCTTGGAAAAGGAAAAGAAACTCTTAACTGTTTTCAAGAGTCAGCTCTATCATTTTCCATTCCCAACTGTGATGCGGGAGTGATCCTGTCATTCCACATCCTGCCTTGCATTTGGTGGTGGGGTCTCTCTCTCCCTCTCTGGCGCATTTGGTTTGAATCACTGTGATAGGTGTGCAGTGAGAGCTCACTGGAGTTTTCATTTGAATTGCCCCAATGGCAACTTTCTATGTGGTTTCCATCTGTCTACGCTTTGGTAAAGGTGGCAGGCCCTTTACTTTTTCCCCACCCCCCTTCTATTTCCTTTTGCTAACTAGATTGCATGCTTACTTGGGGATCAAATTCTGAGTTTCCATGCTTCAGACAGGAGTCCTCTATTAGCTATGTGATTTGGACCTATTTCCTCCAAGTTGGTAGCTTGTCTTTCGGGTCTTCTTAAGGAGGTCTTTCACACGGCACAGATTTACAATTCTGATTGTTAATTAATCAACTTTACCTTAGGGAAAATAATTTGATGTTCGACTGGAGGATTCTTTACCTAGCTTTCCATTCTGGAAATTTTCCCCCACATTTTCCCTATAAGATTTATCATTTTCCATGTAAGGCAGTGATTAATTTTGAGCTACTTTTTAAAATACTCTTTTTTTCTTTTTTTCCTTTGGGAGAGTGAACATGTGCATGAGCGGGCAGGGGCCTGGAGGGAGAAGGGAAAAGAGCATCCTCAAGCAGCCTCGCCAGTGAGCTTGGAGCCTGACTTTGTCCCGGGACGCTGAGAGCTTGACAAGAGCCGAAATCAAGAGCTGGCTGCCGCACAGGCTGCCTCACCCAGGCAGCCTGAGTTAAGTTTTGTATAGGGTCTGATACTTAGATTGTGGTCCCCGGCCTCCTCGTCCTCCACCTCCTCCTCCCCTCTCCCGCTCCCTCTTCTGCTTCTCCTTCTTCTTGCCTATGCATGTCCACTTGCTCTAGCACCATTTATTCAAAACGCTGTCACTCCTCCACTGAACGGCTTTTTACCTTTGTCAAGGCCCCATTCGACATATGGGTGTAGTTCTCTTTCTGGGTCCCTGATTCTGTTCCACTTATCCATCTTTATTCTGTTCCATTGGTCTAGCTCTTCACCAACACCACGCACTTTTGATTACTGTAGACGAATATCTTGAAATGGGGTAGAAGGATTCTTCTGGTTTTCTTCTTCAGTTTTAGTTTCTCCTCTTTTTCTAGGTCCTAAAATAGAAAGATTATAGTTTTGAGACTCCTTTTCTTTTTAGAGAGAGAGACAGAGACAGAGACAGAGACAGAGACAGAGAAAGGGAAGCGGTGCAGAAAGAGAGAGAGATGATTAAGCAGCCACTATGCCCAGCACCAGCACAATGTAGGTTCAGCCTCACTATCCCAAGGTTGACCATGACCCGAGTCAAAATCAAGAGTTGGACTAACTGACTGAGCCACCCAGATGCTCCTCCTCCTTTCTAATATATGCATTGAGTGCTATAAATTGAGCTCTCTGTTGATTTAGCTGTGTCCCACCAATTTTAATACGTTGTAGTTTTATTTTCCTTCGGGTCAGTGCACTGAAATTTTATCTTTTGTCTCCGATAATCTAGAAAGTTACTTTCTACGTGTTTAGATTTTGTTATGTTTCTCCCTTTGATATCTAGTTTCATTTTTAACTTTTTTTTATAAGTGTCAAAGTTTAATTCCAAGACAATGCTACATAGGGTTGCATTTTTTTCAGGTACACAATATAGAGATTCTCCTCCGCTGCCCAACGACTGTTAGCTCCTGTTGCCAGGCACTGATTTGCGTTGGAGTCTCGGGTGCACCTCCCCCACCCCTACTCCCTTCAGCTCCTGTTGTTGCCAGGCACTGGTTTGCATTGGAGACGGAACCCTCGTAGGGGTTCCAAGCAGTTTCTAGTGGCCGAGAGGACACTGGTGATCAGAGACAAAGCCCCCAGGCTCTCTGGAGCCAGCTGGTGGCCATTACAATGTCTCCCCACACAGTTCTGGAGCCGCTGTGGGCTCTCCGGGAACAGCTGTGGGCTTCTGGGTTGCCGATAATCGAACGTTGGCCACATGGGCCACGAGACTCTGGGTTTGGCTGGGAGATCCTCGTGTGCACTGTGTTGCTGGTGTTCATTCCAGTAAAGTGTGGACTCCGCTTAAGAGGAAGAAAGGGGCCCTGTGCCCAGAATGAAGTATCTGGAAAAGACATGGAGAAGACCGACCCGGATGCACCAGCCCATGGAGCCGTCGCATCATCGGAGCACAAGGCCAGTCCTCTCCCGCTACAGATCCTTGCTCTGGCTGCCCTGAATCAAGATGTCGGGTACTTTTCTGTGGGAGACGCTACGCAACTGCTGAAGGGAGTTCGGCAAAGGCTGTTGAAGAAGAGCCCTCACCAGCTCACCGATGAAAATCCCATCTGTGGAGCAGCCCAGGACGATGGAGAACCCCCTGCGAGGAATATGCCAGAAGACTTCAAGGACAGCCCTGATCTGCGGGGAAGTGCAGACCCTCTGTCTCAGGACATTGGCAGCTGTGGACTGAGAGGGCAGGAAGAGGCAGGGGAGGCAGGCAGGCCAGAGCTTCCTGACGGAGGTGTGCCGTGGCAGGCCCCCGCTGAGGGCCAGAGCCAACACCACACCCTCAGCCAGATCCTACTGACGGTGATGCATCTGCTAGAGCTCCTTCGAGATCATCTGGAAGGTGGGGGCTCAAGGAGGCAGGTGCAGACTGGCTCCTCCTCCACTGATCACGTGCCCCGTGGGAGCCCCCTGAATCAAGGAAAGCCATCCAGGGCACTGAAGAAGGCACGTCAGGGGAATGAAGAGCTCCCAGGAAACACAACAATCCACCAAGCTGAGCAAGTATCTTTTCACCAGCGAAACAGCCTCCTGGAAAGGGAGATTCAGAAGCTGCACCTGAAGCTCGAGGCAGAGCCTAAGCTGTGCGAAGAGCACCTCAAACACCTGGAGAGGAAGATGATGGAGGAGAAGGCACGCTGCCTGCAAGTGAAGAACGAACTCGCCAAGGTGCGCAGGAAGGTGGATGCTGCCCACTGGAACTTAGGCCTCTACAAGAAGATGGCCGACGACCTGCACCGAGAATGGCAGAGAATCTCCTCCTTGCATGACCGAGAGCGCCTCCTGGTGGAGAACAGAAGTGAGGAGAGCCAGAAGGCTGTTCTGTGGGCAGAGAGGGAGTTCCAAAGGCTCAAGGAAGAAAACCATTGCCTCAGGCAGAAGCTGGCCAACTCTGGGCCCAAGGTCCAGCCTGTCTCCGGGGGGCCTCCTGCTCCTGCTCCTGCTCCAGCTCCTGCTCTTCTGGGCACAGCCTCCAAATGCCCTCAAGGGCCACAGGCTCCCCTCAAAGCCCAGAAGCCCAAGAAGGGAGCAAGGGTGCACTGGCCAGACTCCAAGTTCTCGGGTCCCCTGCAGGTCTGATTCCCTTTCCCAGCAGCCACGGACACTCACAACCAGAGCACAAAAGCTCCTGTGCTTCCTTACCCCTTCAGCCACACCCATTGCTCCTTTGACTGGAGATCCACCCCATTCTTGAACTGATGCTACCTATTCCCAATAGCCATGTGAGAGAGCATTTTTCATTGTTAAACCAAAAAAATAAAACGATCAAATTGCTGATCCTACTGCGACTGAGAATTGATTGTATGAAGGGATTCTATGCCAAGCAACGAAGGGTTTTAAGTGTCCTTTACTGATCACTTAATTGTCCCAATAACCCAGTGTGTCATATACTACTGAGATTCAGAGAGGGGACACAACTTGCCCCAAGATCACACAGCTAGTGAATTTCAGAGCTCCCATTCCAAGCCAAGGTTGTCTAATTACCCACTGATGTGAAAATAACTACCACTCCTACCACTACGATGACTTCTGCTTCTTCATTTCTGAGAGAGAGAAAGAGCGAGGGCACACACACATGCAAGCGGGGGAGGGGCAGGGAGACAGAGATTCCTAGACAGCCTTCGACTCAAGTGCACAACCAGACGCTGGGCTGGATTTCACAGACCATGGGACCACGCCCTGAGCCAAAATCAAGAGTCAGACGTTGACCTGACTAAGCCACACAGGCACCCTTCCCTTGTGCAAGGAACTTCTAGGCAAGCTGCTGTAAGGATCCCAGAAGGGCTTGACAAAATTTTCTCATAGGTCACGTTCTAGTTTGGATGCAAGGATTATGGTGATGCCTAGCTGAGGTAAAGTCCCAGCAAAGCATGGAGGGCAGCCTTTCAGGGTCTCCAACGATTCCCTTCGTGGGTACACCTCGTTTTGTGTTCCATACTCTACCACTGGATTAGAGTCAGGAACTCCTGCCTCACTTCGAAAGGACAGAATATGGCCCGAGAGATAGATAGCATGTCCCTTCTGAGGCTCGTAGACAAAGACACTGGTCTCCTCTTGGGCTTGCTCTCGCTCCCTCACCATTGGTTTCGAGGGAAGCCGCCTGCTCCTTGTGGGCTGTATGATGGAGAGGCCCATGTGGCAAGGAATGAATATTTCTTGCTCACCGCAATGGAGGACCTCTGGCTGCTAGGAGCCACCCGAGTGAGCACACAAGCAGATTTCCCGCCAACAAGCCTGGAGATGACTGAAGACCCACATGACATCTTGACTGCAGCCTTGTGAGAGATCCTGAGACACAGGTCCCTGGCTAGATGCACCTGGATGCCTGGCCCACGGAAACCATATGCGGTTATCAATTGGTGTTGTCGGAAGCCCTCTGGGTTGCGGAAAACATTCAAAAAAGACACAAGGGTGAAGCCACAGTTCTGGCTGCTGACCCACCCCCCTCTCCTGGGCTTGAAATTCCAGGGAAGTCAAGCGATGGTAGCAACCACTGAGAGATTAGGGTAAACAATGCCAGAAAGAGGTCCTCTATTCTGTTCTCCATGTATCTCTCTGAGAGGACATGCCCTCACCTGATCCACCCGAGCCAATATAGGTGGCCCATGCAGGAGGAGACAACTGACCGTGTGGTCCACGTCGGCTGAGAGCACTAGACCCAGCGTCGCAGAGCCTCCTTGAAGCCAGAAAAAGAGCCCAGAAGTTCCCTGGTGTCCCTAGAGAAGGCACAGAAATTAGATGAGTTGAAAGCCTGGGACCTGGTCATTGGGCTTCTGGGCAAGAGGGGAGATGGCCTGTGGAAGGGACACTGCCTGCAACCCGTCTTGGACCAGACCCCACCTGTCTGCTTTGGGATACTGAGGATTAAGACGAGAGTGAGCTAGTGTAGAAGAGATGGTGTTCTAATGCTTGGCAGGTTTAAAGCGATTGAAATCGTTGACATTCCTATTCTCCTCGTCCTCAGGACCACCATTAAGGGGAAGCGGCCTTCAAAGAAGCAAGAGGAGTTTATCACTTACAGCAGCCCTGTCAAGTGTCAATATCCAACCACTCCAGTCCCTTCCACCCCCTTGGCAGCCCCACTGCTTTCATAAGGACACAGATACATTCCCCTACAGGCTTTGGAGCAAACGTTAAGTTTTGATTTCTCTAAGATAAATGCCATAGTGCCATGACCTGCTCCTATGGCGGTAGCAAGTCTAGTTCTCAAAGAATCTGTGTGGAAGGGTTGAGCCACTCTATTGGACACCTGAAATTGATATTATACTGCATGTGAACGGGAATGTAACTCACGGCTTGGAAAAGGAAAAGAAACTCTTAACTGTTTTCAAGAGTCAGCTCTATCATTTTCCATTCCCAACTGTGATGCGGGAGTGATCCAGTCATTCCACATCCTGCCTTGCATTTGGTGGTGGGGTCTCTCTCTCCCTCTCTGGCGCATTTGGTTTGAATCACTGTGATAGGTGTGCAGTGAGAGCTCACGGGAGTTTTCATTTGAATTGCCCCAATGGCAACTTTCTATGTGGTTTCCATCTGTCTACGCTTTGGTAAAGGTGGCAGGCCCTTTACTTTTTCCCCACCCCCCTTCTATTTCCTTTTGCTAACTAGATTGCATGCTTACTTGGGGATCAAATTCTGAGTTTCCATGCTTCAGACAGGAGTCCTCTATTAGCTATGTGATTTGGACCTATTTCCTCCAAGTTGGTAGCTTGTCTTTTGGGTCTTCTTAAGGAGGTCTTTCACACGGCACAGATTTACAATTCTGATTGTTAATTAATCAACTTTACCTTAGGGAAAATAATTTGATGTTCGACTGGAGGATTCTTTACCTAGCTTTCCATTCTGGAAATTTTCCCCCACATTTTCCCTATAAGATTTATCATTTTCCATGTAAGGCAGTGATTAATTTTGAGCTACTTTTTAAAATACTCTTTTTTTCTTTTTTTCCTTTGGGAGAGTGAACATGTGCATGAGCGGGCAGGGGCCTGGAGGGAGAAGGGAAAAGAGCATCCTCAAGCAGCCTCGCCAGTGAGCTTGGAGCCTGACTTTGTCCCGGGACGCTGAGAGCTTGACAAGAGCCGAAATCAAGAGCTGGCTGCCGCACAGGCTGCCTCACCCAGGCAGCCTGAGTTAAGTTTTGTATAGGGTCTGATACTTAGATTGTGGTCCCCGGCCTCCTCGTCCTCCACCTCCTCCTCCCCTCTCCCGCTCCCTCTTCTGCTTCTCCTTCTTCTTGCCTATGCATGTCCACTTGCTCTAGCACCATTTATTCAAAACGCTGTCACTCCTCCACTGAACGGCTTTTTACCTTTGTCAAGGCCCCATTCGACATATGGGTGTAGTTCTCTTTCTGGGTCCCTGATTCTGTTCCACTTATCCATCTTTATTCTGTTCCATTGGTCTAGCTCTTCACCAACACCACGCACTTTTGATTACTGTAGACGAATATCTTGAAATGGGGTAGAAGGATTCTTCTGGTTTTCTTCTTCAGTTTTAGTTTCTCCTCTTTTTCTAGGTCCTAAAATAGAAAGATTATAGTTTTGAGACTCCTTTTCTTTTTAGAGAGAGAGACAGAGACAGAGACAGAGACAGAGACAGAGAAAGGGAAGCGGTGCAGAAAGAGAGAGAGATGATTAAGCAGCCACTATGCCCAGCACCAGCACAATGTAGGTTCAGCCTCACTATCCCAAGGTTGACTATGACCCGAGTCAAAATCAAGAGTTGGACTAACTGACTGAGCCACCCAGATGCTCCTCCTCCTTTCTAATGTATGCATTGAGTGCTATAAATTGAGCTCTCTGTTGATTTAGCTGTGTCCCACCAATTTTAATACGTTGTAGTTTTATTTTCCTTCAGGTCAGTGCACTGAAATTTTATCTTTTGTCTCCGATAATCTAGAAAGTTACTTTCTACGTGTTTAGATTTTGTTATGTTTCTCCCTTTGATATCTAGTTTCATTTTTAACTTTTTTTTATAAGTGTCAAAGTTTAATTCCAAGACAATGCTACATAGGGTTGCATTTTTTTCAGGTACACAATATAGAGATTCTCCTCCGCTGCCCAACGACTGTTAGCTCCTGTTGCCAGGCACTGATTTGCGTTGGAGTCTCGGGTGCACCTCCCCCACCCCTACTCCCTTCAGCTCCTGTTGTTGCCAGGCACTGGTTTGCATTGGAGACGGAACCCTCGTAGGGGTTCCAAGCAGTTTCTAGTGGCCGAGAGGACACTGGTGATCAGAGACAAAGCCCCCAGGCTCTCTGGAGCCAGCTGGTGGCCATTACAATGTCTCCCCACACAGTTCTGGAGCCGCTGTGGGCTCTCCGGGAACAGCTGTGGGCTTCTGGGTTGCCGATAATCGAACGTTGGCCACATGGGCCACGAGACTCTGGGTTTGGCTGGGAGATCCTCGTGTGCACTGTGTTGCTGGTGTTCATTCCAGTAAAGTGTGGACTCCGCTTAAGAGGAAGAAAGGGGCCCTGTGCCCAGAATGAAGTATCTGGAAAAGACATGGAGAAGACCGACCCGGATGCACCAGCCCATGGAGCCGTCGCATCATCGGAGCACAAGGCCAGTCCTCTCCCGCTACAGATCCTTGCTCTGGCTGCCCTGAATCAAGATGTCGGGTACTTTTCTGTGGGAGACGCTACGCAACTGCTGAAGGGAGTTCGGCAAAGGCTGTTGAAGAAGAGCCCTCACCAGCTCACCGATGAAAATCCCATCTGTGGAGCAGCCCAGGACGATGGAGAACCCCCTGCGAGGAATATGCCAGAAGACTACAAGGACAGCCCTGATCTGCGGGGAAGTGCAGACCCTCTGTCTCAGGACATTGGCAGCTGTGGACTGAGAGGGCAGGAAGAGGCAGGGGAGGCACGCAGGCCAGAGCTTCCTGACGGAGGTGTGCCGTGGCAGGCCCCCGCTGAGGGCCAGAGCCAACACCACACCCTCAGCCAGATCCTACTGACGGTGATGCATCTGCTAGAGCTCCTTCGAGATCATCTGGAAGGTGGGGGCTCAAGGAGGCAGGTGCAGACTGGCTCCTCCTCCACTGATCACGTGCCCCGTGGGAGCCCCCTGAATCAAGGAAAGCCATCCAGGGCACTGAAGAAGGCACGTCAGGGGAATGAAGAGCTCCCAGGAAACACAACAATCCACCAAGCTGAGCAAGTATCTTTTCACCAGCGAAACAGCCTCCTGGAAAGGGAGATTCAGAAGCTGCACCTGAAGCTCGAGGCAGAGCCTAAGCTGTGCGAAGAGCACCTCAAACACCTGGAGAGGAAGATGATGGAGGAGAAGGCACGCTGCCTGCAAGTGAAGAACGAACTCGCCAAGGTGCGCAGGAAGGTGGATGCTGCCCACTGGAACTTAGGCCTCTACAAGAAGATGGCCGACGACCTGCACCGAGAATGGCAGAGAATCTCCTCCTTGCATGACCGAGAGCGCCTCCTGGTGGAGAACAGAAGTGAGGAGAGCCAGAAGGCTGTTCTGTGGGCAGAGAGGGAGTTCCAAAGGCTCAAGGAAGAAAACCATTGCCTCAGGCAGAAGCTGGCCAACTCTGGGCCCAAGGTCCAGCCTGTCTCCGGGGGGCCTCCTGCTCCTGCTCCTGCTCCTGCTCCAGCTCCAGCTCCTGCTCCTGCTCTTCTGGGCACAGCCTCCAAATGCCCTCAAGGGCCACAGGCTCCCCTCAAAGCCCAGAAGCCCAAGAAGGGAGCAAGGGTGCACTGGCCAGACTCCAAGTTCTCGGGTCCCCTGCAGGTCTGATTCCCTTTCCCAGCAGCCACCAACACTCACAACCAGAGCACAAAAGCTCCTGTGCTTCCTTACCCCTTCAGCCACACCCATTGCTCCTTTGACTGGAGATCCACCCCATTCTTGAACTGATGCTACCTATTCCCAATAGCCATGTGAGAGAGCATTTTTCATTGTTAAGGACCAAAAAAATAAAACGATCCAATTGCTGATCCTACTGCGACTGAGAATTGATTGTATGAAGGGATTCTATGCCAAGCAACGAAGGGTTTTAAGTGTCCTTTACTGATCACTTAATTGTCCCAATAACCCAGTGTGTCATATACTACTGAGGTTCAGAGAGGGGACACAACTTGCCCCAAGATCACACAGCTAGTGAATTTCAGAGCTCCCATTCCAAGCCAAGGTTGTCTAATTACCCACTGATGTGAAAATAACTACCACTCCTACCACTACGATGACTTCTGCTTCTTCATTTCTGAGAGAGAGAAAGAGCGAGGGCACACACACATGCAAGCGGGGGAGGGGCCGGGAGACAGAGATTCCTAGACAGCCTTCGACTCAAGTGCACAACCAGACGCTGGGCTGGATTTCACAGACCATGGGACCACGCCCTGAGCCAAAATCAAGAGTCAGACGTTGACCTGACTAAGCCACACAGGCACCCTTCCCTTGTGCAAGGAACTTCTAGGCAAGCTGCTGTAAGGATCCCAGAAGGGCTTGACAAAATTTTCTCATAGGTCACGTTCTAGTTTGGATGCAAGGATTATGGTGATGCCTAGCTGAGGTAAAGTCCCAGCAAAGCATGGAGGGCAGCCTTTCAGGGTCTCCAACGATTCCCTTCGTGGGTACACCTCGTTTTGTGTTCCATACTCTACCACTGGATTAGAGTCAGGAACTCCTGCCTCACTTCGAAAGGACAGAATACGGCCCGAGAGATAGATAGCATGTCCCTTCTGAGGCTCGTAGACAAAGACACTGGTCTCCTCTTGGGCTTGCTCTCGCTCCCTCACCATTGGTTTCGAGGGAAGCCGCCTGCTCCTTGTGGGCTGTATGATGGAGAGGCCCATGTGGCAAGGAATGAATATTTCTTGCTCACCGCAATGGAGGACCTCTGGCTGCTAGGAGCCACCCGAGTGAGCACACAAGCAGATTTCCCGCCAACAAGCCTGGAAATGACTGAAGACCCACATGACATCTTGACTGCAGCCTTGTGAGAGATCCTGAGACACAGGTCCCTGGCTAGATGCACCTGGATGCCTGGCCCACGGAAACCATATGCGGTTATCAATTGGTGTTGTCGGAAGCCCTCTGGGTTGCGGAAAACATTCAAAAAAGACACAAGGGTGAAGCCACAGTTCTGGCTGCTGACCCACCCCCCTCTCCTGGGCTTGAAATTCCAGGGAAGTCAAGCGATGGTAGCAACCACTGAGAGATTAGGGTAAACAATGCCAGAAAGAGGTCCTCTATTCTGTTCTCCATGGATCTCTCTGAGAGGACATGCCCTCACCTGATCCACCCGAGCCAATAGGTGGCCCATGCAGGAGGAGACAACTGGCCGTGTGGTCCAAGTCGGCTGAGAGCACTAGACCCAGCGTCGCAGAGCCTCCTTGAAGCCAGAAAAAGAGCCCAGAAGTTCCCTGGTGTCCCTAGAGAAGGCACAGAAATTAGATGAGTTGAAAGCCTGGGACCTGGTCATTGGGCTTCTGGGCAAGAGGGGAGATGGCCTGTGGAAGGGACACTGCCTGCAACCCGTCTTGGACCAGACCCCACCTGTCTGCTTTGGGATACTGAGGATTAAGACGAGAGTGAACTAGTGTAGAAGAGATGGTGTTCTAATGCTTGGCAGGTTTAAAGCGATTGAAATCGTTGACATTCCTATTCTCCTCGTCCTCAGGACCACCATTAAGGGGAAGCGGCCTTCAAAGAAGCAAGAGGAGTTTATCACTTACAGCAGCCCTGTCAAGTGTCAATATCCAAACACTCCAGTCCCTTCCACCCCCTTGGCAGCCCCACTGCTTTCATAAGGACACAGATACATTCCCCTACAGGCTTTGGAGCAAACGTTAAGTTTTGATTTCTCTAAGATAAATGCCATAGTGCCATGACCTGCTCCTAAGGCGGTAGCAAGTCTAGTTCTCAAAGAATCTGTGTGGAAGGGTTGAGCCACTCTATTGGACACCTGAAATTGATATTATACTGCATGTGAACGGGAATGTAACTCACGGCTTGGAAAAGGAAAAGAAACTCTTAACTGTTTTCAAGAGTCAGCTCTATCATTTTCCATTCCCAACTGTGATGCGGGAGTGATCCTGTCATTCCACATCCTGCCTTGCATTTGGTGGTGGGTTCTTTCTCTCCCTCTCTGGCGCATTTGGTTTGAATCACTGTGATAGGTGTGCAGTGAGAGCTCACTGGAGTTTTCATTTGAATTGCCCCAATGGCAACTTTCTATGTGGTTTCCATCTGTCTACGCTTTGGTAAAGGTGGCAGGCCCTTTACTTTTTCCCCACCCCCCTTCTATTTCCTTTTGCTAACTAGATTGCATGCTTACTTGGGGATCAAATTCTGAGTTTCCATGCTTCAGACAGGAGTCCTCTATTAGCTATGTGATTTGGACCTATTTCCTCCAAGTTGGTAGCTTGTCTTTTGGGTCTTCTTAAGGAGGTCTTTCACACGGCACAGATTTACAGTTCTGATTGTTGGATAAAGTCTAATTAATCAACTTTACCTTAGGGAAAATAATTTGATGTTCGACTGGAGGATTCTTTACCTTGCTTTCCATTCTGGAAATTTTCCCCCACATTTTCCCTATAAGATTTATCATTTTCCATGTAAGGCAGTGATTAATTTTGAGCTACTTTTTAAAATACTCTTTTTTTCTTTTTTTCCTTTGGGAGAGTGAACATGTGCATGAGCGGGCAGGGGCCTGGAGGGAGAAGGGAAAAGAGCATCCTCAAGCAGCCTCGCCAGTGAGCTTGGAGCCTGACTTTGTCCCGGGACGCTGAGAGCTTGACAAGAGCCGAAATCAAGAGCTGGCTGCCGCACAGGCTGCCTCACCCAGGCAGCCTGAGTTAAGTTTTGTATAGGGTTTGATACTTAGATTGTGGTCCCCGGCCTCCTCGTCCTCCACCTCCTCCTCCCCTCTCCCGCTCCCTCTTCTGCTTCTCCTTCTTCTTTGCCTATGCATGTCCACTTGCTCTAGCACCATTTATTCAAAACGCTGTCACTCCTCCACTGAACGGCTTTTTACCTTCTTCAAGGCCCCATTCGACATATGGGTGTAGTTCTCTTTCTGGGTCCCTGATTCTGTTCCACTTATCCATCTTTATTCTGTTCCATTGGTCTAGCTCTTCACCAACACCACGCACTTTTGATTACTGTAGACGAATATCTTGAAATGGGGTAGAAGGATTCTTCTGGTTTTCTTCTTCAGTTTTAGTTTCTCCTCTTTTTCTAGGTTCTAAAATAGAAAGATTATAGTTTTGAGACTCCTTTTCTTTTTAGAGAGAGAGACAGAGACAGAGACAGAGACAGAGACAGAGAAAGGGAAGCGGTGCAGAAAGAGAGAGAGATGATTAAGCAGCCACTATGCCCAGCACCAGCACAATGTAGGTTCAGCCTCACTATCCCAAGGTTGACCATGACCCGAGTCAAAATCAAGAGTTGGACTAACTGACTGAGCCACCCAGATGCTCCTCCTCCTTTCTAATGTATGCATTGAGTGCTATAAATTGAGCTCTCTGTTGATTTAGCTGTGTCCCACCAATTTTAATACGTTGAAGTTTTATTTTCCTTCGGTTCAGTGCACTGAAATTTTATCTTTTGTCTCCGATAATCTAGAAAGTTACTTTCTACGTGTTTAGATTTTGTTATGTTTCTCCCTTTGATATCTAGTTTCATTTTTAACTTTTTTTTATAAGTGTCAAAGTTTAATTCCAAGACAATGCTACATAGGGTTGCATTTTTTTCAGGTACACAATATAGAGATTCTCCTCCGCTGCCCAACGACTGTTAGCTCCTGTTGCCAGGCACTGATTTGCGTTGGGAGTCTCGGGTGCACCTCCCCCACCCCTACTCCCTTCAGCTCCTGTTGTTTCCAGGCACTGGTTTGCATTGGAGACGGAACCCTCGTAGGGGTTCCAAGCAGTTTCTAGTGGCCGAGAGGACACTGGTGATCAGAGACAAAGCCCCCAGGCTCTCTGGAGCCAGCTGGTGGCCATTACAATGTCTCCCCACACAGTTCTGGAGCCGCTGTGGGCTCTCCGGGAACAGCTGTGGGCTTCTGGGTTGCCGATAATCGAACGTTGGCCACATGGGCCACGAGACTCTGGGTTTGGCTGGGAGATCCTCGTGTGCACTGTGTTGCTGGTGTTCATTCCAGTAAAGTGTGGACTCCGCTTAAGAGGAAGAAAGAGGCCCTGTGCCCAGAATGAAGTATCTGGAAAAGACATGGAGAAGACCGACCCGGATGCACCAGCCCATGGAGCCGTCGCATCATCGGAGCACAAGGCCAGTCCTCTCCCGCTACAGATCCTTGCTCTGGCTGCCCTGAATCAAGATGTCGGGTACTTTTCTGTGGGAGACGCTACGCAACTGCTGAAGGGAGTTCGGCAAAGGCTGTTGAAGAAGAGCCCTCACCAGCTCACCGATGAAAATCCCATCTGTGGAGCAGCCCAGGACGATGGAGAACCCCCTGCGAGGAATATGCCAGAAGACTTCAAGGACAGCCCTGATCTGCGGGGAAGTGCAGACCCTCTGTCTCAGGACATTGGCAGCTGTGGACTGAGAGGGCAGGAAGAGGCAGGGGAGGCAGGCAGGCCAGAGCTTCCTGACGGAGGTGTGCCGTGGCAGGCCCCCGCTGAGGGCCAGAGCCAACACCACACCCTCAGCCAGATCCTACTGACGGTGATGCATCTGCTAGAGCTCCTTCGAGATCATCTGGAAGGTGGGGGCTCAAGGAGGCAGGTGCAGACTGGCTCCTCCTCCACTGATCACGTGCCCCGTGGGAGCCCCCTGAATCAAGGAAAGCCATCCAGGGCACTGAAGAAGGCACGTCAGGGGAATGAAGAGCTCCCAGGGAACACAACAATCCACCAAGCTGAGCAAGTATCTTTTCACCAGCGAAACAGCCTCCTGGAAAGGGAGATTCAGAAGCTGCACCTGAAGCTCGAGGCAGAGCCTAAGCTGTGCGAAGAGCACCTCAAACACCTGGAGAGGAAGATGATGGAGGAGAAGGCACGCTGCCTGCAAGTGAAGAACGAACTCGCCAAGGTGCGCAGGAAGGTGGATGCTGCCCACTGGAACTTAGGCCTCTACAAGAAGATGGCCGACGACCTGCACCGAGAATGGCAGAGAATCTCCTCCTTGCATGACCGAGAGCGCCTCCTGGTGGAGAACAGAAGTGAGGAGAGCCAGAAGGCTGTTCTGTGGGCAGAGAGGGAGTTCCAAAGGCTCAAGGAAGAAAACCATTGCCTCAGGCAGAAGCTGGCCAACTCTGGGCCCAAGGTCCAGCCTGTCTCCGGGGGGCCTCCTGCTCCTGCTCCTGCTCCTGCTCCAGCTCCAGCTCCTGCTCCTGCTCTTCTGGGCACAGCCTCCAAATGCCCTCAAGGGCCACAGGCTCCCCTCAAAGCCCAGAAGCCCAAGAAGGGAGCAAGGGTGCACTGGCCAGACTCCAAGTTCTCGGGTCCCCTGCAGGTCTGATTCCCTTTCCCAGCAGCCACCAACACTCACAACCAGAGCACAAAAGCTCCTGTGCTTCCTTACCCCTTCAGCCACACCCATTGCTCCTTTGACTGGAGATCCACCCCATTCTTGAACTGATGCTACCTATTCCCTATAGCCATGTGAGAGAGCATTTTTCATTGTTAAGGACCAAAAAAATAAAACGATCAAATTGCTGATCCTACTGCGACTGAGAATTGATTGTATGAAGGGATTCTATGCCAAGCAACCAAGGGTTTTAAGTGTCCTTTACTGATCACTTAATTGTCCCAATAACCCAGTGTGTCCTATACTACTGAGGTTCAGAGAGGGGACACAACTTGCCCCAAGATCACACAGCTAGTGAATTTCAGAGCTCCCATTCCAAGCCAAGGTTGTCTCATTACCCACTGATGTGAAAATAACTACCACTCCTACCACTACGATGACTTCTGCTTCTTCATTTCTGAGAGAGAGAAAGAGCGAGGGCACACACACATGCAAGCGGGGGAGGGGCAGGGAGACAGAGATTCCTAGACAGCCTTCGACTCAAGTGCACAACCAGACGCTGGGCTGGATTTCACAGACCATGGGACCACGCCCTGAGCCAAAATCAAGAGTCAGACGTTGACCTGACTAAGCCACACAGGCACCCTTCCCTTGTGCAAGGAACTTCTAGGCAAGCTGCTGTAAGGATCCCAGAAGGGCTTGAAAAAATTTTCTCATAGGTCACGTTCTAGTTTGGATGCAAGGATTATGGTGATGCCTAGCTGAGGTAAAGTCCCAGCAAAGCATGGAGGGCAGCCTTTCAGGGTCTCCAACGATTCCCTTCGTGGGTACACCTCGTTTTGTGTTCCATACTCTACCACTGGATTAGAGTCAGGAACTCCTGCCTCACTTCGAAAGGACAGAATATGGCCCGAGAGATAGATAGCATGTCCCTTCTGAGGCTCGTAGACAAAGACACTGGTCTCCTCTTGGGCTTGCTCTCGCTCCCTCACCATTGGTTTCGAGGGAAGCCGCCTGCTCCTTGTGGGCTGTATGATGGAGAGGCCCATGTGGCAAGGAATGAATATTTCTTGCTCACCGCAATGGAGGACCTCTGGCTGCTAGGAGCCACCCGAGTGAGCACACAAGCAGATTTCCCGCCAACAAGCCTGGAGATGACTGAAGACCCACATGACATCTTGACTGCAGCCTTGTGAGAGATCCTGAGACACAGGTCCCTGGCTAGATGCACCTGGATGCCTGGCCCACGGAAACCATATGCGGTTATCAATTGGTGTTGTCGGAAGCCCTCTGGGTTGCGGAAAACATTCAAAAAAGACACAAGGGTGAAGCCACAGTTCTGGCTGCTGACCCACCCCCCTCTCCTGGGCTTGAAATTCCAGGGAAGTCAAGCGATGGTAGCAACCACTGAGAGATTAGGGTAAACAATGCCAGAAAGAGGTCCTCTATTCTGTTCTCCATGTATCTCTCTGAGAGGACATGCCCTCACTTGATCCACCCGAGCCAATAGGTGGCCCATGCAGGAGGAGACAACTGGCCGTGTGGTCCAAGTCGGCTGAGAGCACTAGACCCAGCGTCGCAGAGCCTCCTTGAAGCCAGAAAAAGAGCCCAGAAGTTCCCTGGTGTCCCTAGAGAAAACACAGAAATTAGATGAGTTGAAAGCCTGGGACCTGGTCATTGGGCTTCTGGGCAAGAGGGGAGATGGCCTGTGGAAGGGACACTGCCTGCAACCCGTCTTGGACCAGACCCCACCTGTCTGCTTTGGGATACTGAGGATTAAGACGAGAGTGAACTAGTGTAGAAGAGATGGTGTTCTAATGCTTGGCAGGTTTAAAGCGATTGAAATCGTTGACATTCCTATTCTCCTCGTCCTCAGGACCACCATTAAGGGGAAGCGGCCTTCAAAGAAGCAAGAGGAGTTTATCACTTACAGCAGCCCTGTCAAGTGTCAATATCCAACCACTCCAGTCCCTTCCACCCCCTTGGCAGCCCCACTGCTTTCATAAGGACACAGATACATTCCCCTACAGGCTTTGGAGCAAACGTTAAGTTTTGATTTCTCTAAGATAAATGCCATAGTGCCATGACCTGCTCCTAAGGCGGTAGCAAGTCTAGTTCTCAAAGAATCTGTGTGGAAGGGTTGAGCCACTCTATTGGACACCTGAAATTGATATTATACTGCATGTGAACGGGAATGTAACTCACGGCTTGGAAAAGGAAAAGAAACTCTTAACTGTTTTCAAGAGTCAGCTCTATCATTTTCCATTCCCAACTGTGATGCGGGAGTGATCCTGTCATTCCACATCCTGCCTTGCATTTGGTGGTGGGTTCTCTCTCTCCCTCTCTGGCGCATTTGGTTTGAATCACTGTGATAGGTGTGCAGTGAGAGCTCACTGGAGTTTTCATTTGAATTGCCCCAATGGCAACTTTCTATGTGGTTTCCATCTGTCTACGCTTTGGTAAAGGTGGCAGGCCCTTTACTTTTTCCCCACCCCCCTTCTATTTCCTTTTGCTAACTAGATTGCATGCTTACTTGGGGATCAAATTCTGAGTTTCCATGCTTCAGACAGGAGTCCTCTATTAGCTATGTGATTTGGACCTATTTCCTCCAAGTTGGTAGCTTGTCTTTTGGGTCTTCTTAAGGAGGTCTTTCACACGGCACAGATTTACAATTCTGATTGTTGGATAAAGTCTAATTAATCAACTTTACCTTAGGGAAAATAATTTGATGTTCGACTGGAGGATTCTTTACCTAGCTTTCCATTCTGGAAATTTTCCCCCACATTTTCCCTATAAGATTTATCATTTTCCATGTAAGGCAGTGATTAATTTTGAGCTACTTTTTAAAATACTCTTTTTTTCTTTTTTTCCTTTGGGAGAGTGAACATGTGCATGAGCGGGCAGGGGCCTGGAGGGAGAAGGGAAAAGAGCATCCTCAAGCAGCCTCGCCAGTGAGCTTGGAGCCTGACTTTGTCCCGGGACGCTGAGAGCTTGACAAGAGCCGAAATCAAGAGCTGGCTGCCGCACAGGCTGCCTCACCCAGGCAGCCTGAGTTAAGTTTTGTATAGGGTTTGATACTTAGATTGTGGTCCCCGGCCTCCTCGTCCTCCACCTCCTCCTCCCCTCTCCCGCTCCCTCTTCTGCTTCTCCTTCTTCTTTGCCTATGCATGTCCACTTGCTCTAGCACCATTTATTCAAAACGCTGTCACTCCTCCACTGAACGGCTTTTTACCTTCTTCAAGGCCCCATTCGACATATGGGTGTAGTTCTCTTTCTGGGTCCCTGATTCTGTTCCACTTATCCATCTTTATTCTGTTCCATTGGTCTAGCTCTTCACCAACACCACGCACTTTTGATTACTGTAGACGAATATCTTGAAATGGGGTAGAAGGATTCTTCTGGTTTTCTTCTTTAGTTTTAGTTTCTCCTCTTTTTCTAGGTTCTAAAATAGAAAGATTATAGTTTTGAGACTCCTTTTCTTTTTAGAGAGAGAGACAGAGACAGAGACAGAGACAGAGACAGAGACAGGGAAGCGGTGCAGAAAGAGAGAGAGATGATTAAGCAGCCACTATGCCCAGCACCAGCACAATGTAGGTTCAGCCTCACTATCCCAAGGTTGACCATGACCCGAGTCAAAATCAAGAGTTGGACTAACTGACTGAGCCACCCAGATGCTCCTCCTCCTTTCTAATGTATGCATTGAGTGCTATAAATTGAGCTCTCTGTTGATTTAGCTGTGTCCCACCAATTTTAATACGTTGTAGTTTTATTTTCCTTCGGTTCAGTGCCCTGAAATTTTATCTTTTGTCTCCGATAATCTAGAAAGTTACTTTCTACGTGTTTAGATTTTGTTATGTTTCTCCCTTTGATATCTAGTTTCATTTTTAACTTTTTTTTATAAGTGTCAAAGTTTAATTCCAAGACAATGCTACATAGGGTTGCATTTTTTTCAGGTACACAATATAGAGATTCTCCTCCGCTGCCCAAGGACTGTTAGCTCCTGTTGCCAGGCACTAATTTGCGTTGGAGTCTCGGGTGCACCTCCCCCACCCCTACTCCCTTCAGCTCCTGTTGTTGCCAGGCACTGGTTTGCATTGGAGACGGAACCCTCGTAGGGGTTCCAAGCAGTTTCTAGTGGCCGAGAGGACACTGGTGATCAGAGACAAAGCCCCCAGGCTCTCTGGAGCCAGCTGGTGGCCATTACAATGTCTCCCCACACAGTTCTGGAGCCGCTGTGGGCTCTCCGGGTACAGCTGTGGGCTTCTGGGTTGCCGATAATCGAATGTTGGCCACATGGGCCACGAGACTCTGGGTTTGGCTGGGAGATCCTCGTGTGCACTGTGTTGCTGGTGTTCATTCCAGTAAAGTGTGGACTCCGCTTAAGAGGAAGAAAGGGGCCCTGTGCCCAGAATGAAGTATCTGGAAAAGACATGGAGAAGACCGACCCGGATGCACCAGCCCATGGAGCCGTTGCATCATCGGAGCACAAGGCCAGTCCTCTCCCGCTACAGATCCTTGCTCTGGCTGCCCTGAATCAAGATGTCGGGTACTTTTCTGTGGGAGACGCTACGCAACTGCTGAAGGGAGTTCGGCAAAGGCTGTTGAAGAAGAGCCCTCACCAGCTCACCGATGAAAATCCCATCTGTGGAGCAGCCCAGGACGATGGAGAACCCCCTGCGAGGAATATGCCAGAAGACTTCAAGGACAGCCCTGATCTGCGGGGAAGTGCAGACCCTCTGTCTCAGGACATTGGCAGCTGTGGACTGAGAGGGCAGGAAGAGGCAGGGGAGGCAGGCAGGCCAGAGCTTCCTGACGGAGGTGTGCCGTGGCAGGCCCCCGCTGAGGGCCAGAGCCAACACCACACCCTCAGCCAGATCCTACTGACGGTGATGCATCTGCTAGAGCTCCTTCGAGATCATCTGGAAGGTGGGGGCTCAAGGAGGCAGGTGCAGACTGGCTCCTCCTCCACTGATCACGTGCCCCGTGGGAGCCCCCTGAATCAAGGAAAGCCATCCAGGGCACTGAAGAAGGCACGTCAGGGGAATGAAGAGCTCCCAGGAAACACAACAATCCACCAAGCTGAGCAAGTATCTTTTCACCAGCGAAACACCCTCCTGGAAAGGGAGATTCAGAAGCTGCACCTGAAGCTCGAGGCAGAGCCTAAGCTGTGCGAAGAGCACCTCAAACACCTGGAGAGGAAGATGATGGAGGAGAAGGCACGCTGCCTGCAAGTGAAGAACGAACTCGCCAAGGTGCGCAGGAAGGTGGATGCTGCCCACTGGAACTTAGGCCTCTACAAGAAGATGGCCGACGACCTGCACCGAGAATGGCAGAGAATCTCCTCCTTGCATGACCGAGAGCGCCTCCTGGTGGAGAACAGAAGTGAGGAGAGCCAGAAGGCTGTTCTGTGGGCAGAGAGGGAGTTCCAAAGGCTCAAGGAAGAAAACCATTGCCTCAGGCAGAAGCTGGCCAACTCTGGGCCCAAGGTCCAGCCTGTCTCCGGGGGGCCTCCTGCTCCTGCTCCTGCTCCTGCTCCAGCTCCAGCTCCTACTCCTGCTCCTGCTCTTCTGGGCACAGCCTCCAAATGCCCTCAAGGGCCACAGGCTCCCCTCAAAGCCCAGAAGCCCAAGAAGGGAGCAAGGGTGCACTGGCCAGACTCCAAGTTCTCGGGTCCCCTGCAGGTCTGATTCCCTTTCCCAGCAGCCACCGACACTCACAACCAGAGTACAAAAGCTCCTGTGCTTCCTTACCCCTTCAGCCACACCCATTGCTCCTTTGACTGGAGATCCACCCCATTCTTGAACTGATGCTACCTATTCCCTATAGCCATGTGAGAGAGCATTTTTCATTGTTAAGGACCAAAAAAATAAAACGATCCAATTGCTGATCCTACTGCGACTGAGAATTGATTGTATGAAGGGATTCTATGCCAAGCAACGAAGGGTTTTAAGTGTCCTTTACTGATCACTTAATTGTCCCAATAACCCAGTGTGTCATATACTACTGAGGTTCAGAGAGGGGACACAACTTGCCCCAAGATCACACAGCTAGTGAATTTCAGAGCTCCCATTCCAAGCCAAGGTTGTCTAATTACCCACTGATGTGAAAATAACTACCAATCCTACCACTACGATGACTTCTGCTTCTTCATTTCTGAGAGAGAGAAAGAGCGAGGGCACACACACATGCAAGCGGGGGAGGGGCAGGGAGAGAGAGATTCCTAGACAGCCTTCGACTCAAGTGCACAACCAGACGCTGGGCTGGATTTCACAGACCATGGGACCACGCCCTGAGCCAAAATCAAGAGTCAGACGTTGACCTGACTAAGCCACACAGGCACCCTTCCCTTGTGCAAGGAACTTCTAGGCAAGCTGCTGTAAGGATCCCAGAAGGGCTTGAAAAAATTTTCTCATAGGTCACGTTCTAGTTTGGATGCAAGGATTATGGTGATGCCTAGCTGAGGTAAAGTCCCAGCAAAGCATGGAGGGCAGCCTTTCAGGGTCTCCAACGATTCCCTTCGTGGGTACACCTCGTTTTGTGTTCCATACTCTACCACTGGATTAGAGTCAGGAACTCCTGCCTCACTTCGAAAGGACAGAATATGGCCCGAGAGATAGATAGCATGTCCCTTCTGAGGCTCGTAGACAAAGACACTGGTCTCCTCTTGGGCTTGCTCTCGCTCCCTCACCATTGGTTTCGAGGGAAGCCGCCTGCTCCTTGTGGGCTGTATGATGGAGAGGCCCATGTGGCAAGGAATGAATATTTCTTGCTCACCGCAATGGAGGACCTCTGGCTGCTAGGAGCCACCCGAGTGAGCACACAAGCAGATTTCCCGCCAACAAGCCTGGAGATGACTGAAGACCCACATGACATCTTGACTGCAGCCTTGTGAGAGATCCTGAGACACAGGTCCCTGGCTAGATGCACCTGGATGCCTGGCCCACGGAAACCATATGCGGTTATCAATTGGTGTTGTCGGAAGCCCTCTGGGTTGCGGAAAACATTCAAAAAAGACACAAGGGTGAAGCCACAGTTCTGGCTGCTGACCCACCCCCCTCTCCTGGGCTTGAAATTCCAGGGAAGTCAAGCGATGGTAGCAACCACTGAGAGATTAGGGTAAACAATGCCAGAAAGAGGTCCTCTATTCTGTTCTCCATGTATCTCTCTGAGAGGACATGCCCTCACCTGATCCACCCGAGCCAATAGGTGGCCCATGCAGGAGGAGACAACTGGCCGTGTGGTCCACGTCGGCTGAGAGCACTAGACCCAGCGTCGCAGAGCCTCCTTGAAGCCAGAAAAAGAGCCCAGAAGTTCCCTGGTGTCCCTAGAGAAGGCACAGAAATTAGATGAGTTGAAAGCCTGGGACCTGGTCATTGGGCTTCTGGGCAAGAGGGGAGATGGCCTGTGGAAGGGACACTGCCTGCAACCTCTCTTGGACCAGACCCCACCTGTCTGCTTTGGGATACTGAGGATTAAGACGAGAGTGAACTAGTGTAGAAGAGATGGTGTTCTAATGCTTGGCAGGTTTAAAGCGATTGAAATCGTTGACATTCCTATTCTCCTCGTCCTCAGGACCACCATTAAGGGGAAGGGGCCTTCAAAGAAGCAAGAGGAGTTTATCACTTACAGCAGCCCTGTCAAGTGTCAATATCCAACCACTCCAGTCCCTTCTACCCCCTTGGCAGCCCCACTGCTTTCATAAGGACACAGATACATTCCCCTACAGGCTTTGGAGCAAACGTTAAGTTTTGATTTCTCTAAGATAAATGCCATAGTGCCATGACCTGCTCCTATGGTGGTAGCAAGTCTAGTTCTCAAAGAATCTGTGTGGAAGGGTTGAGCCACTCTATTGGACACCTGAAATTGATATTATACTGCATGTGAACGGGAATGTAACTCACGGCTTGGAAAAGGAAAAGAAACTCTTAACTGTTTTCAAGAGTCAGCTCTATCATTTTCCATTCCCAACTGTGATGCGGGAGTGATCCAGTCATTCCACATCCTGCCTTGCATTTGGTGGTGGGGTCTCTCTCTCCCTCTCTGGCGCATTTGGTTTGAATCACTGTGATAGGTGTGCAGTGAGAGCTCACTGGAGTTTTCATTTGAATTGCCCCAATGGCAACTTTCTATGTGGTTTCCATCTGTCTACGCTTTGGTAAAGGTGGCAGGCCCTTTACTTTTTCCCCACCCCCCTTCTATTTCCTTTTGCTAACTAGATTGCATGCTTACTTGGGGATCAAATTCTGAGTTTCCATGCTTCAGACAGGAGTCCTCTATTAGCTATGTGATTTGGACCTATTTCCTCCAAGTTGGTAGCTTGTCTTTTGGGTCTTCTTAAGGAGGTCTTTCACACGGCACAGATTTACAATTCTGATTGTTAATTAATCAACTTTACCTTAGGGAAAATAATTTGATGTTCGACTGGAGGATTCTTTACCTAGCTTTCCATTCTGGAAATTTTCCCCCACATTTTCCCTATAAGATTTATCATTTTCCATGTAAGGCAGTGATTAATTTTGAGCTACTTTTTAAAATACTCTTTTTTTCTTTTTTTCCTTTGGGAGAGTGAACATGTGCATGAGCGGGCAGGGGCCTGGAGGGAGAAGGGAAAAGAGCATCCTCAAGCAGCCTCGCCAGTGAGCTTGGAGCCTGACTTTGTCCCGGGACGCTGAGAGCTTGACAAGAGCCGAAATCAAGAGCTGGCTGCCGCACAGGCTGCCTCACCCAGGCAGCCTGAGTTAAGTTTTGTATAGGGTTTGATACTTAGATTGTGGTCCCCGGCCTCCTCGTCCTCCACCTCCTCCTCCCCTCTCCCGCTCCCTCTTCTGCTTCTCCTTCTTCTTTGCCTATGCATGTCCACTTGCTCTAGCACCATTTATTCAAAACGCTGTCACTCCTCCACTGAACGGCTTTTTACCTTTGTCAAGGCCCCATTCGACATATGGGTGTAGTTCTCTTTCTGGGTCCCTGATTCTGTTCCACTTATCCATCTTTATTCTGTTCCATTGGTCTAGCTCTTCCCCAACACCACGCACTTTTGATTACTGTAGACGAATATCTTGAAATGGGGTAGAAGGATTCTTCTGGTTTTCTTCTTTAGTTTTAGTTTCTCCTCTTTTTCTAGGTTCTAAAATAGAAAGATTATAGTTTTGAGACTCCTTTTCTTTTTAGAGAGAGAGACAGAGACAGAGACAGAGACAGAGAAAGGGAAGCGGTGCAGAAAGAGAGAGAGATGATTAAGCAGCCACTATGCCCAGCTCCAGCACAATGTAGGTTCAGCCTCACTATCCCAAGGTTGACCATGACCCGAGTCAAAATCAAGAGTTGGACTAACTGACTGAGCCACCCAGATGCTCCTCCTCCTTTCTAATGTATGCATTGAGTGCTATAAATTGAGCTCTCTGTTGATTTAGCTGTGTCCCACCAATTTTAATACGTTGAAGTTTTATTTTCCTTCGGTTCAGTGCACTGAAATTTTATCTTTTGTCTCCGATAATCTAGAAAGTTACTTTCTACGTGTTTAGATTTTGTTATGTTTCTCCCTTTGATATCTAGTTTCATTTTTAACTTTTTTTTATAAGTGTCAAAGTTTAATTCCAAGACAATGCTACATAGGGTTGCATTTTTTTCAGGTACACAATATAGAGATTCTCCTCCGCTGCCCAACGACTGTTAGCTCCTGTTGCCAGGCACTGATTTGCGTTGGGAGTCTCGGGTGCACCTCCCCCACCCCTACTCCCTTCAGCTCCTGTTGTTGCCAGGCACTGGTTTGCATTGGAGACGGAACCCTCGTAGGGGTTCCAAGCAGTTTCTAGTGGCCGAGAGGACACTGGTGATCAGAGACAAAGCCCCCAGGCTCTCTGGAGCCAGCTGGTGGCCATTACAATGTCTCCCCACACAGTTCTGGAGCCGCTGTGGGCTCTCCGGGAACAGCTGTGGGCTTCTGGGTTGCCGATAATCGAACGTTGGCCACATGGGCCACGAGACTCTGGGTTTGGCTGGGAGATCCTCGTGTGCACTGTGTTGCTGGTGTTCATTCCAGTAAAGTGTGGACTCCGCTTAAGAGGAAGAAAGGGGCCCTGTGCCCAGAATGAAGTATCTGGAAAAGACATGGAGAAGACCGACCCGGATGCACCAGCCCATGGAGCCGTCGCATCATCGGAGCACAAGGCCAGTCCTCTCCCGCTACAGATCCTTGCTCTGGCTGCCCTGAATCAAGATGTCGGGTACTTTTCTGTGGGAGACGCTACGCAACTGCTGAAGGGAGTTCGGCAAAGGCTGTTGAAGAAGAGCCCTCACCAGCTCACCGATGAAAATCCCATCTGTGGAGCAGCCCAGGACGATGGAGAACCCCCTGCGAGGAATATGCCAGAAGACTTCCAGGACAGCCCTGATCTGCGGGGAAGTGCAGACCCTCTGTCTCAGGACATTGGCAGCTGTGGACTGAGAGGGCAGGAAGAGGCAGGGGAGGCAGGCAGGCCAGAGCTTCCTGACGGAGGTGTGCCGTGGCAGGCCCCCGCTGAGGGCCAGAGCCAACACCACACCCTCAGCCAGATCCTACTGACGGTGATGCATCTGCTAGAGCTCCTTCGAGATCATCTGGAAGGTGGGGGCTCAAGGAGGCAGGTGCAGACTGGCTCCTCCTCCACTGATCACGTGCCCCGTGGGAGCCCCCTGAATCAAGGAAAGCCATCCAGGGCACTGAAGAAGGCACGTCAGGGGAATGAAGAGCTCCCAGGAAACACAACAATCCACCAAGCTGAGCAAGTATCTTTTCACCAGCGAAACAGCCTCCTGGAAAGGGAGATTCAGAAGCTGCACCTGAAGCTCGAGGCAGAGCCTAAGCTGTGCGAAGAGCACCTCAAACACCTGGAGAGGAAGATGATGGAGGAGAAGGCACGCTGCCTGCAAGTGAAGAACGAACTCGCCAAGGTGCGCAGGAAGGTGGATGCTGCCCACTGGAACTTAGGCCTCTACAAGAAGATGGCCGACGACCTGCACCGAGAATGGCAGAGAATCTCCTCCTTGCATGACCGAGAGCGCCTCCTGGTGGAGAACAGAAGTGAGGAGAGCCAGAAGGCTGTTCTGTGGGCAGAGAGGGAGTTCCAAAGGCTCAAGGAAGAAAACCATTGCCTCAGGCAGAAGCTGGCCAACTCTGGGCCCAAGGTCCAGCCTGTCTCCGGGGGGCCTCCTGCTCCTGCTCCTGCTCCAGCTCCTGCTCTTCTGGGCACAGCCTCCAAATGCCCTCAAGGGCCACAGGCTCCCCTCAAAGCCCAGAAGCCCAAGAAGGGAGCAAGGGTGCACTGGCCAGACTCCAAGTTCTCGGGTCCCCTGCAGGTCTGATTCCCTTTCCCAGCAGCCACGGACACTCACAACCAGAGCACAAAAGCTCCTGTGCTTCCTTACCCCTTCAGCCACACCCATTGCTCCTTTGACTGGAGATCCACCCCATTCTTGAACTGATGCTACCTATTCCCAATAGCCATGTGAGAGAGCATTTTTCATTGTTAAGGACCAAAAAAATAAAACGATCAAATTGCTGATCCTACTGCGACTGAGAATTGATTGTATGAAGGGATTCTATGCCAAGCAACGAAGGGTTTTAAGTGTCCTTTACTGATCACTTAATTGTCCCAATAACCCAGTGTGTCATATACTACTGAGGTTCAGAGAGGGGACACAACTTGCCCCAAGATCACACAGCTAGTGAATTTCAGAGCTCCCATTCCAAGCCAAGGTTGTCTAATTACCCACTGATGTGAAAATAACTACCACTCCTACCACTACGATGACTTCTGCTTCTTCATTTCTGAGAGAGAGAAAGAGCGAGGGCACACACACATGCAAGCGGGGGAGGGGCAGGGAGAGAGAGATTCCTAGACAGCCTTCGACTCAACTGCACAACCAGACGCTGGGCTGGATTTCACAGACCATGGGACCACGCCCTGAGCCAAAATCAAGAGTCAGACGTTGACCTGACTAAGCCACACAGGCACCCTTCCCTTGTGCAAGGAACTTCTAGGCAAGCTGCTGTAAGGATCCCAGAAGGGCTTGAAAAAATTTTCTCATAGGTCACGTTCTAGTTTGGATGCAAGGATTATGGTGATGCCTAGCTGAGGCAAAGTCCCAGCAAAGCATGGAGGGCAGCCTTTCAGGGTCTCCAACGATTCCCTTCGTGGGTACACCTCGTTTTGTGTTCCATACTCTACCACTGGATTAGAGTCAGGAACTCCTGCCTCACTTCGAAAGGACAGAATATGGCCCGAGAGATAGATAGCATGTCCCTTCTGAGGCTCGTAGACAAAGACACTGGTCTCCTCTTGGGCTTGCTCTCGCTCCCTCACCATTGGTTTCGAGGGAAGCCGCCTGCTCCTTGTGGGCTGTATGATGGAGAGGCCCATGTGGCAAGGAATGAATATTTCTTGCTCACCGCAATGGAGGACCTCTGGCTGCTAGGAGCCACCCGAGTGAGCACACAAGCAGATTTCCCGCCAACAAGCCTGGAGATGACTGAAGACCCACATGACATCTTGACTGCAGCCTTGTGAGAGATCCTGAGACACAGGTCCCTGGCTAGATGCACCTGGATGCCTGGCCCACGGAAACCATATGCGGTTATCAATTGGTGTTGTCGGAAGCCCTCTGGGTTGCGGAAAACATTCAAAAAAGACACAAGGGTGAAGCCACAGTTCTGGCTGCTGACCCACCCCCCTCTCCTGGGCTTGAAATTCCAGGGAAGTCAAGCGATGGTAGCAACCACTGAGAGATTAGGGTAAACAATGCCAGAAAGAGGTCCTCTATTCTGTTCTCCATGTATCTCTCTGAGAGGACATGCCCTCACCTGATCCACCCGAGCCAATAGGTGGCCCATGCAGGAGGAGACAACTGGCCGTGTGGTCCACGTCGGCTGAGAGCACTAGACCCAGCGTCGCAGAGCCTCCTTGAAGCCAGAAAAAGAGCCCAGAAGTTCCCTGGTGTCCCTAGAGAAGGCACAGAAATTAGATGAGTTGAAAGCCTGGGACCTGGTCATTGGGCTTCTGGGCAAGAGGGGAGATGGCCTGTGGAAGGGACACTGCCTGCAACCTCTCTTGGACCAGACCCCACCTGTCTGCTTTGGGATACTGAGGATTAAGACGAGAGTGAACTAGTGTAGAAGAGATGGTGTTCTAATGCTTGGCAGGTTTAAAGCGATTGAAATCGTTGACATTCCTATTCTCCTCGTCCTCAGGACCACCATTAAGGGGAAGGGGCCTTCAAAGAAGCAAGAGGAGTTTATCACTTACAGCAGCCCTGTCAAGTGTCAATATCCAACCACTCCAGTCCCTTCTACCCCCTTGGCAGCCCCAATGCTTTCATAAGGACACAGATACATTCCCCTACAGGCTTTGGAGCAAACGTTAAGTTTTGATTTCTCTAAGATAAATGCCATAGTGCCATGACCTGCTCCTATGGTGGTAGCAAGTCTAGTTCTCAAAGAATCTGTGTGGAAGGGTTGAGCCACTCTATTGGACACCTGAAATTGATATTATACTGCATGTGAACGGGAATGTAACTCACGGCTTGGAAAAGGAAAAGAAACTCTTAACTGTTTTCAAGAGTCAGCTCTATCATTTTCCATTCCCAACTGTGATGCGGGAGTGATCCAGTCATTCCACATCCTGCCTTGCATTTGGTGGTGGGGTCTCTCTCTCCCTCTCTGGCGCATTTGGTTTGAATCACTGTGATAGGTGTGCAGTGAGAGCTCACTGGAGTTTTCATTTGAATTGCCCCAATGGCAACTTTCTATGTGGTTTCCATCTGTCTACGCTTTGGTAAAGGTGGCAGGCCCTTTACTTTTTCCCCACCCCCCTTCTATTTCCTTTTGCTAACTAGATTGCATGCTTACTTGGGGATCAAATTCTGAGTTTCCATGCTTCAGACAGGAGTCCTCTATTAGCTATGTGATTTGGACCTATTTCCTCCAAGTTGGTAGCTTGTCTTTTGGGTCTTCTTAAGGAGGTCTTTCACACGGCACAGATTTACAATTCTGATTGTTAATTAATCAACTTTACCTTAGGGAAAATAATTTGATGTTCGACTGGAGGATTCTTTACCTAGCTTTCCATTCTGGAAATTTTCCCCCACATTTTCCCTATAAGATTTATCATTTTCCATGTAAGGCAGTGATTAATTTTGAGCTACTTTTTAAAATACTCTTTTTTTCTTTTTTTCCTTTGGGAGAGTGAACATGTGCATGAGCGGGCAGGGGCCTGGAGGGAGAAGGGAAAAGAGCATCCTCAAGCAGCCTCGCCAGTGAGCTTGGAGCCTGACTTTGTCCCGGGACGCTGAGAGCTTGACAAGAGCCGAAATCAAGAGCTGGCTGCCGCACAGGCTGCCTCACCCAGGCAGCCTGAGTTAAGTTTTGTATAGGGTTTGATACTTAGATTGTGGTCCCCGGCCTCCTCGTCCTCCACCTCCTCCTCCCCTCTCCCGCTCCCTCTTCTGCTTCTCCTTCTTCTTTGCCTATGCATGTCCACTTGCTCTAGCACCATTTATTCAAAACGCTGTCACTCCTCCACTGAACGGCTTTTTACCTTTGTCAAGGCCCCATTCGACATATGGGTGTAGTTCTCTTTCTGGGTCCCTGATTCTGTTCCACTTATCCATCTTTATTCTGTTCCATTGGTCTAGCTCTTCCCCAACACCACGCACTTTTGATTACTGTAGACGAATATCTTGAAATGGGGTAGAAGGATTCTTCTGGTTTTCTTCTTTAGTTTTAGTTTCTCCTCTTTTTCTAGGTTCTAAAATAGAAAGATTATAGTTTTGAGACTCCTTTTCTTTTTAGAGAGAGAGACAGAGACAGAGACAGAGACAGAGAAAGGGAAGCGGTGCAGAAAGAGAGAGAGATGATTAAGCAGCCACTATGCCCAGCTCCAGCACAATGTAGGTTCAGCCTCACTATCCCAAGGTTGACCATGACCCGAGTCAAAATCAAGAGTTGGACTAACTGACTGAGCCACCCAGATGCTCCTCCTCCTTTCTAATGTATGCATTGAGTGCTATAAATTGAGCTCTCTGTTGATTTAGCTGTGTCCCACCAATTTTAATACGTTGAAGTTTTATTTTCCTTCGGTTCAGTGCACTGAAATTTTATCTTTTGTCTCCGATAATCTAGAAAGTTACTTTCTACGTGTTTAGATTTTGTTATGTTTCTCCCTTTGATATCTAGTTTCATTTTTAACTTTTTTTTATAAGTGTCAAAGTTTAATTCCAAGACAATGCTACATAGGGTTGCATTTTTTTCAGGTACACAATATAGAGATTCTCCTCCGCTGCCCAACGACTGTTAGCTCCTGTTGCCAGGCACTGATTTGCGTTGGGAGTCTCGGGTGCACCTCCCCCACCCCTACTCCCTTCAGCTCCTGTTGTTGCCAGGCACTGGTTTGCATTGGAGACGGAACCCTCGTAGGGGTTCCAAGCAGTTTCTAGTGGCCGAGAGGACACTGGTGATCAGAGACAAAGCCCCCAGGCTCTCTGGAGCCAGCTGGTGGCCATTACAATGTCTCCCCACACAGTTCTGGAGCCGCTGTGGGCTCTCCGGGAACAGCTGTGGGCTTCTGGGTTGCCGATAATCGAACGTTGGCCACATGGGCCACGAGACTCTGGGTTTGGCTGGGAGATCCTCGTGTGCACTGTGTTGCTGGTGTTCATTCCAGTAAAGTGTGGACTCCGCTTAAGAGGAAGAAAGGGGCCCTGTGCCCAGAATGAAGTATCTGGAAAAGACATGGAGAAGACCGACCCGGATGCACCAGCCCATGGAGCCGTCGCATCATCGGAGCACAAGGCCAGTCCTCTCCCGCTACAGATCCTTGCTCTGGCTGCCCTGAATCAAGATGTCGGGTACTTTTCTGTGGGAGACGCTACGCAACTGCTGAAGGGAGTTCGGCAAAGGCTGTTGAAGAAGAGCCCTCACCAGCTCACCGATGAAAATCCCATCTGTGGAGCAGCCCAGGACGATGGAGAACCCCCTGCGAGGAATATGCCAGAAGACTTCCAGGACAGCCCTGATCTGCGGGGAAGTGCAGACCCTCTGTCTCAGGACATTGGCAGCTGTGGACTGAGAGGGCAGGAAGAGGCAGGGGAGGCAGGCAGGCCAGAGCTTCCTGACGGAGGTGTGCCGTGGCAGGCCCCCGCTGAGGGCCAGAGCCAACACCACACCCTCAGCCAGATCCTACTGACGGTGATGCATCTGCTAGAGCTCCTTCGAGATCATCTGGAAGGTGGGGGCTCAAGGAGGCAGGTGCAGACTGGCTCCTCCTCCACTGATCACGTGCCCCGTGGGAGCCCCCTGAATCAAGGAAAGCCATCCAGGGCACTGAAGAAGGCACGTCAGGGGAATGAAGAGCTCCCAGGAAACACAACAATCCACCAAGCTGAGCAAGTATCTTTTCACCAGCGAAACAGCCTCCTGGAAAGGGAGATTCAGAAGCTGCACCTGAAGCTCGAGGCAGAGCCTAAGCTGTGCGAAGAGCACCTCAAACACCTGGAGAGGAAGATGATGGAGGAGAAGGCACGCTGCCTGCAAGTGAAGAACGAACTCGCCAAGGTGCGCAGGAAGGTGGATGCTGCCCACTGGAACTTAGGCCTCTACAAGAAGATGGCCGACGACCTGCACCGAGAATGGCAGAGAATCTCCTCCTTGCATGACCGAGAGCGCCTCCTGGTGGAGAACAGAAGTGAGGAGAGCCAGAAGGCTGTTCTGTGGGCAGAGAGGGAGTTACAAAGGCTCAAGGAAGAAAACCATTGCCTCAGGCAGAAGCTGGCCAACTCTGGGCCCAAGGTCCAGCCTGTCTCCGGGGGGCCTCCTGCTCCTGCTCCTGCTCCAGCTCCTGCTCTTCTGGGCACAGCCTCCAAATGCCCTCAAGGGCCACAGGCTCCCCTCAAAGCCCAGAAGCCCAAGAAGGGAGCAAGGGTGCACTGGCCAGACTCCAAGTTCTCGGGTCCCCTGCAGGTCTGATTCCCTTTCCCAGCAGCCACGGACACTCACAACCAGAGCACAAAAGCTCCTGTGCTTCCTTACCCCTTCAGCCACACCCATTGCTCCTTTGACTGGAGATCCACCCCATTCTTGAACTGATGCTACCTATTCCCAATAGCCATGTGAGAGAGCATTTTTCATTGTTAAGGACCAAAAAAATAAAACGATCAAATTGCTGATCCTACTGCGACTGAGAATTGATTGTATGAAGGGATTCTATGCCAAGCAACGAAGGGTTTTAAGTGTCCTTTACTGATCACTTAATTGTCCCAATAACCCAGTGTGTCATATACTACTGAGGTTCAGAGAGGGGACACAACTTGCCCCAAGATCACACAGCTAGTGAATTTCAGAGCTCCCATTCCAAGCCAAGGTTGTCTAATTACCCACTGATGTGAAAATAACTACCACTCCTACCACTACGATGACTTCTGCTTCTTCATTTCTGAGAGAGAGAAAGAGCGAGGGCACACACACATGCAAGCGGGGGAGGGGCAGGGAGAGAGAGATTCCTAGACAGCCTTCGACTCAACTGCACAACCAGACGCTGGGCTGGATTTCACAGACCATGGGACCACGCCCTGAGCCAAAATCAAGAGTCAGACGTTGACCTGACTAAGCCACACAGGCACCCTTCCCTTGTGCAAGGAACTTCTAGGCAAGCTGCTGTAAGGATCCCAGAAGGGCTTGAAAAAATTTTCTCATAGGTCACGTTCTAGTTTGGATGCAAGGATTATGGTGATGCCTAGCTGAGGCAAAGTCCCAGCAAAGCATGGAGGGCAGCCTTTCAGGGTCTCCAACGATTCCCTTCGTGGGTACACCTCGTTTTGTGTTCCATACTCTACCACTGGATTAGAGTCAGGAACTCCTGCCTCACTTCGAAAGGACAGAATATGGCCCGAGAGATAGATAGCATGTCCCTTCTGAGGCTCGTAGACAAAGACACTGGTCTCCTCTTGGGCTTGCTCTCGCTCCCTCACCATTGGTTTCGAGGGAAGCCGCCTGCTCCTTGTGGGCTGTATGATGGAGAGGCCCATGTGGCAAGGAATGAATATTTCTTGCTCACCGCAATGGAGGACCTCTGGCTGCTAGGAGCCACCCGAGTGAGCACACAAGCAGATTTCCCGCCAACAAGCCTGGAGATGACTGAAGACCCACATGACATCTTGACTGCAGCCTTGTGAGAGATCCTGAGACACAGGTCCCTGGCTAGATGCACCTGGATGCCTGGCCCACGGAAACCATATGCGGTTATCAATTGGTGTTGTCGGAAGCCCTCTGGGTTGCGGAAAACATTCAAAAAAGACACAAGGGTGAAGCCACAGTTCTGGCTGCTGACCCACCCCCCTCTCCTGGGCTTGAAATTCCAGGGAAGTCAAGCGATGGTAGCAACCACTGAGAGATTAGGGTAAACAATGCCAGAAAGAGGTCCTCTATTCTGTTCTCCATGTATCTCTCTGAGAGGACATGCCCTCACCTGATCCACCCGAGCCAATAGGTGGCCCATGCAGGAGGAGACAACTGGCCGTGTGGTCCACGTCGGCTGAGAGCACTAGACCCAGCGTCGCAGAGCCTCCTTGAAGCCAGAAAAAGAGCCCAGAAGTTCCCTGGTGTCCCTAGAGAAGGCACAGAAATTAGATGAGTTGAAAGCCTGGGACCTGGTCATTGGGCTTCTGGGCAAGAGGGGAGATGGCCTGTGGAAGGGACACTGCCTGCAACCTCTCTTGGACCAGACCCCACCTGTCTGCTTTGGGATACTGAGGATTAAGACGAGAGTGAACTAGTGTAGAAGAGATGGTGTTCTAATGCTTGGCAGGTTTAAAGCGATTGAAATCGTTGACATTCCTATTCTCCTCGTCCTCAGGACCACCATTAAGGGGAAGGGGCCTTCAAAGAAGCAAGAGGAGTTTATCACTTACAGCAGCCCTGTCAAGTGTCAATATCCAACCACTCCAGTCCCTTCTACCCCCTTGGCAGCCCCAATGCTTTCATAAGGACACAGATACATTCCCCTACAGGCTTTGGAGCAAACGTTAAGTTTTGATTTCTCTAAGATAAATGCCATAGTGCCATGACCTGCTCCTATGGTGGTAGCAAGTCTAGTTCTCAAAGAATCTGTGTGGAAGGGTTGAGCCACTCTATTGGACACCTGAAATTGATATTATACTGCATGTGAACGGGAATGTAACTCACGGCTTGGAAAAGGAAAAGAAACTCTTAACTGTTTTCAAGAGTCAGCTCTATCATTTTCCATTCCCAACTGTGATGCGGGAGTGATCCAGTCATTCCACATCCTGCCTTGCATTTGGTGGTGGGGTCTCTCTCTCCCTCTCTGGCGCATTTGGTTTGAATCACTGTGATAGGTGTGCAGTGAGAGCTCACTGGAGTTTTCATTTGAATTGCCCCAATGGCAACTTTCTATGTGGTTTCCATCTGTCTACGCTTTGGTAAAGGTGGCAGGCCCTTTACTTTTTCCCCACCCCCCTTCTATTTCCTTTTGCTAACTAGATTGCATGCTTACTTGGGGATCAAATTCTGAGTTTCCATGCTTCAGACAGGAGTCCTCTATTAGCTATGTGATTTGGACCTATTTCCTCCAAGTTGGTAGCTTGTCTTTTGGGTCTTCTTAAGGAGGTCTTTCACACGGCACAGATTTACAATTCTGATTGTTAATTAATCAACTTTACCTTAGGGAAAATAATTTGATGTTCGACTGGAGGATTCTTTACCTAGCTTTCCATTCTGGAAATTTTCCCCCACATTTTCCCTATAAGATTTATCATTTTCCATGTAAGGCAGTGATTAATTTTGAGCTACTTTTTAAAATACTCTTTTTTTCTTTTTTTCCTTTGGGAGAGTGAACATGTGCATGAGCGGGCAGGGGCCTGGAGGGAGAAGGGAAAAGAGCATCCTCAAGCAGCCTCGCCAGTGAGCTTGGAGCCTGACTTTGTCCCGGGACGCTGAGAGCTTGACAAGAGCCGAAATCAAGAGCTGGCTGCCGCACAGGCTGCCTCACCCAGGCAGCCTGAGTTAAGTTTTGTATAGGGTTTGATACTTAGATTGTGGTCCCCGGCCTCCTCGTCCTCCACCTCCTCCTCCCCTCTCCCGCTCCCTCTTCTGCTTCTCCTTCTTCTTTGCCTATGCATGTCCACTTGCTCTAGCACCATTTATTCAAAACGCTGTCACTCCTCCACTGAACGGCTTTTTACCTTTGTCAAGGCCCCATTCGACATATGGGTGTAGTTCTCTTTCTGGGTCCCTGATTCTGTTCCACTTATCCATCTTTATTCTGTTCCATTGGTCTAGCTCTTCCCCAACACCACGCACTTTTGATTACTGTAGACGAATATCTTGAAATGGGGTAGAAGGATTCTTCTGGTTTTCTTCTTTAGTTTTAGTTTCTCCTCTTTTTCTAGGTTCTAAAATAGAAAGATTATAGTTTTGAGACTCCTTTTCTTTTTAGAGAGAGAGACAGAGACAGAGACAGAGACAGAGAAAGGGAAGCGGTGCAGAAAGAGAGAGAGATGATTAAGCAGCCACTATGCCCAGCTCCAGCACAATGTAGGTTCAGCCTCACTATCCCAAGGTTGACCATGACCCGAGTCAAAATCAAGAGTTGGACTAACTGACTGAGCCACCCAGATGCTCCTCCTCCTTTCTAATGTATGCATTGAGTGCTATAAATTGAGCTCTCTGTTGATTTAGCTGTGTCCCACCAATTTTAATACGTTGAAGTTTTATTTTCCTTCGGTTCAGTGCACTGAAATTTTATCTTTTGTCTCCGATAATCTAGAAAGTTACTTTCTACGTGTTTAGATTTTGTTATGTTTCTCCCTTTGATATCTAGTTTCATTTTTAACTTTTTTTTATAAGTGTCAAAGTTTAATTCCAAGACAATGCTACATAGGGTTGCATTTTTTTCAGGTACACAATATAGAGATTCTCCTCCGCTGCCCAACGACTGTTAGCTCCTGTTGCCAGGCACTGATTTGCGTTGGGAGTCTCGGGTGCACCTCCCCCACCCCTACTCCCTTCAGCTCCTGTTGTTGCCAGGCACTGGTTTGCATTGGAGACGGAACCCTCGTAGGGGTTCCAAGCAGTTTCTAGTGGCCGAGAGGACACTGGTGATCAGAGACAAAGCCCCCAGGCTCTCTGGAGCCAGCTGGTGGCCATTACAATGTCTCCCCACACAGTTCTGGAGCCGCTGTGGGCTCTCCGGGAACAGCTGTGGGCTTCTGGGTTGCCGATAATCGAACGTTGGCCACATGGGCCACGAGACTCTGGGTTTGGCTGGGAGATCCTCGTGTGCACTGTGTTGCTGGTGTTCATTCCAGTAAAGTGTGGACTCCGCTTAAGAGGAAGAAAGGGGCCCTGTGCCCAGAATGAAGTATCTGGAAAAGACATGGAGAAGACCGACCCGGATGCACCAGCCCATGGAGCCGTCGCATCATCGGAGCACAAGGCCAGTCCTCTCCCGCTACAGATCCTTGCTCTGGCTGCCCTGAATCAAGATGTCGGGTACTTTTCTGTGGGAGACGCTACGCAACTGCTGAAGGGAGTTCGGCAAAGGCTGTTGAAGAAGAGCCCTCACCAGCTCACCGATGAAAATCCCATCTGTGGAGCAGCCCAGGACGATGGAGAACCCCCTGCGAGGAATATGCCAGAAGACTTCCAGGACAGCCCTGATCTGCGGGGAAGTGCAGACCCTCTGTCTCAGGACATTGGCAGCTGTGGACTGAGAGGGCAGGAAGAGGCAGGGGAGGCAGGCAGGCCAGAGCTTCCTGACGGAGGTGTGCCGTGGCAGGCCCCCGCTGAGGGCCAGAGCCAACACCACACCCTCAGCCAGATCCTACTGACGGTGATGCATCTGCTAGAGCTCCTTCGAGATCATCTGGAAGGTGGGGGCTCAAGGAGGCAGGTGCAGACTGGCTCCTCCTCCACTGATCACGTGCCCCGTGGGAGCCCCCTGAATCAAGGAAAGCCATCCAGGGCACTGAAGAAGGCACGTCAGGGGAATGAAGAGCTCCCAGGAAACACAACAATCCACCAAGCTGAGCAAGTATCTTTTCACCAGCGAAACAGCCTCCTGGAAAGGGAGATTCAGAAGCTGCACCTGAAGCTCGAGGCAGAGCCTAAGCTGTGCGAAGAGCACCTCAAACACCTGGAGAGGAAGATGATGGAGGAGAAGGCACGCTGCCTGCAAGTGAAGAACAAACTCGCCAAGGTGCGCAGGAAGGTGGATGCTGCCCACTGGAACTTAGGCCTCTACAAGAAGATGGCCGACGACCTGCACCGAGAATGGCAGAGAATCTCCTCCTTGCATGACCGAGAGCGCCTCCTGGTGGAGAACAGAAGTGAGGAGAGCCAGAAGGCTGTTCTGTGGGCAGAGAGGGAGTTCCAAAGGCTCAAGGAAGAAAACCATTGCCTCAGGCAGAAGCTGGCCAACTCTGGGCCCAAGGTCCAGCCTGTCTCCGGGGGGCCTCCTGCTCCTGCTCCTGCTCCAGCTCCAGCTCCTGCTCCTGCTCTTCTGGGCACAGCCTCCAAATGCCCTCAAGGGCCACAGGCTCCCCTCAAAGCCCAGAAGCCCAAGAAGGGAGCAAGGGTGCACTGGCCAGACTCCAAGTTCTCGGGTCCCCTGCAGGTCTGATTCCCTTTCCCAGCAGCCACCAACACTCACAACCAGAGCACAAAAGCTCCTGTGCTTCCTTACCCCTTCAGCCACACCCATTGCTCCTTTGACTGGAGATCCACCCCATTCTTGAACTGATGCTACCTATTCCCAATAGCCATGTGAGAGAGCATTTTTCATTGTTAAGGACCAAAAAAATAAAACGATCCAATTGCTGACCCTACTGCGACTGAGAATTGATTGTATGAAGGGATTCTATGCCAAGCAACGAAGGGTTTTAAGTGTCCTTTACTGATCACTTAATTGTCCCAATAACCCAGTGTGTCATATACTACTGAGGTTCAGAGAGGGGACACAACTTGCCCCAAGATCACACAGCTAGTGAATTTCAGAGCTCCCATTCCAAGCCAAGGTTGTCTCATTACCCACTGATGTGAAAATAACTACCACTCCTACCACTACGATGACTTCTGCTTCTTCATTTCTGAGAGAGAGAAAGAGCGAGGGCACACACACATGCAAGCGGGGGAGGGGCCGGGAGACAGAGATTCCTAGACAGCCTTCGACTCAAGTGCACAACCAGACGCTGGGCTGGATTTCACAGACCATGGGACCACGCCCTGAGCCAAAATCAAGAGTCAGACGTTGACCTGACTAAGCCACACAGGCACCCTTCCCTTGTGCAAGGAACTTCTAGGCAAGCTGCTGTAAGGATCCCAGAAGGGCTTGACAAAATTTTCTCATAGGTCACGTTCTAGTTTGGATGCAAGGATTATGGTGATGCCTAGCTGAGGTAAAGTCCCAGCAAAGCATGGAGGGCAGCCTTTCAGGGTCTCCAACGATTCCCTTCGTGGGTACACCTCGTTTTGTGTTCCATACTCTACCACTGGATTAGAGTCAGGAACTCCTGCCTCACTTCGAAAGGACAGAATACGGCCCGAGAGATAGATAGCATGTCCCTTCTGAGGCTCGTAGACAAAGACACTGGTCTCCTCTTGGGCTTGCTCTCGCTCCCTCACCATTGGTTTCGAGGGAAGCCGCCTGCTCCTTGTGGGCTGTATGATGGAGAGGCCCATGTGGCAAGGAATGAATATTTCTTGCTCACCGCAATGGAGGACCTCTGGCTGCTAGGAGCCACCCGAGTGAGCACACAAGCAGATTTCCCGCCAACAAGCCTGGAAATGACTGAAGACCCACATGACATCTTGACTGCAGCCTTGTGAGAGATCCTGAGACACAGGTCCCTGGCTAGATGCACCTGGATGCCTGGCCCACGGAAACCATATGCGGTTATCAATTGGTGTTGTCGGAAGCCCTCTGGGTTGCGGAAAACATTCAAAAAAGACACAAGGGTGAAGCCACAGTTCTGGCTGCTGACCCACCCCCCTCTCCTGGGCTTGAAATTCCAGGGAAGTCAAGCGATGGTAGCAACCACTGAGAGATTAGGGTAAACAATGCCAGAAAGAGGTCCTCTATTCTGTTCTCCATGTATCTCTCTGAGAGGACATGCCCTCACCTGATCCACCCGAGCCAATAGGTGGCCCATGCAGGAGGAGACAACTGGCCGTGTGGTCCAAGTCGGCTGAGAGCACTAGACCCAGCGTCGCAGAGCCTCCTTGAAGCCAGAAAAAGAGCCCAGAAGTTCCCTGGTGTCCCTAGAGAAGGCACAGAAATTAGATGAGTTGAAAGCCTGGGACCTGGTCATTGGGCTTCTGGGCAAGAGGGGAGATGGCCTGTGGAAGGGACACTGCCTGCAACCCGTCTTGGACCAGACCCCACCTGTCTGCTTTGGGATACTGAGGATTAAGACGAGAGTGAACTAGTGTAGAAGAGATGGTGTTCTAATGCTTGGCAGGTTTAAAGCGATTGAAATCGTTGACATTCCTATTCTCCTCGTCCTCAGGACCACCATTAAGGGGAAGCGGCCTTCAAAGAAGCAAGAGGAGTTTATCACTTACAGCAGCCCTGTCAAGTGTCAATATCCAAACACTCCAGTCCCTTCCACCCCCTTGGCAGCCCCACTGCTTTCATAAGGACACAGATACATTCCCCTACAGGCTTTGGAGCAAACGTTAAGTTTTGATTTCTCTAAGATAAATGCCATAGTGCCATGACCTGCTCCTAAGGCGGTAGCAAGTCTAGTTCTCAAAGAATCTGTGTGGAAGGGTTGAGCCACTCTATTGGACACCTGAAATTGATATTATACTGCATGTGAACGGGAATGTAACTCACGGCTTGGAAAAGGAAAAGAAACTCTTAACTGTTTTCAAGAGTCAGCTCTATCATTTTCCATTCCCAACTGTGATGCGGGAGTGATCCTGTCATTCCACATCCTGCCTTGCATTTGGTGGTGGGTTCTTTCTCTCCCTCTCTGGCGCATTTGGTTTGAATCACTGTGATAGGTGTGCAGTGAGAGCTCACTGGAGTTTTCATTTGAATTGCCCCAATGGCAACTTTCTATGTGGTTTCCATCTGTCTACGCTTTGGTAAAGGTGGCAGGCCCTTTACTTTTTCCCCACCCCCCTTCTATTTCCTTTTGCTAACTAGATTGCATGCTTACTTGGGGATCAAATTCTGAGTTTCCATGCTTCAGACAGGAGTCCTCTATTAGCTATGTGATTTGGACCTATTTCCTCCAAGTTGGTAGCTTGTCTTTTGGGTCTTCTTAAGGAGGTCTTTCACACGGCACAGATTTACAATTCTGATTGTTAATTAATCAACTTTACCTTAGGGAAAATAATTTGATGTTCGACTGGAGGATTCTTTACCTTGCTTTCCATTCTGGAAATTTTCCCCCACATTTTCCCTATAAGATTTATCATTTTCCATGTAAGGCAGTGATTAATTTTGAGCTACTTTTTAAAATACTCTTTTTTTCTTTTTTTCCTTTGGGAGAGTGAACATGTGCATGAGCGGGCAGGGGCCTGGAGGGAGAAGGGAAAAGAGCATCCTCAAGCAGCCTCGCCAGTGAGCTTGGAGCCTGACTTTGTCCCGGGACGCTGAGAGCTTGACAAGAGCCGAAATCAAGAGCTGGCTGCCGCACAGGCTGCCTCACCCAGGCAGCCTGAGTTAAGTTTTGTATAGGGTTTGATACTTAGATTGTGGTCCCCGGCCTCCTCGTCCTCCACCTCCTCCTCCCCTCTCCCGCTCCCTCTTCTGCTTCTCCTTCTTCTTTGCCTATGCATGTCCACTTGCTCTAGCACCATTTATTCAAAACGCTGTCACTCCTCCACTGAACGGCTTTTTACCTTCTTCAAGGCCCCATTCGACATATGGGTGTAGTTCTCTTTCTGGGTCCCTGATTCTGTTCCACTTATCCATCTTTATTCTGTTCCATTGGTCTAGCTCTTCACCAACACCACGCACTTTTGATTACTGTAGACGAATATCTTGAAATGGGGTAGAAGGATTCTTCTGGTTTTCTTCTTCAGTTTTAGTTTCTCCTCTTTTTCTAGGTTCTAAAATAGAAAGATTATAGTTTTGAGACTCCTTTTCTTTTTAGAGAGAGAGACAGAGACAGAGACAGAGACAGAGACAGAGAAAGGGAAGCGGTGCAGAAAGAGAGAGAGATGATTAAGCAGCCACTATGCCCAGCACCAGCACAATGTAGGTTCAGCCTCACTATCCCAAGGTTGACCATGACCCGAGTCAAAATCAAGAGTTGGACTAACTGACTGAGCCACCCAGATGCTCCTCCTCCTTTCTAATGTATGCATTGAGTGCTATAAATTGAGCTCTCTGTTGATTTAGCTGTGTCCCACCAATTTTAATACGTTGAAGTTTTATTTTCCTTCGGTTCAGTGCACTGAAATTTTATCTTTTGTCTCCGATAATCTAGAAAGTTACTTTCTACGTGTTTAGATTTTGTTATGTTTCTCCCTTTGATATCTAGTTTCATTTTTAACTTTTTTTTATAAGTGTCAAAGTTTAATTCCAAGACAATGCTACATAGGGTTGCATTTTTTTCAGGTACACAATATAGAGATTCTCCTCCGCTGCCCAACGACTGTTAGCTCCTGTTGCCAGGCACTGATTTGCGTTGGGAGTCTCGGGTGCACCTCCCCCACCCCTACTCCCTTCAGCTCCTGTTGTTGCCAGGCACTGGTTTGCATTGGAGACGGAACCCTCGTAGGGGTTCCAAGCAGTTTCTAGTGGCCGAGAGGACACTGGTGATCAGAGACAAAGCCCCCAGGCTCTCTGGAGCCAGCTGGTGGCCATTACAATGTCTCCCCACACAGTTCTGGAGCCGCTGTGGGCTCTCCGGGAACAGCTGTGGGCTTCTGGGTTGCCGATAATCGAACGTTGGCCACATGGGCCACGAGACTCTGGGTTTGGCTGGGAGATCCTCGTGTGCACTGTGTTGCTGGTGTTCATTCCAGTAAAGTGTGGACTCCGCTTAAGAGGAAGAAAGAGGCCCTGTGCCCAGAATGAAGTATCTGGAAAAGACATGGAGAAGACCGACCCGGATGCACCAGCCCATGGAGCCGTCGCATCATCGGAGCACAAGGCCAGTCCTCTCCCGCTACAGATCCTTGCTCTGGCTGCCCTGAATCAAGATGTCGGGTACTTTTCTGTGGGAGACGCTACGCAACTGCTGAAGGGAGTTCGGCAAAGGCTGTTGAAGAAGAGCCCTCACCAGCTCACCGATGAAAATCCCATCTGTGGAGCAGCCCAGGACGATGGAGAACCCCCTGCGAGGAATATGCCAGAAGACTTCAAGGACAGCCCTGATCTGCGGGGAAGTGCAGACCCTCTGTCTCAGGACATTGGCAGCTGTGGACTGAGAGGGCAGGAAGAGGCAGGGGAGGCAGGCAGGCCAGAGCTTCCTGACGGAGGTGTGCCGTGGCAGGCCCCCGCTGAGGGCCAGAGCCAACACCACACCCTCAGCCAGATCCTACTGACGGTGATGCATCTGCTAGAGCTCCTTCGAGATCATCTGGAAGGTGGGGGCTCAAGGAGGCAGGTGCAGACTGGCTCCTCCTCCACTGATCACGTGCCCCGTGGGAGCCCCCTGAATCAAGGAAAGCCATCCAGGGCACTGAAGAAGGCACGTCAGGGGAATGAAGAGCTCCCAGGGAACACAACAATCCACCAAGCTGAGCAAGTATCTTTTCACCAGCGAAACAGCCTCCTGGAAAGGGAGATTCAGAAGCTGCACCTGAAGCTCGAGGCAGAGCCTAAGCTGTGCGAAGAGCACCTCAAACACCTGGAGAGGAAGATGATGGAGGAGAAGGCACGCTGCCTGCAAGTGAAGAACGAACTCGCCAAGGTGCGCAGGAAGGTGGATGCTGCCCACTGGAACTTAGGCCTCTACAAGAAGATGGCCGACGACCTGCACCGAGAATGGCAGAGAATCTCCTCCTTGCATGACCGAGAGCGCCTCCTGGTGGAGAACAGAAGTGAGGAGAGCCAGAAGGCTGTTCTGTGGGCAGAGAGGGAGTTCCAAAGGCTCAAGGAAGAAAACCATTGCCTCAGGCAGAAGCTGGCCAACTCTGGGCCCAAGGTCCAGCCTGTCTCCGGGGGGCCTCCTGCTCCTGCTCCTGCTCCTGCTCCAGCTCCAGCTCCTGCTCCTGCTCTTCTGGGCACAGCCTCCAAATGCCCTCAAGGGCCACAGGCTCCCCTCAAAGCCCAGAAGCCCAAGAAGGGAGCAAGGGTGCACTGGCCAGACTCCAAGTTCTCGGGTCCCCTGCAGGTCTGATTCCCTTTCCCAGCAGCCACCAACACTCACAACCAGAGCACAAAAGCTCCTGTGCTTCCTTACCCCTTCAGCCACACCCATTGCTCCTTTGACTGGAGATCCACCCCATTCTTGAACTGATGCTACCTATTCCCTATAGCCATGTGAGAGAGCATTTTTCATTGTTAAGGACCAAAAAAATAAAACGATCAAATTGCTGATCCTACTGCGACTGAGAATTGATTGTATGAAGGGATTCTATGCCAAGCAACCAAGGGTTTTAAGTGTCCTTTACTGATCACTTAATTGTCCCAATAACCCAGTGTGTCCTATACTACTGAGGTTCAGAGAGGGGACACAACTTGCCCCAAGATCACACAGCTAGTGAATTTCAGAGCTCCCATTCCAAGCCAAGGTTGTCTCATTACCCACTGATGTGAAAATAACTACCACTCCTACCACTACGATGACTTCTGCTTCTTCATTTCTGAGAGAGAGAAAGAGCGAGGGCACACACACATGCAAGCGGGGGAGGGGCAGGGAGACAGAGATTCCTAGACAGCCTTCGACTCAAGTGCACAACCAGACGCTGGGCTGGATTTCACAGACCATGGGACCACGCCCTGAGCCAAAATCAAGAGTCAGACGTTGACCTGACTAAGCCACACAGGCACCCTTCCCTTGTGCAAGGAACTTCTAGGCAAGCTGCTGTAAGGATCCCAGAAGGGCTTGAAAAAATTTTCTCATAGGTCACGTTCTAGTTTGGATGCAAGGATTATGGTGATGCCTAGCTGAGGTAAAGTCCCAGCAAAGCATGGAGGGCAGCCTTTCAGGGTCTCCAACGATTCCCTTCGTGGGTACACCTCGTTTTGTGTTCCATACTCTACCACTGGATTAGAGTCAGGAACTCCTGCCTCACTTCGAAAGGACAGAATATGGCCCGAGAGATAGATAGCATGTCCCTTCTGAGGCTCGTAGACAAAGACACTGGTCTCCTCTTGGGCTTGCTCTCGCTCCCTCACCATTGGTTTCGAGGGAAGCCGCCTGCTCCTTGTGGGCTGTATGATGGAGAGGCCCATGTGGCAAGGAATGAATATTTCTTGCTCACCGCAATGGAGGACCTCTGGCTGCTAGGAGCCACCCGAGTGAGCACACAAGCAGATTTCCCGCCAACAAGCCTGGAGATGACTGAAGACCCACATGACATCTTGACTGCAGCCTTGTGAGAGATCCTGAGACACAGGTCCCTGGCTAGATGCACCTGGATGCCTGGCCCACGGAAACCATATGCGGTTATCAATTGGTGTTGTCGGAAGCCCTCTGGGTTGCGGAAAACATTCAAAAAAGACACAAGGGTGAAGCCACAGTTCTGGCTGCTGACCCACCCCCCTCTCCTGGGCTTGAAATTCCAGGGAAGTCAAGCGATGGTAGCAACCACTGAGAGATTAGGGTAAACAATGCCAGAAAGAGGTCCTCTATTCTGTTCTCCATGTATCTCTCTGAGAGGACATGCCCTCACTTGATCCACCCGAGCCAATAGGTGGCCCATGCAGGAGGAGACAACTGGCCGTGTGGTCCAAGTCGGCTGAGAGCACTAGACCCAGCGTCGCAGAGCCTCCTTGAAGCCAGAAAAAGAGCCCAGAAGTTCCCTGGTGTCCCTAGAGAAAACACAGAAATTAGATGAGTTGAAAGCCTGGGACCTGGTCATTGGGCTTCTGGGCAAGAGGGGAGATGGCCTGTGGAAGGGACACTGCCTGCAACCCGTCTTGGACCAGACCCCACCTGTCTGCTTTGGGATACTGAGGATTAAGACGAGAGTGAACTAGTGTAGAAGAGATGGTGTTCTAATGCTTGGCAGGTTTAAAGCGATTGAAATCGTTGACATTCCTATTCTCCTCGTCCTCAGGACCACCATTAAGGGGAAGCGGCCTTCAAAGAAGCAAGAGGAGTTTATCACTTACAGCAGCCCTGTCAAGTGTCAATATCCAACCACTCCAGTCCCTTCCACCCCCTTGGCAGCCCCACTGCTTTCATAAGGACACAGATACATTCCCCTACAGGCTTTGGAGCAAACGTTAAGTTTTGATTTCTCTAAGATAAATGCCATAGTGCCATGACCTGCTCCTAAGGCGGTAGCAAGTCTAGTTCTCAAAGAATCTGTGTGGAAGGGTTGAGCCACTCTATTGGACACCTGAAATTGATATTATACTGCATGTGAACGGGAATGTAACTCACGGCTTGGAAAAGGAAAAGAAACTCTTAACTGTTTTCAAGAGTCAGCTCTATCATTTTCCATTCCCAACTGTGATGCGGGAGTGATCCTGTCATTCCACATCCTGCCTTGCATTTGGTGGTGGGTTCTCTCTCTCCCTCTCTGGCGCATTTGGTTTGAATCACTGTGATAGGTGTGCAGTGAGAGCTCACTGGAGTTTTCATTTGAATTGCCCCAATGGCAACTTTCTATGTGGTTTCCATCTGTCTACGCTTTGGTAAAGGTGGCAGGCCCTTTACTTTTTCCCCACCCCCCTTCTATTTCCTTTTGCTAACTAGATTGCATGCTTACTTGGGGATCAAATTCTGAGTTTCCATGCTTCAGACAGGAGTCCTCTATTAGCTATGTGATTTGGACCTATTTCCTCCAAGTTGGTAGCTTGTCTTTTGGGTCTTCTTAAGGAGGTCTTTCACACGGCACAGATTTACAATTCTGATTGTTGGATAAAGTCTAATTAATCAACTTTACCTTAGGGAAAATAATTTGATGTTCGACTGGAGGATTCTTTACCTAGCTTTCCATTCTGGAAATTTTCCCCCACATTTTCCCTATAAGATTTATCATTTTCCATGTAAGGCAGTGATTAATTTTGAGCTACTTTTTAAAATACTCTTTTTTTCTTTTTTTCCTTTGGGAGAGTGAACATGTGCATGAGCGGGCAGGGGCCTGGAGGGAGAAGGGAAAAGAGCATCCTCAAGCAGCCTCGCCAGTGAGCTTGGAGCCTGACTTTGTCCCGGGACGCTGAGAGCTTGACAAGAGCCGAAATCAAGAGCTGGCTGCCGCACAGGCTGCCTCACCCAGGCAGCCTGAGTTAAGTTTTGTATAGGGTTTGATACTTAGATTGTGGTCCCCGGCCTCCTCGTCCTCCACCTCCTCCTCCCCTCTCCCGCTCCCTCTTCTGCTTCTCCTTCTTCTTTGCCTATGCATGTCCACTTGCTCTAGCACCATTTATTCAAAACGCTGTCACTCCTCCACTGAACGGCTTTTTACCTTCTTCAAGGCCCCATTCGACATATGGGTGTAGTTCTCTTTCTGGGTCCCTGATTCTGTTCCACTTATCCATCTTTATTCTGTTCCATTGGTCTAGCTCTTCACCAACACCACGCACTTTTGATTACTGTAGACGAATATCTTGAAATGGGGTAGAAGGATTCTTCTGGTTTTCTTCTTTAGTTTTAGTTTCTCCTCTTTTTCTAGGTTCTAAAATAGAAAGATTATAGTTTTGAGACTCCTTTTCTTTTTAGAGAGAGAGACAGAGACAGAGACAGAGACAGAGACAGAGACAGGGAAGCGGTGCAGAAAGAGAGAGAGATGATTAAGCAGCCACTATGCCCAGCACCAGCACAATGTAGGTTCAGCCTCACTATCCCAAGGTTGACCATGACCCGAGTCAAAATCAAGAGTTGGACTAACTGACTGAGCCACCCAGATGCTCCTCCTCCTTTCTAATGTATGCATTGAGTGCTATAAATTGAGCTCTCTGTTGATTTAGCTGTGTCCCACCAATTTTAATACGTTGTAGTTTTATTTTCCTTCGGTTCAGTGCCCTGAAATTTTATCTTTTGTCTCCGATAATCTAGAAAGTTACTTTCTACGTGTTTAGATTTTGTTATGTTTCTCCCTTTGATATCTAGTTTCATTTTTAACTTTTTTTTATAAGTGTCAAAGTTTAATTCCAAGACAATGCTACATAGGGTTGCATTTTTTTCAGGTACACAATATAGAGATTCTCCTCCGCTGCCCAAGGACTGTTAGCTCCTGTTGCCAGGCACTAATTTGCGTTGGAGTCTCGGGTGCACCTCCCCCACCCCTACTCCCTTCAGCTCCTGTTGTTGCCAGGCACTGGTTTGCATTGGAGACGGAACCCTCGTAGGGGTTCCAAGCAGTTTCTAGTGGCCGAGAGGACACTGGTGATCAGAGACAAAGCCCCCAGGCTCTCTGGAGCCAGCTGGTGGCCATTACAATGTCTCCCCACACAGTTCTGGAGCCGCTGTGGGCTCTCCGGGTACAGCTGTGGGCTTCTGGGTTGCCGATAATCGAATGTTGGCCACATGGGCCACGAGACTCTGGGTTTGGCTGGGAGATCCTCGTGTGCACTGTGTTGCTGGTGTTCATTCCAGTAAAGTGTGGACTCCGCTTAAGAGGAAGAAAGGGGCCCTGTGCCCAGAATGAAGTATCTGGAAAAGACATGGAGAAGACCGACCCGGATGCACCAGCCCATGGAGCCGTTGCATCATCGGAGCACAAGGCCAGTCCTCTCCCGCTACAGATCCTTGCTCTGGCTGCCCTGAATCAAGATGTCGGGTACTTTTCTGTGGGAGACGCTACGCAACTGCTGAAGGGAGTTCGGCAAAGGCTGTTGAAGAAGAGCCCTCACCAGCTCACCGATGAAAATCCCATCTGTGGAGCAGCCCAGGACGATGGAGAACCCCCTGCGAGGAATATGCCAGAAGACTTCAAGGACAGCCCTGATCTGCGGGGAAGTGCAGACCCTCTGTCTCAGGACATTGGCAGCTGTGGACTGAGAGGGCAGGAAGAGGCAGGGGAGGCAGGCAGGCCAGAGCTTCCTGACGGAGGTGTGCCGTGGCAGGCCCCCGCTGAGGGCCAGAGCCAACACCACACCCTCAGCCAGATCCTACTGACGGTGATGCATCTGCTAGAGCTCCTTCGAGATCATCTGGAAGGTGGGGGCTCAAGGAGGCAGGTGCAGACTGGCTCCTCCTCCACTGATCACGTGCCCCGTGGGAGCCCCCTGAATCAAGGAAAGCCATCCAGGGCACTGAAGAAGGCACGTCAGGGGAATGAAGAGCTCCCAGGAAACACAACAATCCACCAAGCTGAGCAAGTATCTTTTCACCAGCGAAACACCCTCCTGGAAAGGGAGATTCAGAAGCTGCACCTGAAGCTCGAGGCAGAGCCTAAGCTGTGCGAAGAGCACCTCAAACACCTGGAGAGGAAGATGATGGAGGAGAAGGCACGCTGCCTGCAAGTGAAGAACGAACTCGCCAAGGTGCGCAGGAAGGTGGATGCTGCCCACTGGAACTTAGGCCTCTACAAGAAGATGGCCGACGACCTGCACCGAGAATGGCAGAGAATCTCCTCCTTGCATGACCGAGAGCGCCTCCTGGTGGAGAACAGAAGTGAGGAGAGCCAGAAGGCTGTTCTGTGGGCAGAGAGGGAGTTCCAAAGGCTCAAGGAAGAAAACCATTGCCTCAGGCAGAAGCTGGCCAACTCTGGGCCCAAGGTCCAGCCTGTCTCCGGGGGGCCTCCTGCTCCTGCTCCTGCTCCTGCTCCAGCTCCAGCTCCTACTCCTGCTCCTGCTCTTCTGGGCACAGCCTCCAAATGCCCTCAAGGGCCACAGGCTCCCCTCAAAGCCCAGAAGCCCAAGAAGGGAGCAAGGGTGCACTGGCCAGACTCCAAGTTCTCGGGTCCCCTGCAGGTCTGATTCCCTTTCCCAGCAGCCACCGACACTCACAACCAGAGTACAAAAGCTCCTGTGCTTCCTTACCCCTTCAGCCACACCCATTGCTCCTTTGACTGGAGATCCACCCCATTCTTGAACTGATGCTACCTATTCCCTATAGCCATGTGAGAGAGCATTTTTCATTGTTAAGGACCAAAAAAATAAAACGATCCAATTGCTGATCCTACTGCGACTGAGAATTGATTGTATGAAGGGATTCTATGCCAAGCAACGAAGGGTTTTAAGTGTCCTTTACTGATCACTTAATTGTCCCAATAACCCAGTGTGTCATATACTACTGAGGTTCAGAGAGGGGACACAACTTGCCCCAAGATCACACAGCTAGTGAATTTCAGAGCTCCCATTCCAAGCCAAGGTTGTCTAATTACCCACTGATGTGAAAATAACTACCAATCCTACCACTACGATGACTTCTGCTTCTTCATTTCTGAGAGAGAGAAAGAGCGAGGGCACACACACATGCAAGCGGGGGAGGGGCAGGGAGAGAGAGATTCCTAGACAGCCTTCGACTCAAGTGCACAACCAGACGCTGGGCTGGATTTCACAGACCATGGGACCACGCCCTGAGCCAAAATCAAGAGTCAGACGTTGACCTGACTAAGCCACACAGGCACCCTTCCCTTGTGCAAGGAACTTCTAGGCAAGCTGCTGTAAGGATCCCAGAAGGGCTTGAAAAAATTTTCTCATAGGTCACGTTCTAGTTTGGATGCAAGGATTATGGTGATGCCTAGCTGAGGTAAAGTCCCAGCAAAGCATGGAGGGCAGCCTTTCAGGGTCTCCAACGATTCCCTTCGTGGGTACACCTCGTTTTGTGTTCCATACTCTACCACTGGATTAGAGTCAGGAACTCCTGCCTCACTTCGAAAGGACAGAATATGGCCCGAGAGATAGATAGCATGTCCCTTCTGAGGCTCGTAGACAAAGACACTGGTCTCCTCTTGGGCTTGCTCTCGCTCCCTCACCATTGGTTTCGAGGGAAGCCGCCTGCTCCTTGTGGGCTGTATGATGGAGAGGCCCATGTGGCAAGGAATGAATATTTCTTGCTCACCGCAATGGAGGACCTCTGGCTGCTAGGAGCCACCCGAGTGAGCACACAAGCAGATTTCCCGCCAACAAGCCTGGAGATGACTGAAGACCCACATGACATCTTGACTGCAGCCTTGTGAGAGATCCTGAGACACAGGTCCCTGGCTAGATGCACCTGGATGCCTGGCCCACGGAAACCATATGCGGTTATCAATTGGTGTTGTCGGAAGCCCTCTGGGTTGCGGAAAACATTCAAAAAAGACACAAGGGTGAAGCCACAGTTCTGGCTGCTGACCCACCCCCCTCTCCTGGGCTTGAAATTCCAGGGAAGTCAAGCGATGGTAGCAACCACTGAGAGATTAGGGTAAACAATGCCAGAAAGAGGTCCTCTATTCTGTTCTCCATGTATCTCTCTGAGAGGACATGCCCTCACCTGATCCACCCGAGCCAATAGGTGGCCCATGCAGGAGGAGACAACTGGCCGTGTGGTCCACGTCGGCTGAGAGCACTAGACCCAGCGTCGCAGAGCCTCCTTGAAGCCAGAAAAAGAGCCCAGAAGTTCCCTGGTGTCCCTAGAGAAGGCACAGAAATTAGATGAGTTGAAAGCCTGGGACCTGGTCATTGGGCTTCTGGGCAAGAGGGGAGATGGCCTGTGGAAGGGACACTGCCTGCAACCCGTCTTGGACCAGACCCCACCTGTCTGCTTTGGGATACTGAGGATTAAGACGAGAGTGAACTAGTGTAGAAGAGATGGTGTTCTAATGCTTGGCAGGTTTAAAGCGATTGAAATCGTTGACATTCCTATTCTCCTCGTCCTCAGGACCACCATTAAGGGGAAGCGGCCTTCAAAGAAGCAAGAGGAGTTTATCACTTACAGCAGCCCTGTCAAGTGTCAATATCCAACCACTCCAGTCCCTTCCACCCCCTTGGCAGCCCCACTGCTTTCATAAGGACACAGATACATTCCCCTACAGGCTTTGGAGCAAACGTTAAGTTTTGATTTCTCTAAGATAAATGCCATAGTGCCATGACCTGCTCCTAAGGCGGTAGCAAGTCTAGTTCTCAAAGAATCTGTGTGGAAGGGTTGAGCCACTCTATTGGACACCTGAAATTGATATTATACTGCATGTGAACGGGAATGTAACTCACGGCTTGGAAAAGGAAAAGAAACTCTTAACTGTTTTCAAGAGTCAGCTCTATCATTTTCCATTCCCAACTGTGATGCGGGAGTGATCCTGTCATTCCACATCCTGCCTTGCATTTGGTGGTGGGTTCTCTCTCTCCCTCTCTGGCGCATTTGGTTTGAATCACTGTGATAGGTGTGCAGTGAGAGCTCACTGGAGTTTTCATTTGAATTGCCCCAATGGCAACTTTCTATGTGGTTTCCATCTGTCTACGCTTTGGTAAAGGTGGCAGGCCCTTTACTTTTTCCCCACCCCCCTTCTATTTCCTTTTGCTAACTAGATTGCATGCTTACTTGGGGATCAAATTCTGAGTTTCCATGCTTCAGACAGGAGTCCTCTATTAGCTATGTGATTTGGACCTATTTCCTCCAAGTTGGTAGCTTGTCTTTTGGGTCTTCTTAAGGAGGTCTTTCACACGGCACAGATTTACAATTCTGATTGTTGGATAAAGTCTAATTAATCAACTTTACCTTAGGGAAAATAATTTGATGTTCGACTGGAGGATTCTTTACCTAGCTTTCCATTCTGGAAATTTTCCCCCACATTTTCCCTATAAGATTTATCATTTTCCATGTAAGGCAGTGATTAATTTTGAGCTACTTTTTAAAATACTCTTTTTTTCTTTTTTTCCTTTGGGAGAGTGAACATGTGCATGAGCGGGCAGGGGCCTGGAGGGAGAAGGGAAAAGAGCATCCTCAAGCAGCCTCGCCAGTGAGCTTGGAGCCTGACTTTGTCCCGGGACGCTGAGAGCTTGACAAGAGCCGAAATCAAGAGCTGGCTGCCGCACAGGCTGCCTCACCCAGGCAGCCTGAGTTAAGTTTTGTATAGGGTTTGATACTTAGATTGTGGTCCCCGGCCTCCTCGTCCTCCACCTCCTCCTCCCCTCTCCCGCTCCCTCTTCTGCTTCTCCTTCTTCTTTGCCTATGCATGTCCACTTGCTCTAGCACCATTTATTCAAAACGCTGTCACTCCTCCACTGAACGGCTTTTTACCTTCTTCAAGGCCCCATTCGACATATGGGTGTAGTTCTCTTTCTGGGTCCCTGATTCTGTTCCACTTATCCATCTTTATTCTGTTCCATTGGTCTAGCTCTTCACCAACACCACGCACTTTTGATTACTGTAGACGAATATCTTGAAATGGGGTAGAAGGATTCTTCTGGTTTTCTTCTTCAGTTTTAGTTTCTCCTCTTTTTCTAGGTTCTAAAATAGAAAGATTATAGTTTTGAGACTCCTTTTCTTTTTAGAGAGAGAGACAGAGACAGAGACAGAGACAGAGACAGAGACAGGGAAGCGGTGCAGAAAGAGAGAGAGATGATTAAGCAGCCACTATGCCCAGCACCAGCACAATGTAGGTTCAGCCTCACTATCCCAAGGTTGACCATGACCCGAGTCAAAATCAAGAGTTGGACTAACTGACTGAGCCACCCAGATGCTCCTCCTCCTTTCTAATGTATGCATTGAGTGCTATAAATTGAGCTCTCTGTTGATTTAGCTGTGTCCCACCAATTTTAATACGTTGTAGTTTTATTTTCCTTCGGTTCAGTGCCCTGAAATTTTATCTTTTGTCTCCGATAATCTAGAAAGTTACTTTCTACGTGTTTAGATTTTGTTATGTTTCTCCCTTTGATATCTAGTTTCATTTTTAACTTTTTTTTATAAGTGTCAAAGTTTAATTCCAAGACAATGCTACATAGGGTTGCATTTTTTTCAGGTACACAATATAGAGATTCTCCTCCGCTGCCCAAGGACTGTTAGCTCCTGTTGCCAGGCACTAATTTGCGTTGGAGTCTCGGGTGCACCTCCCCCACCCCTACTCCCTTCAGCTCCTGTTGTTGCCAGGCACTGGTTTGCATTGGAGACGGAACCCTCGTAGGGGTTCCAAGCAGTTTCTAGTGGCCGAGAGGACACTGGTGATCAGAGACAAAGCCCCCAGGCTCTCTGGAGCCAGCTGGTGGCCATTACAATGTCTCCCCACACAGTTCTGGAGCCGCTGTGGGCTCTCCGGGTACAGCTGTGGGCTTCTGGGTTGCCGATAATCGAATGTTGGCCACATGGGCCACGAGACTCTGGGTTTGGCTGGGAGATCCTCGTGTGCACTGTGTTGCTGGTGTTCATTCCAGTAAAGTGTGGACTCCGCTTAAGAGGAAGAAAGGGGCCCTGTGCCCAGAATGAAGTATCTGGAAAAGACATGGAGAAGACCGACCCGGATGCACCAGCCCATGGAGCCGTTGCATCATCGGAGCACAAGGCCAGTCCTCTCCCGCTACAGATCCTTGCTCTGGCTGCCCTGAATCAAGATGTCGGGTACTTTTCTGTGGGAGACGCTACGCAACTGCTGAAGGGAGTTCGGCAAAGGCTGTTGAAGAAGAGCCCTCACCAGCTCACCGATGAAAATCCCATCTGTGGAGCAGCCCAGGACGATGGAGAACCCCCTGCGAGGAATATGCCAGAAGACTTCAAGGACAGCCCTGATCTGCGGGGAAGTGCAGACCCTCTGTCTCAGGACATTGGCAGCTGTGGACTGAGAGGGCAGGAAGAGGCAGGGGAGGCAGGCAGGCCAGAGCTTCCTGACGGAGGTGTGCCGTGGCAGGCCCCCGCTGAGGGCCAGAGCCAACACCACACCCTCAGCCAGATCCTACTGACGGTGATGCATCTGCTAGAGCTCCTTCGAGATCATCTGGAAGGTGGGGGCTCAAGGAGGCAGGTGCAGACTGGCTCCTCCTCCACTGATCACGTGCCCCGTGGGAGCCCCCTGAATCAAGGAAAGCCATCCAGGGCACTGAAGAAGGCACGTCAGGGGAATGAAGAGCTCCCAGGAAACACAACAATCCACCAAGCTGAGCAAGTATCTTTTCACCAGCGAAACACCCTCCTGGAAAGGGAGATTCAGAAGCTGCACCTGAAGCTCGAGGCAGAGCCTAAGCTGTGCGAAGAGCACCTCAAACACCTGGAGAGGAAGATGATGGAGGAGAAGGCACGCTGCCTGCAAGTGAAGAACGAACTCGCCAAGGTGCGCAGGAAGGTGGATGCTGCCCACTGGAACTTAGGCCTCTACAAGAAGATGGCCGACGACCTGCACCGAGAATGGCAGAGAATCTCCTCCTTGCATGACCGAGAGCGCCTCCTGGTGGAGAACAGAAGTGAGGAGAGCCAGAAGGCTGTTCTGTGGGCAGAGAGGGAGTTCCAAAGGCTCAAGGAAGAAAACCATTGCCTCAGGCAGAAGCTGGCCAACTCTGGGCCCAAGGTCCAGCCTGTCTCCGGGGGGCCTCCTGCTCCTGCTCCTGCTCCTGCTCCAGCTCCAGCTCCTACTCCTGCTCCTGCTCTTCTGGGCACAGCCTCCAAATGCCCTCAAGGGCCACAGGCTCCCCTCAAAGCCCAGAAGCCCAAGAAGGGAGCAAGGGTGCACTGGCCAGACTCCAAGTTCTCGGGTCCCCTGCAGGTCTGATTCCCTTTCCCAGCAGCCACCGACACTCACAACCAGAGTACAAAAGCTCCTGTGCTTCCTTACCCCTTCAGCCACACCCATTGCTCCTTTGACTGGAGATCCACCCCATTCTTGAACTGATGCTACCTATTCCCTATAGCCATGTGAGAGAGCATTTTTCATTGTTAAGGACCAAAAAAATAAAACGATCCAATTGCTGATCCTACTGCGACTGAGAATTGATTGTATGAAGGGATTCTATGCCAAGCAACGAAGGGTTTTAAGTGTCCTTTACTGATCACTTAATTGTCCCAATAACCCAGTGTGTCATATACTACTGAGGTTCAGAGAGGGGACACAACTTGCCCCAAGATCACACAGCTAGTGAATTTCAGAGCTCCCATTCCAAGCCAAGGTTGTCTAATTACCCACTGATGTGAAAATAACTACCAATCCTACCACTACGATGACTTCTGCTTCTTCATTTCTGAGAGAGAGAAAGAGCGAGGGCACACACACATGCAAGCGGGGGAGGGGCAGGGAGAGAGAGATTCCTAGACAGCCTTCGACTCAAGTGCACAACCAGACGCTGGGCTGGATTTCACAGACCATGGGACCACGCCCTGAGCCAAAATCAAGAGTCAGACGTTGACCTGACTAAGCCACACAGGCACCCTTCCCTTGTGCAAGGAACTTCTAGGCAAGCTGCTGTAAGGATCCCAGAAGGGCTTGAAAAAATTTTCTCATAGGTCACGTTCTAGTTTGGATGCAAGGATTATGGTGATGCCTAGCTGAGGTAAAGTCCCAGCAAAGCATGGAGGGCAGCCTTTCAGGGTCTCCAACGATTCCCTTCGTGGGTACACCTCGTTTTGTGTTCCATACTCTACCACTGGATTAGAGTCAGGAACTCCTGCCTCACTTCGAAAGGACAGAATATGGCCCGAGAGATAGATAGCATGTCCCTTCTGAGGCTCGTAGACAAAGACACTGGTCTCCTCTTGGGCTTGCTCTCGCTCCCTCACCATTGGTTTCGAGGGAAGCCGCCTGCTCCTTGTGGGCTGTATGATGGAGAGGCCCATGTGGCAAGGAATGAATATTTCTTGCTCACCGCAATGGAGGACCTCTGGCTGCTAGGAGCCACCCGAGTGAGCACACAAGCAGATTTCCCGCCAACAAGCCTGGAGATGACTGAAGACCCACATGACATCTTGACTGCAGCCTTGTGAGAGATCCTGAGACACAGGTCCCTGGCTAGATGCACCTGGATGCCTGGCCCACGGAAACCATATGCGGTTATCAATTGGTGTTGTCGGAAGCCCTCTGGGTTGCGGAAAACATTCAAAAAAGACACAAGGGTGAAGCCACAGTTCTGGCTGCTGACCCACCCCCCTCTCCTGGGCTTGAAATTCCAGGGAAGTCAAGCGATGGTAGCAACCACTGAGAGATTAGGGTAAACAATGCCAGAAAGAGGTCCTCTATTCTGTTCTCCATGTATCTCTCTGAGAGGACATGCCCTCACCTGATCCACCCGAGCCAATAGGTGGCCCATGCAGGAGGAGACAACTGGCCGTGTGGTCCACGTCGGCTGAGAGCACTAGACCCAGCGTCGCAGAGCCTCCTTGAAGCCAGAAAAAGAGCCCAGAAGTTCCCTGGTGTCCCTAGAGAAGGCACAGAAATTAGATGAGTTGAAAGCCTGGGACCTGGTCATTGGGCTTCTGGGCAAGAGGGGAGATGGCCTGTGGAAGGGACACTGCCTGCAACCTCTCTTGGACCAGACCCCACCTGTCTGCTTTGGGATACTGAGGATTAAGACGAGAGTGAACTAGTGTAGAAGAGATGGTGTTCTAATGCTTGGCAGGTTTAAAGCGATTGAAATCGTTGACATTCCTATTCTCCTCGTCCTCAGGACCACCATTAAGGGGAAGGGGCCTTCAAAGAAGCAAGAGGAGTTTATCACTTACAGCAGCCCTGTCAAGTGTCAATATCCAACCACTCCAGTCCCTTCTACCCCCTTGGCAGCCCCACTGCTTTCATAAGGACACAGATACATTCCCCTACAGGCTTTGGAGCAAACGTTAAGTTTTGATTTCTCTAAGATAAATGCCATAGTGCCATGACCTGCTCCTATGGTGGTAGCAAGTCTAGTTCTCAAAGAATCTGTGTGGAAGGGTTGAGCCACTCTATTGGACACCTGAAATTGATATTATACTGCATGTGAACGGGAATGTAACTCACGGCTTGGAAAAGGAAAAGAAACTCTTAACTGTTTTCAAGAGTCAGCTCTATCATTTTCCATTCCCAACTGTGATGCGGGAGTGATCCAGTCATTCCACATCCTGCCTTGCATTTGGTGGTGGGGTCTCTCTCTCCCTCTCTGGCGCATTTGGTTTGAATCACTGTGATAGGTGTGCAGTGAGAGCTCACTGGAGTTTTCATTTGAATTGCCCCAATGGCAACTTTCTATGTGGTTTCCATCTGTCTACGCTTTGGTAAAGGTGGCAGGCCCTTTACTTTTTCCCCACCCCCCTTCTATTTCCTTTTGCTAACTAGATTGCATGCTTACTTGGGGATCAAATTCTGAGTTTCCATGCTTCAGACAGGAGTCCTCTATTAGCTATGTGATTTGGACCTATTTCCTCCAAGTTGGTAGCTTGTCTTTTGGGTCTTCTTAAGGAGGTCTTTCACACGGCACAGATTTACAATTCTGATTGTTAATTAATCAACTTTACCTTAGGGAAAATAATTTGATGTTCGACTGGAGGATTCTTTACCTAGCTTTCCATTCTGGAAATTTTCCCCCACATTTTCCCTATAAGATTTATCATTTTCCATGTAAGGCAGTGATTAATTTTGAGCTACTTTTTAAAATACTCTTTTTTTCTTTTTTTCCTTTGGGAGAGTGAACATGTGCATGAGCGGGCAGGGGCCTGGAGGGAGAAGGGAAAAGAGCATCCTCAAGCAGCCTCGCCAGTGAGCTTGGAGCCTGACTTTGTCCCGGGACGCTGAGAGCTTGACAAGAGCCGAAATCAAGAGCTGGCTGCCGCACAGGCTGCCTCACCCAGGCAGCCTGAGTTAAGTTTTGTATAGGGTTTGATACTTAGATTGTGGTCCCCGGCCTCCTCGTCCTCCACCTCCTCCTCCCCTCTCCCGCTCCCTCTTCTGCTTCTCCTTCTTCTTTGCCTATGCATGTCCACTTGCTCTAGCACCATTTATTCAAAACGCTGTCACTCCTCCACTGAACGGCTTTTTACCTTTGTCAAGGCCCCATTCGACATATGGGTGTAGTTCTCTTTCTGGGTCCCTGATTCTGTTCCACTTATCCATCTTTATTCTGTTCCATTGGTCTAGCTCTTCCCCAACACCACGCACTTTTGATTACTGTAGACGAATATCTTGAAATGGGGTAGAAGGATTCTTCTGGTTTTCTTCTTTAGTTTTAGTTTCTCCTCTTTTTCTAGGTTCTAAAATAGAAAGATTATAGTTTTGAGACTCCTTTTCTTTTTAGAGAGAGAGACAGAGACAGAGACAGAGACAGAGAAAGGGAAGCGGTGCAGAAAGAGAGAGAGATGATTAAGCAGCCACTATGCCCAGCTCCAGCACAATGTAGGTTCAGCCTCACTATCCCAAGGTTGACCATGACCCGAGTCAAAATCAAGAGTTGGACTAACTGACTGAGCCACCCAGATGCTCCTCCTCCTTTCTAATGTATGCATTGAGTGCTATAAATTGAGCTCTCTGTTGATTTAGCTGTGTCCCACCAATTTTAATACGTTGAAGTTTTATTTTCCTTCGGTTCAGTGCACTGAAATTTTATCTTTTGTCTCCGATAATCTAGAAAGTTACTTTCTACGTGTTTAGATTTTGTTATGTTTCTCCCTTTGATATCTAGTTTCATTTTTAACTTTTTTTTATAAGTGTCAAAGTTTAATTCCAAGACAATGCTACATAGGGTTGCATTTTTTTCAGGTACACAATATAGAGATTCTCCTCCGCTGCCCAACGACTGTTAGCTCCTGTTGCCAGGCACTGATTTGCGTTGGGAGTCTCGGGTGCACCTCCCCCACCCCTACTCCCTTCAGCTCCTGTTGTTGCCAGGCACTGGTTTGCATTGGAGACGGAACCCTCGTAGGGGTTCCAAGCAGTTTCTAGTGGCCGAGAGGACACTGGTGATCAGAGACAAAGCCCCCAGGCTCTCTGGAGCCAGCTGGTGGCCATTACAATGTCTCCCCACACAGTTCTGGAGCCGCTGTGGGCTCTCCGGGAACAGCTGTGGGCTTCTGGGTTGCCGATAATCGAACGTTGGCCACATGGGCCACGAGACTCTGGGTTTGGCTGGGAGATCCTCGTGTGCACTGTGTTGCTGGTGTTCATTCCAGTAAAGTGTGGACTCCGCTTAAGAGGAAGAAAGGGGCCCTGTGCCCAGAATGAAGTATCTGGAAAAGACATGGAGAAGACCGACCCGGATGCACCAGCCCATGGAGCCGTCGCATCATCGGAGCACAAGGCCAGTCCTCTCCCGCTACAGATCCTTGCTCTGGCTGCCCTGAATCAAGATGTCGGGTACTTTTCTGTGGGAGACGCTACGCAACTGCTGAAGGGAGTTCGGCAAAGGCTGTTGAAGAAGAGCCCTCACCAGCTCACCGATGAAAATCCCATCTGTGGAGCAGCCCAGGACGATGGAGAACCCCCTGCGAGGAATATGCCAGAAGACTTCCAGGACAGCCCTGATCTGCGGGGAAGTGCAGACCCTCTGTCTCAGGACATTGGCAGCTGTGGACTGAGAGGGCAGGAAGAGGCAGGGGAGGCAGGCAGGCCAGAGCTTCCTGACGGAGGTGTGCCGTGGCAGGCCCCCGCTGAGGGCCAGAGCCAACACCACACCCTCAGCCAGATCCTACTGACGGTGATGCATCTGCTAGAGCTCCTTCGAGATCATCTGGAAGGTGGGGGCTCAAGGAGGCAGGTGCAGACTGGCTCCTCCTCCACTGATCACGTGCCCCGTGGGAGCCCCCTGAATCAAGGAAAGCCATCCAGGGCACTGAAGAAGGCACGTCAGGGGAATGAAGAGCTCCCAGGAAACACAACAATCCACCAAGCTGAGCAAGTATCTTTTCACCAGCGAAACAGCCTCCTGGAAAGGGAGATTCAGAAGCTGCACCTGAAGCTCGAGGCAGAGCCTAAGCTGTGCGAAGAGCACCTCAAACACCTGGAGAGGAAGATGATGGAGGAGAAGGCACGCTGCCTGCAAGTGAAGAACGAACTCGCCAAGGTGCGCAGGAAGGTGGATGCTGCCCACTGGAACTTAGGCCTCTACAAGAAGATGGCCGACGACCTGCACCGAGAATGGCAGAGAATCTCCTCCTTGCATGACCGAGAGCGCCTCCTGGTGGAGAACAGAAGTGAGGAGAGCCAGAAGGCTGTTCTGTGGGCAGAGAGGGAGTTACAAAGGCTCAAGGAAGAAAACCATTGCCTCAGGCAGAAGCTGGCCAACTCTGGGCCCAAGGTCCAGCCTGTCTCCGGGGGGCCTCCTGCTCCTGCTCCTGCTCCAGCTCCTGCTCTTCTGGGCACAGCCTCCAAATGCCCTCAAGGGCCACAGGCTCCCCTCAAAGCCCAGAAGCCCAAGAAGGGAGCAAGGGTGCACTGGCCAGACTCCAAGTTCTCGGGTCCCCTGCAGGTCTGATTCCCTTTCCCAGCAGCCACGGACACTCACAACCAGAGCACAAAAGCTCCTGTGCTTCCTTACCCCTTCAGCCACACCCATTGCTCCTTTGACTGGAGATCCACCCCATTCTTGAACTGATGCTACCTATTCCCAATAGCCATGTGAGAGAGCATTTTTCATTGTTAAGGACCAAAAAAATAAAACGATCAAATTGCTGATCCTACTGCGACTGAGAATTGATTGTATGAAGGGATTCTATGCCAAGCAACGAAGGGTTTTAAGTGTCCTTTACTGATCACTTAATTGTCCCAATAACCCAGTGTGTCATATACTACTGAGGTTCAGAGAGGGGACACAACTTGCCCCAAGATCACACAGCTAGTGAATTTCAGAGCTCCCATTCCAAGCCAAGGTTGTCTAATTACCCACTGATGTGAAAATAACTACCACTCCTACCACTACGATGACTTCTGCTTCTTCATTTCTGAGAGAGAGAAAGAGCGAGGGCACACACACATGCAAGCGGGGGAGGGGCAGGGAGAGAGAGATTCCTAGACAGCCTTCGACTCAACTGCACAACCAGACGCTGGGCTGGATTTCACAGACCATGGGACCACGCCCTGAGCCAAAATCAAGAGTCAGACGTTGACCTGACTAAGCCACACAGGCACCCTTCCCTTGTGCAAGGAACTTCTAGGCAAGCTGCTGTAAGGATCCCAGAAGGGCTTGAAAAAATTTTCTCATAGGTCACGTTCTAGTTTGGATGCAAGGATTATGGTGATGCCTAGCTGAGGCAAAGTCCCAGCAAAGCATGGAGGGCAGCCTTTCAGGGTCTCCAACGATTCCCTTCGTGGGTACACCTCGTTTTGTGTTCCATACTCTACCACTGGATTAGAGTCAGGAACTCCTGCCTCACTTCGAAAGGACAGAATATGGCCCGAGAGATAGATAGCATGTCCCTTCTGAGGCTCGTAGACAAAGACACTGGTCTCCTCTTGGGCTTGCTCTCGCTCCCTCACCATTGGTTTCGAGGGAAGCCGCCTGCTCCTTGTGGGCTGTATGATGGAGAGGCCCATGTGGCAAGGAATGAATATTTCTTGCTCACCGCAATGGAGGACCTCTGGCTGCTAGGAGCCACCCGAGTGAGCACACAAGCAGATTTCCCGCCAACAAGCCTGGAGATGACTGAAGACCCACATGACATCTTGACTGCAGCCTTGTGAGAGATCCTGAGACACAGGTCCCTGGCTAGATGCACCTGGATGCCTGGCCCACGGAAACCATATGCGGTTATCAATTGGTGTTGTCGGAAGCCCTCTGGGTTGCGGAAAACATTCAAAAAAGACACAAGGGTGAAGCCACAGTTCTGGCTGCTGACCCACCCCCCTCTCCTGGGCTTGAAATTCCAGGGAAGTCAAGCGATGGTAGCAACCACTGAGAGATTAGGGTAAACAATGCCAGAAAGAGGTCCTCTATTCTGTTCTCCATGTATCTCTCTGAGAGGACATGCCCTCACCTGATCCACCCGAGCCAATAGGTGGCCCATGCAGGAGGAGACAACTGGCCGTGTGGTCCACGTCGGCTGAGAGCACTAGACCCAGCGTCGCAGAGCCTCCTTGAAGCCAGAAAAAGAGCCCAGAAGTTCCCTGGTGTCCCTAGAGAAGGCACAGAAATTAGATGAGTTGAAAGCCTGGGACCTGGTCATTGGGCTTCTGGGCAAGAGGGGAGATGGCCTGTGGAAGGGACACTGCCTGCAACCTCTCTTGGACCAGACCCCACCTGTCTGCTTTGGGATACTGAGGATTAAGACGAGAGTGAACTAGTGTAGAAGAGATGGTGTTCTAATGCTTGGCAGGTTTAAAGCGATTGAAATCGTTGACATTCCTATTCTCCTCGTCCTCAGGACCACCATTAAGGGGAAGGGGCCTTCAAAGAAGCAAGAGGAGTTTATCACTTACAGCAGCCCTGTCAAGTGTCAATATCCAACCACTCCAGTCCCTTCTACCCCCTTGGCAGCCCCAATGCTTTCATAAGGACACAGATACATTCCCCTACAGGCTTTGGAGCAAACGTTAAGTTTTGATTTCTCTAAGATAAATGCCATAGTGCCATGACCTGCTCCTATGGTGGTAGCAAGTCTAGTTCTCAAAGAATCTGTGTGGAAGGGTTGAGCCACTCTATTGGACACCTGAAATTGATATTATACTGCATGTGAACGGGAATGTAACTCACGGCTTGGAAAAGGAAAAGAAACTCTTAACTGTTTTCAAGAGTCAGCTCTATCATTTTCCATTCCCAACTGTGATGCGGGAGTGATCCAGTCATTCCACATCCTGCCTTGCATTTGGTGGTGGGGTCTCTCTCTCCCTCTCTGGCGCATTTGGTTTGAATCACTGTGATAGGTGTGCAGTGAGAGCTCACTGGAGTTTTCATTTGAATTGCCCCAATGGCAACTTTCTATGTGGTTTCCATCTGTCTACGCTTTGGTAAAGGTGGCAGGCCCTTTACTTTTTCCCCACCCCCCTTCTATTTCCTTTTGCTAACTAGATTGCATGCTTACTTGGGGATCAAATTCTGAGTTTCCATGCTTCAGACAGGAGTCCTCTATTAGCTATGTGATTTGGACCTATTTCCTCCAAGTTGGTAGCTTGTCTTTTGGGTCTTCTTAAGGAGGTCTTTCACACGGCACAGATTTACAATTCTGATTGTTAATTAATCAACTTTACCTTAGGGAAAATAATTTGATGTTCGACTGGAGGATTCTTTACCTAGCTTTCCATTCTGGAAATTTTCCCCCACATTTTCCCTATAAGATTTATCATTTTCCATGTAAGGCAGTGATTAATTTTGAGCTACTTTTTAAAATACTCTTTTTTTCTTTTTTTCCTTTGGGAGAGTGAACATGTGCATGAGCGGGCAGGGGCCTGGAGGGAGAAGGGAAAAGAGCATCCTCAAGCAGCCTCGCCAGTGAGCTTGGAGCCTGACTTTGTCCCGGGACGCTGAGAGCTTGACAAGAGCCGAAATCAAGAGCTGGCTGCCGCACAGGCTGCCTCACCCAGGCAGCCTGAGTTAAGTTTTGTATAGGGTTTGATACTTAGATTGTGGTCCCCGGCCTCCTCGTCCTCCACCTCCTCCTCCCCTCTCCCGCTCCCTCTTCTGCTTCTCCTTCTTCTTTGCCTATGCATGTCCACTTGCTCTAGCACCATTTATTCAAAACGCTGTCACTCCTCCACTGAACGGCTTTTTACCTTTGTCAAGGCCCCATTCGACATATGGGTGTAGTTCTCTTTCTGGGTCCCTGATTCTGTTCCACTTATCCATCTTTATTCTGTTCCATTGGTCTAGCTCTTCCCCAACACCACGCACTTTTGATTACTGTAGACGAATATCTTGAAATGGGGTAGAAGGATTCTTCTGGTTTTCTTCTTTAGTTTTAGTTTCTCCTCTTTTTCTAGGTTCTAAAATAGAAAGATTATAGTTTTGAGACTCCTTTTCTTTTTAGAGAGAGAGACAGAGACAGAGACAGAGACAGAGAAAGGGAAGCGGTGCAGAAAGAGAGAGAGATGATTAAGCAGCCACTATGCCCAGCTCCAGCACAATGTAGGTTCAGCCTCACTATCCCAAGGTTGACCATGACCCGAGTCAAAATCAAGAGTTGGACTAACTGACTGAGCCACCCAGATGCTCCTCCTCCTTTCTAATGTATGCATTGAGTGCTATAAATTGAGCTCTCTGTTGATTTAGCTGTGTCCCACCAATTTTAATACGTTGAAGTTTTATTTTCCTTCGGTTCAGTGCACTGAAATTTTATCTTTTGTCTCCGATAATCTAGAAAGTTACTTTCTACGTGTTTAGATTTTGTTATGTTTCTCCCTTTGATATCTAGTTTCATTTTTAACTTTTTTTTATAAGTGTCAAAGTTTAATTCCAAGACAATGCTACATAGGGTTGCATTTTTTTCAGGTACACAATATAGAGATTCTCCTCCGCTGCCCAACGACTGTTAGCTCCTGTTGCCAGGCACTGATTTGCGTTGGGAGTCTCGGGTGCACCTCCCCCACCCCTACTCCCTTCAGCTCCTGTTGTTGCCAGGCACTGGTTTGCATTGGAGACGGAACCCTCGTAGGGGTTCCAAGCAGTTTCTAGTGGCCGAGAGGACACTGGTGATCAGAGACAAAGCCCCCAGGCTCTCTGGAGCCAGCTGGTGGCCATTACAATGTCTCCCCACACAGTTCTGGAGCCGCTGTGGGCTCTCCGGGAACAGCTGTGGGCTTCTGGGTTGCCGATAATCGAACGTTGGCCACATGGGCCACGAGACTCTGGGTTTGGCTGGGAGATCCTCGTGTGCACTGTGTTGCTGGTGTTCATTCCAGTAAAGTGTGGACTCCGCTTAAGAGGAAGAAAGGGGCCCTGTGCCCAGAATGAAGTATCTGGAAAAGACATGGAGAAGACCGACCCGGATGCACCAGCCCATGGAGCCGTCGCATCATCGGAGCACAAGGCCAGTCCTCTCCCGCTACAGATCCTTGCTCTGGCTGCCCTGAATCAAGATGTCGGGTACTTTTCTGTGGGAGACGCTACGCAACTGCTGAAGGGAGTTCGGCAAAGGCTGTTGAAGAAGAGCCCTCACCAGCTCACCGATGAAAATCCCATCTGTGGAGCAGCCCAGGACGATGGAGAACCCCCTGCGAGGAATATGCCAGAAGACTTCCAGGACAGCCCTGATCTGCGGGGAAGTGCAGACCCTCTGTCTCAGGACATTGGCAGCTGTGGACTGAGAGGGCAGGAAGAGGCAGGGGAGGCAGGCAGGCCAGAGCTTCCTGACGGAGGTGTGCCGTGGCAGGCCCCCGCTGAGGGCCAGAGCCAACACCACACCCTCAGCCAGATCCTACTGACGGTGATGCATCTGCTAGAGCTCCTTCGAGATCATCTGGAAGGTGGGGGCTCAAGGAGGCAGGTGCAGACTGGCTCCTCCTCCACTGATCACGTGCCCCGTGGGAGCCCCCTGAATCAAGGAAAGCCATCCAGGGCACTGAAGAAGGCACGTCAGGGGAATGAAGAGCTCCCAGGAAACACAACAATCCACCAAGCTGAGCAAGTATCTTTTCACCAGCGAAACAGCCTCCTGGAAAGGGAGATTCAGAAGCTGCACCTGAAGCTCGAGGCAGAGCCTAAGCTGTGCGAAGAGCACCTCAAACACCTGGAGAGGAAGATGATGGAGGAGAAGGCACGCTGCCTGCAAGTGAAGAACGAACTCGCCAAGGTGCGCAGGAAGGTGGATGCTGCCCACTGGAACTTAGGCCTCTACAAGAAGATGGCCGACGACCTGCACCGAGAATGGCAGAGAATCTCCTCCTTGCATGACCGAGAGCGCCTCCTGGTGGAGAACAGAAGTGAGGAGAGCCAGAAGGCTGTTCTGTGGGCAGAGAGGGAGTTCCAAAGGCTCAAGGAAGAAAACCATTGCCTCAGGCAGAAGCTGGCCAACTCTGGGCCCAAGGTCCAGCCTGTCTCCGGGGGGCCTCCTGCTCCTGCTCCTGCTCCAGCTCCTGCTCTTCTGGGCACAGCCTCCAAATGCCCTCAAGGGCCACAGGCTCCCCTCAAAGCCCAGAAGCCCAAGAAGGGAGCAAGGGTGCACTGGCCAGACTCCAAGTTCTCGGGTCCCCTGCAGGTCTGATTCCCTTTCCCAGCAGCCACGGACACTCACAACCAGAGCACAAAAGCTCCTGTGCTTCCTTACCCCTTCAGCCACACCCATTGCTCCTTTGACTGGAGATCCACCCCATTCTTGAACTGATGCTACCTATTCCCAATAGCCATGTGAGAGAGCATTTTTCATTGTTAAGGACCAAAAAAATAAAACGATCAAATTGCTGATCCTACTGCGACTGAGAATTGATTGTATGAAGGGATTCTATGCCAAGCAACGAAGGGTTTTAAGTGTCCTTTACTGATCACTTAATTGTCCCAATAACCCAGTGTGTCATATACTACTGAGGTTCAGAGAGGGGACACAACTTGCCCCAAGATCACACAGCTAGTGAATTTCAGAGCTCCCATTCCAAGCCAAGGTTGTCTAATTACCCACTGATGTGAAAATAACTACCACTCCTACCACTACGATGACTTCTGCTTCTTCATTTCTGAGAGAGAGAAAGAGCGAGGGCACACACACATGCAAGCGGGGGAGGGGCAGGGAGAGAGAGATTCCTAGACAGCCTTCGACTCAACTGCACAACCAGACGCTGGGCTGGATTTCACAGACCATGGGACCACGCCCTGAGCCAAAATCAAGAGTCAGACGTTGACCTGACTAAGCCACACAGGCACCCTTCCCTTGTGCAAGGAACTTCTAGGCAAGCTGCTGTAAGGATCCCAGAAGGGCTTGAAAAAATTTTCTCATAGGTCACGTTCTAGTTTGGATGCAAGGATTATGGTGATGCCTAGCTGAGGCAAAGTCCCAGCAAAGCATGGAGGGCAGCCTTTCAGGGTCTCCAACGATTCCCTTCGTGGGTACACCTCGTTTTGTGTTCCATACTCTACCACTGGATTAGAGTCAGGAACTCCTGCCTCACTTCGAAAGGACAGAATATGGCCCGAGAGATAGATAGCATGTCCCTTCTGAGGCTCGTAGACAAAGACACTGGTCTCCTCTTGGGCTTGCTCTCGCTCCCTCACCATTGGTTTCGAGGGAAGCCGCCTGCTCCTTGTGGGCTGTATGATGGAGAGGCCCATGTGGCAAGGAATGAATATTTCTTGCTCACCGCAATGGAGGACCTCTGGCTGCTAGGAGCCACCCGAGTGAGCACACAAGCAGATTTCCCGCCAACAAGCCTGGAGATGACTGAAGACCCACATGACATCTTGACTGCAGCCTTGTGAGAGATCCTGAGACACAGGTCCCTGGCTAGATGCACCTGGATGCCTGGCCCACGGAAACCATATGCGGTTATCAATTGGTGTTGTCGGAAGCCCTCTGGGTTGCGGAAAACATTCAAAAAAGACACAAGGGTGAAGCCACAGTTCTGGCTGCTGACCCACCCCCCTCTCCTGGGCTTGAAATTCCAGGGAAGTCAAGCGATGGTAGCAACCACTGAGAGATTAGGGTAAACAATGCCAGAAAGAGGTCCTCTATTCTGTTCTCCATGTATCTCTCTGAGAGGACATGCCCTCACCTGATCCACCCGAGCCAATAGGTGGCCCATGCAGGAGGAGACAACTGGCCGTGTGGTCCACGTCGGCTGAGAGCACTAGACCCAGCGTCGCAGAGCCTCCTTGAAGCCAGAAAAAGAGCCCAGAAGTTCCCTGGTGTCCCTAGAGAAGGCACAGAAATTAGATGAGTTGAAAGCCTGGGACCTGGTCATTGGGCTTCTGGGCAAGAGGGGAGATGGCCTGTGGAAGGGACACTGCCTGCAACCTCTCTTGGACCAGACCCCACCTGTCTGCTTTGGGATACTGAGGATTAAGACGAGAGTGAACTAGTGTAGAAGAGATGGTGTTCTAATGCTTGGCAGGTTTAAAGCGATTGAAATCGTTGACATTCCTATTCTCCTCGTCCTCAGGACCACCATTAAGGGGAAGGGGCCTTCAAAGAAGCAAGAGGAGTTTATCACTTACAGCAGCCCTGTCAAGTGTCAATATCCAACCACTCCAGTCCCTTCTACCCCCTTGGCAGCCCCAATGCTTTCATAAGGACACAGATACATTCCCCTACAGGCTTTGGAGCAAACGTTAAGTTTTGATTTCTCTAAGATAAATGCCATAGTGCCATGACCTGCTCCTATGGTGGTAGCAAGTCTAGTTCTCAAAGAATCTGTGTGGAAGGGTTGAGCCACTCTATTGGACACCTGAAATTGATATTATACTGCATGTGAACGGGAATGTAACTCACGGCTTGGAAAAGGAAAAGAAACTCTTAACTGTTTTCAAGAGTCAGCTCTATCATTTTCCATTCCCAACTGTGATGCGGGAGTGATCCAGTCATTCCACATCCTGCCTTGCATTTGGTGGTGGGGTCTCTCTCTCCCTCTCTGGCGCATTTGGTTTGAATCACTGTGATAGGTGTGCAGTGAGAGCTCACTGGAGTTTTCATTTGAATTGCCCCAATGGCAACTTTCTATGTGGTTTCCATCTGTCTACGCTTTGGTAAAGGTGGCAGGCCCTTTACTTTTTCCCCACCCCCCTTCTATTTCCTTTTGCTAACTAGATTGCATGCTTACTTGGGGATCAAATTCTGAGTTTCCATGCTTCAGACAGGAGTCCTCTATTAGCTATGTGATTTGGACCTATTTCCTCCAAGTTGGTAGCTTGTCTTTTGGGTCTTCTTAAGGAGGTCTTTCACACGGCACAGATTTACAATTCTGATTGTTAATTAATCAACTTTACCTTAGGGAAAATAATTTGATGTTCGACTGGAGGATTCTTTACCTAGCTTTCCATTCTGGAAATTTTCCCCCACATTTTCCCTATAAGATTTATCATTTTCCATGTAAGGCAGTGATTAATTTTGAGCTACTTTTTAAAATACTCTTTTTTTCTTTTTTTCCTTTGGGAGAGTGAACATGTGCATGAGCGGGCAGGGGCCTGGAGGGAGAAGGGAAAAGAGCATCCTCAAGCAGCCTCGCCAGTGAGCTTGGAGCCTGACTTTGTCCCGGGACGCTGAGAGCTTGACAAGAGCCGAAATCAAGAGCTGGCTGCCGCACAGGCTGCCTCACCCAGGCAGCCTGAGTTAAGTTTTGTATAGGGTTTGATACTTAGATTGTGGTCCCCGGCCTCCTCGTCCTCCACCTCCTCCTCCCCTCTCCCGCTCCCTCTTCTGCTTCTCCTTCTTCTTTGCCTATGCATGTCCACTTGCTCTAGCACCATTTATTCAAAACGCTGTCACTCCTCCACTGAACGGCTTTTTACCTTTGTCAAGGCCCCATTCGACATATGGGTGTAGTTCTCTTTCTGGGTCCCTGATTCTGTTCCACTTATCCATCTTTATTCTGTTCCATTGGTCTAGCTCTTCCCCAACACCACGCACTTTTGATTACTGTAGACGAATATCTTGAAATGGGGTAGAAGGATTCTTCTGGTTTTCTTCTTTAGTTTTAGTTTCTCCTCTTTTTCTAGGTTCTAAAATAGAAAGATTATAGTTTTGAGACTCCTTTTCTTTTTAGAGAGAGAGAGAGAGATAGACACACAGACAGAGACAGAGAAACGGAAGCGGTGCAGAAAGAGAGAGAGATGATTAAGCAGCCACTATGCCCAGCACCAGCACAATGTAGGTTCAGCCTCACTATCCCAAGGTTGACCATGACCCGAGTCAAAATCAAGAGTTGGACTAACTGACTGAGCCACCCAGATGCTCCTCCTCCTTTCTAATGTATGCATTGAGTGCTATAAATTGAGCTCTCTGTTGATTTAGCTGTATCCCACCAATTTTAATACGTTGAAGTTTTATTTTCCTTCGGTTCAGTGCACTGAAATTTTATCTTTTGTCTCCGATAATCTAGAAAGTTACTTTCTACGTGTTTAGATTTTGTTATGTTTCTCCCTTTGATATCTAGTTTCATTTTTAACTTTTTTTTATAAGTGTCAAAGTTTAATTCCAAGACAATGCTACATAGGGTTGCATTTTTTTCAGGTACACAATATAGAGATTCTCCTCCGCTGCCCAACGACTGTTAGCTCCTGTTGCCAGGCACTGATTTGCGTTGGGAGTCTCGGGTGCACCTCCCCCACCCCTACTCCCTTCAGCTCCTGTTGTTGCCAGGCACTGGTTTGCATTGGAGACGGAACCCTCGTAGGGGTTCCAAGCAGTTTCTAGTGGCCGAGAGGACACTGGTGATCAGAGACAAAGCCCCCAGGCTCTCTGGAGCCAGCTGGTGGCCATTACAATGTCTCCCCACACAGTTCTGGAGCCGCTGTGGGCTCTCCGGGAACAGCTGTGGGCTTCTGGGTTGCCGATAATCGAACGTTGGCCACATGGGCCACGAGACTCTGGGTTTGGCTGGGAGATCCTCGTGTGCACTGTGTTGCTGGTGTTCATTCCAGTAAAGTGTGGACTCCGCTTAAGAGGAAGAAAGGGGCCCTGTGCCCAGAATGAAGTATCTGGAAAAGACATGGAGAAGACCGACCCGGATGCACCAGCCCATGGAGCCGTCGCATCATCGGAGCACAAGGCCAGTCCTCTCCCGCTACAGATCCTTGCTCTGGCTGCCCTGAATCAAGATGTCGGGTACTTTTCTGTGGGAGACGCTACGCAACTGCTGAAGGGAGTTCGGCAAAGGCTGTTGAAGAAGAGCCCTCACCAGCTCACCGATGAAAATCCCATCTGTGGAGCAGCCCAGGACGATGGAGAACCCCCTGCGAGGAATATGCCAGAAGACTTCCAGGACAGCCCTGATCTGCGGGGAAGTGCAGACCCTCTGTCTCAGGACATTGGCAGCTGTGGACTGAGAGGGCAGGAAGAGGCAGGGGAGGCAGGCAGGCCAGAGCTTCCTGACGGAGGTGTGCCGTGGCAGGCCCCCGCTGAGGGCCAGAGCCAACACCACACCCTCAGCCAGATCCTACTGACGGTGATGCATCTGCTAGAGCTCCTTCGAGATCATCTGGAAGGTGGGGGCTCAAGGAGGCAGGTGCAGACTGGCTCCTCCTCCACTGATCACGTGCCCCGTGGGAGCCCCCTGAATCAAGGAAAGCCATCCAGGGCACTGAAGAAGGCACGTCAGGGGAATGAAGAGCTCCCAGGAAACACAACAATCCACCAAGCTGAGCAAGTATCTTTTCACCAGCGAAACAGCCTCCTGGAAAGGGAGATTCAGAAGCTGCACCTGAAGCTCGAGGCAGAGCCTAAGCTGTGCGAAGAGCACCTCAAACACCTGGAGAGGAAGATGATGGAGGAGAAGGCACGCTGCCTGCAAGTGAAGAACGAACTCGCCAAGGTGCGCAGGAAGGTGGATGCTGCCCACTGGAACTTAGGCCTCTACAAGAAGATGGCCGACGACCTGCACCGAGAATGGCAGAGAATCTCCTCCTTGCATGACCGAGAGCGCCTCCTGGTGGAGAACAGAAGTGAGGAGAGCCAGAAGGCTGTTCTGTGGGCAGAGAGGGAGTTACAAAGGCTCAAGGAAGAAAACCATTGCCTCAGGCAGAAGCTGGCCAACTCTGGGCCCAAGGTCCAGCCTGTCTCCGGGGGGCCTCCTGCTCCTGCTCCTGCTCCAGCTCCTGCTCTTCTGGGCACAGCCTCCAAATGCCCTCAAGGGCCACAGGCTCCCCTCAAAGCCCAGAAGCCCAAGAAGGGAGCAAGGGTGCACTGGCCAGACTCCAAGTTCTCGGGTCCCCTGCAGGTCTGATTCCCTTTCCCAGCAGCCACGGACACTCACAACCAGAGCACAAAAGCTCCTGTGCTTCCTTACCCCTTCAGCCACACCCATTGCTCCTTTGACTGGAGATCCACCCCATTCTTGAACTGATGCTACCTATTCCCAATAGCCATGTGAGAGAGCATTTTTCATTGTTAAGGACCAAAAAAATAAAACGATCAAATTGCTGATCCTACTGCGACTGAGAATTGATTGTATGAAGGGATTCTATGCCAAGCAACGAAGGGTTTTAAGTGTCCTTTACTGATCACTTAATTGTCCCAATAACCCAGTGTGTCATATACTACTGAGGTTCAGAGAGGGGACACAACTTGCCCCAAGATCACACAGCTAGTGAATTTCAGAGCTCCCATTCCAAGCCAAGGTTGTCTAATTACCCACTGATGTGAAAATAACTACCACTCCTACCACTACGATGACTTCTGCTTCTTCATTTCTGAGAGAGAGAAAGAGCGAGGGCACACACACATGCAAGCGGGGGAGGGGCAGGGAGAGAGAGATTCCTAGACAGCCTTCGACTCAACTGCACAACCAGACGCTGGGCTGGATTTCACAGACCATGGGACCACGCCCTGAGCCAAAATCAAGAGTCAGACGTTGACCTGACTAAGCCACACAGGCACCCTTCCCTTGTGCAAGGAACTTCTAGGCAAGCTGCTGTAAGGATCCCAGAAGGGCTTGAAAAAATTTTCTCATAGGTCACGTTCTAGTTTGGATGCAAGGATTATGGTGATGCCTAGCTGAGGCAAAGTCCCAGCAAAGCATGGAGGGCAGCCTTTCAGGGTCTCCAACGATTCCCTTCGTGGGTACACCTCGTTTTGTGTTCCATACTCTACCACTGGATTAGAGTCAGGAACTCCTGCCTCACTTCGAAAGGACAGAATATGGCCCGAGAGATAGATAGCATGTCCCTTCTGAGGCTCGTAGACAAAGACACTGGTCTCCTCTTGGGCTTGCTCTCGCTCCCTCACCATTGGTTTCGAGGGAAGCCGCCTGCTCCTTGTGGGCTGTATGATGGAGAGGCCCATGTGGCAAGGAATGAATATTTCTTGCTCACCGCAATGGAGGACCTCTGGCTGCTAGGAGCCACCCGAGTGAGCACACAAGCAGATTTCCCGCCAACAAGCCTGGAGATGACTGAAGACCCACATGACATCTTGACTGCAGCCTTGTGAGAGATCCTGAGACACAGGTCCCTGGCTAGATGCACCTGGATGCCTGGCCCACGGAAACCATATGCGGTTATCAATTGGTGTTGTCGGAAGCCCTCTGGGTTGCGGAAAACATTCAAAAAAGACACAAGGGTGAAGCCACAGTTCTGGCTGCTGACCCACCCCCCTCTCCTGGGCTTGAAATTCCAGGGAAGTCAAGCGATGGTAGCAACCACTGAGAGATTAGGGTAAACAATGCCAGAAAGAGGTCCTCTATTCTGTTCTCCATGTATCTCTCTGAGAGGACATGCCCTCACCTGATCCACCCGAGCCAATAGGTGGCCCATGCAGGAGGAGACAACTGGCCGTGTGGTCCACGTCGGCTGAGAGCACTAGACCCAGCGTCGCAGAGCCTCCTTGAAGCCAGAAAAAGAGCCCAGAAGTTCCCTGGTGTCCCTAGAGAAGGCACAGAAATTAGATGAGTTGAAAGCCTGGGACCTGGTCATTGGGCTTCTGGGCAAGAGGGGAGATGGCCTGTGGAAGGGACACTGCCTGCAACCTCTCTTGGACCAGACCCCACCTGTCTGCTTTGGGATACTGAGGATTAAGACGAGAGTGAACTAGTGTAGAAGAGATGGTGTTCTAATGCTTGGCAGGTTTAAAGCGATTGAAATCGTTGACATTCCTATTCTCCTCGTCCTCAGGACCACCATTAAGGGGAAGGGGCCTTCAAAGAAGCAAGAGGAGTTTATCACTTACAGCAGCCCTGTCAAGTGTCAATATCCAACCACTCCAGTCCCTTCTACCCCCTTGGCAGCCCCAATGCTTTCATAAGGACACAGATACATTCCCCTACAGGCTTTGGAGCAAACGTTAAGTTTTGATTTCTCTAAGATAAATGCCATAGTGCCATGACCTGCTCCTATGGTGGTAGCAAGTCTAGTTCTCAAAGAATCTGTGTGGAAGGGTTGAGCCACTCTATTGGACACCTGAAATTGATATTATACTGCATGTGAACGGGAATGTAACTCACGGCTTGGAAAAGGAAAAGAAACTCTTAACTGTTTTCAAGAGTCAGCTCTATCATTTTCCATTCCCAACTGTGATGCGGGAGTGATCCAGTCATTCCACATCCTGCCTTGCATTTGGTGGTGGGGTCTCTCTCTCCCTCTCTGGCGCATTTGGTTTGAATCACTGTGATAGGTGTGCAGTGAGAGCTCACTGGAGTTTTCATTTGAATTGCCCCAATGGCAACTTTCTATGTGGTTTCCATCTGTCTACGCTTTGGTAAAGGTGGCAGGCCCTTTACTTTTTCCCCACCCCCCTTCTATTTCCTTTTGCTAACTAGATTGCATGCTTACTTGGGGATCAAATTCTGAGTTTCCATGCTTCAGACAGGAGTCCTCTATTAGCTATGTGATTTGGACCTATTTCCTCCAAGTTGGTAGCTTGTCTTTTGGGTCTTCTTAAGGAGGTCTTTCACACGGCACAGATTTACAATTCTGATTGTTAATTAATCAACTTTACCTTAGGGAAAATAATTTGATGTTCGACTGGAGGATTCTTTACCTAGCTTTCCATTCTGGAAATTTTCCCCCACATTTTCCCTATAAGATTTATCATTTTCCATGTAAGGCAGTGATTAATTTTGAGCTACTTTTTAAAATACTCTTTTTTTCTTTTTTTCCTTTGGGAGAGTGAACATGTGCATGAGCGGGCAGGGGCCTGGAGGGAGAAGGGAAAAGAGCATCCTCAAGCAGCCTCGCCAGTGAGCTTGGAGCCTGACTTTGTCCCGGGACGCTGAGAGCTTGACAAGAGCCGAAATCAAGAGCTGGCTGCCGCACAGGCTGCCTCACCCAGGCAGCCTGAGTTAAGTTTTGTATAGGGTTTGATACTTAGATTGTGGTCCCCGGCCTCCTCGTCCTCCACCTCCTCCTCCCCTCTCCCGCTCCCTCTTCTGCTTCTCCTTCTTCTTTGCCTATGCATGTCCACTTGCTCTAGCACCATTTATTCAAAACGCTGTCACTCCTCCACTGAACGGCTTTTTACCTTTGTCAAGGCCCCATTCGACATATGGGTGTAGTTCTCTTTCTGGGTCCCTGATTCTGTTCCACTTATCCATCTTTATTCTGTTCCATTGGTCTAGCTCTTCCCCAACACCACGCACTTTTGATTACTGTAGACGAATATCTTGAAATGGGGTAGAAGGATTCTTCTGGTTTTCTTCTTTAGTTTTAGTTTCTCCTCTTTTTCTAGGTTCTAAAATAGAAAGATTATAGTTTTGAGACTCCTTTTCTTTTTAGAGAGAGAGACAGAGACAGAGACAGAGACAGAGAAAGGGAAGCGGTGCAGAAAGAGAGAGAGATGATTAAGCAGCCACTATGCCCAGCTCCAGCACAATGTAGGTTCAGCCTCACTATCCCAAGGTTGACCATGACCCGAGTCAAAATCAAGAGTTGGACTAACTGACTGAGCCACCCAGATGCTCCTCCTCCTTTCTAATGTATGCATTGAGTGCTATAAATTGAGCTCTCTGTTGATTTAGCTGTGTCCCACCAATTTTAATACGTTGAAGTTTTATTTTCCTTCGGTTCAGTGCACTGAAATTTTATCTTTTGTCTCCGATAATCTAGAAAGTTACTTTCTACGTGTTTAGATTTTGTTATGTTTCTCCCTTTGATATCTAGTTTCATTTTTAACTTTTTTTTATAAGTGTCAAAGTTTAATTCCAAGACAATGCTACATAGGGTTGCATTTTTTTCAGGTACACAATATAGAGATTCTCCTCCGCTGCCCAACGACTGTTAGCTCCTGTTGCCAGGCACTGATTTGCGTTGGGAGTCTCGGGTGCACCTCCCCCACCCCTACTCCCTTCAGCTCCTGTTGTTGCCAGGCACTGGTTTGCATTGGAGACGGAACCCTCGTAGGGGTTCCAAGCAGTTTCTAGTGGCCGAGAGGACACTGGTGATCAGAGACAAAGCCCCCAGGCTCTCTGGAGCCAGCTGGTGGCCATTACAATGTCTCCCCACACAGTTCTGGAGCCGCTGTGGGCTCTCCGGGAACAGCTGTGGGCTTCTGGGTTGCCGATAATCGAACGTTGGCCACATGGGCCACGAGACTCTGGGTTTGGCTGGGAGATCCTCGTGTGCACTGTGTTGCTGGTGTTCATTCCAGTAAAGTGTGGACTCCGCTTAAGAGGAAGAAAGAGGCCCTGTGCCCAGAATGAAGTATCTGGAAAAGACATGGAGAAGACCGACCCGGATGCACCAGCCCATGGAGCCGTCGCATCATCGGAGCACAAGGCCAGTCCTCTCCCGCTACAGATCCTTGCTCTGGCTGCCCTGAATCAAGATGTCGGGTACTTTTCTGTGGGAGACGCTACGCAACTGCTGAAGGGAGTTCGGCAAAGGCTGTTGAAGAAGAGCCCTCACCAGCTCACCGATGAAAATCCCATCTGTGGAGCAGCCCAGGACGATGGAGAACCCCCTGCGAGGAATATGCCAGAAGACTTCCAGGACAGCCCTGATCTGCGGGGAAGTGCAGACCCTCTGTCTCAGGACATTGGCAGCTGTGGACTGAGAGGGCAGGAAGAGGCAGGGGAGGCAGGCAGGCCAGAGCTTCCTGACGGAGGTGTGCCGTGGCAGGCCCCCGCTGAGGGCCAGAGCCAACACCACACCCTCAGCCAGATCCTACTGACGGTGATGCATCTGCTAGAGCTCCTTCGAGATCATCTGGAAGGTGGGGGCTCAAGGAGGCAGGTGCAGACTGGCTCCTCCTCCACTGATCACGTGCCCCGTGGGAGCCCCCTGAATCAAGGAAAGCCATCCAGGGCACTGAAGAAGGCACGTCAGGGGAATGAAGAGCTCCCAGGAAACACAACAATCCACCAAGCTGAGCAAGTATCTTTTCACCAGCGAAACAGCCTCCTGGAAAGGGAGATTCAGAAGCTGCACCTGAAGCTCGAGGCAGAGCCTAAGCTGTGCGAAGAGCACCTCAAACACCTGGAGAGGAAGATGATGGAGGAGAAGGCACGCTGCCTGCAAGTGAAGAACAAACTCGCCAAGGTGCGCAGGAAGGTGGATGCTGCCCACTGGAACTTAGGCCTCTACAAGAAGATGGCCGACGACCTGCACCGAGAATGGCAGAGAATCTCCTCCTTGCATGACCGAGAGCGCCTCCTGGTGGAGAACAGAAGTGAGGAGAGCCAGAAGGCTGTTCTGTGGGCAGAGAGGGAGTTCCAAAGGCTCAAGGAAGAAAACCATTGCCTCAGGCAGAAGCTGGCCAACTCTGGGCCCAAGGTCCAGCCTGTCTCCGGGGGGCCTCCTGCTCCTGCTCCTGCTCCAGCTCCAGCTCCTGCTCCTGCTCTTCTGGGCACAGCCTCCAAATGCCCTCAAGGGCCACAGGCTCCCCTCAAAGCCCAGAAGCCCAAGAAGGGAGCAAGGGTGCACTGGCCAGACTCCAAGTTCTCGGGTCCCCTGCAGGTCTGATTCCCTTTCCCAGCAGCCACCAACACTCACAACCAGAGCACAAAAGCTCCTGTGCTTCCTTACCCCTTCAGCCACACCCATTGCTCCTTTGACTGGAGATCCACCCCATTCTTGAACTGATGCTACCTATTCCCAATAGCCATGTGAGAGAGCATTTTTCATTGTTAAGGACCAAAAAAATAAAACGATCCAATTGCTGACCCTACTGCGACTGAGAATTGATTGTATGAAGGGATTCTATGCCAAGCAACGAAGGGTTTTAAGTGTCCTTTACTGATCACTTAATTGTCCCAATAACCCAGTGTGTCATATACTACTGAGGTTCAGAGAGGGGACACAACTTGCCCCAAGATCACACAGCTAGTGAATTTCAGAGCTCCCATTCCAAGCCAAGGTTGTCTCATTACCCACTGATGTGAAAATAACTACCACTCCTACCACTACGATGACTTCTGCTTCTTCATTTCTGAGAGAGAGAAAGAGCGAGGGCACACACACATGCAAGCGGGGGAGGGGCAGGGAGAGAGAGATTCCTAGACAGCCTTCGACTCAAGTGCACAACCAGACGCTGGGCTGGATTTCACAGACCATGGGACCACGCCCTGAGCCAAAATCAAGAGTCAGACGTTGACCTGACTAAGCCACACAGGCACCCTTCCCTTGTGCAAGGAACTTCTAGGCAAGCTGCTGTAAGGATCCCAGAAGGGCTTGACAAAATTTTCTCATAGGTCACGTTCTAGTTTGGATGCAAGGATTATGGTGATGCCTAGCTGAGGTAAAGTCCCAGCAAAGCATGGAGGGCAGCCTTTCAGGGTCTCCAACGATTCCCTTCGTGGGTACACCTCGTTTTGTGTTCCATACTCTACCACTGGATTAGAGTCAGGAACTCCTGCCTCACTTCGAAAGGACAGAATATGGCCCGAGAGATAGATAGCATGTCCCTTCTGAGGCTCGTAGACAAAGACACTGGTCTCCTCTTGGGCTTGCTCTCGCTCCCTCACCATTGGTTTCGAGGGAAGCCGCCTGCTCCTTGTGGGCTGTATGATGGAGAGGCCCATGTGGCAAGGAATGAATATTTCTTGCTCACCGCAATGGAGGACCTCTGGCTGCTAGGAGCCACCCGAGTGAGCACACAAGCAGATTTCCCGCCAACAAGCCTGGAGATGACTGAAGACCCACATGACATCTTGACTGCAGCCTTGTGAGAGATCCTGAGACACAGGTCCCTGGCTAGATGCACCTGGATGCCTGGCCCACGGAAACCATATGCGGTTATCAATTGGTGTTGTCGGAAGCCCTCTGGGTTGCGGAAAACATTCAAAAAAGACACAAGGGTGAAGCCACAGTTCTGGCTGCTGACCCACCCCCCTCTCCTGGGCTTGAAATTCCAGGGAAGTCAAGCGATGGTAGCAACCACTGAGAGATTAGGGTAAACAATGCCAGAAAGAGGTCCTCTATTCTGTTCTCCATGTATCTCTCTGAGAGGACATGCCCTCACCTGATCCACCCGAGCCAATAGGTGGCCCATGCAGGAGGAGACAACTGGCCGTGTGGTCCACGTCGGCTGAGAGCACTAGACCCAGCGTCGCAGAGCCTCCTTGAAGCCAGAAAAAGAGCCCAGAAGTTCCCTGGTGTCCCTAGAGAAGGCACAGAAATTAGATGAGTTGAAAGCCTGGGACCTGGTCATTGGGCTTCTGGGCAAGAGGGGAGATGGCCTGTGGAAGGGACACTGCCTGCAACCCCTCTTGGACCAGACCCCACCTGTCTGCTTTGGGATACTGAGGATTAAGACGAGAGTGAACTAGTGTAGAAGAGATGGTGTTCTAATGCTTGGCAGGTTTAAAGCGATTGAAATCGTTGACATTCCTATTCTCCTCGTCCTCAGGACCACCATTAAGGGGAAGGGGCCTTCAAAGAAGCAAGAGGAGTTTATCACTTACAGCAGCCCTGTCAAGTGTCAATATCCAACCACTCCAGTCCCTTCCACCCCCTTGGCAGCCCCACTGCTTTCATAAGGACACAGATACATTCCCCTACAGGCTTTGGAGCAAACGTTAAGTTTTGATTTCTCTAAGATAAATGCCATAGTGCCATGACCTGCTCCTATGGTGGTAGCAAGTCTAGTTCTCAAAGAATCTGTGTGGAAGGGTTGAGCCACTCTATTGGACACCTGAAATTGATATTATACTGCATGTGAACGGGAATGTAACTCATGGCTTGGAAAAGGAAAAGAAACTCTTAACTGTTTTCAAGAGTCAGCTCTATCATTTTCCATTCCCAACTGTGATGCGGGAGTGATCCAGTCATTCCACATCCTGCCTTGCATTTGGTGGTGGGGTCTCTCTCTCCCTCTCTGGCGCATTTGGTTTGAATCACTGTGATAGGTGTGCAGTGAGAGCTCACTGGAGTTTTCATTTGAATTGCCCCAATGGCAACTTTCTATGTGGTTTCCATCTGTCTACGCTTTGGTAAAGGTGGCAGGCCCTTTACTTTTTCCCCACCCCCCTTCTATTTCCTTTTGCTAACTAGATTGCATGCTTACTTGGGGATCAAATTCTGAGTTTCCATGCTTCAGACAGGAGTCCTCTATTAGCTATGTGATTTGGACCTATTTCCTCCAAGTTGGTAGCTTGTCTTTTGGGTCTTCTTAAGGAGGTCTTTCACACGGCACAGATTTACAATTCTGATTGTTAATTAATCAACTTTACCTTAGGGAAAATAATTTGATGTTCGACTGGAGGATTCTTTACCTAGCTTTCCATTCTGGAAATTTTCCCCCACATTTTCCCTATAAGATTTATCATTTTCCATGTAAGGCAGTGATTAATTTTGAGCTACTTTTTAAAATACTCTTTTTTTCTTTTTTTCCTTTGGGAGAGTGAACATGTGCATGAGCGGGCAGGGGCCTGGAGGGAGAAGGGAAAAGAGCATCCTCAAGCAGCCTCGCCAGTGAGCTTGGAGCCTGACTTTGTCCCGGGACGCTGAGAGCTTGACAAGAGCCGAAATCAAGAGCTGGCTGCCGCACAGGCTGCCTCACCCAGGCAGCCTGAGTTAAGTTTTGTATAGGGTTTGATACTTAGATTGTGGTCCCCGGCCTCCTCGTCCTCCACCTCCTCCTCCCCTCTCCCGCTCCCTCTTCTGCTTCTCCTTCTTCTTTGCCTATGCATGTCCACTTGCTCTAGCACCATTTATTCAAAACGCTGTCACTCCTCCACTGAACGGCTTTTTACCTTTGTCAAGGCCCCATTCGACATATGGGTGTAGTTCTCTTTCTGGGTCCCTGATTCTGTTCCACTTATCCATCTTTATTCTGTTCCATTGGTCTAGCTCTTCCCCAACACCACGCACTTTTGATTACTGTAGACGAATATCTTGAAATGGGGTAGAAGGATTCTTCTGGTTTTCTTCTTTAGTTTTAGTTTCTCCTCTTTTTCTAGGTTCTAAAATAGAAAGATTATAGTTTTGAGACTCCTTTTCTTTTTAGAGAGAGAGACAGAGACAGAGACAGAGACAGAGAAAGGGAAGCGGTGCAGAAAGAGAGAGAGATGATTAAGCAGCCACTATGCCCAGCTCCAGCACAATGTAGGTTCAGCCTCACTATCCCAAGGTTGACCATGACCCGAGTCAAAATCAAGAGTTGGACTAACTGACTGAGCCACCCAGATGCTCCTCCTCCTTTCTAATGTATGCATTGAGTGCTATAAATTGAGCTCTCTGTTGATTTAGCTGTGTCCCACCAATTTTAATACGTTGAAGTTTTATTTTCCTTCGGTTCAGTGCACTGAAATTTTATCTTTTGTCTCCGATAATCTAGAAAGTTACTTTCTACGTGTTTAGATTTTGTTATGTTTCTCCCTTTGATATCTAGTTTCATTTTTAACTTTTTTTTATAAGTGTCAAAGTTTAATTCCAAGACAATGCTACATAGGGTTGCATTTTTTTCAGGTACACAATATAGAGATTCTCCTCCGCTGCCCAACGACTGTTAGCTCCTGTTGCCAGGCACTGATTTGCGTTGGGAGTCTCGGGTGCACCTCCCCCACCCCTACTCCCTTCAGCTCCTGTTGTTGCCAGGCACTGGTTTGCATTGGAGACGGAACCCTCGTAGGGGTTCCAAGCAGTTTCTAGTGGCCGAGAGGACACTGGTGATCAGAGACAAAGCCCCCAGGCTCTCTGGAGCCAGCTGGTGGCCATTACAATGTCTCCCCACACAGTTCTGGAGCCGCTGGGGGCTCTCCGGGTACAGCTGTGGGCTTCTGGGTTGCCGATAATCGAACGTTGGCCACATGGGCCACGAGACTCTGGGTTTGGCTGGGAGATCCTCGTGTGCACTGTGTTGCTGGTGTTCATTCCAGTAAAGTGTGGACTCCGCTTAAGAGGAAGAAAGGGGCCCTGTGCCCAGAATGAAGTATCTGGAAAAGACATGGAGAAGACCGACCCGGATGCACCAGCCCATGGAGCCGTCGCATCATCGGAGCACAAGGCCAGTCCTCTCCCGCTACAGATCCTTGCTCTGGCTGCCCTGAATCAAGATGTCGGGTACTTTTCTGTGGGAGACGCTACGCAACTGCTGAAGGGAGTTCGGCAAAGGCTGTTGAAGAAGAGCCCTCACCAGCTCACCGATGAAAATCCCATCTGTGGAGCAGCCCAGGACGATGGAGAACCCCCTGCGAGGAATATGCCAGAAGACTTCAAGGACAGCCCTGATCTGCGGGGAAGTGCAGACCCTCTGTCTCAGGACATTGGCAGCTGTGGACTGAGAGGGCAGGAAGAGGCAGGGGAGGCAGGCAGGCCAGAGCTTCCTGACGGAGGTGTGCCGTGGCAGGCCCCCGCTGAGGGCCAGAGCCAACACCACACCCTCAGCCAGATCCTACTGACGGTGATGCATCTGCTAGAGCTCCTTCGAGATCATCTGGAAGGTGGGGGCTCAAGGAGGCAGGTGCAGACTGGCTCCTCCTCCACTGATCACGTGCCCCGTGGGAGCCCCCTGAATCAAGGAAAGCCATCCAGGGCACTGAAGAAGGCACGTCAGGGGAATGAAGAGCTCCCAGGAAACACAACAATCCACCAAGCTGAGCAGGTATCTTTTCACCAGCGAAACAGCCTCCTGGAAAGGGAGATTCAGAAGCTGCACCTGAAGCTCGAGGCAGAGCCTAAGCTGTGCGAAGAGCACCTCAAACACCTGGAGAGGAAGATGATGGAGGAGAAGGCACGCTGCCTGCAAGTGAAGAACGAACTCGCCAAGGTGCGCAGGAAGGTGGATGCTGCCCACTGGAACTTAGGCCTCTACAAGAAGATGGCCGACGACCTGCACTGAGAATGGCAGAGAATCTCCTCCTTGCATGACCGAGAGCGCCTCCTGGTGGAGAACAGAAGTGAGGAGAGCCAGAAGGCTGTTCTGTGGGCAGAGAGGGAGTTCCAAAGGCTCAAGGAAGAAAACCATTGCCTCAGGCAGAAGCTGGCCAACTCTGGGCCCAAGGTCCAGCCTGTCTCCGGGGGGCCTCCTGCTCCTGCTCCTGCTCCAGCTCCTGCTCTTCTGGGCACAGCCTCCAAATGCCCTCAAGGGCCACAGGCTCCCCTCAAAGCCCAGAAGCCCAAGAAGGGAGCAAGGGTGCACTGGCCAGACTCCAAGTTCTCGGGTCCCCTGCAGGTCTGATTCCCTTTCCCAGCAGCCACCGACACTCACAACCAGAGCACAAAAGCTCCTGTGCTTCCTTACCCCTTCAGCCACACCCATTGCTCCTTTGACTGGAGATCCACCCCATTCTTGAACTGATGCTACCTATTCCCAATAGCCATGTGAGAGAGCATTTTTCATTGTTAAGGACCAAAAAAATAAAACGATCCAATTGCTGATCCTACTGCGACTGAGAATTGATTGTATGAAGGGATTCTATGCCAAGCAACGAAGGGTTTTAAGTGTCCTTTACTGATCACTTAATTGTCCCAATAACCCAGTGTGTCATATACTACTGAGGTTCAGAGAGGGGACACAACTTGCCCCAAGATCACACAGCTAGTGAATTTCAGAGCTCCCATTCCAAGCCAAGGTTGTCTAATTACCCACTGATGTGAAAATAACTACCACTCCTACCACTACGATGACTTCTGCTTCTTCATTTCTGAGAGAGAGAAAGAGCGAGGGCACACACACATGCAAGCGGGGGAGGGGCAGGGAGAGAGAGATTCCTAGACAGCCTTCGACTCAAGTGCACAACCAGACGCTGGGCTGGATTTCACAGACCATGGGACCACGCCCTGAGCCAAAATCAAGAGTCAGACGTTGACCTGACTAAGCCACACAGGCACCCTTCCCTTGTGCAAGGAACTTCTAGGCAAGCTGCTGTAAGGATCCCAGAAGGGCTTGACAAAATTTTCTCATAGATCACGTTCTAGTTTGGATGCAAGGATTATGGTGATGCCTAGCTGAGGTAAAGTCCCAGCAAAGCATGGAGGGCAGCCTTTCAGGGTCTCCAACGATTCCCTTCGTGGGTACACCTCGTTTTGTGTTCCATACTCTACCACTGGATTAGAGTCAGGAACTCCTGCCTCACTTCGAAAGGACAGAATATGGCCCGAGAGATAGATAGCATGTCCCTTCTGAGGCTCGTAGACAAAGACACTGGTCTCCTCTTGGGCTTGCTCTCGCTCCCTCACCATTGGTTTCGAGGGAAGCCGCCTGCTCCTTGTGGGCTGTATGATGGAGAGGCCCATGTGGCAAGGAATGAATATTTCTTGCTCACCGCAATGGAGGACCTCTGGCTGCTAGGAGCCACCCGAGTGAGCACACAAGCAGATTTCCCGCCAACAAGCCTGGAGATGACTGAAGACCCACATGACATCTTGACGGCAGCCTTGTGAGAGATCCTGAGACACAGGTCCCTGGCTAGATGCACCTGGATGCCTGGCCCACGGAAACCATATGCGGTTATCAATTGGTGTTGTCGGAAGCCCTCTGGGTTGCGGAAAACATTCAAAAAAGACACAAGGGTGAAGCCACAGTTCTGGCTGCTGACCCACCCCCCTCTCCTGGGCTTGAAATTCCAGGGAAGTCAAGCGATGGTAGCAACCACTGAGAGATTAGGGTAAACAATGCCAGAAAGAGGTCCTCTATTCTGTTCTCCATGTATCTCTCTGAGAGGACATGCCCTCACCTGATCCACCCGAGCCAATAGGTGGCCCATGCAGGAGGAGACAACTGGCCGTGTGGTCCACGTCGGCTGAGAGCACTAGACCCAGCGTCGCAGAGCCTCCTTGAAGCCAGAAAAAGAGCCCAGAAGTTCCCTGGTGTCCCTAGAGAAGGCACAGAAATTAGATGAGTTGAAAGCCTGGGACCTGGTCATTGGGCTTCTGGGCAAGAGGGGAGATGGCCTGTGGAAGGCACACTGCCTGCAACCCCTCTTGGACCAGACCCCACCTGTCTGCTTTGGGATACTGAGGATTAAGACGAGAGTGAACTAGTGTAGAAGAGATGGTGTTCTAATGCTTGGCAGGTTTAAAGCGATTGAAATCGTTGAAATTCCTATTCTCCTCGTCCTCAGGACCACCATTAAGGGGAAGCGGCCTTCAAAGAAGCAAGAGGAGTTTATCACTTACAGCAGCCCTGTCAAGTGTCAATATCCAACCACTCCAGTCCCTTCCACCCCCTTGGCAGCCCCACTGCTTTCATAAGGACACAGATACATTCCCCTACAGGCTTTGGAGCAAACGTTAAGTTTTGATTTCTCTAAGATAAATGCCATAGTGCCATGACCTGCTCCTAAGGCGGTAGCAAGTCTAGTTCTCAAAGAATCTGTGTGGAAGGGTTGAGCCACTCTATTGGACACCTGAAATTGATATTATACTGCATGTGAACGGGAATGTAACTCAAGGTTGGAAAAGGAAAAGAAACTCTTAACTGTTTTCAAGAGTCAGCTCTATCATTTTCCATTCCCAACTGTGATGCGGGAGTGATCCTGTCATTCCACATCCTGCCTTGCATTTGGTGGTGGGTTCTCTCTCTCCCTCTCTGGCGCATTTGGTTTGAATCACTGTGATAGGTGTGCAGTGAGAGCTCACTGGAGTTTTCATTTGAATTGCCCCAATGGCAACTTTCTATGTGGTTTCCATCTGTCTACGCTTTGGTAAAGGTGGCAGGCCCTTTACTTTTTCCCCACCCCCCTTCTATTTCCTTTTGCTAACTAGATTGCATGCTTACTTGGGGATCAAATTCTGAGTTTCCATGCTTCAGACAGGAGTCCTCTATTAGCTATGTGATTTGGACCTATTTCCTCCAAGTTGGTAGCTTGTCTTTTGGGTCTTCTTAAGGAGGTCTTTCACACGGCACAGATTTACAATTCTGATTGTTGGATAAAGTCTAATTAATCAACTTTACCTTAGGGAAAATAATTTGATGTTCGACTGGAGGATTCTTTACCTAGCTTTCCATTCTGGAAATTTTCCCCCACATTTTCCCTATAAGATTTATCATTTTCCATGTAAGGCAGTGATTAATTTTGAGCTACTTTTTAAAATACTCTGTTTTTCTTTTTTTCCTTTGGGAGAGTGAACATGTGCATGAGCGGGCAGGGGCCTGGAGGGAGAAGGGAAAAGAGCATCCTCAAGCAGCCTCGCCAGTGAGCTTGGAGCCTGACTTTGTCCCGGGACGCTGAGAGCTTGACAAGAGCCGAAATCAAGAGCTGGCTGCCGCACAGGCTGCCTCACCCAGGCAGCCTGAGTTAAGTTTTGTATAGGGTTTGATACTTAGATTGTGGTCCCCGGCCTCCTCGTCCTCCACCTCCTCCTCCCCTCTCCCGCTCCCTCTTCTGCTTCTCCTTCTTCTTTGCCTATGCATGTCCACTTGCTCTAGCACCATTTATTCAAAACGCTGTCACTCCTCCACTGAACGGCTTTTTACCTTTGTCAAGGCCCCATTCGACATATGGGTGTAGTTCTCTTTCTGGGTCCCTGATTCTGTTCCACTTATCCATCTTTATTCTGTTCCATTGGTCTAGCTCTTCACCAACACCACGCACTTTTGATTACTGTAGACGAATATCTTGAAATGGGGTAGAAGGATTCTTCTGGTTTTCCTCTTCAGTTTTAGTTTCTCCTCTTTTTCTAGGTTCTAAAATAGAAAGATTATAGTTTTGAGACTCCTTTTCTTTTTAGAGAGAGAGACAGAGACAGAGACAGAGACAGAGAAAGGGAAGCGGTGCAGAAAGAGAGAGAGATGATTAAGCAGCCACTATGCCCAGCACCAGCACAATGTAGGTTCAGCCTCACTATCCCAAGGTTGACCATGACCCGAGTCAAAATCAAGAGTTGGACTAACTGACTGAGCCACCCAGATGCTCCTCCTCCTTTCTAATGTATGCATTGAGTGCTATAAATTGAGCTCTCTGTTGATTTAGCTGTGTCCCACCAATTTTAATACGTTGTAGTTTTATTTTCCTTCGGTTCAGTGCACTGAAATTTTATCTTTTGTCTCCGATAATCTAGAAAGTTACTTTCTACGTGTTTAGATTTTGTTATGTTTCTCCCTTTGATATCTAGTTTCATTTTTAACTTTTTTTTATAAGTGTCAAAGTTTAATTCCAAGACAATGCTACATAGGGTTGCATTTTTTTCAGGTACACAATATAGAGATTCTCCTCCGCTGCCCAACGACTGTTAGCTCCTGTTGCCAGGCACTGATTTGCGTTGGAGTCTCGGGTGCACCTCCCCCACCCCTACTCCCTTCAGCTCCTGTTGTTGCCAGGCACTGGTTTGCATTGGAGACGGAACCCTCGTAGGGGTTCCAAGCAGTTTCTAGTGGCCGAGAGGACACTGGTGATCAGAGACAAAGCCCCCAGGCTCTCTGGAGCCAGCTGGTGGCCATTACAATGTCTCCCCACACAGTTCTGGAGCCGCTGTGGGCTCTCCGGGAACAGCTGTGGGCTTCTGGGTTGCCGATAATCGAACGTTGGCCACATGGGCCACGAGACTCTGGGTTTGGCTGGGAGATCCTCGTGTGCACTGTGTTGCTGGTGTTCATTCCAGTAAAGTGTGGACTCCGCTTAAGAGGAAGAAAGGGGCCCTGTGCCCAGAATGAAGTATCTGGAAAAGACATGGAGAAGACCGACCCGGATGCACCAGCCCATGGAGCCGTCGCATCATCGGAGCACAAGGCCAGTCCTCTCCCGCTACAGATCCTTGCTCTGGCTGCCCTGAATCAAGATGTCGGGTACTTTTCTGTGGGAGACGCTACGCAACTGCTGAAGGGAGTTCGGCAAAGGCTGTTGAAGAAGAGCCCTCACCAGCTCACCGATGAAAATCCCATCTGTGGAGCAGCCCAGGACGATGGAGAACCCCCTGCGAGGAATATGCCAGAAGACTTCCAGGACAGCCCTGATCTGCGGGGAAGTGCAGACCCTCTGTCTCAGGACATTGGCAGCTGTGGACTGAGAGGGCAGGAAGAGGCAGGGGAGGCAGGCAGGCCAGAGCTTCCTGACGGAGGTGTGCCGTGGCAGGCCCCCGCTGAGGGCCAGAGCCAACACCACACCCTCAGCCAGATCCTACTGACGGTGATGCATCTGCTAGAGCTCCTTCGAGATCATCTGGAAGGTGGGGGCTCAAGGAGGCAGGTGCAGACTGGCTCCTCCTCCACTGATCACGTGCCCCGTGGGAGCCCCCTGAATCAAGGAAAGCCATCCAGGGCACTGAAGAAGGCACGTCAGGGGAATGAAGAGCTCCCAGGAAACACAACAATCCACCAAGCTGAGCAAGTATCTTTTCACCAGCGAAACAGCCTCCTGGAAAGGGAGATTCAGAAGCTGCACCTGAAGCTCGAGGCAGAGCCTAAGCTGTGCGAAGAGCACCTCAAACACCTGGAGAGGAAGATGATGGAGAAGGCACGCTGCCTGCAAGTGAAGAACGAACTCGCCAAGGTGCGCAGGAAGGTGGATGCTGCCCACTGGAACTTAGGCCTCTACAAGAAGATGGCCGACGACCTGCACCGAGAATGGCAGAGAATCTCCTCCTTGCATGACCGAGAGCGCCTCCTGGTGGAGAACAGAAGTGAGGAGAGCCAGAAGGCTGTTCTGTGGGCAGAGAGGGAGTTCCAAAGGCTCAAGGAAGAAAACCATTGCCTCAGGCAGAAGCTGGCCAACTCTGGGCCCAAGGTCCAGCCTGTCTCCGGGGGGCCTCCTGCTCCTGCTCCTGCTCCTGCTCCAGCTCCAGCTCCTGCTCCTGCTCTTCTGGGCACAGCCTCCAAATGCCCTCAAGGGCCACAGGCTCCCCTCAAAGCCCAGAAGCCCAAGAAGGGAGCAAGGGTGCACTGGCCAGACTCCAAGTTCTCGGGTCCCCTGCAGGTCTGATTCCCTTTCCCAGCAGCCACCAACACTCACAACCAGAGCACAAAAGCTCCTGTGCTTCCTTACCCCTTCAGCCACACCCATTGCTCCTTTGACTGGAGATCCACCCCATTCTTGAACTGATGCTACCTATTCCCAATAGCCATGTGAGAGAGCATTTTTCATTGTTAAGGACCAAAAAAATAAAACGATCCAATTGCTGACCCTACTGCGACTGAGAATTGATTGTATGAAGGGATTCTATGCCAAGCAACCAAGGGTTTTAAGTGTCCTTTACTGATCACTTAATTGTCCCAATAACCCAGTGTGTCATATACTACTGAGGTTCAGAGAGGGGACACAACTTGCCCCAAGATCACACAGCTAGTGAATTTCAGAGCTCCCATTCCAAGCCAAGGTTGTCTAATTACCCACTGATGTGAAAATAACTACCACTCCTACCACTACGATGACTTCTGCTTCTTCATTTCTGAGAGAGAGAAAGAGCGAGGGCACACACACATGCAAGCGGGGGAGGGGCAGGGAGAGAGAGATTCCTAGACAGCCTTCGACTCAAGTGCACAACCAGACGCTGGGCTGGATTTCACAGACCATGGGACCACGCCCTGAGCCAAAATCAAGAGTCAGACGTTGACCTGACTAAGCCACACAGGCACCCTTCCCTTGTGCAAGGAACTTCTAGGCAAGCTGCTGTAAGGATCCCAGAAGGGCTTGACAAAATTTTCTCATAGGTCACGTTCTAGTTTGGATGCAAGGATTATGGTGATGCCTAGCTGAGGTAAAGTCCCAGCAAAGCATGGAGGGCAGCCTTTCAGGGTCTCCAACGATTCCCTTCGTGGGTACACCTCGTTTTGTGTTCCATACTCTACCACTGGATTAGAGTCAGGAACTCCTGCCTCACTTCGAAAGGACAGAATATGGCCCGAGAGATAGATAGCATGTCCCTTCTGAGGCTCGTAGACAAAGACACTGGTCTCCTCTTGGGCTTGCTCTCGCTCCCTCACCATTGGTTTCGAGGGAAGCCGCCTGCTCCTTGTGGGCTGTATGATGGAGAGGCCCATGTGGCAAGGAATGAATATTTCTTGCTCACCGCAATGGAGGACCTCTGGCTGCTAGGAGCCACCCGAGTGAGCACACAAGCAGATTTCCCGCCAACAAGCCTGGAGATGACTGAAGACCCACATGACATCTTGACTGCAGCCTTGTGAGAGATCCTGAGACACAGGTCCCTGGCTAGATGCACCTGGATGCCTGGCCCACGGAAACCATATGCGGTTATCAATTGGTGTTGTCGGAAGCCCTCTGGGTTGCGGAAAACATTCAAAAAAGACACAAGGGTGAAGCCACAGTTCTGGCTGCTGACCCACCCCCCTCTCCTGGGCTTGAAATTCCAGGGAAGTCAAGCGATGGTAGCAACCACTGAGAGATTAGGGTAAACAATGCCAGAAAGAGGTCCTCTATTCTGTTCTCCATGTATCTCTCTGAGAGGACATGCCCTCACCTGATCCACCCGAGCCAATAGGTGGCCCATGCAGGAGGAGACAACTGGCCGTGTGGTCCACGTCGGCTGAGAGCACTAGACCCAGCGTCGCAGAGCCTCCTTGAAGCCAGAAAAAGAGCCCAGAAGTTCCCTGGTGTCCCTAGAGAAGGCACAGAAATTAGATGAGTTGAAAGCCTGGGACCTGGTCATTGGGCTTCTGGGCAAGAGGGGAGATGGCCTGTGGAAGGGACACTGCCTGCAACCCCTCTTGGACCAGACCCCACCTGTCTGCTTTGGGATACTGAGGATTAAGACGAGAGTGAACTAGTGTAGAAGAGATGGTGTTCTAATGCTTGGCAGGTTTAAAGCGATTGAAATCGTTGACATTCCTATTCTCCTCGTCCTCAGGACCACCATTAAGGGGAAGCGGCCTTCAAAGAAGCAAGAGGAGTTTATCACTTACAGCAGCCCTGTCAAGTGTCAATATCCAACCACTCCAGTCCCTTCCACCCCCTTGGCAGCCCCACTGCTTTCATAAGGACACAGATACATTCCCCTACAGGCTTTGGAGCAAACGTTAAGTTTTGATTTCTCTAAGATAAATGCCATAGTGCCATGACCTGCTCCTAAGGCGGTAGCAAGTCTAGTTCTCAAAGAATCTGTGTGGAAGGGTTGAGCCACTCTATTGGACACCTGAAATTGATATTATACTGCATGTGAACGGGAATGTAACTCACGGCTTGGAAAAGGAAAAGAAACTCTTAACTGTTTTCAAGAGTCAGCTCTATCATTTTCCATTCCCAACTGTGATGCGGGAGTGATCCTGTCATTCCACATCCTGCCTTGCATTTGGTGGTGGGGTCTCTCTCTCCCTCTCTGGCGCATTTGGTTTGAATCACTGTGATAGGTGTGCAGTGAGAGCTCACTGGAGTTTTCATTTGAATTGCCCCAATGGCAACTTTCTATGTGGTTTCCATCTGTCTACGCTTTGGTAAAGGTGGCAGGCCCTTTACTTTTTCCCCACCCCCGTTCTATTTCCTTTTGCTAACTAGATTGCATGCTTACTTGGGGATCAAATTCTGAGTTTCCATGCTTCAGACAGGAGTCCTCTATTAGCTATGTGATTTGGACCTATTTCCTCCAAGTTGGTAGCTTGTCTTTTGGGTCTTCTTAAGGAGGTCTTTCACACGGCACAGATTTACAATTCTGATTGTTAATTAATCAACTTTACCTTAGGGAAAATAATTTGATGTTCGACTGGAGGATTCTTTACCTAGCTTTCCATTCTGGAAATTTTCCCCCACATTTTCCCTATAAGATTTATCATTTTCCATGTAAGGCAGTGATTATTTTTGAGCTACTTTTTAAAATACTCTTTTTTTCTTTTTTTCCTTTGGGAGAGTGAACATGTGCATGAGCGGGCAGGGGCCTGGAGGGAGAAGGGAAAAGAGCATCCTCAAGCAGCCTCGCCAGTGAGCTTGGAGCCTGACTTTGTCCCGGGACGCTGAGAGCTTGACAAGAGCCGAAATCAAGAGCTGGCTGCCGCACAGGCTGCCTCACCCAGGCAGCCTGAGTTAAGTTTTGTATAGGGTTTGATACTTAGATTGTGGTCCCCGGCCTCCTCGTCCTCCACCTCCTCCTCCCCTCTCCCGCTCCCTCTTCTGCTTCTCCTTCTTCTTTGCCTATGCATGTCCACTTGCTCTAGCACCATTTATTCAAAACGCTGTCACTCCTCCACTGAACGGCTTTTTACCTTTGTCAAGGCCCCATTCGACATATGGGTGTAGTTCTCTTTCTGGGTCCCTGATTCTGTTCCACTTATCCATCTTTATTCTGTTCCATTGGTCTAGCTCTTCCCCAACACCACGCACTTTTGATTACTGTAGACGAATATCTTGAAATGGGGTAGAAGGATTCTTCTGGTTTTCTTCTTCAGTTTTAGTTTCTCCTCTTTTTCTAGGTCCTAAAATAGAAAGATTATAGTTTTGAGACTCCTTTTCTTTTTAGAGAGAGAGACAGAGACAGAGACAGAGAAAGGGAAGCGGTGCAGAAAGAGAGAGAGATGATTAAGCAGCCACTATGCCCAGCTCCAGCACAATGTAGGTTCAGCCTCACTATCCCAAGGTTGACCATGACCCGAGTCAAAATCAAGAGTTGGACTAACTGACTGAGCCACCCAGATGCTCCTCCTCCTTTCTAATGTATGCATTGAGTGCTATAAATTGAGCTCTCTGTTGATTTAGCTGTGTCCCACCAATTTTAATACGTTGAAGTTTTATTTTCCTTCGGTTCAGTGCACTGAAATTTTATCTTTTGTCTCCGATAATCTAGAAAGTTACTTTCTACGTGTTTAGATTTTGTTATGTTTCTCCCTTTGATATCTAGTTTCATTTTTAACTTTTTTTTATAAGTGTCAAAGTTTAATTCCAAGACAATGCTACATAGGGTTGCATTTTTTTCAGGTACACAATATAGAGATTCTCCTCCGCTGCCCAACGACTGTTAGCTCCTGTTGCCAGGCACTGATTTGCGTTGGGAGTCTCGGGTGCACCTCCCCCACCCCTACTCCCTTCAGCTCCTGTTGTTGCCAGGCACTGGTTTGCATTGGAGACGGAACCCTCGTAGGGGTTCCAAGCAGTTTCTAGTGGCCGAGAGGACACTGGTGATCAGAGACAAAGCCCCCAGGCTCTCTGGAGCCAGCTGGTGGCCATTACAATGTCTCCCCACACAGTTCTGGAGCCGCTGGGGGCTCTCCGGGTACAGCTGTGGGCTTCTGGGTTGCCGATAATCGAACGTTGGCCACATGGGCCACGAGACTCTGGGTTTGGCTGGGAGATCCTCGTGTGCACTGTGTTGCTGGTGTTCATTCCAGTAAAGTGTGGACTCCGCTTAAGAGGAAGAAAGGGGCCCTAGGCCCAGAATGAAGTATCTGGAAAAGACATGGAGAAGACCGACCCGGATGCACCAGCCCATGGAGCCGTCGCATCATCGGAGCACAAGGCCAGTCCTCTCCCGCTACAGATCCTTGCTCTGGCTGCCCTGAATCAAGATGTCGGGTACTTTTCTGTGGGAGACGCTACGCAACTGCTGAAGGGAGTTCGGCAAAGGCTGTTGAAGAAGAGCCCTCACCAGCTCACCGATGAAAATCCCATCTGTGGAGCAGCCCAGGACGATGGAGAACCCCCTGCGAGGAATATGCCAGAAGACTTCAAGGACAGCCCTGATCTGCGGGGAAGTGCAGACCCTCTGTCTCAGGACATTGGCAGCTGTGGACTGAGAGGGCAGGAAGAGGCAGGGGAGGCAGGCAGGCCAGAGCTTCCTGACGGAGGTGTGCCGTGGCAGGCCCCCGCTGAGGGCCAGAGCCAACACCACACCCTCAGCCAGATCCTACTGACGGTGATGCATCTGCTAGAGCTCCTTCGAGATCATCTGGAAGGTGGGGGCTCAAGGAGGCAGGTGCAGACTGGCTCCTCCTCCACTGATCACGTGCCCCGTGGGAGCCCCCTGAATCAAGGAAAGCCATCCAGGGCACTGAAGAAGGCACGTCAGGGGAATGAAGAGCTCCCAGGAAACACAACAATCCACCAAGCTGAGCAAGTATCTTTTCACCAGCGAAACAGCCTCCTGGAAAGGGAGATTCAGAAGCTGCACCTGAAGCTCGAGGCAGAGCCTAAGCTGTGCGAAGAGCACCTCAAACACCTGGAGAGGAAGATGATGGAGGAGAAGGCACGCTGCCTGCAAGTGAAGAACGAACTCGCCAAGGTGCGCAGGAAGGTGGATGCTGCCCACTGGAACTTAGGCCTCTACAAGAAGATGGCCGACGACCTGCACCGAGAATGGCAGAGAATCTCCTCCTTGCATGACCGAGAGCGCCTCCTGGTGGAGAACAGAAGTGAGGAGAGCCAGAAGGCTGTTCTGTGGGCAGAGAGGGAGTTCCAAAGGCTCAAGGAAGAAAACCATTGCCTCAGGCAGAAGCTGGCCAACTCTGGGCCCAAGGTCCAGCCTGTCTCCGGGGGGCCTCCTGCTCCTGCTCCTGCTCCTGCTCCAGCTCCAGCTCCTGCTCCTGCTCTTCTGGGCACAGCCTCCAAATGCCCTCAAGGGCCACAGGCTCCCCTCAAAGCCCAGAAGCCCAAGAAGGGAGCAAGGGTGCACTGCCAGACTCCAAGTTCTCGGGTCCCCTGCAGGTCTGATTCCCTTTCCCAGCAGCCACCAACACTCACAACCAGAGCACAAAAGCTCCTGTGCTTCCTTACCCCTTCAGCCACACCCATTGCTCCTTTGACTGGAGATCCACCCCATTCTTGAACTGATGCTACCTATTCCCAATAGCCATGTGAGAGAGCATTTTTCATTGTTAAGGACCAAAAAAATAAAACGATCCAATTGCTGATCCTACTGCGACTGAGAATTGATTGTATGAAGGGATTCTATGCCAAGCAATGAAGGGTTTTAAGTGTCCTTTACTGATCACTTAATTGTCCCAATAACCCAGTGTGTCATATACTACTGAGGTTCAGAGAGGGGACACAACTTGCCCCAAGATCACACAGCTAGTGAATTTCAGAGCTCCCATTCCAAGCCAAGGTTGTCTAATTACCCACTGATGTGAAAATAACTACCACTCCTACCACTACGATGACTTCTGCTTCTTCATTTCTGAGAGAGAGAAAGAGCGAGGGCACACACACATGCAAGCGGGGGAGGGGCAGGGAGAGAGAGATTCCTAGACAGCCTTCGACTCAAGTGCACAACCAGACGCTGGGCTGGATTTCACAGACCATGGGACCACGCCCTGAGCCAAAATCAAGAGTCAGACGTTGACCTGACTAAGCCACACAGGCACCCTTCCCTTGTGCAAGGAACTTCTAGGCAAGCTGCTGTAAGGATCCCAGAAGGGCTTGACAAAATTTTCTCATAGGTCACGTTCTAGTTTGGATGCAAGGATTATGGTGATGCCTAGCTGAGGTAAAGTCCCAGCAAAGCATGGAGGGCAGCCTTTCAGGGTCTCCAACGATTCCCTTCGTGGGTACACCTCGTTTTGTGTTCCATACTCTACCACTGGATTAGAGTCAGGAACTCCTGCCTCACTTCGAAAGGACAGAATATGGCCCGAGAGATAGATAGCATGTCCCTTCTGAGGCTCGTAGACAAAGACACTGGTCTCCTCTTGGGCTTGCTCTCGCTCCCTCACCATTGGTTTCGAGGGAAGCCGCCTGCTCCTTGTGGGCTGTATGATGGAGAGGCCCATGTGGCAAGGAATGAATATTTCTTGCTCACCGCAATGGAGGACCTCTGGCTGCTAGGAGCCACCCGAGTGAGCACACAAGCAGATTTCCCGCCAACAAGCCTGGAGATGACTGAAGACCCACATGACATCTTGACGGCAGCCTTGTGAGAGATCCTGAGACACAGGTCCCTGGCTAGATGCACCTGGATGCCTGGCCCACGGAAACCATATGCGGTTATCAATTGGTGTTGTCGGAAGCCCTCTGGGTTGCGGAAAACATTCAAAAAAGACACAAGGGTGAAGCCACAGTTCTGGCTGCTGACCCACCCCCCTCTCCTGGGCTTGAAATTCCAGGGAAGTCAAGCGATGGTAGCAACCACTGAGAGATTAGGGTAAACAATGCCAGAAAGAGGTCCTCTATTCTGTTCTCCATGTATCTCTCTGAGAGGACATGCCCTCACCTGATCCACCCGAGCCAATAGGTGGCCCATGCAGGAGGAGACAACTGGCCGTGTGGTCCACGTCGGCTGAGAGCACTAGACCCAGCGTCGCAGAGCCTCCTTGAAGCCAGAAAAAGAGCCCAGAAGTTCCCTGGTGTCCCTAGAGAAGGCACAGAAATTAGATGAGTTGAAAGCCTGGGACCTGGTCATTGGGCTTCTGGGCAAGAGGGGAAATGGCCTGTGGAAGGGACACTGCCTGCAACCTCTCTTGGACCAGACCCCACCTGTCTGCTTTGGGATACTGAGGATTAAGACGAGAGTGAACTAGTGTAGAAGAGATGGTGTTCTAATGCTTGGCAGGTTTAAAGCGATTGAAATCGTTGACATTCCTATTCTCCTCGTCCTCAGGACCACCATTAAGGGGAAGGGGCCTTCAAAGAAGCAAGAGCAGTTTATCACTTACAGCAGCCCTGTCAAGTGTCAATATCCAACCACTCCAGTCCCTTCTACCCCCTTGGCAGCCCCAATGCTTTCATAAGGACACAGATACATTCCCCTACAGGCTTTGGAGCAACCGTTAAGTTTTGATTTCTCTAAGATAAATGCCATAGTGCCATGACCTGCTCCTATGGTGGTAGCAAGTCTAGTTCTCAAAGAATCTGTGTGGAAGGGTTGAGCCACTCTATTGGACACCTGAAATTGATATTATACTGCATGTGAACGGGAATGTAACTCACGGCTTGGAAAAGGAAAAGAAACTCTTAACTGTTTTCAAGAGTCAGCTCTATCATTTTCCATTCCCAACTGTGATGCGGGAGTGATCCTGTCATTCCACATCCTGCCTTGCATTTGGTGGTGGGGTCTCTCTCTCCCTCTCTGGCGCATTTGGTTTGAATCACTGTGATAGGTGTGCAGTGAGAGCTCACGGGAGTTTTCATTTGAATTGCCCCAATGGCAACTTTCTATGTGGTTTCCATCTGTCTACGCTTTGGTAAAGGTGGCAGGCCCTTTACTTTTTCCCCACCCCCCTTCTATTTCCTTTTGCTAACTAGATTGCATGCTTACTTGGGGATCAAATTCTGAGTTTCCATGCTTCAGACAGGAGTCCTCTATTAGCTATGTGATTTGGACCTATTTCCTCCAAGTTGGTAGCTTGTCTTTTGGGTCTTCTTAAGGAGGTCTTTCACACGGCACAGATTTACAATTCTGATTGTTAATTAATCAACTTTACCTTAGGGAAAATAATTTGATGTTCGACTGGAGGATTCTTTACCTAGCTTTCCATTCTGGAAATTTTCCCCCACATTTTCCCTATAAGATTTATCATTTTCCATGTAAGGCAGTGATTATTTTTGAGCTACTTTTTAAAATACTCTTTTTTTCTTTTTTTCCTTTGGGAGAGTGAACATGTGCATGAGCGGGCAGGGGCCTGGAGGGAGAAGGGAAAAGAGCATCCTCAAGCAGCCTCGCCAGTGAGCTTGGAGCCTGACTTTGTCCCGGGACGCTGAGAGCTTGACAAGAGCCGAAATCAAGAGCTGGCTGCCGCACAGGCTGCCTCACCCAGGCAGCCTGAGTTAAGTTTTGTATAGGGTTTGATACTTAGATTGTGGTCCCCGGCCTCCTCGTCCTCCACCTCCTCCTCCCCTCTCCCGCTCCCTCTTCTGCTTCTCCTTCTTCTTTGCCTATGCATGTCCACTTGCTCTAGCACCATTTATTCAAAACGCTGTCACTCCTCCACTGAACGGCTTTTTACCTTTGTCAAGGCCCCATTCGACATATGGGTGTAGTTCTCTTTCTGGGTCCCTGATTCTGTTCCACTTATCCATCTTTATTCTGTTCCATTGGTCTAGCTCTTCACCAACACCACGCACTTTTGATTACTGTAGACGAATATCTTGAAATGGGGTAGAAGGATTCTTCTGGTTTTCTTCATTAGTTTTAGTTTCTCCTCTTTTTCTAGGTTCTAAAATAGAAAGATTATAGTTTTGAGACTCCTTTTCTTTTTAGAGAGAGAGACAGAGACAGAGACAGAGACAGAGACAGAGAAAGGGAAGCGGTGCAGAAAGAGAGAGAGATGATTAAGCAGCCACTATGCCCAGCACCAGCACAATGTAGGTTCAGCCTCACTATCCCAAGGTTGACCATGACCCGAGTCAAAATCAAGAGTTGGACTAACTGACTGAGCCACCCAGATGCTCCTCCTCCTTTCTAATGTATGCATTGAGTGCTATAAATTGAGCTCTCTGTTGATTTAGCTGTGTCCCACCAATTTTAATACGTTGAAGTTTTATTTTCCTTCGGTTCAGTGCACTGAAATTTTATCTTTTGTCTCCGATAATCTAGAAAGTTACTTTCTACGTGTTTAGATTTTGTTATGTTTCTCCCTTTGATATCTAGTTTCATTTTTAACTTTTTTTTATAAGTGTCAAAGTTTAATTCCAAGACAATGCTACATAGGGTTGCATTTTTTTCAGGTACACAATATAGAGATTCTCCTCCGCTGCCCAACGACTGTTAGCTCCTGTTGCCAGGCACTGATTTGCGTTGGGAGTCTCGGGTGCACCTCCCCCACCCCTACTCCCTTCAGCTCCTGTTGTTGCCAGGCACTGGTTTGCATTGGAGACGGAACCCTCGTAGGGGTTCCAAGCAGTTTCTAGTGGCCGAGAGGACACTGGTGATCAGAGACAAAGCCCCCAGGCTCTCTGGAGCCAGCTGGTGGCCATTACAATGTCTCCCCACACAGTTCTGGAGCCGCTGTGGGCTCTCCGGGTACAGCTGTGGGCTTCTGGGTTGCCGATAATCGAACGTTGGCCACATGGGCCACGAGACTCTGGGTTTGGCTGGGAGATCCTCGTGTGCACTGTGTTGCTGGTGTTCATTCCAGTAAAGTGTGGACTCCGCTTAAGAGGAAGAAAGGGGCCCTGTGCCCAGAATGAAGTATCTGGAAAAGACATGGAGAAGACCGACCCGGATGCACCAGCCCATGGAGCCGTCGCATCATCGGAGCACAAGGCCAGTCCTCTCCCGCTACAGATCCTTGCTCTGGCTGCCCTGAATCAAGATGTCGGGTACTTTTCTGTGGGAGACGCTACGCAACTGCTGAAGGGAGTTCGGCAAAGGCTGTTGAAGAAGAGCCCTCACCAGCTCACCGATGAAAATCCCATCTGTGGAGCAGCCCAGGACGATGGAGAACCCCCTGCGAGGAATATGCCAGAAGACTTCCAGGACAGCCCTGATCTGCGGGGAAGTGCAGACCCTCTGTCTCAGGACATTGGCAGCTGTGGACTGAGAGGGCAGGAAGAGGCAGGGGAGGCAGGCAGGCCAGAGCTTCCTGACGGAGGTGTGCCGTGGCAGGCCCCCGCTGAGGGCCAGAGCCAACACCACACCCTCAGCCAGATCCTACTGACAGTGATGCATCTGCTAGAGCTCCTTCGAGATCATCTGGAAGGTGGGGGCTCAAGGAGGCAGGTGCAGACTGGCTCCTCCTCCACTGATCACGTGCCCCGTGGGAGCCCCCTGAATCAAGGAAAGCCATCCAGGGCACTGAAGAAGGCACGTCAGGGGAATGAAGAGCTCCCAGGAAACACAACAATCCACCAAGCTGAGCAAGTATCTTTTCACCAGCGAAACAGCCTCCTGGAAAGGGAGATTCAGAAGCTGCACCTGAAGCTCGAGGCAGAGCCTAAGCTGTGCGAAGAGCACCTCAAACACCTGGAGAGGAAGATGATGGAGAAGGCACGCTGCCTGCAAGTGAAGAACGAACTCGCCAAGGTGCGCAGGAAGGTGGATGCTGCCCACTGGAACTTAGGCCTCTACAAGAAGATGGCCGACGACCTGCACCGAGAATGGCAGAGAATCTCCTCCTTGCATGACCGAGAGCGCCTCCTGGTGGAGAACAGAAGTGAGGAGAGCCAGAAGGCTGTTCTGTGGGCAGAGAGGGAGTTCCAAAGGCTCAAGGAAGAAAACCATTGCCTCAGGCAGAAGCTGGCCAACTCTGGGCCCAAGGTCCAGCCTGTCTCCGGGGGGCCTCCTGCTCCTGCTCCTGCTCCTGCTCCAGCTCCAGCTCCTGCTCCTGCTCTTCTGGGCACAGCCTCCAAATGCCCTCAAGGGCCACAGGCTCCCCTCAAAGCCCAGAAGCCCAAGAAGGGAGCAAGGGTGCACTGGCCAGACTCCAAGTTCTCGGGTCCCCTGCAGGTCTGATTCCCTTTCCCAGCAGCCACCGACACTCACAACCAGAGCACAAAAGCTCCTGTGCTTCCTTACCCCTTCAGCCACACCCATTGCTCCTTTGACTGGAGATCCACCCCATTCTTGAACTGATGCTACCTATTCCCAATAGCCATGTGAGAGAGCATTTTTCATTGTTAAGGACCAAAAAAATAAAACGATCCAATTGCTGACCCTACTGCGACTGAGAATTGATTGTATGAAGGGATTCTATGCCAAGCAACCAAGGGTTTTAAGTGTCCTTTACTGATCACTTAATTGTCCCAATAACCCAGTGTGTCATATACTACTGAGGTTCAGAGAGGGGACACAACTTGCCCCAAGATCACACAGCTAGTGAATTTCAGAGCTCCCATTCCAAGCCAAGGTTGTCTCATTACCCACTGATGTGAAAATAACTACCACTCCTACCACTACGATGACTTCTGCTTCTTCATTTCTGAGAGAGAGAAAGAGCGAGGGCACACACACATGCAAGCGGGGGAGGGGCAGGGAGAGAGAGATTCCTAGACAGCCTTCGACTCAAGTGCACAACCAGACGCTGGGCTGGATTTCACAGACCATGGGACCACGCCCTGAGCCAAAATCAAGAGTCAGACGTTGACCTGACTAAGCCACACAGGCACCCTTCCCTTGTGCAAGGAACTTCTAGGCAAGCTGCTGTAAGGATCCCAGAAGGGCTTGACAAAATTTTCTCATAGGTCACGTTCTAGTTTGGATGCAAGGATTATGGTGATGCCTAGCTGAGGTAAAGTCCCAGCAAAGCATGGAGGGCAGCCTTTCAGGGTCTCCAACGATTCCCTTCGTGGGTACACCTCGTTTTGTGTTCCATACTCTACCACTGGATTAGAGTCAGGAACTCCTGCCTCACTTCGAAAGGACAGAATATGGCCCGAGAGATAGATAGCATGTCCCTTCTGAGGCTCGTAGACAAAGACACTGGTCTCCTCTTGGGCTTGCTCTCGCTCCCTCACCATTGGTTTCGAGGGAAGCCGCCTGCTCCTTGTGGGCTGTATGATGGAGAGGCCCATGTGGCAAGGAATGAATATTTCTTGCTCACCGCAATGGAGGACCTCTGGCTGCTAGGAGCCACCCGAGTGAGCACACAAGCAGATTTCCCGCCAACAAGCCTGGAGATGACTGAAGACCCACATGACATCTTGACTGCAGCCTTGTGAGAGATCCTGAGACACAGGTCCCTGGCTAGATGCACCTGGATGCCTGGCCCACGGAAACCATATGCGGTTATCAATTGGTGTTGTCGGAAGCCCTCTGGGTTGCGGAAAACATTCAAAAAAGACACAAGGGTGAAGCCACAGTTCTGGCTGCTGACCCACCCCCCTCTCCTGGGCTTGAAATTCCAGGGAAGTCAAGCGATGGTAGCAACCACTGAGAGATTAGGGTAAACAATGCCAGAAAGAGGTCCTCTATTCTGTTCTCCATGTATCTCTCTGAGAGGACATGCCCTCACCTGATCCACCCGAGCCAATAGGTGGCCCATGCAGGAGGAGACAACTGGCCGTGTGGTCCACGTCGGCTGAGAGCACTAGACCCAGCGTCGCAGAGCCTCCTTGAAGCCAGAAAAAGAGCCCAGAAGTTCCCTGGTGTCCCTAGAGAAGGCACAGAAATTAGATGAGTTGAAAGCCTGGGACCTGGTCATTGGGCTTCTGGGCAAGAGGGGAGATGGCCTGTGGAAGGGACACTGCCTGCAACCCCTCTTGGACCAGACCCCACCTGTCTGCTTTGGGATACTGAGGATTAAGACGAGAGTGAACTAGTGTAGAAGAGATGGTGTTCTAATGCTTGGCAGGTTTAAAGCGATTGAAATCGTTGACATTCCTATTCTCCTCATCCACAGGACCACCATTAAGGGGAAGGGGCCTTCAAAGAAGCAAGGGGAGTTGATCACTTACAGCAGCCCTGTCAAGTGTCAATATCCAACCACTCCAGTGCCTTCCAACCCCTTGGCAGCCCCACTGCTTTCATAAGGACACAGATACATTCCCCTACAAGCTTGGGAGCAAACGTTAAGTTTTGATTTTTCTAAGATAAATGCCATAGTGCCATGTTCTGCTCCTATGTCGGTAGCAAGACTAGTTCTCAAAGAATCTGTGTGGAAGGGTTGAGCCACTCTATTGGACACCTGAAATTGATATTATACTGCATGTAAACGGGAATGTAACTCACGGCTTGGAAAAGGAAAAGAAACTCTTAACTGTTTTCAAGAGTCAGCTCTATAATTTTCCATTCCCAACTGTGATGCGGGAGTGATCCAGTCATTCCACATCCTGCCTTTCATTTGGTGGTGGGGTCTCTCTCTCCCTCTCTGGCGCATTTGGTTTGAATCACTGTGATAAGGTGTGCAGTGAGAGCTCACTGGAGTTTTCATTTGAATTGCCCCAAAGGCAACTTTTTATGTGGTTTCCATCTGTCTACGCTTTGGTAAAGGTGGCAGGCCCTTTACTTTTTCCCCACCCCCCTTCTATTTCCTTTTGCTAACTAGATTGCATGCTTACTTGGGGATCAAATTCTGAGTTTCCATGCTTCAGACAGGAGTCCTCTATTAGCTATGTGATTTGGACCTATTTCTTCCAAGTTGGTAGCTTGTCTTTTGGGTCTTCTTAAGGAGGTCTTTCACACGGCACAGATTTACAATTCTGATTGTTGGAGAAAGTCTAATTAATCAACTTTACCTTAGGGAAAATAATTTGATGTTCGACTGGAGGATTCTTTACCTAGCTTTCCATTCTGGAATTTTTTCCCCACATTTTCCCTATAAGATTTATCATTTTCCATGTAAGGCAGTGATTAATTTTGAGCTACTTTTTAAAATACTCTTTTTTTTTTTTTTCTTTCTGGGAGAGTGAACATGTGCATGAGCGGGCAGGGGCCTGGAAGGAGAAGGGAAAAGAGCATCCTCAAGCAGCCTCGCCAGTGAGCTTGGAGCCTGACTTTGTCCCGGGACGCTGAGAGCTTGACAAGAGCCGAAATCAAGAGCTGGCTGCCGCACAGGCTGCCTCACCCAGGCAGCCTGAGTTAAGTTTTGTATAGGGTTTGATACTTAGATTGTGGTCCCCGGCTTCCTCGTCCTCCACCTCCTCCTCCCCTCTCCCGCTCCCTCTTCTGCTTCTCTTTCTTCTTCTTTGCCTATGCATGTCCACTTGCTCTAGCACCATTTATTCAAAATGCTTTCTCTCCTCCACTGAAATGCCTTTTACCTTTGTCAAGGCCCCATTGTACATAGGGTGCAGTTCTCTTTCTGGGTCCTTGATTCTGTTCCACTTATCGATCTTTATTCTGTTCCATTGGTCTAGCACTTCATCAACACCACGCACTTTTGATTACTGTAGACTAATATCTTGAGATTGGGTAGAATGATTTTTCTGATTTTCCTCTTTAGTTTTATTTTCTCCTCTTTTTCTAGGTTCTAAAGTAGGGAGATTATAGTTTTGAGACTCTTTTTTAGAGAGAGAGAGAGACAGACAGAGACAGAGACAGGGAAAGGGTGCAGAAAGAGAGATGATTAAGCAGCCACCATGCCCAGCACCAGCACAATGCAGGTTCAGTCTCACTATACCACGTTAACCCTGTAGTTGATCCATGTCATTGGAAATGGCAAGATTTCATTTCTTCTGATGAATGCATAGTATTCCATTTTATATATATATATATATATATATATATATATATATATTATCTTCTTTATCAAATCTTCTGTGATGGACATATCTAGGTTCTTTCCATAGTTTGACTATAGTGGACAATGCTGCTATAAACATTTGAGTGCACATGCAACTTCAGATAGCTACATTTCCATCTTTAAGGTAAATACCCAGTATTGAGACTGCTGGGTTATAGGTTAGCTCTTAATTGCAATTTATCTATCATGCAGAGTGTAAATTAGGAGACCGCACCCATACATGGTAGAGACCTGGGGTGTCTACTTTTCAGTGATCTCCCATCACCCAAATCTCAAGTGGACTAAAACTTCCTCTATTTCTCCTGCTATAGGGAGTTTTTCACCACACTTTGAAGTTCCCTTTCTTTTTTTTTTTTTTTCTATTTTTTTTAAAGACTTTATTTATTTGTCAGAGTAAGAGAGGGAGAGTGAGTGAGCACAGGCAGACAGAATGGCAGGCAGAGACAGGGAGATGCAGGCTCCCTGCCGATCAAGGAGCCTGATGTGGGACTCGATCTCTGGACACTGGGATCATGACCTGAGCCGAAGGCAGCTGCTTAACCAACTGAGCCACCCAGGCATCCCAGTTCCCTTTCTTTTTATAAACTTGCTTGTAAGCTCTCCGTATCTTCCTGATATAGACATTGAAATCCCAGCCTCAGACTTGATAGTCTCTTTTCATAGTCTTGACCCCAGAAGTACAGAGCTTTTTTTTTTGCATGTTAGCTGATGCTTTTTGCCTCCAAATGTTTGGCATCTGGAAATTTCCCTGTTTCCTACAAAGTTCAATTTCCTAATAAAACAAATGACAGGGTGGTGAAAGCCCGTACTCTGGAGACAAGTTGCTGGCACTAGCTGGGGGGACTTCAGGCAATGCTTTTCACCTCTCTGTGCCTCTGCCTCTCTATCTATAGACTGGAGTTCCTGGTACTTAGTTCATGGGTTATTATGAGGATTAAAGCAGGACACATGTTCAGTGCTTAGAATAACACCTAATACAGACTAAAGACAATATAGATGTTTGATCCTATGAAGTTTTTGAATTTTTTGTGTATTTTCACTTTATCCAATATTTGTACCTTAGGGTTCCTGACTATAACAACTCTGTCTTCTATGTTCTATTAGACTCAAGAACTAATACATTGAATAAAATGTGTAAGATTCTTTTTAGAGGAAAGTACTTATAGCAGACATCCTGGATATCTTAAGAATGTCTGACTTGTCCACAGTCTTCCTTTGAGGTATCATTTGCCTGGTATCTTCTAACTCCTTCCCCTGTAACCACACTTAGTTTGACACTGAACTTAAAGGCAGCCAGTGGATGATCAGGTGGAATGACAAGTGACTCCTGCCTAGCTGGGCTCACTCCACTTGACGGTGACTAACTGCTGATGTAGTCAGATCTTGGGGAGTTTACACTCAAAACAGCAACAACAAAAAAATCCTTTTTCAGTATCAGGAGCAAAGGCAGTAGACACAGGTAATAGCTCAATAACCACCATGGCAAGGTTCTCAAGCAGGGATCATAGGCACTGGACACACTGTCCTTTGCAAATGATCTTTTAGCCTCCAGAGGCAGGTCTGGAAATAGTCTCAATTCTTCCTGTGTTTCCTATAATAAACTGCTATTATCTGATGTATCTGGAGTATGTCTTTTCTTAAAACCTAACAAATGTACTACTGCTAAGAATATTTAAACAATAAATTAAAAATATCTGATCTCTAAGTCACTGGATTTATCTTCTCCCATCTATTTCCTCTTCAGGTAGTGGGGGAAAAAAGAGAGTAAGGCTGGATTTTAATCCATGCGCTATCACTTGACCAAACTGCTTAAACATTTAGAGCCAATGATTCCTAATCCTGAAATTGAGGAAAGAGCAATATATTGTTGCATAAGATTTTTGTGAGATTTATTTCATTTGGACACATTTGTTAAAGTTACTTTTATGCCTGGTATGGCAGTAGGTGCTAGGGATATAGCAGTTTCTGCCAGTGATGGGCTTACACTCATGGTACCAATGAGATATTGTCTGGAAAATGCTTAATTTGTTAGAGACTCTTAATGCACAGTAACTTCTGTTACTATGTCTACAGGAAAAGTATATTCTCCTCCTGTACAACTTCAAGAGCTGAGAGCAGATGCTTCTCCAAGTATGTTCCACTGTGAACATTAGAAACAATAAAACACTATTTTATTATGGATCTATTTAACCTTTTTTTATTGCTGTTCCTGGTGTTTTTGTTTTTTTCTTTTAAGATTTTATTTATTTATTTGACAGAGATCACAAGCAGGCAGAGAGGCAGGCAGAGAGAGAAGAGGAAGCAGGCCCCCCGCTGAGCAGATTGCCCGATGCGGGGCTCGATCCCAGGACTCTGAGATCATGACCTGAGCTGAAGGCAGCGGCTTAACCCACTGAGCCACCCAGGCACCCCGTGTTTTGGTTTCTTGACCTTTCCATTGGGTATTTGAACCTAATTGTTGATCAGTTATTTAATTTGAAACTATTTCCTCTCTTCTCAGGCTGGCATCTCTTTATCACACACATTAGATGGTATTTTCTACAACAGGTACTGACAAATAGGACACTTTATATAAAATAAAAATGGAAAATTTCAGAATAAGTTCTGTATAGACATTCTCTCTATTGGTACAAGCTACACAGCTTCGATACTTTTAAAGGCACAATTTACCCAGATGTAGAAAAGGATATCTAATGCTCTTCTTCAGAGGTATAAGACTAGATGACTGTTGGATGCTGCTGGCTGCTCCTCCAAATCTATTTTCCCCTTCTTAAGCTCTAGCAGAAGGGGTTTGCTCTGATACTCACTCTATACCTTCATTAGGAATGGGTCTTGATCAGCCAATCAGAACAATCAGTGCCCAGGAAATTTTGTTAGTGTGGAGATTAACATGTGTTGTGAATTGGCCAAATCAAATTAAAGGGAAGGATTATTATTTCATGGTGAGGGGGGCGGTCACTTTCCTGTTAAATGTAAACAAGGAAATGAATAACTGTATTTGCCAGTGGAAGCCTGTAATTAGGACGGGAATGAGCTGTAGAGTGAAGCAGACTTTGTGGACTGTTGAGTGGGGAGAAAGAAAGAACCTGGGTCTTCGGTAATCTTGTTGAATCAAGCAATTAAGCTAGTCCTACCTCTGGGCCTCCTGTTATGTAATATAAAAATTTTACTGTATAGACCAGTTTGAGTCAGTTTGAGTCAGCTGTCCTACTTGTAACCAAAAGGACCCTGCATAATAACGGTCATTTTACTTAGTTATTTTTAAGGAATGAGATAACGAAACTGGTTCTTAAGCTCACCTTGTCCCCAGTGCACAACAAGGCAACAATTATATATATTGTAACTAACTGTTGAAATGTTGTGAGACTGGTGGAAGAGAACTTCTATAGCTAGTCATAGAGAAGACCACCTCAAAAAAAGGTTGAGACAGAGGAGCCAAACCCCCAGTGCAACCAACCACAAACAGAAGGGATATCACAAGCACAGAAAAGCGAATCAGACCCCACTCCACCCCCCATCCATCACACTGGGCACCCATAGCCTTGGGCACCCATACTTGGAAGACAAGTCCCCATAATGTTTGACTTTGAAAATAAGCAGTCCTTAAATCTGAGATAATTGAGGGGTGATAGAAGACCATGTCCCCACCCTTAAAAAACCAGTCCAAGACACACCACAGAAGCAGCAGTTTAAAAACCCCTGGGATATAAGTGAAGGAGATTTTTCTCTTTATTTTTTAATTAATTTTAGGATATGTGTCAGAGAAATAGGGATCTACAGACTTCTCTAGAACAGATGTGCAGGGGTGGATGGGCCTTTTTACCTTGCTCTACCCTAGCCTAGATAATTGGATGTTTATAGAAGCCTGTTTTAGCACTTTCCTTCTACATTGCTAATACCCCCTGCTCCCTCACATTCCCTCTGGACCTACTCAACCCAACCTACCAGGTACTCCTTCCAAAGCAATTCCTGCTCAAACACAACTGGCAGGCAACCCTGGTTCAGACTGGCAATCCTTCAAAGTGATTCCTGCCCTGGAAATGGTGCAGGGAGGATATCCCCAGACACCAGGGCCCTCACATTTCCTGAAGTTGGATCTCTTAGCTGGCTACACAGTGAACAAGCTCTCTGCTTTAGTGTGCCCACAGCTGTCACAGTGGTTAATAGCAGCCAGGCTGTACCCATCAATGAGCCCATAAGCTTCAAAGCTCAGGTAACAACCTTACCCAGTGTACCAGCAGTGGACACACTTTTCACAGGGAAAGTGAGTCATTGCAGCCAGCTGGGCTGAGGTCCAGTCCCACCCACCAGCACACCCACAGTATCCATAGCTCAACCACAATAGGAAGTAACATACAATCCATACACGAGACAACCCAGGAGTGTCCAGTTCTGGTGATGAGGGGGTATTGTGCTACAGGGCACCACAGGACATTTGCACAAGGCAACTAATTTCAAAACCAGGACACATAGCTGACCTAAAACATAGAAACAGAGTTAGCCAAAACAAAGAGACAAAGGAATCGGTGGTAAATGAAAGAATAGGCCTATATCACAGGAAAAAAACTAAATGAAATGGAGGTAAGAAATATGTCTGATACGGGCGCCTGGTGGCTCAGTGGATTAAGCCTCTGCCTTTGGCTCAGGTCATGATCTCAGGGTCCTGGGATGGAGCCCCACATCAGGCTCTGCTCAGCAGGGAGCCTGACCCCCCCCCCCACTCTGCCTGCCTCTCTGCCTACCTGTGATCTCTCTGTGTCAAATGAATAAATCAAATCTTAAAAAAAAACAGAAATTTATCTGATAAACAGTTCAAAGTAATGGTCATAATGATACTCACCAGACTTGAAGAGTGGATTAATATACTAAAAACCTCAACAAAGAGCTAGAAGATGTAAAAATAATGAGTCTGAGTTAAAAAATGGCTCAGTGGGTTAAGCCACTGGCTTTGGCTCAGGTCATGATCTCAGGGTCCTGGGATCCAGTCCCTCATGGGGCTCTCTGCTCAGCAGGTAGCCTGCTTCCCTTCCTCTCTGCCTCCCTCTCTGCCTACTTGTGATCTCTCTCTGTCAAATAAATCAATAAAAAATCTTTTAAAAAATATAAAAGCTGAAATAAAAATATACTACAGGGAATCAATAGCAGATTAGAGGATGAAGAAGAATGGATCAGTGATTGGGAAAGATAGGGTAATGGAGAGCTCTCAACCTGAGTAGCAAAAAGAAAAAAGTAATAAAAAATTATAATAGGTTAAGGGACCACTAAGTTTACCTTACAGGGGTCTCAGAAGAAGACAAAAGGGGGCAGAAAATTATTTGAAGAAATAATTGCTGAAAAATTCACTTGCCTGGAGAGGGAAACAAGTATCTAGGCCCAGGAAGCATAGGGAGCCCCTAACAAGATAAACCAAAAAACATTCACACCAACACACATAATAATTAAAACCTCAAAAATTAAAGACAAAGAGAATTTTAAAAAGAACATGAGAAAAGCAAAATTATGCACCAAGAAACCCCATAAGGCTATAAGTTGGTTTTTTAGAAGAAATCTTGTGGGCCAGAAGAAAGTGAAATGATATATTCAAAGTACTAAGAAGGAAAAAATAGAACAAAGAATATTCTACCCAGAAAGGTTATCATTCAGCATAAAAGGAGATATAGAGTTTCCCCCAAAAGGTTTAAGAAGTTCATCCCCACTAAACCAGCCTTACAATAAATGTTGAAAGGAATTTACTAAGTGAGGAGAAAAGATAACTAGAAGTAAATAATAATAATAATAATAATCAAAGTAACACAAACAAGAGCAAGCATATAGTAAACATAGATCAATCACTTAAAAAGCCAGTATGAAGGTTAAAACACAAAAGTAGGAAATCAAATATATCTACAAAAGATACACAATAAGATGTAAATTATGACATTACAAACATAAAATATGATGGGGTTAGTAAAAATGTAGTGCTTTTAGAATGGATTCAAACTTAAGTAAACCAACTTAATATGGACTGCTATACGCTATAACAAATTGTGTTATATGTGAATCCCATGGTAACCGTGAATCAAAAATTTATAATAGAAACATTTTAAAAAGATGAAAGAAGCCAATTTAACACTAAAGAAAGTCATCAAAATACAGGGGAAGAAAGCAAGAAAGGAAGGAATAGAGAACTACAAAACACCCCGAAAACAATAAACAAAATAACAAGATGTACAGACCTATCAAAAATTACTTTAAATGTAGACATACACACACTGAAAGTGAAGGAATGAAAAAAGACATTTCATGAAAATGGAAACAAACAAAAAAAATTGAAGTAACAATAATTAGAACAGCAGATATGGAACTTAAAGTCTCTAACAAGAAAGAAAGAAAGAAAGAAAGAAAGAAAGAAAGAAAGCAAGCAAGCAGGCAGGCATTATATGATAAAGGAATCAATTCAACAAGATGATAGAACATTTGTAAATATATATGCATCCAAAATAGGAGTACCAAAATATATAAAGCAAATATTAATAGAATAAAGGGAGATGTTGACAGATACAATAATAGTAGGGGATTGAACAAGCCATTTACAACAATGGATAGATCAGCCAGGCAGGAGTCGATAAGAAAGTAGTAGCTTTGAATGACATATTGGACCAAATGGACTTAACAGATATATAGAAAACATTCTATCCAAGAACAGACTATGCATTCTTTTCAAGTGCATATGCCCATTCTCCAAGATAGATTATGTATTAATGAATATTGAAATTATATCAAAATGATTAATGAATATTGAAATTATATCAAGCACCTTTTTCAACCACAATGATATAAAACTAAAAATTAATTACAAGAAGAAAATTGGAAAAAAACACAAACATATGAAGTCTAAACATAGTATTAAACAACAAATGAGTGAATGAAATCCAAGCAAAAGATTTAAAAAAATATATGGAGGCAAATAAAAATGAAAACACAATGGTCCAAACTCTGGGACACAGAAAAAGCAGTTCTAACAGTGAAGTTTATAGCAATCTAGGCCTACTATTAAGGAATAAGACAATTTGAAATGAACAATTTAGTCTTATAACTAAAGGAACTAGAAGGAAAGAAACAATACATATTAGAGTAGAAATGAATGAGATAGTAAATATGCAAACAAACAAACAAAAAAACAAGAGAAAAGATCACTGAAACTAAGAGGTGGTTCTTTGGAAAGATTAAAAATAAATAAAAAAAATTAGTTAACCTATAGCCAGATTCATGAAAAAAAAAAGAGAGACAACTCAAAATCAGAAATGACAACTGACAAATCATTAAATTCTACCCCTGAAACTAATAACGCAGTAAATGTTAACTAAGTTAAATTTAAATAAAAATTTTTAAGAGATGTTAATTGAAATATGCATTCTAAAAAAAAAATCAGAAATGTAAGAGGAATAAACACCAACACCACAGAAATACAAAGGATAATAAAATACTATGAAAAATAATATGCCAACGAAGTGGAAAACCTAGAAGAAATGGATAGATTCCTTGAAACATACAATCTTCCAGAACTGAATTGGGAAGAAAGAGAAAATCTGAACAGACTGATTACTAGGGGAAAAAAGAAAAGAGGGAATCAATCAGTAATCAAAAAACTTGAAACAAATGTCCGGGACCAGATAGCTTCACAGATTAATTCTATCAAACATTCAAAGAAAAGTTAATACCTATTCTTCTCAAACTGTTCCAAAAATTGGAAGAGGAAGGAAAGCTTCCAAACTCATTCTATGAGGCCACAATTATCCTGCACCCCAAACTAGGAAAACACACTTTAAAAAAAAAAGAAAGAAAGAAAGAAAGAAAGCTACAGGCCAATATCTCTGATGAATATAGATGCAAAAATATGCAAGAAGATATGAGAAAACTGAATTCACAATACAAAAGAATCAGTGAGATTTATTCCAGAGATGAATTAATATTTGATATAAAAATGCGATATGTCATTAAGAGGAAATATAAAAACCATATAATTATCTCAATAGATTCAGAAAAAAGATCTGACTGAATACACCATCTTTAAATGATTAAAAAAAAAAAAAGTGCACAGGGCCACATACTTCAACATCATAAAGACCAGACATGAAAAACCCGCAACTAACATTATACTAAATGGTGAAAAACAGTTTTCCCCTAAGATCGATAACAAGACAAGGATGTGTTTCACCATTTTTATTCACTATAGTACTAGAAGTTTTACCTGCAGAAATCAGACAAGACAAACATTTATATTTGTTAAGAAGTTAAACCATCACTATTTACAGATGACATGATATTCTACATAGAAAACTCCAAAGAATCTATTTAAAAATTGTAAGAACTGATAAGTAAATTTAGTAAAGTTGCAGGATACAGAATTAATAACCCAGAAATTGGCTCAGTGCTTTTATACACTGATAATGAAGTAACAGAAGAAGAAATTAAGAAAATAATTCCAGAGATGCCTGAGTGGCTTAGTTGTTTGAAGGTCTAGCTGTTGATCTCAGTTCAAGACTTGAACTCAGGGTTATGAGTGCAAGTCCTGCCTTGGGCTCAACACTGGGCATGGGGCCTAATTTAAAAAGAAAAGAAAAAGGAAAACAATTTCATTACAGTTGCACCAAAGATAATAAAAGACTTAGGAATAAACTTAACCATGGAGGTGAAAAAACTTTTCTCTGAAAACTACAAAACACTGATGAAAGAAACTGAAGATGATACAAATGTAAAGATATTTCATGCTCATGGATTGAAAGAATTGATTTTATTAAAATGTCCATCACTAAATCCAATCTACAGATTCAATCAAAATACCAACAGCACTTTGCATAGAACAAATAATCCTTAAATTTGTGTGGAACCACAAAAGATCCTGAATAACCAAAGCAATCTTGAAAAAGAATGAAGCTGAAGGTATCAAAATCCTACATTTTAAGATGTACTACCAGGGGGAAGGATTAAGATGGCAGGGGAGTAGGGGACCCTAAGTTTGTCTGGTCTCTGGAATTCAGCTAGTTATCAAACCATTATGAACACCTGTAAAAACAAGTGGAGATCTGAGAAAAGAAATGCTGCAATTAAAGTGACTAGTTTTTGGAAGGTAGGTAGTGTGATATATCAGAGGATATGGGAGTGGGGAGGGAGCTGGCTTAAGGAGACTATGGCAAATTACTATAAGCATCAAAACACAAAATCTGAACTTTTAGAAGTTTGCTGCAGTGGGGGATATCTCTGGCTTAAAGGTGCTTGGTGGTGAAGCAAGGTAGAATCCCAGGTGGGACAGCATGGTCTCAGGATCCCCAGGGTCATAAGAAGGATGGGGGCGGGGGGCTGCCTGATGCTGTAGACTTCCCAATTATCAGATGGGGAAGCCAGCCACAGACAGAAAGCCTGGGCATCAGCTTTGTGCTTGGGGTTGCCATAAACTGTGAATCACTGCACAGTCACAGGACCATTCTCCTAGAAGGTGTCTAGGCAGGCAGAAGCATGGAGATATCCCCCTCCCTTCCTCAGAAGGAACAACATGGGTCTGTTCTGCAAAAGTCTCTAAAATTTGGAGACTTGAAAATCCGTCGCATGCCTGAGATAAATGCTCGGTCACAGACTGGGTGAACTCAGAGTTGGGACAGAAACCAGGGGACACAAGTAATTGACTACATTCCAGTGAGGGCTCACTGAAGAGGTGGGGGTGGGGGTGGAAACTTTCAGCTCTGGGGCTAGAGAGCAGCACCACCATTTTCATTCCCCTCATCACTGCAGAAAGCCTTCAGTGATCAAAAAGCATCACATAGCAGAGTCCAGAGCCACTTACACTGAACCTGGCCCTGGAAAGAGAGGCATATTTCCACATGTGCAAGGGCACCTGAAAATCAGTTCAACAGGTCTCTGTCCCAAAAGACTAGCAGGAACAGCTGGCTACTGCCAAGTTTACCAATTATTGAAAACTATATAATCTTCTGCTCTTGGGGAAAACAGTATATAGTACTTGCATTTTTTTTTAATTCTTTAGTATTTCAGTTTTATTCTTTTCAGCTATTTTCTTATTTTTTTCAATTCTTTTATATATATAATGTATATATATAAATATATGTTCGGGTTTCCTTTCATTCTATATTTTATTTTTGTATATATGTTTTTCTTTCTTTATTTCCTATTTGGGGATCTAGTTTTTTTTAACAAGCCAAAATACACCAGGATCTAGTGTTCTTTGTTTGTTTTGTTTTGTTCTGTTTTGGTTATTTGATTTTCTCTTGTTTTGTTTTCTTCTGAATTCTTGTGGGGTTTTTCCCCCTATTGTTGTTACTGTTTTCCTTCCTCCCTCTCTCCCTCTGATATAATGAGATGGAGAAATTCACCCCAAAAGAAATAATAGGAGGTAGTACTCACTACCAGGGGTTTAATCAATATAGATATAAGTAAGATCTCTGAACTAGAACTTAAAACAGCAATTCTGAAGAACACTTGCTGGGCTTGAAAAAGGCATAGAAGATACTAGAGAATCCCTAAACTGGAGAAATAAAAGAACTAAAATCTAATCAGGCCAAAATAAAAAAAAATTACTATTACTGAGATGCAGTCATAAATGGAGGGTTTAATAGTGGGGATAAATGACATAGAAGAGATTCAGTGATGCAGAAGACAAAATAATGGAAAATAAGGAAAAGAATAGAGAAAGACAACTATTGGATCATGAAGGGAACCTTTGAGACCTCAGCAATTCCATTAAGCAAAATAATATCTGGATAATAGGAGTTCCAGAAGATAAAGAGAGAGTGATGGGGGCAGAAGGTTTATTTGAACAAATTATACCTGAGAAACTCCCTAATCTAGGGAAAGAAACAGACATTCAAGTCCAAGAGTCACAGAAAATTCCCCTCAAAATTAATAAAAATAGGTCAACACCTTGACATATAATAGTGAAGCTTGAAAATTTCAGAGATAAATAGAAAATTCTGAAAGCAGCTTGGGACAGGAGGTCCTTAATATATAAGGGCATAAACATAAGTCTGGCAGCAGACAGGCCCAGAGAGACCTGCCCAACCAGAAAGGACTGGCATGATATATTCAAGGTGCTAAATGGGGAAAAAATATGCAGCCAAGAATACTTTACCCAGCAAGGCTGTCATTCAGAATAGAAGAGACAAAGAGTTTCCCAAAGGAATTCACAAACATTAAACCAGCTCTTCAAGAACTATTAAATTAGGGGATCCTTTAAGTAAAGATAAAACCCAAAAGTAACAAATAACAGAAGGAATAGATAATCTACAGACATTGTGACTTCACAGTTTAATACAATGGCATTAAATTCATATCTTTCATTATTTACTCTGAATGTAGATGGACTAAATACTCCAGTAAAAAGACATATGATATCAGATTCATTAGGATACACTATAAAGCTATAGAAATCAAAAGAGTAAGATACTGGCACAAAGATACACACAGAGCAATGGAACAGGATAGAGTGTCCAGAAATAGACCCATTTTTATATGATCAATTAATCTGTGATAAAGGAGGCAAAAATATATACATTTAATTCTGGGGGGGCAAACAATCTTTAATGAATAGTGCTAGATAAACTGGACAGTTGCAGGCAGTTAATGCACCTGAACTACTTCTATAAACTCAGAATGGATACAACCTAAATATGAGACCTGAAATAATAAAAATTCAAGAAGAAAACAAAAGCAGTAATCTTTGGACTTTGGCATTTCGAAAATATTGATGGATATTTCTCCTCTGATAAGGAAAACAAAAGCCACAATGAACTACTGGGACTACACAAAAATAAAAAGCTTCTCACAGCTAAAGGGAGCTCCACCTAAGATTAAGATTCCTTCCCAGGGGTAGCCCAAATGTACACACTAAATTATGCTGAGGCACAAAGTCTTGTGTCCCTTGTCTTAACTTGAAATGTTGTTGAAGGGCCAGCCCTGCTTTACTGTTCTCTGTGAAATGTTTTTTTTTTAGTTTATTTTTTATTTATTTTCAGCATAACAGTATTCATTATTTTTGCTCCACACCCAGTGCTCCATGCAATCCATGCCCTCTATAATACCCACCACCTAGTACCCCGACCTCCAACCCCCCGCCCCTTCAAAACCCTCAGATTGTTTTTCAGAGTCCATAGTCTCTCATGGTTCACCTCCCCTTCCAATTTCCTCCAACTCCCTTCTCCTCTCTAACTCCTCATGTCCTCCATGCTATTTGTTATGCTCCACAAATAAGTGAAACCATAAGATAACTGACTCTCTCTGCTGGACTTATTTCACTCAGCATAATCTCTTCCAGTCCCGTCCATGTTGCTACAAAAGTTGGGTATTCGTCCTTTCTGATAAAGGCATAATACTCCATAGTGTATATGGACCACATCTTCCTTATCCATTCGTCTGTTGAAGGGCATCTTGGTTCTTTTCACAGTTTGGCGACCATGACCATTGCTGCTATAAACATTGGGGTACAGATGGCCCTTCTTTTCACTACATCTGTATCTTTGGGATAAATACCCAGTAGTGCAATTGCAGGGTCATAGGGAAGTCAAACTCTCTCTCTTCGCAGATGACATGATTCTTTATATTGGAAAGATATAAAGACTCCACCCCCAAACTACTAGAACTCATACAGCAATTCAGCAATGTGGCAGGATATAAAGTCAATGTACAGAAATCAGTGGCTTTCTTATAAACTAACAATGAAAATACAGAAAGGGAAATTAGAGAATCGATTCCATTTACTATAGCACCCAGAACCATAAGATACCTGGGAATAAACCTAACCAAAGAGGTAAAGGATCTGTATTTGAGGAACTAGAAAACACTCATGAAAGAAATTGAAGAAGACACAGAAAGATGGAAGACCATTCCATGCTCTTGGATCAGAAGAATAAACATTGTTAAAATGTCTATACTACCTAGAGCAATCTATACTTTTAATGCCATTCTGATCAAAATTCCACCAGTATTCTTCAAAGAGCTGGAGCAAATAATCCAAAAATTTGTATGGAATCAGCAGAGACTCCAAATCGCTAAAGAAATGTTGAAAAACAAAAATAAAACTGGGGGCATCACATTACGGGATTTCAAGCTTTACTACAAAGCTGTGATCACCAAGACAGCATGGTACTGGCATAAAAACAGACACATAGACCAGTGGAACAGAGTAGAGAGAGCCCAGATATGGACCCTCAACTCTATGGGCAAATAATCTTCGACAAAACGGAAAAAATATACTGTGAAATCTGTTTTAACTGCATAGAAGTTCAAGTTTCCTACTAATTTGTACTTCCTTCATTCCCTTATAGCTGTTCATTTGTGAGAGTACTCCTCAGTAAAGTGCTTCCATGAAGATTTTCCACGCAGAGTTCATTCCCTGGGAGAACTTGGTTTGTGACATGACCTGTCTCTAGGTTCCTAGCAGAAAAAAGGAAATCTTTCAAAGAATTCCCACAGATGAAGTTCCAAAATATGAACTATCAATACTTATTAAGGATACCAGGAAATAAGCCACCATGGGCAAAAGTCAGAAGAAACAACTAAGAGCAGAATTAGACCTGTACAGCTTGCTGATGTTGAAGTGATCAGGGAGAGTAAAGTTTGGAAAAAAGTTTTCCTGCCAAGGACCTAATGGTAAATATTTTAGGCTTGTAGGCCATACAGTCTCTGTTGCAACTATTCAATTCTGACATAGTATGGTTCACAACCCAGATGATATGAAACAAGTAGATATGACTCTGTTTTAGTACAATACTATTGACTAAAACAGGTGGAGAGCTGGATATAGTATAATGTCTGAGATAAAGAATATGATATAAGGTGATGAAAGGAGGGAATACAGAAAGTACATTCAAGAAATTATTGAAAACATAAACAGTTATAAAATATAAAGCAGCTAAGAGTCATGTAACATAGTGTGAGACAACCTATTCTGTTTCTGATCTACACACATCACTCAGCCATAAAGTACTCAAAACTTTTTTCTTTGAATCAAGAATGAAGATGGCTATGGTCATCATTTTTTTTTAAAGATTTTATTTATTTATTTATTTGACAGAGAGAGATTACAAGTAGGCAGAGAGGCAGGCAAAGAGAGAGAGGAGGAAGCAGACTCCCTGATGAGCAGAGAGTCCGATGGGGGACTCAATCCCAGGACCCTGAGATCATGACCTGAGCCGAAGGCAGCGGCTTAACCCACTGAGCCACTCAGGTGCCCCATCATTTTTATTCAACAGAATTAGTGCAACATAAACAAGACACAAAGGGTAGGGGTATTAAAAAGAAAAATGTCAGCTTTCATAGATGATATGACTAACCACATAGAAAACTTTAGAATATCTATAGTTATACAACTGGTGAGAGAATTTAGCATGGTCAACTGCTATGTAATTAAAATTCAAAAGTCCTATGAATTTCTATAAATTATCAACACATAAAATATTATGTAAAAATATATCATCCACAAAAATATAAGGTATTTAGCAACACATCTATAACAAAAGATACACAAATTATTTAAAGAGTAAATGATAAAATGTTATGAAAAGAAATTAAAGGTGACAAATAAACAGAAACACAGCATATTTAATTTCAATCAAAATTTTGATTTATTTGTTAAAATTGGATAATTCAAATCTGAACAATACTGAAACAGCAAATGGTGAGGAAGAGGCAAGTACTCCTACAGAAGAAGTAGAGTGACTTGTCATAAATATCAAGATATTATAAAGCTATAGTAATTAAGATTGTGGAATTGGCATGAGGACAGACAATTAGGTCAGCAGTAGATTCTTAAAGAGAAACTTGATCATTGACAGATGTAGTGTTGCAGGTCAGTAGGGAAAGGATGGACTGTTTAATAAATATAACTGGGACAACTAGTTATTCACATGGGAATAAAATTAACTTGGGCCTTTACACAATTTAAGTTGGATTAAGAACTGAAAGGTGAAACCTTAGAAGACTTTGTAGACAAAATAACTTCAGGGTAGAAATCGCCTCAGGGTAGAAAGGGATTTGTCAAACAAGATGCAGAAATAATAAATTTATGATTAATTCAGTTCTATTAAATTTAGGAGCTTTTCATCAAAATATACTGTAGAAAAAGTCAAAAGTCAAGTCACACATGGAAAGAAGATATGTAAGCACCAATCAGAAGATGAGCATCAACATGAAAACAGAGTGCGTATTTATGAAAATGGGCAAAAGATATGAACATGTATTTCAAAAGAAATAAATGATAAAAATATGAATAGATGCTCAGTATTATTGTAAACAGGGAAGTGGAAATGAAAACCAAACTATGACACCATTTCACAACTACAGTTCTTCAATTTTGACAGTATCAGGAAAATTGCAATTGAAACTTGCCTCTTTGCTCAGTTGAATATAAATTGGAGTAGCACCTTGAAAGAATACAGTTTGGTGTTAACTAGTAAATTGAAAACACTCATGCACATGTGCACCAGGAAAATCACACAGGAGTGTTCAACACAGATTTATTTCATAATCACAGAACAAAGAAAAATGTGAATTTCCACCAGTAGTAGAAATGGTAAGTTGTAGGTCTCCACAAAAATGGAGCTTTAAACATCAGTTAAAATAGATGAATTACAAGGAGAATTCATGATGCTAACATAGGAAGACCCTAAACTCACCTCCTCCATGGACACACCAAATCTATACCTATATATCAAGAATTCCTTCTGAAGAAGACCTGAGGACTGTCTGAACAGCTTCTGCACAACAGAGGACAGAGGGACTACATAGAGAGGAGCAGAAAGATGAAGACACTGTAATACAGGAATACCTACCCTTGATGTTAGGAACTGCAGCAGGGAAAGAGGGGACAGAACTGAGGAACTGAGATTTGTCTCCCCTGGGGCAAAGAAAAAAAGCTACCATTTAAAAGTGCAGGGACGCCTGGGTGGCTCAGTTGGTTAAGCGGCTGCCTTCGGCTCAGGTCATGATCCCAGCGTCCTGGGATCGAGTCCCACATCGGGCTCCTTGCTTGGTGGGGAGCCTGCTTCTCCATCTGCCTCTGCCTGCCACTCTGTCTCCCTGTGCTTTCTCTCGCTTCTCTCTCTATGACAAATAAATAAATAAAACCTTTAAAAAAAAAAAAAAAGTGCAAGTACTACATAAAAAAAACTAGCCCTTCATCAAACTCTGGAACTTTCTGTGTCAAAGGGTGGCCATGCCATGGATTGGATCCCCTTTTCAGCTTCATAATGAGCAGGGTCTAGATGCCACACAGCTTATTTGTCCCTCATCAAATTCCAGACACCTGTTCCAGATCCTAAGATGGCTCGAGCATGGTACACACCAAGACACACCTCAAAACCACTTGCTGTAGCTCCAGTCATCTCACAGAGACAACATAGGCACAAGGCACCATAGAACACTCCAGGTCTTTATCACTTCAGCTTTAAATGACTCTCCAGGATACCAATGACATAGAGCACCCCAGAACCTCCCAGTCTACTCCCACTTTAGCTCTAGTTGTTCCATCAGAATCTCCCTGTGCAGAGTACCCAGGATTGCCTGGCCTATGCCTGCCATGGTCCCAGTCATCCTAGCAGTGTGTCTCCTGAGTAGAGCACTACAGGACCTTCAACACCCACCTCAGATCTCTATACCCCAGAAAAATACACCACTATCCCTGGCTTCCACTTGCTTTGGCTCCAGCCAGACTGTGAGAGTGCCCTTTCACAGACTTACTCAGGATTCCTTGACTTGAACTCACTTCAGCTTCAGCTGTCCTCTAAGGACACACCCTGGATGAAGAACACTGGAACAGCCCCACCCCCTTGGCCTGTACATACTTCAGTTCTGGCTTTCCCATCAAAGTGGCCTAGCACAAAGTGGCCCAGACCCTTATCCCATGCCAGATACAGCTCTAGCTACCAGCCACCCAGTGACATGAGGTACACACAGTTGACACTGGGGGCATCTAAAAACAAGGCCATTCCTTCAAGTTTAGGAGACATAGCTATTAGGTCTAATTCACAGAAAGAGAGAAAGTCAAACAAAATGTGAGGCAGAGGAATATGATCCAAAGGAAAGAACAGGACAAAGCCTCAGGGAAAAAAAAGAGTGCAGAGATTAATCATCATATTAACAAGAAAAAGGAAAAAAACCATATATCATGTCAATAGAAAAAGTATTTGACAAAGTACAACCTCTCATGGTAAAATCTTTCATGATAAAGGCTGCCAGTGAAGTGGCTTTAGAGAGAATGTATCTCAACATAATAAAGGCTATTAGGAAAAATACACAACTAATATCATACTCAATGGTGAAAACTGAAAGCTCTTCCTCTAAGATCTGGAAGATGACAAGAATATGGACTCTCACCACTTTTATTGAACATAGTACTGGGCATCCTAGCTGCAGCAATTAGACAAGAAATAAAAAGATATCCAAATTGGTAAGGAAAAGTAAAATTTTCACCCTTTGCAGATGACATTATACTATATTTAGAAAATCCTAAAGACTACCAGAAAATGACTAGAACAGATATATAAATTCGGTAAGATCAAAGGATTCAAAAACCAATATACAGAAATCCAATGCAGTGCTACACACAAATAACAAAGTAGTGGAAAGCAAAATTAACAATCTCATTTATATTAGTGCAAAATATAATAAAATGTCACCATAGAGGTGAAATACCTGTATTCCAAAAACTATAAAACAATGATGAAAGAAAATGAAGACAACACAAACAAATAGAAAGATATCCCATGCTCATGAATTGGGAGAACAGTTATTGTTAAAATGTCCATACTATCCAAAGCAACCTTCAGATTTAATGCAATCCCTATCAAAATACCAACAGCATTTTTAACAGAAATAGAACGATCTTAAAATTTGTATGGAATCAAAGAAGAACCTGAATAGCCCAAGAAATCTTGAAAAAGAAGAAAATTGAAAGTATCACAATCTGAGATTTCAAGATATTCTACAAGCTATAGTAATCAAACCACAATGGTACTGGTATAAAAACAGACAGGTTGATCAATGGAACAGAATAAAGAGTCCAGGAATAAACCTACAATTATATGGTCAATTACTCTATGACAAAGGATGGAACAATATGTAATCAGAAAAAAGACAGTCTCTTCAAATGGTGTTAGGAAAACTGGACAACTACATGCAAAGAATAAAAATGGACCACTTTCTTATACCATACCCAAAAAATAAACTCAAAATGGAGTAGAGACACAAATCTGAGACTTGAAACCATAAAAATCCTAAAAGAAATCAGAAGCAATAATATCATGGACACTGGCTACAGCAATGTTTCTCTGGATATGTCTCCTACAGCAAAGACACAAAAGCAAAAATAAGGGGCACCTGGGTGGCTCAGTGGTTAAGCCTCTGCCTTCGGCTCGGTTCATGATCCCAGGGTCCTGGGATAGAGCCCCGCATCTGGCTCTCTGCTCAGCGGGGAGCCTGCTTCCTCATCTCTCTCTCTCTCTGCCTGCCTCTCTGCCTACTTGTGGTCTCTGTCTGTCAAATAAATAAAATCTTTTAAAAAAAAGCAAAAATAAGATATTGGGACTACATCAAAATAAAAATATTCTGCAAAGCAAAGGAAACAATCAACAAAACAAAAAGACAACTTACTGAATGGAAGAAGATATTTGCAAATGACAAATCTGGTAAGAGATCAGTATCCAAAAAATATAAAGATGGCCAACAGACACATGGAAAGATGTTAAACATCACTCATCAGCAGGGAAATGCAAATCAAAACCACAATGAGGTATCACTTCACACTTCACACTTATCAGAATGGCTAATTGAAAAACACAAGAAACAGGGGGGGAGGAGTCAAGATGGCGGAGAAGTAGCAGGCCTAGACTACTTCAGCTAGCTGGAGATCAGCTAGATAGCTTATCTAAAGATTGCAAACACCTGAAAATCCATTGGCAGATCAAAGAGAAGAAGAACAGCAATTCTGGAAACAGAAAAACAACCACTTTCTGAAAGTTAGGACTGGCGAAGAAGTGAATCCAACGCGAAGAGAAGATAGACCCCGGAGGGAAGGGCCGGCTCCCGGCAAGCGGCGGAGCAACGGCGCACAAAATCAGGACTTTTAAAAGTCTGTTCCGCTGAGGAAAATCGCTCCAGGGGCTAAACCCGGGCGAATCCCACGCGGGGTAAGCGTGGCCTCAGGTCCCGCAGGGTCACAGAAGGATCGGGGGTGTCTGAGTGTCGCAGAGCTTGCGGGTATTGGAACGGGAAAGCCGGCTACAGAGACAGTGCCGACAGTAAGCTCACGACAGTAAGCTCACAGCTCGGTGTTACCTTGAACCAGTCGCAGGCTCGGTGAGCTCAGAGCGCGGCCGGAGGTCAGGCAGACTGGGCGCTGCTCTCTGAGGACGCACTGAGGAGTGGGGCCCTGGGCTCTCGGCTCCTCCGGGCTGGAGACCAGGAGGCCGCCATTTGTATTCCCCGTCCTCCAGAACTCTACAGAAAGTGCTCAGGGAACAAAAGTTCCTGAAAGCAAACGCAAGCGGATTACTCACCCCAGCCCCTGATAAGGGCGGTGCAATTCCTCCTGGGGCAAAGACACTTGAGAATCACTACAACAGGCCCCTCCCCCAGAAGATCAACAAGAAATACAGCGGAGACCAAGTTCACCTACCAAGGAGTGCGGTTTCAATACCAAGGAGAGCAACAGAATTCCAGAGGAGGAGAAAGCAAAGCACGGAACATATGGCTTTTTCCCTGTGATTTTTTTTTTAGGCTTGCAGTTAATTTTTTTCTTTTTCATTTTTGTTTTTAATTTTTTCTCGCCTTCTGATTACATGTTTTTTTAACTTTTACCTTTTTCTTTTTTAAAGTTTTTAACTAGTTTATATAATATACATATTTTTTCTTTTTTATACTTTACTTATTTGTTTTCTTTTTTTTAATTCTTTTCTTTTTTTTTCTAATTTCTTTTTTTTTTCTTTCTTCCTTTTTGAACCTCTTTTCATCCCCTTTTCCCCACCTCACGATTTGGGATCTCTTCTAATTTGGTTAAAGCATATTTTCCTGGGGTTGTTGACACACTTTTAGTATTTTACTTGTTCCTTCATATACTCTTATCTGGACAAAAAGACAAGATGGAAAAATACAATGCACAAAAAAGAACAAGAGGCAGTACCAAAGGCTAGGGACCTAATCAATACAGACATTGGTAATATGTCAGATCTAGAGTTCAGAATGACAATTCTCAAGGTTCTAGCCAGGCTCAAAAAAGGCATGGAAGATATTAGAGAAACCCTCTCGAGAGATATAAAAGCCCTTTCTGGAGAAATAAAAGAACTAAAATCTAGCCAAATTGAAATCAAAAAAGCTATTAATGAGGTGCAATCAAAAATGGAGGCTCTCACTGCTAGTATAAATGAGGCAGAAGAAAGAATTAGTGATATAGAAGACCAAATGACAGAGAATAAAGAAGCTGAGCAAAAGAGGAACAAACAGCTACTGGACCACGAGGGGAGAATTCGAGAGATAAGTGACAAAATGAGATGAAACAACATTAGAATAATTGGGATTCCAGAAGAAGAAGAAAGACAGAGGGGAGCAGAAGGTATAGTGGAGAGAATCATTGGGGAGAAATTCCCCAATATGGCAAAGGGAACGAGCATCAAAATTCAGGAGGTTCAGAGAACGCCCCTCAAAATCAAGAAGAATAGGCCCACACCCCATCACCTAATAGTAAAATTTACAAGTCTCAGTGACAAAGAGAAAATCCTGAAAGCAGCCCGGGAAAAGAAGTCTGTAACATACAATGGTAAAAATATTAGATTGGCAGCTGACTTATCCACAGAGACCTGGCAGGCCAGAAAGAGCTGGCATGATATTTTTAGAGCACTAAACGAGAAAAACATGCAGCCCAGAATACTATATCCAGCTAGGCTATCATTGAAAATAGAAGGAGAGATTAAAAGCTTCCAGGACAAACAACAACTGAAAGAATTTGCAAATACCAAACCAGCTCTACAGGAAATATTGAAAGGGGTCCCCTAAGCAAAGAGAGAGCCTACAAGTGGTAGATCAGAAAGGAACAGAGACCATATACAGTAACTGTCACCTTACAGGCAATACAATGGCACTAAATTCATATCTCTCAATAGTTACCCTGAATGTGAATGGGCTAAATGCCCCTGTCAAAAGACACAGGGTATCAGAATGGATAAAAAAACAAAACCCATCTATATTTTGCCTCCAAGAAACTCATTTTAAGCCCGAAGACACCTCCAGATTTAAACTGAGGGGGTGGAAAAGAATTTACCATGCTAATGGACATCAGAAGAAAGCAGGAGTGGCAATCCTTATATCAGATCAATTAGATTTTAAGCCAAAGACTATAATAAGAGATGAGGAAGGACACTATATCATACTCAAAGGGTCTGTCCAACAAGAAGATCTAACAATTTTAAATATCTATGCCCCCAACGTGGGAGCAGCCAACTATATAAACCAATTAATAACAAAATCAAAGAAACACATCAACAATAATACAATAATAGTAGGGGACTTTAACACTCCCCTTACTGAAATGGACAGATCATCCAAGCAAAAGATCAGCAAGGAAATAAAGGCCTTAAACGACACACTGGACCAGATGGACATCACAGATATATTCAGAACATTTCATCACAAAGCAACAGAATACACATTCTTCTCTAGTGCATATGGAACATTCTCCAGAATAGATCACATCCTTGGTCCTAAATCAGGACTCAACCAGTATCAAAAGATTGGGATCATTCCCTGCATATTTTCAGACCACAATGCTCTAAAGCTAGAACTCAACCACAAAAGGAAGTTTGGAAAGAACCCAAATAAATGCAGACTAAACAGCATCCTTCTAAAGAAGGAATGGGTCAACCGGGAAATTAAAGAAGAATTGAAAAAAATCATGGAAACAAATGATAATGAAAATACAATGGTTCAAAATCTGTGGGACACAACAAAGGCAGTCCTGAGAGGAAAATATATAGCAGTACAAGCCTTTCTCAAGAAACAAGAAAGGTCTCAGGTACACAACTTAACCTTACACCTAAAGGAGCTAGAGAAAGAACAAGAAAGAAACCCTAAGCCCAGCAGAAGATAAAATATAAAGATCAGAGCAGAAATCAATGAAATAGAAACCAAAGAAACAATAGAACAAATCAATGAAACTATGAGCCGGTTCTTTGAAAGAATTAATAAAATTGATAAACCCCTGGCCCGACTTATCAAAAAGAAAAGAGAAAGGACCCAAATAAATAAAATCATGAATGAAAGAGGAGAGATCACAACTAACACCAAAGAAATACAAACTATTATAAGAACATACTATGAGCAACTCTACGCCAATAAATTTGACAATCTGGAAGAAATGGATGCATTCCTAGAAACATATAAACTACCACAACTGAACCAGGAAGAAGTAGAAAGCCTGAACAGACCCATAACCAGTAAGGAGATTGAAACAGTCATTAAAAATCTCCAAACAAACAAAAGCCCGGGGCCAGACAGCTTCCCGGGGGAATTCTACCAAACATTTAAAGAAGAACTAATTCCTATTCTCCTGAAACTGTTCCAAAAAATAGAATGGAATGAAAACTTCCAAACTCATTTTATGAGGCCAGCATAGGATCCCATAAAAACCAGACAAGGATCCCATCAAAAAAGAGAGCTATAGACCAATATTCTTGATGAACACAGATGTGAAAATACTCAACAAAATACTAGCTAATAGGATTCAACAGTACATTAAAAGGATTATTCACCACGACCAAGTGGGATTTATTCCAGGGCTGCAAGGTTGGTTCAACATCCGGAAATCAGTCAATGTGATACAACACATCAATAAAAGAAAGAACAAGAACCATATGATACTCTCAATAGATGCTGAAAAAGCATTTGACAAAGTACAGCATCCCTTCCTGATCAAAACTCTTCAAAGTGTAGGGATAGAGGGCACATACCTCAATATCTTCAAAGCCATCTATGAAAAACCCACTGCAAATATCATTCTCAATGGAGAAAAACTGAAAGCTTTTCCGCTAAGGTCAGGAACACGGCAGGGATGTCCCTTATCACCACTGCTATTCAACATAGTATTAGAGGTCCTAGCCTCAGCAATCAGACAACAAAAGGAAATTAAAGGCATCCAAATCAGCAAAGAAGAAGTCGAATTATCACTCTTCGCAGATGATATGATACTATATGTGGAAAACCCAAAAGACTCCACTCCAAAACTGCTAGAACTTATACAGGAATTCAGTAAAGTGTCAGGATATAAAATCAATGCACATAAATCAGTTGCATTTCTCTACACCAACAGCAAGACAGAAGAAAGAGAAATTAAGGAGTCAATCCCATTTAACCAACTGAGCCACCCAGGTGCCCCCTGGAGTCAATCCCATTTACAATTGCACCCAAAACCATAAGATACCTAGGAATAAACCTAACCAAGGAGGCACAGAATCTATACTCAGAAAACTATAAAGTACTCATGAAAGAAATTGAGGAAGAAACAAAGAAATGGAAAAATGTTCCATGCTCCTGGATTGGAAGAATAAATATTGTGAAAATGTCTATGCTACCTAAAGCAATCTACACATTTAATGCAATTCCTATCAAAGTACCATCCATCTTTTTCAAAGAAATGGAACAAATAATTCTAAAATTTATATGGAACCAGAAAAGACATCGAAAGGCAAAGGGATATTGAAAAAGAAAGCCAACATTGGTGGCATCACAATTCCGGACTTCAAGCTCTATTACAAAGCTGTCATCATCAAGACAGCATGGTACTGGCACAAAAACAGACACATAGATCAATGGAACAGAATAGAGAGCCCAGAAATAGACCCTCAAATCTATGGTCAACTAATCTTCGACAAAGCAGGAAAGAATGTCCAATGGAAAAAAGACAGCCTCTTCAATAAATGGTGCTGGGAAAATTGGACAGCCACATGCAGAAAAATGAAATTGGACCATTTCCTTACACCACACACAAAAATAGACTCAAAATTGATGAAGGACCTCAATGTGCAAAAGGAATCCATCAAAATCCTTGAGGAGAACACAGGGAGCAACCTCTTCGACCTCAGCTGCAGCAACATCTTCCTAGGAACAACACCAAAGGCAAGGGAAGCAAGGGCAAGAATGAACTATTGGGATTTCATCAAGATCAAAAGCTTTTGCACAGCAAAGGAAACAGTTAACAAAATCAAAAGACAACTGACAGAATGGGAGAAGATATTTGCAAACGATATATCAGATAAAGGACTAGTGTCCAGAATCTATAAAGAACTTAGCAAACTCAACACCCAAAGAACAAATAATCCAATCAAGAAATGGGCAGAGGACATGAACAGACATTTCTGCAAAGAAGACATCCAGATGGCCAACAGACACATGAAAAAGTGCTCCATATCACTCGGCATCAGGGAAATACAAATCAAAACCACAATGAGATATCACCTCACACCAATCAGAATGGCTAAAATAAACAAGTCAGGAAAATGACAGATGCTGGCGAGGATGCAGAGAAAGGGGAACCCTCCTACACTGTTGGTGGGAATGCAAGCTGGTGCAGCGACTCTGGAAAACAGCATGGAGGTTCCTCAAAATGTTGAAAATAGAACTGCCCTATGACCCAGCAATTGCACTATTGGGTATTTACCCTAAAGATCCAAAGGGGCACGTGCACCCGAATGTTTATAGCAGCAATGTCCACAATAGCCAAACTATGGAAAGAACCTAGATGTCCATCAACAGATGAATGGATCAAGAAGATGTGGTATATATACACAATGGAATACTATGCAGTCATCAAAATAAATGAAATCTTGCCATTTTCAACAACATGGATGGAACTAGAGTGTATCATGCTTAGCAAAATAAGTCAAGCAGAGAAAGACAACTATCATATGATCTCCCTGATATGAGGAAGTGGTGATGCAACATGGGGGCTTAAGTGGTTAGGAGAAGAATCAATGAAACAAGATGGGATTGGGAGGGAGACAAACCATAAGTGACTCTTAATCTCACAAAACAAACTGAGGGTTGCTGGGGGAGGGGGTTTGGGAGAAGGGGGTGGGATTATGGACATTGAGGAAGGTATGTGCTTTGGTGGTGAGTGCTGTGAAGTGTGTAAACCTGGTGATTCACAGACCTGTACACCTGGGGATAAAAATATATGTTTATAAAAAATAAAAAATTAAAAAAAAAAAACATTTAATAAAGGAGAAATCCAAAGGAAAAAAAAAATAGAATGCCTTCAAAACCTCAGGATAGGCAAAAATTTCTAAAAACAAAAAAAAGGTCTAGACAAAAAAAGCTGAAGTATTAGACTACTTTAAAATGAAGAAATTCTATTTATCAAAAGGTACAACAGAATGCGAGAGGATATTTACAATTTTTTTTACAAATTTTAATTATGACTACCATATATTTCCAATAAGATGTCATATCCAAAATATATAAAAGACTCCTACAACTCAAGGATAATCCAACAGAAATATGAGAAAAGGACTTAAATAAGCACTTTATGAAAAAAGACATTGAAAATGGCCAAACACACCAATGGATCATCAGTAATCATCAGAATAATGCAAATTAAAACTCAGTGCAGTACCACCACTGGTATGGCTCAAATTAAAGGCAAATAATACCACATACAGTTGACTCTTGAATAGCACAGAGATGAGGGGCACTGACACCTGCGTATTTGAAAATCCATGTGTAAATTTTGACTCCCCCCAAACCTAACTATTGTTGACTGGAAGCCCTACTGATAACACAAAGTCAGTTAACACATTTTGTATGTTATATGTATCATATATTGTATTCTTCCAACAAAGCATGCTGAAGAAACTGTTAAGAAATCCTTGGAGAAAATGCATTTACAGTACTATTTAAAAAAAAATCCAGTATAGAAGTGGACTTGAGCAGTTCATACCCAAGTTTTTAAGGATCAACTATTAGCTATGTTATGCAACAACTACAATGCTTGGTGATGAAAATGTACACTGCAACTTCTTAGGTGAAATTAGTAGTATCTACCCAATGTTTCAGTAAGTTCTACCATATACCCAACAGGACTATACCCCTATGTTTACCAAAAGACATAAAGGAACATTTATAGTAGTAATAATTGTCATAGTCCCAAACTGAAAACTCAATGTCTATCAACAGAATGGATACATTGAGATAAGAGAATGTATAAGAGAACACTGTACCATCATGCATGCACAAACATTGACACCTCTCCTGAACACAATGTTGAGTGAAAGAAACTCAGACCTGAAGAATAGGATTCCATTTACATAAAATTCAGACACAAGTAAAACTAAGTAACAGTGTTAAAAGTTACAATGGTGGTTAACCCTGAGGAGAGAAGCAAGGACTGTGAGGAACTCAAGAGAGATTCTAGGTGCTGGTAATTTTCAGTCTTTGGTTGTCAAATACATAGGTGTGTTCACTTTCTGGAAAGTCATTCAACTGAACATGTATCATTTGTGCATATTTTTTTGTGTGTTATTCTTGTGTATGAGGCCAATAGAAGTTCACATTTAAAAAAACACCCTACACACCCCCCAAAACAAAAGAATTTTATAGGTATTCTATTCATGAAAGCTTATTGATTAAAACACTGCTAAAAAAACAAACAAACAAACAAAAAACACTGCTTAGTGTTATCCTGCTTTTTACAGAAAGGACATTTTTGCTCAAACATAGGTCTCTGTGTTAAAATCCTTACTTGATATTTGGCAGAGGAAACACTCTTGAGACAAAATGCTTCTAGGCATCAGTTTTGAATGGATTTCAATGCCTCTAAAAGTCGTTTTATTGATAATGTGCTGACCTAAACATTTTCAATTTCATATCATTGACTTGAATACTACTATGTTTTTACTACTGAAAGATCAACAAATGCTTATGCTAATCAGCTTGATACTTGGGATGCCAGAATGGAAATTTCTTTGTCTACATAAAGTAGTCGAGCTGAAAAATTCCCAGGGATATCCATAGCGGTCATGCTTTCAATGGATAGGAAGCTGCAAGCAAGAACTTCTTAGCCAATACCCTCACCAAATTCAGCCATTTGTGCAAATGGCTCTCTCTAAAAGAACATTTCCTTACATAGTTCAATCTAATATTAGGCTTAAATCCAAGGATGCTAAGACTTAATTATCTCATTTCCTCCATAAGTGATACAGCATGTTACTATTTGGCTATAATTGTTAATGGTGTTCCTAACACAGACTTGGAGGGGAGGTGTGCTAGGGACTGTGTATTGTTTTTGACGGTAGCCATGAAGGATGAGGCATACCTATGAAAAATGACTTGCCTGCAGGATTAGACTTAAAGCTATACATTGATCTTTTCTAAATATTAGTATTAAAATGCATTTTCCCCAGGATTTCTAACTTCGTGTCACTCTGAACAAGAGGAATAGGTAAGGGTTGAGTATGCTGTTTCTCATTTAACCAAATGTAATTTAATTTAGACAATTGAGTGCTTGCTACTTCAAAGCAATGAAACATAAGCTTTTCACATGACTATACATATGAGCATACACAAAACATACATAGAACACTGTATCATCAAGAAAAAATCATTTAGGTATAGCTTACATGGCTCTATTTTTTTTAATTATATATCTGGACATCACGTGTCTTCCAAGTTCTAGTTCTATATCTTCATCTGTCTGATAAATATTTCCACTCAGGATGTTCCTCTATTACCTCAAACGTATCATATCTAAGATTCAATCCCTTACTTCCAGTTCTAACTAGCTTTCCTATATTAATAATCATGCATACCATAAATATTCCAGTTACTCAAGGTCCAAAGTTTGAAGTCACTTTTTACCCACATTGTAGTTTTAATTCACATTTGCCTAATGGCTAATTACAAACTATTTTTCATATGTTGATTTGGCCATTTGTACATCTTTTTTGGTGATGTGTTCACTCGTCCAGTGTATATTTAGACAGCTTTATCTCTAGAATTTTAATTTGTGTCTTTCATGTTTTCTATCTCTACTTACATGATCTATCTTATCTACCCTCTTGTTCATATGGAATATTATGAAATGACTGTTAAAAAACGTTCTTTCCCAGTATGGTACTGGCACAAAAACAGACACATAGATCAATGGAACAGAATAGAGAGCCCAGAAATAGACCCTCAACTCTATGGTCAACTAATCTTCAACAAAGTGGGAAAGAATGTCCAATGGAAAAAAGACGGTCTCTTCAATAAATGGTGTTGGGAAAATAGGACAGGAACATGCATAAAAGTGAAATTGGACCATTTCTTTATACGACACACGAAAATAGACTCAAAATGGATGAAGGACCTCAATGTGAGAAAGGAATCCATCAAAATCCTTGAGAAGAACACAGGCAGCAACCTCTTCAACCGCAGCAGCAGCAACTTCTTACTAGGAACATTGCTAAAGGCAAGGGAAGCAGGAGGAAAAATGAACTATTTGGACTTCATCAAGATCAAAGGCTTTTGCACAGCAAAGGAAAACAGTTGACAAAACCAAAAGACAACACACAGAATGGGAGAAGATATTTGCAAATGACATATCAGATAAAGGGCTAGTATCAAAAATCTATAAAAAAATTAGCAAACTCAACACCCAAAGAACAAATAATCCAATCAAGAAATGGGCAGAAAACATGAACAGACATTTCTCTAGAGAAGACATCCAGATGGCCAACAGACACATGAAAAAGTGCTCCACATCACTCAGTATCAGGGAAATACAAATCAACCACAATGAGATACCACCTCACACCAGTCAGAATGGCTAAAATTTACAAGTCAGGAAATGACAGATGCTGGTGAGAATGCGAAGAAAGGGGAACCCTCCTACACTGTTTGGAATGCAAGCTGGTGCAACCACTCTGGAAAACAGCATGGAGGTTCCTCAAAAAGCTGAAAATAGAGCTACCTTACCACCCAGCAATTGCACTACTGGGTATTACCCTAAAGACACAAAGATAGTGATCCGAAGGGCCATGTGCACCCGATTGTTTATAGCAGCAATGTCCACAATAACCAAACTATGGAAAGAGCCTAGCTGTCCATCAACAGATGAATAGATAAAGAAGAAGTGGAGTATATATACACAATGGAATACTATGCAGCCATCAAAAGAAATGAAATCTTGCCATTTGCAATGACGTGGATGGAATTAGAGGGTATTATGCTTAGCGAAATAAGTCAGTCAGAGAAAGACAACTTTCATATGATCTCCCTGATATGAGGAAGTAGAGATGGAATGTGGGTGGTTTGGGAGGTAGGAAAAGAATATGAAACAAGATGGGCTCGTAAAGGAGACAAATCATAAGGGACTCTTAATGTCACAAAACAAACTGAGGGTGGCCAGGGGTGGAGGTAGGGAGAGGGTGGTGGGGTTATGGACATTGGGGTGAGTGCCATGAAGTTGTAAGCCTGGTGATTCACAGACCTGTACTCCTGAGACTAATAATACATTATATGTTTATAAAAAAAATAAAATAAAATTTTAAATAAAAATTAAAAATAAAATTTAAGAAAAAGTGTTCTTACCTGTATCACTGGCAGCATTTGTGGGTCTGTTTCTATTGATTAATTTTTCTCCTCATCATGACTTATTTTCCTACTCTTTTGCATGGCTGGTATATTTGATTGGATGACACTGGGAATTTTACCTTGTTGGGTTCTGGACATAATTGTTTTTGAGTAAGAGTTGATATGAAACATTAGTTTCAGGAATACAGTATGATTCAATCCTTATCTGTGAAATGATTACCACAGTAAGTCTAGTCACCATTAATTATCATAAAAGGTTACAAACTTTGTTCTTGTAATGCAAATATTTAAGATCCACTCTCCTGGGAACCTTCTAATATGCACAATACCATTGACCATAATCACCAGGCTCACACCACATTCCTATTCATTTCACAACTGGAAATCTGTACTTTCCCTTTCATCCATTTTGCCTGCACACCAGGCCCTTTCTCCACTGGTAACCATCCCTGTGTTCTTTGTATTCATGAGTTTTGTTTGTTCATCTTTGTTTTTTAGATTTTACATGCCAATTATATCATATGGTATTTGTCTTTCTCTGACTTATTTTACTTAGAAGGATACCCTTGAAGTCCTCCATGTTGTTACAAATGGCAAGATTTTATTCCTTTTGTGGCTGAGTAGTATTTGTGCATGTGTGTGTATAGTATATATATGCATGTATGTGTGTCTCATATCCTTATCCATTCATCCACCAATTGACAACATTGTTTCCATCTTGACTATTTATCTTTTTTTTTTTGTTCTTATAAATATTTTTGAAGTTTATTCTTTGACACTGTTAAATTACCTGGAAACAATTGGATTCTTCTATAACTTCCTTTAAAATGTCAGGATTAGAGCAGGCTTCATTCCATAGACAATTTTGCTTCACTAGTGAAGGTAGATCTTTCTGAGTAGTCTTCTGATATCCTATGAATTACTGGGGTTTTCTACTCTAGCCTTCAAGAAGAGAAACTATTTTTACTTTGAGATATAGGAATTGTTCTCTAATATCTTGTTGGTGATTCTCTCAGGCTTTGGTGGTTCACTTATTTTTTTATTAGTATTCTCGCTCCCCACTCCTTTTCATACTCCTCCCTATAAGAAAGTTTCACTTTCTTTTTAGATCCTTTAAGACCCTACTCCATGAAGCTTCTATGTGTATTATTTTTTTGTCCTTACTGCCTAAAATTATTGCCTTGCCTACCAAGATGGTAGTTTAATAGGTTTTTGACAATTTTCCTAGTAACTTTATAGAACAAAGCTTAGAAGTTCAGGTTCTTTTCATTTGTAAAAATTAATTTTTGATAGGCAAGTCTGATTTTTCCCTCACTAGATGATATATCTCTTGACATCAGAAGCTTGTCTTATACACCATTACCTACATGCTTAAGCTCATCACTGTGTCCTCTAGGAGTGTAATATTTCATGGTCAGTCTCTGTGCTATTCACATTCTTTTACTAAAAATGTCAATATAAGTTTCTTATCCCTGATAACCTGTCAGCTCTGCAAAGCTTCAAGGTGATAGGCTGTAGGAACTCTTCCTTTAAGTTCTTACCTCCTTTACTATTTCCCCTTCAGGAAAAAATTATCAGCTTCATATGTGGAGTGATTCTGCAACAGGGTGAGGAATGCCAACAGAACACCTTATTGCCAATGAAACAATGAGACACCTCTGTCTCTCCACAGCACAAGGCTCTCCTGATGCTTGGTAAATCTGTGTTCTAGTAAAGGTCCCAGTCATCTTTCATCTTAGAGAAGTAGAGGTTTTGTCCACTCTCTCAGGAGCTATGGGTATTCAAAAGGCAGGGTCCTTTTTGTTGGGTATCCAGATATGTCAAACAATTCCCAATACCCTAAAGAGAATCTTCTCCCTATATTTTGAGATTCCCAGCCACCCTCATAGTGTAGATAGCCCAGTGGCTTTTCCTTTTTTGGTACTCTGGCTCACATTTAAAGAACAGAGTTGCTAACTACCAGGATATAAAGACCATGGTGCCTGTAAAAGGTCATTCTCATTGCTACTAACTAGCCTCTTCTTAATTTGCGGTATATGCCACCATTTCCTTGACGAAGGAAGTGATCCAAGGGTACTGACTGATCTCTCACATTTTTTCAGCCTGGAGTTTTCTTCCACCAGACATAGGCATGGGTCACTTTCACTTCAGTCATAGCTCTAATCAGTCACCATTTTATTGGAGGCAACTTCCCCAACCTCACTTTCTATCTTCTTATCTTGTTGGGTTTCATTATAGTACTTACAGCCACTTGATACATTTATTCATTATTCTCTTCTCCATCATAGTAGCCAACATGAATAGCTCAGCTCAACTGTCTGTGATATATCACCATGACAGAAAATCAAGTCATTAGGATCTTTTTTTTGGATCACATTTCCCCCTTAGCCTAGGCTACTACTACCCAACCATTTGTCATTTAATTCAACTCTCATAAAAAACCTGGTACAACACACACTAGTGTTATAAAAAAAAAATCTCTTAATGTACATATATGTATGTAGCCAAAAAGAAAGTGGTGATAACAGGAATTATGAGTTTTGGGGCCTAACCACTCTGCCCTGGCTGACCACAAACCCACTTTATATTGCAAAAGAAAGCTGTTAGAGCCTTTGCTTTAAGATACAAACTCTCAAAACTCTAATAAAACAAAATAGAAATTTATTCATGTTTAATGGTTGCATTGCAAGCATGGATTTCACAATCTCAAACCATATGAAGGAACAGTTTATATGCTGATGTTGTTCTTAGGGAACATGTCAACTAAAGAATAAATTTATAGACACAAATTAAATACATAAGGGAAAGGCAGGGAGTGGCTTCTAAGAAATCATAAAATTTAAGCATTTAGGGAATGGAAAAACACATAGAATTGACTTTTATTTAAGTGTGGGAGAGTTCACAAAAATAATTTTGAAGAACAATTCAATTAAACTACATTTTGGTATATAATAGATACCTACATACAGTCTTTCTTTACTTTAGGCCTTCAGAGGCCAAAGAACCTTATGGATTACTCAAAGTTACCTCTACCTGTCAGGGCTCAAATTCCTCCTTTTCTGCTTGGTTAAAGTTGATATCTTAACTCCAGTGATAAATTAGCTCTTCTAGGAAACAAGATAGCAAACTAGGATTTAAAAAACCAGGAATTTCCAACAAGATGCATTAAAGGACACAGGACCTACAGTGAGCAAGTCATCCTGGTTTGTCCAAGACTTTTCAGCTTTAGGACTAAAATTCAACAATCAGGGAAACCATGGAGTCCTGGGCAAACTGGGATGGCTGTCACCCCTACAGATATCTCTCTAATGATAACAAGCCCAAGTTATCAGATCAGACCCAAAACTATTTATTTGGTTTTGTGAAGTCATTGCCTGATGTACCAAGACCAAAACAATGGACTGGGTCTTAGGGTCTATACCAGATAATGAGCTTTTGCATCTGGCAGACATCTTGCCTAGATACTATGTTCTGCTGTTTACTAGCCCTGTGAGCTTTTGCAAATCCCTTAACAATTTTGACCTTCGGCTAGGAGGACTGCTTATAACACGGAAATAGGAAGTTACTTAGCATGGTGCCTAGAGTTAAGTATCTCTATGTAATTTATTATTAGTTCATCATTAGTTTTTGATGTGGTTTTCAATGATTCATTAGTTGTGTATATTTTTAATAAGCTGCAGTAGATGGTATCTCCTCCTCTTCATCCTCATCATTATCATGGCCCTAAGAATCAAAGGTTCAGGCTCTTTCATTATCTATTATTGTGACCTTGGTCAAGACTTTTCCCTGTCCTAGACCTCAGTTTTCTTACCTGTAAAGTGAAGAGAACTATAGAACCCATCCTTGTACTGGAAGATTATTATAAAATCAAATGAGAAGATGTAGGTTAAGAGAAATGTATATTGTAAAGTTGGATTCAAATGCAAAGATTCAAGATCTGCTAATGTGTCAGTGCTGAAGGAAGGACTGGACCTCCAGAAATGAAATGGATAACAGTAGTTACACTTATTTAAAAAGTCAGTTGGTGTATTGCCTGTGGTGCTAGTTATTAAACCTCAAGAAAGACAAAACAATCAGGGAGACTCTAAGATGGCAATGTAGGAAAATCCTGAACTCAACTTCTCCACAAACAAACCAAATCTATACTTTCATATAGAGCAATTCCTTCTGAAGAATGGAGGCCTGATTGAACAGCTTCTGCACAATGAAGAATGGCAAGAGAGATGGAGATACAGTAATGAAAGAAACCCCCAACCCTGATGTTGCAAACTATCATAGGAAGGGACAGTACTGAAGGACCAGGAACAAATTTTTCTCCCTGGGAAACATGGTGGTGGGGAGGGAGAAGCTGCCATTTTAAATTCTAGTTGCCCTTTCAAAGGAACTAGCCCTGAATCCCTGCCAAATGTCAGGGGAGTGGCTAGAACGCTCCCTGGATCTAAGGTGATGGTAAGCACAATACTTTATGCTACCCCTCCACTTTGAGAGTACAGATGGGGGGAGGAACTGGGCACTATAGTTGGCCTGCTGCTTCAAGGAGAACTGGGGTTCTGCTGCACACTATCTCCAGCTGTCCCACCAAGGTAGCCTCAGTACAGTGCATACTGGGATACCCCTTGATAGTACTCCCTTAGCTCCAGCCATTTTGATAAAATAGCACAGGCACAAATCACTGCACCACTTCAGCACCAGAATTTTAGGAACATCCCCAGTGCAGAGCACCTCAGGACCTCTCAGCCTATAGCTGCTTTAGACTCAGACAACTCACAGAACACCCTTAAGCAAAACACACAGGGACCTCCCTCCCCACCCCACAATTTGGTGCCAGCTCAGCCCCAGCTGCCCAACCAGGACACCCCCTAATGTGGAGTGTTCTGGGATCCTGCAGCCCACATTGTCTCAGCTCCAGCCACCCTGCCAGTGCACCCTCTATACAGAGTGCCCCATGACACCATGGCTGTCATCTACTTTGCCTTCAGTTGTTCTGAAAAAGCATGTCCTCTACAAAGAAAGCCCTGGGACCTTCCAGCTTGTACCCATTTCACCTTCAGCAACCCTGCCAAGGTACTGTCGATAAAGAAATCCCCAGGACCATACCAGTCTGTGCATACTTTGGCTCCAACAATCCCACCAGGGTAGCCCCAGAAAAGAATGACACAGGACACCCCCACCAGCCACCGCTCTAGTCAGCCACCCAAAGTCACCAGGCACACAAGTGTACACTGGTGATGGCCACACACAAGACTATTACTCTAAGTTTAGGAGAAGTAGATTTTACACCTAATTCATAGAAATACACCCAGAAAATTAAGAGGAAATTGCTCTAAAAGAAACAAAACCTCAGAAAAAGAACAGAGCAGATAAGTAATCTATCCGATAAAGAGTTCAAAGTACTGATCATAAAAGTGCTCACTGGACTGGAGAGAAAAGTAGATGAACTTAATGAGTACTTCAGCAAAGATCTAGATAATAAATATAAAATTACCAGAGTTGAAAAATAACTGAAATCAAAGCTAAGCTTTGGGAAATCAGAGGATATAGAAGAATGGATAGGTGATCTGGAATACTGGATAATGGAAAGTACCCAAGCTCAACAGCAAAATGAAAAAAATATTAAATGAGGTTAGAGTAAGTGATATTTTTTTGATAATATAAAACAAACATTTGTATTATAGTAGTTCCAGGAGGAGAAGAGAGGTAGGGCAGAAAATTACTTGAAGAAATGATAACAGAAAACTTACCTAACCTGGGGATAGAAACAGACATTGAGTTCAGGAAGGACAGAAAGTACCAAACAAGAAAAAGCCACTGAGGTCCACATCAAGACACATAAAAATTAAAATGGTAAAGATTAGGGGCACCTGGGTGGCACAGTCAGTTGAGTGTCCACCTCTTGGTTTAGGCTCAGGTCATGATCTCAGAGTCTGAGATCCAGCCTCATGTGGGGATCCACACTAAACACAGGGTCTGCTTACAGTTTCTCTCTACCTCTCTCTCAGGCCCTCCCCCACTGCATGCTCACTCTCTAAATAAATCTTTAAAAAAATAAGATGGCAAATATTAAACATCAAGACAATTTTAATAGTAGCAAGAAACAACTAGTTACATACAAGGGAAACCTCCTAATAACAACATCAGATGACTTTTGTCAGAAACCGACTATATCATGCCACTCCCTTCTGGCTACAAAGTACTGGAAGGTAAAAAAAAAAAAAAAAAAAAAAGACCTACAACTGAGAATACTCTACCTGGCAAGATTATCATTCAGAATTGAAGGAGAAAGTTTCTTAGATGAACAAAAGTTAAGAGTTTATCACTACTAACCTGGCCTTATAAAAAATGTTAAACATACTTTAAGTAGAAAGACCATAATTATAAGAAAATTATGGAAGAAAAAATTTCACCAGTAATGCAAACATACACTAAAGGTAGTAGAACCACTTATAAAGCTATTATAAAGATTAAGAGACAAAAATAATAAGATATTACTAGTTGCAGGGACTGGTAAAATAAAGATATAAAATAGGACAGTATACATAAAAAACATGGAAGTAGGAAGAATGAAACTTCCTTAACGTGTATTCAAACTTAAGTGAAGATAACTTAATATAGATTGATTTAGGATGTTATATATGAACCTTATGGTAATCACAAACCAAAAATTTACAACAGATGCACAAAAAGTGAAGAGAAATGAAATCAAGCATAGCACTAAAACTCATCGATAAGAGCAAGAGAATTACAAAAGTAATCAGAAAGCAATTAACAAAATGGCAAAAACAAATCAACTAAGTGTAAATGGCCTAAATACTCTAAATGACACAGGGTGACTGAATGGTAAACAAAACACCTAATACCCATCTATATGATGCATACAAGACACTACAGACTTAAAGACACATACAGACTAACAGTGAAGGATAAAATAATTTACTCCATGCAAATTCAAATGAAAAATAAAAAGCTGAATAGCAATACTTAGACACAATAAAGTTTAAACAAGGACTATAATAAGAGACAAAGGGCACTGCATAATGATAAAGGGATTAATCCAACAAAAGGATATAACACTTATAGACATCTATGCACCCAACATTAGAGTACCTAAACACAAAGCAAATATTGACATAAAGGAGGAAAGTGACAGTAATACAGTAACAGTAGGGGACTCTGACACTCCATTTACATCAGTGGATAGGTCATCCAGGCAGAGGAGAAAAAAGCAGTAGAAAACAATGTTTTTGAATAGCACATTAAATCAGATACACTTATATAAACAGAACACCCAAAATAGAATATACTTTTTTTTCAAGTGCACATGGACATTCCCCAGCATAGATCATATGGGAGACAGCAAAACAAGTTTCAATAAATTTGAAATGGAGGGCGCCTGGGTGGCTCAGTGGGTTAAGCCGCTGCCTTCGGCTCAGGTCATGATCTTGGGGTCCTGGGATCGAGTCCCGCATCGGGCTCTCTGCTCAGCAGGGAGCCTGCTTCCCTCTTCCCTCTATTTCCCTCTCTGCCTGCCTCTCCATCTGCTTGTGATATCTCTCTGTCAAATAAATAAATAAAATCTTTAAAAAAAAAAATTTGAAATGGAGATCATATCAAGCATTTTTTTTTTTTCTGGCCACAATGGAATGAAACTAGAAATCAATTACAAAAGAAAAAAAAATGGAAAAAAAGACATGTAGGCTAAACAACATGCTACTAAATTACCGAGTCAGTGAAAAAAATCAAAGAAAAATAAAATACATGGAGATAAATAGGAAGACATAGTGGTCCAAAACCTTTGAGACACAACAATACCATCCTAAGAGAAATTTATAGCGAGAAAAACCTACCTAAAGAAACAATAGAAATCGGGCGCCTGGGTGGCTCAGTGGGTTAAGCCGCTGCCTTCGGCTCAGGTCATGATCTCGGGATCCTGGGATCGAGTCCCGTGTCGGGCTCTCTGCTCAGCAGGGAGCCTGCTTCCTTCCTCTCTCTCTCTGCCTGCCTCTCCGTCTACTTGTGATTTCTCTCTGTCAAATAAATAAATAAAATCTTTTAAAAAAAAAAAAAGAAGCAATAGAAATCTAAAGTAAACAATTCATCCTTTCATCTAAAGAACTAGATAAAGAACCAAGAAAACCCAAAGCCAAAAGTTAGTACAAGAAAGAAATAACAATCAGAGCAGAAACAGATGAAATAGGCACTAAAAAATTACCAAAATAGAAAATATCAGTTAAATCAAGAGCTTTCTTTGAAAATATAAACAAAATGATAAACTTTTAACAAGACTCATGAAGAAAAATAAAGAGTACCCAACTGAAATCAGGAAGAGGAGAAATAACAATACCACAAAAATACAGATTAGAGATTATCAAAAATTATATGCTAACAAATTAGACAATTTAGAAGAAATGGATAAATTTCTAGAAGCATACAATCTTCCAAAAGTAAATAGAAATAGAAAATAATGAACAGATGATTGGTAATAAAATTGAATTGGTAAAGAAAGTCAAGAAACAGAAGTCCAAAACTAGACATATTCACAAGTTCTAGAATATTTAAGAGAAGAGATACTATCTATTCTCCAACTATTTCAAAAAATAGAAGAGGAAGGAACGCTTCTAAATTCATTCTATGAGGCTAGCATTACCCTGATACCAAAATGAGACAGATACACTACAAAGAGGAGCAGGAGGAAGAATTACAGGCCAATATCCGTAAAGAATACAGATGCCAGAATTCCTGAAAAAAGTTAGCAAACCACATTTAACAATACGGTAAAACAATCATTCACCACAATCAAGTGAGACTTAATCTGGGAGTGTAAGAATGGTTCAATATTTACAAAATCAACTGATACTACATTAACAAAATGAAGGATAAAAATGGTATCTTAATTGATGTCGAAAAGTCATAATAAAACTCAACAGCTGTTTGTGATACAAACTCATAAGTGGGATTACATGGAACACATACCTCAAACATAAGAAAGACCATTGATGGCAAAACCCACAGGTAATAGAACACAAGGATTCCACTCTCACCACTTTTATTCTGCATAACCTGAAGTCCTAACCACAGCAATCAAACAAGAAATAAAAGCCATCCAAATTGGTAAAGAAGTAAAATTGTCACTATTTGCAGATGACATGACACCATAAATAAAATCCCATAAGACTCCACCAAAAAAAGGAGCAGAAAACAAAATTTTAAAAGACTCCATTTAAAGTTACACAAAAAGAATAAAAATACTTAGGAATAAACCCAAGAAAAAGATGTACCCTGAAAACTATAAAACATTGATGAAATGGAAAAGTACATGAACAAATGGAAGATACATGTTCATGGATTAGAATACTATTGGTAAAATGTTCACTCCACCCAGAGCGATCTACAGATTCAAACCAATTCCTGTGAAAATACCAACAGTGCTTTTCAAAACACTGGAATAGTCCTAATATTTGTATGGAACTACAAAAATCCTGAATAGCTAACACAATCTTGAGAAAGAGCAACGACTGAGGTATCAAAATACCAGGTATTTCAATATTGTATTGCAAAGCTGCAGTAATCAAAAAATTATGGTAATGGCCCATAAATCAACACACAGATCAATGGCACACAATAGGAGAGCCCAAAAATAAATTCACGTTTGTATGGTCCATCAATCTATTACAGGAAGGCAAGAATATACAATAGGGAAAAGACAGTCTCTTCAATAAATGGTGCTTGGGAAAACTAGACAGCTACATGCAAAAGAATGAAACTGGACCACTTTCTTACACCACACATAAAATAAACTCAAAATGGATTAGTGAACCTAAATGTCAGACTTGAAACCATAAAACTCCTAGAGGAAAACATAAGCAATAATCTGTTTGAGGGTGGCCATAACATTTTTCTAGATAGGCAAGGGACACAAAAGCAAAAATAAACTATTGGGGCTACACCAAAATAAAAATATTTAGCACAGCAAAGGAAATGATAAACAAATGAAAAGGCAACCTACTGAGAAGATATTTGCAAATGATGTATTTGATATGGGGTTAATATCCAAACTATTAATTTGGATAATTAATACATAAAGAACTTACACTACTTAACACACAAAAACATCTGATTCAATGGGCAGGGAACCGAATATACAAATTTTTACAAAGATGACCTACAGGTGACCAACAGACACATGAAAAAGTGCTCTCCATCACTAACCAGGGAAATACACATCAAAACCACAATGAGATCTCCTTTTAACTGTCAGAATGGATACTATCAACAAAAAATAACAAGCGTTGGTAAGGCTATGGAGGGAAAAAAAAAACCCACATGCATAGGTGGTGGGAATATAAATTGGTGCAACCACTCAGGTAAACAGTATAGAATTTCCTCAAAAAATTAAAAATAGAAATACCATTGATTTGGTAATTCTATTGTTGAGTAGTCACCCTCAAAATTGAGAACACTAACTTGAAAAGATATTTCCATCCCAATGTTCATTGCATTATCATTTATAATAGCCAAGACATGGAACAACTCAAGAGTCCACTGATCTATGAATAGATGAAAGTGTTTAGGTGTGTGTATACACACACACACACACACACACAAATAAAATAATACTCATCCATAAATAATGAGGTCTTGCCATTTGCAACAACATGGATGGACCTAAGGAGTATTACGCTCAATGGAGTAAGACGATGAAGGACAAATGTTGTAGGATTTCACCTGTGCATGAAATCTAAAAAACAAATCAGAAGCTGATGCAGGGGCACTTGGGTGGCTCATCAGGTAAGCATCTGCCTTCCTCTAGGTCATGATCTCGGGGTCTTGGGATCAAGCCCCATATTGGGCTCCTGGATCAGCAGGAGGCTGCTTCTCCCTCTCCCTCTGCCTCTCCCCCTACTCATGCTCTCTCTCGGTCTCAAATTAATAAATAAATCCCCCATAAATACAGAGAACAAACTTGTGGTTGCTAGAGAGCAGGAGGCTGTGGTGTGGGATGGGTAAAATGGGTGAAAGGGGAAGGGAGGTGCAGGATTCTGGTTATGGAAAGAGTCATAGGGATAAAAGGTAGGATATAGAGAATATAGTCAATGATACTGAAATAGGATTGGTTGGTGACACATGGTAATTACACCTGTGAGCATAACATAAGGTATAGATTTGAATCACTATGTTGTACAAATGAAACCAGCATAACTTTATGTGACCAGCTATACTTCAATAAATTTTTAAAAATGAGCCTTAAAGTATCCCAAAACTACCAAGGAAATAAAAAAGACAAAAAGACAAATTTGAAGAGGGTCTAGAGAAAGGCAATCCAACAGCCAAGAAGACAGAAAGGATGTAGGATAACCAATGACTCAATTCTAAGAAATGATTTGAGAAAGTTAACTCTAGATTTTTTTTTTTTTTTTTTGCCAGTTCCCCACAAAGAGAATACTCCATGCTTCTTGAAAGAAAGATTTTAGGGCAAATACACATTGGTACTCTTTATTCCTGAAGAGCCATCACTCACAGACTCATTAACCCAAGATTTAAAGCCTAGAAATGAACTACCTCATAAAGTTCTAGCTACCTTACTATGAACTTGTTATGCATGTGTTAATTACAGGCTATATCCTTAACTCTGAGGTCTGTTTGGAAGAAAACATTTGTGAAATGATCTTTGGAGTATGACCCATTCTTGAAATTCTTGCTTATCTTTTCTTCTATGATATTACATAGTTTTGGACTACTTTTGGTTTTTGATTGGATGAATAAAAATAAATGATTCTAACTTTCATTTGTTTGACCATCCATTGATCTTTCTACACATACACTATCCATTTTGAACTCTTATGATCCTTGCACTGTGAACATTATATATAAAATATAGTGATTAAGTAAGCCCCTACATGCTAATACAGATTCCTCAGATTTAAATATAACGTTCCATCATTTGTTGTAAACCAACTCATTTTTAAAGATCTTGTCCTTAATATCTTCTGAAACATTCCAAAAATGTCATCCACTAAAAATCACCAAAGACTCAGTGACACTTTTCCATCTGTCCATTTTGGGAAGATACTCTCATGTCTAGATCTCTAGTTATAGACACGCACATATTCACATAATAGCTCTCATGCCCATTCAGAACTGGAATGCAAGCTTAAGTATAGGAATTATTTTTATTCATCTTCATACCTCATTGATACTCAATGCTGATTACATTTCCTAACATTTCATTTGGGAAAGATGGGACTGATCTTGGTAGAATATTCTCATGTTCTTAATTGTTAATATATTAGAGGTTAATATATTTAAAGTTTTCAATGGTGACAGATTTAGAGTAACATAATTATTAACTACTACCAAAAATTAGAAGTTTAAAATACTTGTGATTGTGTCAGATAAACTTGAGAAATTTGGTTCTAGTAATCTTCAGGAGGCATTGATCCTTATAGTCATACATCCAAAGAAGCACATCAGTGCTTATTCAAAGTTATGTTATTTTAAACTAAAAGTGCATGTGAAACAATATTAGTATTGAAGAAGTACTTTAGAAGAGGTTAAGAAATGCCTTCTATACTTAGGAGTTAAAAATATAAGTCAGAAAATACCACAGTAGAGCAACAGATTTTTTTTTAATTTTCTTCAGTATATATTTAACGTTTAGATATGTTGCAGGGAATATGTCAGTTACATATTATATTTTTAATGTTTTAGCTACAAAAGATATTTCAAGAGAAAATAAAATGCTTATAAATACAAATGAGATGAAAAATATAATTGTATTACATAGTTGGTATAGTACAAGTTTATCTACAATAAGCTTACTGTACAAATATTTTAATAAAAGTTAACAGCAAGTGACGAATGTCTAAGCACATGGTATTCCCTGAATGAAACTTTGAACATGAACTTGAAAATTACATTCTGAGAACTCTATTTGTCAATTTTCTCTCAATAAAAAGGGGTATCTTATAAAAAAACAAAATGAGGGGAAGTTCACATAATAACCAAATATTTAAGTTTTTAGAAGTAAGGCTTATTGGCCTCATACACCTGTTCAGAGCTCATGTTATGTATTTATGTAAGTGTATAGCTCCATGCTTGTGATCAAGATTAGTGGTGCTCATCAATATCTTTATTTTTATCTTTTTATTTAGATTATCACAGTCTATTTCTTCAGCTCATTTAGGCGGCCCTGAGAGACTAGTCTGGTCAATGGCATGAGGGAAGAAGTACTATGTACCTCTTTCAAACCTGGCCCCTGAAACTTCACTTGAGATCATCTTCACCTTCACTTTCCTCATGTGATTAGGGGTGCAAGAACCCACTGCAAGACTGAGAAAAGATTAAAAGAGCTTGGATCCCTCCATGACTGTGGAATATAGCATCGTTAGCCTACCCATTGCGTCATGAACAACAAATCCTTCATGTTTCCTATATATTTCTGCAACTATGGTTGTGACATTTAATTTCAAGCTTTAAATATCTTGGTTCAATACTTTACCAAGTTACCTCACAGACTTTTTCTTTTTAAATTTATCTGATATTTTACCTACAGAACTTTGAAATGGTACATAGATTTCAGGATCATTTTAGAAGAAGAATATTAATTGCAGGGGCCCAAACATGAACTGATTAAATTAAAACAAAACCTCAGATAAACCTTTGGCACTGACTTCAAAACTTCTCTTGTTGATAGAGAATAATTCCCTTATGAACTATGCTGGACTTAATTAACACATCTTTCTGTACTAGCAGTTGCTTGTGCAGGGATGAAAAACAGATTTAAAGAACAAGAGGTTGTTGCAACAACTTGAGTGTGATGAAGCCATGTTTCCCTTGTTACAGTGTGAACTGTGCACTGGCAGCTGCTTGAAAAATTTATGTTATTCTTTATTTAAATTCAATTAGCCAACTTACAGTACATCATTAGTTTCAGATGTAGTGTTCAGTAACTTCTCAGTTGCATATAACACCCATTGCACATCACATCATGAGCCTTTCTTAATGCCCATCACCGAATTACCCATCCCCCTACCCTCCTCCCCTCCAGCAACCCTGTTTCCCATAGTTAAGAATCTCTCATAGTTTTTTCTCCCTCTCTGATGACTTCCCATTCTGTTTTCCCTCCCTTCCCTTATGATCCCTCTATGCTGTTTTATTCCACATAAAAGTGAAACCATATGATCATTGTTCTTCTGACTGACTTATTTCCATCAGCATAATACCCTCCAATTCTATCCACATCAGTGTAAATGGTATTTATCCTTTCTAATGGCTGAGTCATATTGTATATATTACATTTTATATATGTACTACATCTTTATCCAATCATCTGTCAATGGACATCTAGACTCTTACCACAGTTTGGCTACTGTGGACATTGCTGCTATGAACATTGGGGCACAGGTGCCCCTTTGGATCACTACATTTATACCTCTGGGGTAAATACCTAGTAGTGCAATTGGTAGGTCATAGGGCAGCTCTATTTTTAACATCTTGAGGAACCTCCATACTTTATACCACTTTCCAGAGTAAAGAATGTACCAGCTTGCCTTCCCACCCAGAGTGTAAGTGGGTTCCCCTGCTTCCACATCCTTGCCAACATTTGTTGTTTCCTATCTCATTAATTTTAGCCATTCTGACTGGTGTGATGTGGTATCTCATTGGGGTTTTGATTTGTAAGTCTAATAATACAATTCACCATTGTACTATTTTCAGTGAAACATTTCTGTAAAGCATTTTAATTACCAACAGTAAACCTTTCCCTGGGAATGTGTTTTTTGTTTGTATTTTTTTTTTAACAGTGAAGCTTATTTTTCTTGCCATAATTTATTATGTGTAAATCATGTCTTCTTTATATTACTTCAAAAGTGGGCATCATAGGCTATTTTTACTGAAGCTAGTATCACACAGAAATGCTGACAGTTACATAAAAGGTTTATTAAGTGGCAACATCAAAACATGATCCATTAGTGGGAAGCTGATGTACTTTGCCATTAAATCATAGGTCTCTATAAAAGTGTTAACCTCTTTGAATCAAATTGGGACACAGATAAACAGTAAAAAGCAATACCCAAGTTAGTTCAAATGTAATATTTATTAGTTAATATGCTAGAGTTGTGAAAGTAGATATATATTCACCAAGTTATACGAATTAGCATAAACCCATAAGCCTAGGGCACAAAGAACTCTAGTGAGGGTTAGTTCACACAAGCAGGAATAGAAACTTGAAAATTCCAACAACGACTTAGAGCACCAACATTATTGTCCATCTCTAGCTAGTAAGGCTGATGGCTGCAACAGTAACCGTGTGTTGGTGACTGAAAAGACTGGCCCCAGACCAGAAAATAACTGAAATGAAGTTCTGCCTATTTCCCATACAGCACTGTAAACTGTGTGACCCAAGATCACCATTACCTTATTCTGCAGCACTATCCTAGAAGACATATGGCAGGATACTCAGAGCTATTACTAGAGCTATCTCCTGCATGTATGCATGCATGTACACACCCAGAGGTCTTTGGCAAGCCACACATCTAATTAGGGCCTTTCAATCCCTTAGGGTAGTGAAGAGAATACCATGGGCCACACTGGAGTCAGGACCTCTGGTTTACTCCTGGAATTAAGAGAAGGTGGGAAAAGGGGCCTGGCACATTGCAAGTCATCAACATTACTTATTGAATGGAGAGTCTTATATGTAAGGGAGTTCCTATTTCAGAGAACTTTGAAAAGTACCTTAAAAGACTTGTTCCCATGAACTTGTTTGAAAGCAGATCTAGAAGACCAAATAGGGATCCTGCTCCAGGCTGTCCTCTAAAAGTAATGCTTCCTAAGCCTTTCTACATCATGACACACACAGAAAATGATAGTATTTGCATGAAACAGTAGTTAAATGGAGGATTTTGGAATCCTACATAAGGTGGAGGTGACAGGAAACCTGAGGGCTGATGAGATGGATCCTCCAGCACATAGTTTGGAAGCTATGTTCCAGAAGAGATGAATAATACTGAGAGTCCATTGAGGGATCTAGCTTTTCCTGTTATTATTTAACAGATTCTATCACCTGCTGAGTGCTTACCATATGCCAGCAACTATACCCAACACTTAATGCACACTATTTCTTTTTATCCTTAAAGTAATCTAGGGACTCTACTTCTGGTAACAACAGCATGAGATGGTCAGATGACTGCTCCATAGAAAATGACTATACACTGGACAAAACCATTTGTGACAATCATTTCAGGGCACTGGAAAATAACCAAAGGTAGGCAACAACTTGGGAAATACTAATTCATGTGAAACTGCTACTGCATTGAGTAATAACTAAGAATTAACTTTTGGAGGGGAGGTGGGAGTCTGAGAGCATTCCCAAGCTCCACCAACTACCAAACATGGGCAGTGAAAATCCAGCTTTATGAGCTGGAGGTGACAGACTCAGGAGCAGGCAACAAAGCAGTTAGAAATTTCAGAGGGAGATTTTGGATGTGAGAAAGCTATAGAGCAACTGATACAATAAGCTTTCCATATATACCTGGTTAACTGCTAAACTATGTGTGCTTATTGGATACAGCAGGGAACCCAACAAAAATTGAAAGAAAGCATGTGAATTTGCCACACATCTGAATGCACAGTGAAATCTACACAAAACAGAGGAGGATGAAAGCCTGACTAACTCAGAGTCTCTGACTACAATCTCTGACTCTTTGGCCTCTGAACTATGCAGGTGCAGAGGAACTCCTTAGAGAACTAGGCAAAAGAAAAAACATCTGTGGTTGGAGATTTCAGTTTGACTCCAGGCATGTTAAAGTCTAAATCCCTCCAAAGAACAAAACCGATTTCAGATTCACTGTGAGTACAACTACAAATGCTTTTTACTATTTTTTGACCAAAATATATGAGATGGGAAAAGGAACAGGAATGACCCATATCTAGGGAAAAAGGCAGCCATTAGAATTTGACACTGAGTGGGCTCAGAGGTTGGATTTAAGACAAAGACTTCAAAGAGCTATTATAAATACATTAAAAAATTAAAGGAAATCCTGTTCAAGGAATATTCAAATAATGAACAAATAGTAAATACTAAGAGAAGGAAACTAAAAGAATCTAATGGCTATTGTAGAGAAGAAAAGCATATTAATGGAAGTGAAAAATATATTGTATATACTCAAACAGATTTGAAATGGTGAAGAAAAAAACAATGAATGAAAAATCAGTAGGTCACAATCTAAAAACAGAACAATAAAGTTAAAAATAAACAAACTTGAAGATCTGTGGGTCAATATCAAGCACTGCAAAATATAACTCAGGCCTGACCTCAAGGTAAGTTCTGTTAAAGCTGCACATGTACCCTGCCCAGACATTGCTGCATACTATGCCCCACACCTTGTGCCTCCAACTGCTGGTGTATGGCCCCCAGCCACTATAGCATTTCAAGAGATCTGGCATAGGATTTGCGACCTAATGGAAATTTTGCTAATCCTGCTGCCCACTCCCAAGTTCCCTGGTGGCCATGCTCCCTCAGAACTGGTGTGCCTGGGTCCTACTAACACTACAGAGAACAAGCACAGCCCACAACAGGCAGAATGTCAGTGCAGACAAGTGCACTGAAAGGAACCTAAGTGACTCAGACACAACAACAGATTATAGGCATCACACAGAGAATACTCTTTTGAAATGCCAGATTCTGCGAACAGGGGACACTCTATTGCAGGGCACTCCAAGACCTCTTTTTTATAAAGTAGCTCTTTTCAAGAGCAGAAGACATAGCTGATTTTCTCAACACAGGGAAATAAGACACAGAAATGCAGAAAAAAAATGAGGAGACAGAAGAATTTATCCCAAATGCAAGAACAGGACAAGGCCATGCCTAGAGATCTAAGTGAAACAGATATAAGTAATATACCTGATAGAGAATTTAAGGCAATGATCAGGAGGGTACTCACTGGACTTGAGACAAGAGTGGAGGACATGAATGAAACCCTTAACAGAAATAAGGCATGATACAGAAGAGAGAAAGGGCTCAATAAACAAAATGAGAAACGTGCTTGATGGAATGAACACTAGGTAGAAGCAGCAGAAAAATTTAGTGACCTAGAAGACAGAATGGGAAGTAAACTGAAGAAAAGAAATAGAAATTATATAAAACAATACATTTAAGGAACTCGGTGACTTCAAACAGGACATTTGTATTTTAAGAGTTCCAGAAAAAAAGGGAGTAGGGAGCAGAAAATTTATTTGAAGAAATAATAGCTGAAAACTTCCCTAATCTGGGGAGGGAAACATATCTAGATCCAGGGGGCACAAAAACTACCATCAAATCAACAAAAGCAGACCTACACCAGAACATATATTAAACTGGCAAAATATAATGGTAAAAACAATATTTTAAAAGCAGTAAGACAAAAGAGGTCATTAACTTACAAATGAAAACTCATAAGGCTAGCAGGAGATTTTTCAAAAAATTTTGCAAGCCAGAGTAGAGTGGCATGATATATCCAAAATGCTGAGTTGGAAAAATCTGCAGCCAAGAACACTCTATCCAGCAGGACTACCATTAGGAATAGAAGAAGGGATAAAGAGTTTCCCCAACAAAAACCTCCTAGGAGTTCATGACCACTAAACCAGTCCTGCAAGAAATATTAAAGGGGATTCACTGAGTGGAAAGGAAACCCCAAAAGTGACAATATAGAGGTAGGAAACACAAAAGTAGTAAAAATGATTCTTTCCTCTTAAAAAAAAAAAGCAAAACAAAAAAACCACAGAGTCAAAGAACTCACAGAATAAAAGAATATAAAATATAAACATACACCTAAAATGTGGGGAGTTAAGGAACAAAGAATGGTCACAAAGTTAAATGACAACCAACTTAATATAGAAAGCTATATGTAGAAGAGGATAGAATATCACTAAAAAAAAAAAGTCAAAAATCATGATAAGAGAAGGATTAGAGAAACACTTCAAAAAATATAACATGTAATAAAATGGCTATAAATACATATCAATAATTATTTAGAATGTAAGTGGACTAAATGCTCCAATCAAAAGACATAGAGGATTGAAGAAAAAAAAAAAACAACAGAATGGATTGAGGGAAAAAAGACCCATTTATACTGCCTATAGGAGATTCGTTTTAGGCCTAGACACCTGCAAATTGAAAGGGTATGGAAAAACATTTATCATACAAATGGATGTCAAAGGAAGTGGGAGTAGCAATACTTAGTTCAGACAAAATAGAACTTAAAGTTTTACTTTAGAGAGAGAGCACGTGTGAGAAGGGGAAGAGGTAAAGGGAGAGAATCTCAAGTGGTCTCCCCATTGAATGCAGAGCCTGATGTGGAGCTCAATCCCACCACTGCAAGATCATGACCTGAACTGAATTCAAGATTCAGATGCTTCACCAACTAAGCCACCCAGATCCCCCCCAGATAAAAAACCTTAAATCAATGACTATAATAAGAGATAAAGAAGAATACTATATAATCATAAAAGGGACATTCCAACAAGAAAATAGAAGTTATCAATATTTATGCACCAAAGAGGGGAACACTCAAATATATAAAACAGTAACAAAGGAGCTAATAATAATAGGGGGCTTTAAAAACACCATTTATAGCAATGGTCAGATAATATAAATGGAAAATCAAGGAAACAATGGCTTTGACTGACACACTGGAATAGGATATTTTGAGTATATCTGTTAAATCTATCTTAAAAGAAAACACATTCTTTTCAAGTGTATCACAGAATATTCTCCAGAAAAGATCACATGCTGGTTCACAAAACACGCTTCAGCAAATTCAGGAAGATCGAAGTCCTACCATGCATCTTTTACTGACCACAATGCTATGAAGCTAGACATTAACCACAAGAAAAAAATCTGCAAAGAACACAAATACATGGAGTTTAACATGCTTTACTGAACAATGAATAGGTCAACCAGGTGTAAAGTTTTTTCCGGCGAGATAAACACAACACCAGGCAAAGTGGGTGCAAGGCAAGATTTATTAAAAATGCTCTCCGCCGAAGTTTCAGGGCTCAGGAGAAGGGGAGCCAGGAAAGTTGCGCCAGGAGGAGGTGGGCACCCTCGGGCGAGGTTCCGCCACTCTGGAAAGCAGAGTGGCGGAAGTCGCGCCCAAGGCAGGGAGGAGGGGACTTTTAAGGGGTCTCAGAGGAAGCTCAGGGGTCTTTTGGAAGTTTCCCTTATTTGGATATCCCGCTTGCTCATCGGGATCCCATTGGTCCACGGGAGCCCGGGGCGGGGGGTCTCAGATTCCTGCTTGGGCCTTTGTTCTCCTGTCCGAGCTCAGGTCTTGTGGCGGGAACTTTCGCCATCTTTAGTAGCCCTTCCTGCCAGCCCAACACCAGGAAATAAAAACAGAAATAAAGTACATGAAAATGAAAACACAATGGTCCAAAATCTTTGGATGCTGTAAAAACAATTCTAAGAGGCAACTATATAGCAATACAGGCCTATTTCAAGAAGCAAGAAAAATCTCAAACAACCTCACCTTACATGTATAGAAAAGGGACAACAAACAAAGCCTAAAGGCAGCAGAAGGAAAGAAATAAGGAGTAGAGCAGAAATAAAAATAAAAATGTTAAAAATTAAATAGATCAATGAAACCAAGAAATGGTTCTTTGAAATGGTTCACTGAACCATTCAAATGGTTCTTTGAAATGGTTCTTTCTAGGAAGAAGTTGCTGTGGCTGAGGTCAAAGAGGTTGCTGCCTGGGCTCTCCTCAATACCAAGCATTTTTAAAGAAGAACAGCAAAGATAGAGGACTTATATACTACCTGATTTCAAAACAATATAAAAATAATCATATAGTATTGGCATAAGAATAGAAATACAGATCAATGAAAGAGAATGGAGAATTTTCAAAGATGTTTAAATGGTTAATTGATTTTTTAACAAAGGGGTGAAGTAAACCAATAGTGAAAAGAAAATCTTTTCAACAAATAGTGCTAGGATACCTGGCCATCTGCATGCAAACAATGAACCTTGATTCTTGTACCATGCACAAAAGTTAACTTAAAACAGATCATAAATCTAAATGAGAACTTATTTTAAAACTAAAAATTCTAGAAGAAAACCTAGGGAAAAAAAAAATCCATGACACTGCGTTAAGATTTCTGAGATGTGACACCCAAAGCTTCTTTTCTGGCTTATGTTTATTGTGTCATAGAAGAAAAAAATTAGTAAGTCAGCTTTTATTACAAGTACTCTGGTCTTTGAGATATACCAGCAAGGAAATGAAAAGTTAAAGACTGAGAAAATATTTACAGAAATATCTAATGAAAAATTTGTTTCCAAAAAATATAAAAGGTGCTTAAAATACACAGTAAGAAAAAATTTTTATGTTAGTAACCATACAACTTAATTTTAAATTGGGCAAAATATTTGAACACACCTTACACAAAAGATACATAGTTTTCTTTACAAGCACCACACAAAAGAAGGTATATAAGTTGAACAGATACTCCACAGAAGATATACAAATAATCCACAAGACACAAAGAAGCTCACCATCATTGAAATTAAATTAAGCCCTCATTGAGACACCATTCCATGCCCACTGGAATAATTCAGGTTAGAAAGGTGGACAATACCAAGTGTTGTTGAGGATGTGGAGGAACTGAAACACTATGTACTGTAGGTGGATATGCAAAATGGTAGAACCACTTTGAAAAGTTTGACAGCATCTTATAATATTAAACATATACTTACTTGGCTCAACAATTCTACTTCTAGGTATCTACCCAAGACAAAACCTATGGCCACAGAAATATTTATATGATTATGTGTAGCAGCATTATCCATAGTAACCCCAAATAGATACTACCCAAACATAAATAAGATGTGGTAGGTTATACAATGGAATACTTTTCAGCCATAAAAGGGATGAACTACTGATACAAGGTACAAACAAAATGCATGCACCACAAAACAACATGCTAACTGAAAAACGCTAAAAGACTACACAGTTTCCATTCACGTGATATTCCGGAAAAAAGCAAAACTGTTGGAACAGAAAGCAGTCAAATGGTTTCTGGGACCAAGGAAAGGTAGGCATTAGGGATTGAAAAAGGCCCTTTACTTTAGGGGGTGATGCAAAAGTCCTAAAACTAGGTTGTGGTGGCAATTTCCCAACTAAAGATGCTTACCAAATTCAGTGAAATTTATACATAAATTGATTTTAGAGCATGTAAATGACACCTCACTAAAGCTGTTAAACCCATACAGCTCTGTGCGGTAGACCTCACTTCCATTGTGCAACTGAGGGAAGAGTCTCAAAGGCTGGGTAACTCACTTAACGCTAAACAGCTAGTCATTATCAAACCTAAGTCCACATTGGTAATCACTGCTCTACTCTGCTTGTTGGGAGTGGAGGAGACACTAGGTACCTTGTGATGCTCCTAGAAGTTTCCACAATCAGCAGATTCCACCCAAGCTGAAACTGGTGTAGGCTGCTCCCCTCTACAGAAATGGTCTGCCACCAGGAAGTGAGGGGTGTCCTGGGCTAGAGGTACAATGTTTAGACGTCCTGCTGCTCTCGGGAAATGTGCTACAGAAAAACCAGCACAGCACAGAGAAGAGGGTTAAAACTCTGGTTTTGGCACTTAACAGTCCTTAAGACCTTAAGGAGGCCATGCAACTTCTTACTGCTTCAGTTTCTTAATCCATGAAAAGGATTTAGAGACATACCACCTCCTTTATGGAGTTGTGTTGGATGTTGAAGGGGCAGTAAGTGAAATAAAGAACCTGATCCTTAGTAGAGCCTCAGGAAAAGTAAATTCTTTTTTAAAAAGTAAAATACTTTTAAATTCCCTTCCCTTTTAGTTCCTAAGAGAAAAAAACATCCAGTCCCACCATTTAATAAGGATTTAGATTTTTTTTTTAAAAAGTGTTTCTCACTGAGGAAAAATGGGAATTATTCATCAGAAGTCCTTCTGGGCATCAGACTTAGCAGGTCCTCAAATTTTATCCAAGATCTCACAGTCATGAAGAAAAAAAGTGCATGAAACTCCTTTTACTCTGTAATTATTTTCTTCCCTTGCTTCACTTTTATGAAGTTTGACATATAAGGCAATCAGTGCCTCCACATGCTTCCATAAAAAAATCAAAAGAGGGGCGCCTGGGTTGCTCAGTGGTTTGGGCTGCTGCCTTCGGCTCAGGTCATGATCTCAGGGTCCTGCGATCGAGCCCCGCATCAGGCTCCCTGCTCTGCAGTAAGCCTGCTTCCCTCTCTCTCTCTCTCTCTCTCTGCCTGCCTCTCTGCCTACTTGTGATCTCTGTCTGTTAAATAAATAAATAAATAATCTTTAAAAAAAATCAAAAGAAATTATGTAGATAGATGTGTTTGTGACTTATATGTACACAAACTTGCATTATTTGAATTTTTTGGCAGGAAGTAAATATTTGAAACCATGTGCTGAAATGGAAATCTAAAAGGACTATTTTAGCTATGAGAAGTTCATTTTATTAGGTCCAGCAAATGATAGCCTGGAAGAGGTCACTATTTACAAAATCTTTCAAGTTCTCAAGTTTTGAGGTTAGACTCAAAGTGCTCAAAGAATTTTACTGTTGAACATTTTTTGTCTACATGGTATGGACACCTTTCCTCTTCATCACACATGTCTGTAAGGGGGTTCTCATGCCTGACTGTTCATAAAGGCAGAGATGGTATTAAAATGTGGAGATCCAATGCCACCACATCAAAAATTATGATTTCATACGACAGAGGTAGTGCCCAGTAATGAATTTTTTTTAAAACAATTAATCCCTGGTGATTCTGGACCAAACCAAACTCACATCCTGTCTATTTCTCAAGGGCTTCCCTCAGCCTCAGGAAAATTTATGATAATTCTAGATAATAGTTCCTTAGTTTGTTTTGGATGTTAATCAGTGTTATAAAATAGGATTTAGGCTCGGATAAGCTTGGGAACACACTATTACTCATTATGTTTATAATGATTTAATTGTAGACTTGCTCTTAGCATCCATTACCCCCATCAATATTTACAATTCTGTATCAATACTGAATAATTCACTATTTTCTTGTTCCGTGTATAGCCTCTTCTCTCCAATTGGATTTGTAAGATCCTAGAGACAGATGTCTATTTCAGGCAGAAACTTTGTAACTGATACTTAAGAAAGGCAAAGATATTGACATACAGATTTTAGCTGAGTAACACCACCATGGAATTAGCTGGAAAAGGGAAGCATGATGCTCAAAAGTTTTATTATGTTCCCAGGTTCAGTTTTCTCCCATTTCCTGAATATGACTTCTAAAAAATTTCCAGAGAAAATCCTACACTTGAACAACCAAAAACTCAGAGCAGGCCTCTCCACATAAGGTTAAGGAATATAAGCTACTGCCTAGTGGACAAGGGAAAGGGGAGGGCCTAGATAAACAGCACAGTATCAAATACCACTTTGCTAGAATAACTTTTCTCACATTTGTAGCATTATGGCTTTGGGCACTTAGAGGCACATGAATATAATGAAGAGTTTAAAGAGAAAAATAGGCTAATATGTAGATTTAAATTCATGTACACCTGTGCCTAAAAATTGAAGTGATATTTATATTCTTTTTTTTTTTTTTTTCAGAGAGAGAGGGAGCGAGAGCGAGCGCAGGCAGACAGAGTGGCAGGCTGAGACAGAGGGAGAAGCAGGCTCCCTGCCAAGCAAGGAGCCCGATGTGGGACTCGATCCCAGGACACTGGGATCATGACCTGAGCCGAAGGCAGCTGCTTAACCAACTGAGCCACCCAGGCATCCCGATATTTATATTCTTAATGTAGATTGATGAACTTCAGATCAGAGAACCTTCTAAAGCTGTATGTAATATTCTGCCAATTTTGGGGTCATCAGCTTCACAAAAGGATCCAGAACCAAAAAGGAATTTATCCCTCTCTGGTCTAAATGATCTATTTTGGGTCATATAATCATGAAGCTTACAAAACTAAGATTGACCTTATATATTCCCCTGAACAACATTTAGCTGTTTTGGGTATTTTTTTTTTCCCCCAAACACTAATATAGGAGGTTTAATAGAGAGGCACTATTTACAGATCTGAAGCTGTGAGGTCTTTGCTGGTCTCTTGGAACCAGATGTTTACATATTTACTTAAAGTGACCCACTGAATAATCATGGTTACAAGTTGAACAGCACACATTCTTTCAGTTTTATAAATACCAGGAAGTTTATAAACTCAGTGAAAAACTAGCATTTCTGGTAACTGACCTCAAACTATATTTGCTAAGATAATATAAACCATTGTCCGGAATCAATATAGCCATTTTCTCCAGCAAACATTGGGCAGCATTTCCCAAGACAAAGTCTTCTGCATACATCCTCCTTATTTTTTAAGGATTGCAAGTAAATGTTATAATTCATACAGTATTTCTTTCAGGCCAATGAATACTTAGAACTGGAATTCGAATGTTTAAAGCAATGTGGTATGATCAACAGATGTAAGAGTAAAGTTAGAGCAATTTTGCCTTATGATTTTCATAACACAGATCACCCGTGTATTTATCTTTCCTTCCAGTAACTTGGTTTGAGGTTTGCAGTTAAGTACATTTTTACTGCTATAAAACATCAACTAAACATACTGACAAGATTAGTTCAATGGAATTACCTTTTATATATTGTTATCTGGGGAAAAATATCCCAGAATTAGGTGAATTTTGATAGCTCGCATATTGTACCGGCATTCCAACAAAATGATGATGGCCCCTTTCCTCAAGCATGGATTTATGGTGATTGCTTTTCTTATGGGGATTTATTTCTATATACTGCAACTAACCTTCATGCGAACAACACAAAAGACAAGCCAATGGGTGGAAGTATACATTTATTCTATGACAACAGAATATTTTACTCCTACTAGTGCTGATAAATTATTTCTTTGCTTAGGCACAAAATGTATGCCAGGGTAATCTTAAAGGAAACAATATAGCAGAAAGGAGCATGAACTTCAAAATAAGAGTTGGAGTTGTTCGTTTATTTCTTACTTGTGTATTTATTATGGACCCATTTTGTGCTGGGGACTGAGAATACAACAGGAAACAGGTACAGTCTCTGCTGCCTAGAACATTACAGCTTCCACTCCTGGGGTGCTTTGGAGTACTTTTTATTTGCTATTTGCCAAGCTATTTGCCAAGCCTCAGTTGCTTTATCTGTAAAGGAGGGGATATCATCTCTGAGTGTTTCCATGAATATTTATGAAAAGGTATCTGGTTCATTATCTAACAAAGTAACACTTAGATCTGGATTGTTATTAAATAGCTACTTTGTGGTTTTGAAGTGATAGACAAGCCATGTGGCAGATCAGAGTACACATTTCAAATTCTTGAAAGAGTACAACAGCCCTATGTGGTTTCAAATTGTTCTATAGTCTAATGAGGATATTTTATCTTGCTAAACAGTCTAACCCCAGATGTCCAGCACAGTAAAAAATGCAAGCCTGCTGAAGGGTTACTTTGAACACAGACCAAAACTACAACTTGGGAATGTGTGAAACTGTGGCTAGAATCAAACTCAGGGGTGGCAAGCAAAAGAAGACTCAGTTATGAAGTTTGTTCTGGGAATAACTAACTCCCTGTCAAGAGCAAGATGTTTCTATCTCTGCATGAGGATCACCGCTGACGCTGAACTCTAACTGAAGACTTGGTTGGGTGGCTCCCAGTCTTCTCTGGCACTTAAATATCTCCTTCTACCTCCCTTGTCAATGAACTGCAGCTTTGGAAAGATCATGTCTGGAGTACTGGAGGAGCACAGGCACACAGAAGACATTGCATGAGTGTTTGCTATTAGTACTGTGTCTGTTTGAGTTTAATTTCTCCATGATTAAATAAAGATCTATATAATGAACTTCTATCATGAGGACACAGAACATTACCACATCAACTTAATAACATTTTAGCTAAAAATCCAAGAAACTCAAGGGGCTAGTGATCCTTTGCAGCTTTATCCTGGTAAGTTAAGTGAAGGCTTCTCAGAACACTGGAGCGGCTGAAGAACGTTCAGAATCCTAGCATGGATCTTTATAGGTCCAGGAAACCCAAGCTCAGAACTACTGGGTTTATCTTCAACCCTTCTGAGAACATTTTAAGTAGCCTTGTATGAAGTACAGATTAAGGACTTGTAAAAATTTGATCACTACCATTGTCTTAATGTTTAAAAAAGAAAAATCAATACTTCCTGTAGTGGGTACTATTTGTAGCCTGGGCCACAGAGATTCCCTAGCTCTGTACCTTGTCTGTAGCGCTTGGCACCAGGTTTTTGACTTAAGTTACCTAAAATTGAGTCCCTGGCCTTTGTTAGTTGAAACATGGATAGCCACTTCTTTCTTTTCAGAATTCAGGTACTGTGATACTGAGAGACTGTAGGTCTGGTGAGACCAGGGCTTTTGAGAAAGGTCCATGATTTCACCTTCAAGTCCCCAGAGCCCAGTCTGAATCCTCGCAATAAATTCCCCTTTTTAGTCTAAAGTATCTCAAATTGGTTTTTGTTACTTACAAACAATAGACACTTAGATACACAACAGGTGAAATGCTAATTGGATAAAAAATCCAGATTATGATAGTTTGGAAAATATCAGATTGATCAGGGTTTCTATGGAGAATTTGAAAGAAACTTGTGACAGCTCTCATTTCCAGGGCTCCAGGATGTAGGAGCAGGGGCTCGGTTTGGGCTGATGATCACACTCTGATGAATCCAGTGTGTGGAACTGAGTACCACCTGTCTTAAGTATCTATTTCTATCAGCTCTTTGACACAAGCCGAAGAAGGCTTCCAGTTTAGGGTGGAGTGGTATCTGAACCCCGTCCCCAGTAGGAGTATGTATGTATGTATACACACACACACACACACACACACACACCCCACACTTGTCTGAAAGATGGGAGTATGGCATATCTTACATAAGCCATTTCTCAGCGAGGGATGTCTGAGACTCTGGAGAGAACTCAAGAGAAAGGGAGAGGATATCGGAGTTAGGTAGTGCTGAGTCCGAATATCAGATGGGAAGGGGCGGTTGAGGAATACAATGGTCTGGTGGTACTCCACTCAACAGCCCTATAGCATGGTTATCCCATGAAGAGGCAACAGTGGACAGAGTCACAGGGCTGTGTAGTGCTTGTACTCCAAGCTGACTTGTACTGGGAGGGATTCCAAATCTCAATCTTATCTGAGTCCCTTTGGCCTGATGAGTCTACAGCAACCGACTCTGATACCCAGGCTTGGGCTAGCACCTGGAGGGGGTGTAAATGGGTGATAATCCTAGCTCCGCCCTTCTGAAGATGGCTCAGCCACAAGAAACCACATCATCCCAGGGCAGAAACAGGGATGCAGTAGGAACCAAGCTCCCCCACCCAGGCTTTGGAGCAGTTTGTAGAGACAAACAGCACGGATTAACAACTGGGCTGCAGTTTCATGTCCTACAGCGTCTGGCAGCCTCAGAAGAGTGATCAGTTTGATTTAAGAGACATACATTTCTACCCACAGCTGACTGCCAGTCCTGTCACTGTGGTAGCAGGGAGAATTTTGTCAGAGACTAAAATCAGCATGTAAATTAACACAGCTTTCCATGTCGCAAAGCACAGAGAAACACAGAGAATAGATCATCTGATGTGCCAGTGTAGCACAGTATCTTAAATACAAGAAGCAAGATAAAGATCTGTTAAGATCTGTTTTGGGAAACAAACTGGGGAGTACAAACCCTCACAAGGCTATGAAAATTTCTTCTAGAAGGCCAGAGAGAGGTTTCAGCCCTTGTGGACACTGAAAAGTTAGGATGTCCAAAGCCTTCTCCCAAAAAAGTAACCTCGTTTTAAAGATTAGTTCCTTCACTAGGCACAATTCACTTTCCAGTAGGATGTTGAGGATTTTAATAGACAAACGTGATCTGAAGTTTGGTTTGGTAAGTGAATAAAGTCTGAATAGAGAAAACTGGTTAAGTAGCCTGTCTGCAGAGGACACTTAGCCACATTTTCTTATTTCAAGTATGTATGGATGACCCTAATGAGTTATTTATTCCATGTAATCAGTTCATGACTCTGCTTCAGAAAAGGGGGGGGGGGGGAGGAGGTGGCCGGGAGCCTCTGCTCTGGCAATTAGGTTTGTGGAACTTGGCAAATAATATATTGTGTGTAACAATATATAGACAGTAAGGGCTCTGGGAAGTTTATAGGCAGCTTGAGAAGATTTTATCTACTATTTTTAAATCACCCGGATTTATAATTGCAGTTTCCATCATAAGCATTTGACACAATGAACATTTTGAAAGTGCTTCCTACTCTCCTAATGGCTTCATTCAGTTTTTCTTTATTTCTGAACGAAGATTGATTTTACAGTATCCTGGCAAGTGGAAGGCTACTTTAGTCTTCTATATTACATTAACTCCTATATGCATCTCCAATTTATAGCTGCATTCCATTGCTATTTACTGTCCGCTTCTCTATCCTAGCACAAAACAAGGCTGAAGTTCAAACGCTCTAATAATTGTTAGATGCGACCCACAAATGAATTTTAATCCTGATTTTATATAAGCCCTAAATTAAAGTAACAGATTTCAAAAGTATTTTCAAAATTTCAAAGGTAAAGTTCTTGTCTAGAAATGATTTAGGAAATGGTCATATTCGCAATATCCCTAAGTTTGAATTCTGATCGTAAGTACACCTAATTATACATAAATGAGATGTGTCAAGATAGGTGCTGGGACATAAATGTTGTCCATGATCTCTTTACCCACCTCCAACCTCTCGAAGATACACAGGATTATCCCACTGACAAAGTGTTAAGTTCATACCAAAACAGAAGGGAAAATGATTGAAAAAGAAGGCTTGCTTTGAATGAGGAGCAATGTCAAGGGCGTTGGCATAGCAATCCTGAAGGGAAGGAAAGGGCATTCAGGTGGTGACAGCTTCCCAGAGATCTCAGAGTATTTCTTTGAAATCTAATAGGAAGCCTTAACCTAAAACCTGCCTTGAATCCCTGTTCACATTTAAAGCTTAGACCCAGTGTCTTCCTAAGCTCTCTCAATTGTTTAATTGGCAAAAGGGGCAATTCACTGACAAGGGTTACTGGAAATACCTTATAGAAACAGAAGAGTCTTACTCAATTGGTGACACATGTTAAATATTTAATATGCGTCCAGCACTATCAGGATCCTGTTTCTACTCTGAATGAGTATGGCAGCATTTGGAAATTTAAAAACACATACATTTTAAATGCCCAGAGTAAACCAAGCCATTGAAAGAACTAAGCAGCTATTATTGCAGGCTTGGAATATCAGAAAGGCACTCCTCTGGATTAGAGCTTCTTTAATTCATCAAAAAAGGACACTACATTTTGGCCCCTAAAAACAAAAGATGTGGATATTTTCTTGATTTCAAAAAGATGGTGACCTCGAATCATTTGACGGACTCCTCTCAATCTTGCTCGTCTCTTGAACCAACCCCAGCAGCATCAGCGCCAGGAGAGTGGGGGTGGGGGTGGGGAACATTACCAGAAATGCCTGTTTGAAAATCTCGGGCCCCAGCCCAGCCCCACTAAATTGGAATCTGCATTTTCACAAGATTCTAGGTGATTTCTATGCACATCATTTTTGAGAAGCTTGGTTATACACTTTTCCCATGATTCATTTCTATAAAATCTAGATTTCTTCAACTGCTTAAAAAGTATATACTTGACTGCTGCCTTTGCTGTCAGTGAAAACTAGCCCCTCTCTGCAAAATTTCAAGTGAGAAAAGGAAAGATAAATTGGCAGCTTTTAAACAGATTTCCCACCATGCCCCCCTTTTCCAGAGTATTCTCACCACATGCCCATGGCAGCTGTGTTTACCTCCGTGATTAGACAGTACAATAAATGCACCCAGTGATAAACTAAGTTGATTTAATAAAATGCCTGACTGCATATACATGTTAAAACAGTCGGTTATTTCACCAAAACAATGGAAAATGTCTTCTGTCTACAAAAAATGCAAAGTATGGCCAAGTAGATACAATGCAACAGTGACTAATTCTTTAAGATATCTATAGAAAAGAAGATGGGTTTCCAGATTTGTCCTTAAACATGATGAAGTCTCGTTTCTAGGGAAAGGACATCGCTGTATAATTACAAATCCTTAGTTTGCTCAGACCAGTGGACACTTTGATCTTTCTGAGGGATGTGTAAGGAAACTGGATGTTAGAGGAGAGTAATGGGGGGAGTTATTAATCACCAATGAGATCTATGTATCTTAAATCTGTGGCACTGGGCTCTGGTAGCAGATTGAAGGGAAACTGCATTTCTTAGGGCATTCTCCTACTATCCTTGCCTAAAAGATAGCAAATGCTCCAAGAATCCAAATTGAGAAAGTGAACAAATGATACTAAGTCAGCAGCATAGCAAAGAAATCTTTCACAAATAGTAGAGTTTGGGATGTGAAGAGTAAGGCTTGATCTATCCCCACACAGGACTCTGCAGCCTTTGTTGAGTAGAGGAAAACAAACATATACAAAACCAAAGACATCTCAGAGCACAAGTCAAATATATATATATATATTCCCTATTCCTTCCAATCCTTCTCCTTGTCCCCTTTCTTCTGGAAAGTTCTTTCTTTGGTCTTTGAAAGGAGAAATTAAGAGAAACAGCCTGCAACAGAGGGAACAGCAGGGACTTTGAGGCCAAGCAAATTCGAGTTTGGATTTAATTGTCTCAAGTGTGTTTTCAATCCAAGTTGCACAGGTGAGTGAAAGAGCAGCAGCACAAGGATGAGGGAGGGCCGTGCTGGAAAGAAGTACCATGAGATGAAGGAGAAAGATACCCAATTAGGGCATCATTTTGCTTTTATATGGCTGGAATTTTGCACTTTAATCCTTACCATTTTATCCCTCAATACAAACATCAGTTACATTGTTCTTTACAGAAGAGTGAACGGTTTCAAAAGCACAATAATATTAGGGGGAAAAAAAGAAGCATGTGTGGTAGTGAAAGTGAAAATTCTTGGTCGACCCACTCCCAAGAATAATCATTGTTGACCATATGGTATAGACACTAATATTTTTGCTGTTTTATAGTTTAAAACTTTAAGTTTTTTATATATGCAGAATAATCATCATCATTCTGGTAGGCTGAATAATGACTCGCAAAATACATTGATGTTCTAATCCTTAGAATGTGTATTCCTTGTATGACAAAAAAGAAAAGAGAGCATTACAAATTTATTAAGAATATCAAGACAAGAGGGGCACCTGGGTGGCTCAGTGGGTTAAAGCCTCTGCCTTCGGCTCAGGTCATGATCTCAGGGTCCTGGGATCGAGCCCCGCATCGGGCTCTCTGCTCAGCGGGAAGCCTGCTCCCTCTTCTCTCTCTGCCTGCCTCTCTGCCTACTTGTGACCTCTGTCAAATAAATAAATAAATAAATAAATAAATAAATAAATAAAATCTTAAAAAGAAAAGAATATAAAGACAAGAGACTGCACTGGGTTATCTGGAAGAGCCTAAAGATGGAATGACACATGTCCTTAAAGAAGCAAGAGATTTGACAAGGCAGTGTGACCATGGAGAAAGTTTGGAATGAGGTAGCCACAGTCATCAGAAGCTAGAGGGAATGGACAGATTCTCCCCTCTAGCTGTCAGGGGAAATGTTGCCCTGTTGACACTTTGATTTCAGCCTCATTGGCATACTAATAGAAGCAGGCTTTGGAATGAATCTCTCACACTAGAAGACAAAGAGAAGGGTGTGCATCTTTTTTTTTTTTTTTTTCTTTCCTGAAGACTTATATGTATACGCTCCAAGCTAGCATACTTTGGTTTAGTCCCTGGGTCCATCATTTTCTAGAATATTTAATCTATTCTTAGTATTAGCCAATTCTTCACAGCAAAATATATTAAGACTTAATCAATCCCAGTTAACATAATTAAGAAAGTAATGTATCTCGGGGTGCCTGGGTGGCTCAGTCAGTTGAGCATCTCTTGGTTTCAGCTCAAGTCATGATCTCGCAGTTGTGGGATCAAGCCCCCCACTCAGCGCAGAATCTGCCTCAGATTTTGTCTCACTCTCTCTCCACCCCTCCCCACTCGTGTGCTCACTTGCTCTAAAATGAGTAAGATCTTAGAAAAATAAATCTATCTGGAAACTCATACCAGGGTTTTAAGAATTATGCTTTTGTACTATGAATATTTGAAAAAATAAAAATTTGGGCTGGAAAGAAGAATTGCGTTTTTAGTATTTTTTAAAAGGTAGTTTGGCTAAGGAAAATTCATTTAGGGAAAATCATGACTTATTCTTCTAAGGGTCAGAAACAGAATTTGCAAAATCTTAGGGAAACCATCCAGGTCTATGCAAATTGCCTCTCCCACATAAACAAGGACCAGTTGCAGGTTATGGTGAGGGACACACATGTATATCCTAAAATCCCCCTAAAAGGAATTTTTTCAAACTGGAAGTTAGAAAATTTCCTATGGCAAGAGTCATTCCTCCACATCTCCATCTGGGCTGGTACTTTTCCCCCAAGTACAGATTTCCCAGTCTTAGGAGACATGCATTATTTGAACAGAGACAGAGACTGAATTCTATTCACAGAACTTTGTTTGAACCTTGGAGGAGGGGTACTTAGCTTAGCTGCCAGTATTTTCTTTGGGTTCTTTTTTCTTTCATTGTTTTGGGCAAGTTGGATGGAGAATCATAAACAAGGCAATAGGCCAGTTTCTAAATCTAACCAAAATAAATCTTTGAGCATTTACTATTTATGAAATACTAGGGGAAGCATATGAAGTAGTTGAAGATACAGGCTCTATATTAAAGGTGCCTAGTGCTAACAAAAAAGCTGTTAAAGCTGGTCTCTGTGGGTTTGTTTGGTCACGCTAGAGATGAAACATAAATCTAGAGGTTGAAGGGACGGGACCTTTCACATGGGAGGAAAGAGCACAGGACAGCCTCCTAGGTGCTAAAAATGGAGTGGATGGAGTAGGAGTGAGCTGTGGTCATGTCTGGTGAAATGGCAGACTCCTCGGACCAGAACAGAGGGGAAAGGGAAAGAGTTGCAGAGGGTTTGGGACTTCAGAAAAATGAGTTTGAACAGCATTCTTGAGAAGTCATGGCCTACTGAAGTGTTCTGGATCAGCAGAGCTATAGGACATAAATGTACTTGAGGAGGATTAATTTGGTACTGAGGCATAGAACTGATAGAGGCAGTGGGAAATTAGGAGGTTATTATGGCCACATGAGAATGATATAATGAAAGAAGATTGAGAGAAATGAGATGGAGGGAAGACATTGCTGCTGGGAAAAAGGAATGCTAAGATTCAGTGAGTAATGATAGTGGGGAAGAAAAAAATGAGCAGTTTTGACCTTGGCTGGTTAGATTTCTCCAACCTGAATGAGGATAGGAAGAGGACAAGTGTTAAAGGATAAACAGTTTCAAAGAAGTTGGCATCTACATAGAAATGTCCAGCAGCCATCATGAACATATCAGACTGGAAACATGAAGAAGCCAGAGCAGGAAATAAAGGCCTGAAACTCATCAGAACAGAGATAATAGAACTAGTGCCCTGAAAAACAATCAACATGTTTGGAGCAGAGAATACAGAGCTTGCAGAGAACGTTTTGAATGATAATGTGAGCAGCAAATAGGGTTGGGATAGGGAGGGGATCCATCAATGGAGACAAAGGAGCAGTGGTCAGACAGGTGTGAGCAACATCGTATTTGGATAATTCCATAGATTTCTAGGAAAAAGAACTTGAAGGACTGCTCATTGGTAATTTTGTAACTATATCTATGCATTGTGTACCCTGAAATTAACCAAGGCTCATTTTAAGATTGTGGAATTAGAGACTTCTGCTGTGGATTTTCAAACTCACCATTTCCTGCCATCCCCATTAGATAATGAAGTCAGTGTTTATGTTGTGTAGCTGATTTCAACTTGAGAGGTAACTTCAGCTGACCTTTCCTTTTCCATCAGCACAATTAGAAGGTAGTAGCTAACAGAGCCACCAGATTTTTACTAAGCAACCTACTATGTGAAAGACCCACAACAGGGGCTGGACAAACCCCTTATTCACTAATATTCTCCCTTTTAATGCAAAAGGTAAGCATTACAAGTGTTTAAGTAAATCAAATGCAGGATGGAAAAAGTCTTAAGTCTAACATATGGAGTTAATGGTGACAAGTTGCTTGTTTTTATAAGCACACGAGCTTTTTAAAGCTAGCACTCTGGCTACGCCCATTAGGTTCCATGGTCCCCTCAGACTTTGTTACATGACATCTGGTACTTCACTGCCTTAGAGCTAAAAAGAAATACCATGCGTGCCATTTGCTTTGTTTCAGTGTTTCTAAGTGGTTCCCTTTCCACTTGGTCTTTCTGTTAGTGGTAATATTCTTTTAAGCATTTCAGAAATTGAAGGTCTGGTGTTAATAGACTTTTTTTTTCTTTAAGAGGGGCTATACAACTACAATTTGACCATTAGCTTTAACAAAGTTTTAAAGAGAGGGCTCCACCCAATGATGGAGTTTTTGCATAAAGTATATGCCCTTGGACTAAATTAGGACACAGCCTATCAGGACACAGAAAATCAGTTGCAGATTAAAGTGGCTCAGGGTAACCCTTTATGCCAAGACTTGTATGTTACTTTAGGAAAAATTCCTTATCAAGGATCCTAGTCTGGGAAAAATGAAACTCTACAAACATGTTTGAATTTCATACATCTTGCTAGCTGTGCAGGAGGGCTTAGCACTAAGAGGTATTTCCTATGTAGGGACTTTACAAATGTTTGTTGTCTTCCCTGCCTATTGACAGGCAGCTCGACCTTATAGGATAAACTTCATCTGTAGTCCACAAACACTAGTGTACAAAGGAGATGGCTCAGAATCCCTTGGTTGTCATTTTTTAAAAGATTCCTGGGCTTAGTTTCTAGATATTTTGATTCTGTACATTCGAGGGTATGCATAGGATAGATCTGCATTTATTCGATTTGCAGATAATTCTGATGAGCAATCATGTTTAAAGTCTGCTCATTTCTTCCTAGATGTATTGTTCTATGACTGGGAGATTCTATGAAAAGTAGGCTGTGTTCCAGACTGAGGGTCCATTTTCCATATGCTAAGTATGGGCATAAATGCACTGAACCTTCTCAAGTGAAGACTGATGGCCCTTTTTTAGGGGGCCATAGCTGACATACTAATTTATGATCTTCTAAATCTTGGTATATAACTACAGCAAAATGTAAGAAGTGCAGAGGAAACATTATCTTGTCCTAGGAGGACCTTGGAGCATTTGATAATTCCTTATATTTCCTCAACAGGTGATAGAAGAGATTAGGAATCCAATAATATAATCCATGGCATGTAAGTCAAAACAGAACCTGGATTTCTTCTTTCCTAGTCCAGTTACTATGAAATACATAATTAGGTGGTCAAATTAAATCTCCCATGGTATTATTTTAGTGGGATAAAAAAGATAATTTCTCTCAAAACACCATCACCTTTTCCCTACCTCCTAAGAATTAACATCCCAGAGAGACAGCCCTACAGTGCAAAGGCTACCTTAAAAAAATCATGCATATGACACTAAAGCTTTCGATTTTCATTTAACATATCCTACATATTCCTCTAGGTCAGTGTGTGTCCATAACTCATTCTTTGTAACAGCTTCATAATATTCCATACTATAGACTTCTCTTGATTTAGATCTTGATTTTTCCAATGGATTTACTGATGGACTTCTAGTTATCAGTTTTTTTAATCCCTACCTCAATGCTGCAATTAATATTCTAATGCACACTGTTAGGGTCCCTGATCAAAGAAACGAGACTTCTGTAATGCGAAAGTCCCGCAAAGTTTTATTTCCTGCCAAGCACCGAAAATCAAACCGACCAGTCGGGGCGTGTCTTACAAAGAGGCAACAACGACCAGGACACCGACCCCGACAACGCCGCTCCCAACTCCGCTACCTGACAACGACCCTACCTGACCACAAAGCCCCACGGGACTGCCGCTCCCCGGTGAGGCCGCTCCCCGCCAAGGCCGCTATCCCACCACGCCGCTCCCCGCTGAGGCTGCTATCCGGGCGAGGCCGCTCCCCCACCCCAGGGCTCCGCTCCCCCAACACAACCCTACCTGACTGACGAGGCCGCGCCGCTCCGCTCCGCCGACCAGGCCGCGCCACGCCGCTCCGCTCCCCCGACCAGGCCGCGCCGCTCCGCTCCGCTCCGCCGACCAGGCCGCGCCGCTCCGCTCCGCTCCGCCGACCAGGCCGCGCCGCTCAGCTCCGCTCCGCCGACCAGGCCGCGCCGCTCCGCTCCGCTCCGCCGACCAGGCCGCGCCGCGCCGCGCCGCTCCGCTCCGCCAACCAGGCCGCGCCGCTCCGCTCCGCCGACCAGGCCGCGCCGCTCCGCTCCGCTCCGCCGACCAGGCCGCGCCGCTCCGCTCCGCTCCGCCGACCAGGCCGCGCCGCTCCGCTCCGCTCCGCCGACCAGGCCGCGCCGCTCCGCTCCGCTCCGCCGACCAGGCCGCGCCGCTCCGCTCCGCTCCGCCGACCAGGCCGCGCCGCTCCGCTCCGCTCCGCCGACCAGGCCGCGCCGCTCCGCTCCGCCGACCAGGCCGCTCAGCCGACCAGGCCGCTCTCCCCAACAGCCACGAGACTCCCAACGACCACCCCAAGGACGACTACCCCCACCTGACCTCCCACACTAACCTTTATAGAGGTGGTTGAGCCCGGCCCACACACAGGTGGCCAATGAGATTGCAACACACAGGGAAAACTGCACAGTCATGCTCGCTCAACCATACCGGTGGCCAATTGAATTCCAGCTCACCATAGCAAATATATGTGCACCCCACTGATTGGATGTCTCCATCCGGCCTGGCCCACCCCTATATCCGGGATTTGTAAGTAAGTTCCTCTGGGAGGGGCATGGTCAATCCAAGCTTACAACAACATGGTTACCTCTGGCTAATCAGGCTCTTACATGTGCTAACCTTTTGGACAGATGATTTCTATGAGTAAGATTGATTTGTGCAAAGGTACAAGAATCAGAACTCTTACTAGATTCTGTAGGATTCTTTTCTGAAGAGTTAGTAGCAATTTCACATTTCCATCAGCACTGTGAGTTTTTTTTTTCACAGCCTCATCAACATTAAACTCAAAAATTGAAAAATGTTCAATCTTCTATTTGAAAAATGGCTTTTTTGTTGCTTTAATTTGCATTTCTCTGGGAATGAACTATAACTTTTTGTGTATGTTGGCTCTTTGTATACCCTTTTCTGTAAATGGCCCTCTAGGATAAAATAATGTTCTTCCTCACACCAAGTACAAAGAAAATTCCATGTAAGGTCCAAAGAGGCCAAAGCCAGAAGGGGGGGAAAAAAAGTTGTCTAATTGAGTGGAAGAGCTACTTGACATATTAAACAAGATAAATCTAAAATTGTAACAAAGGAGGAAGAATTAAAGTAAAGTTGAATTTATAACCAATAAATTGTTTATATTGTCTTTTGTCTGACAGAAACATCAAAAGACAAATAAATTATATCAAATACATGACAGACTTTAACAAAAGATTAATATCCCTGAATATGGTTCTTTTAAAATATGGATACAAAATACACAAAAGGAAAAAAAAAAAAGCAGTGACATTTTTTTCCACGAAGTTTTGAAGATTCTTGTGTTTGAAGCGTAAACAAAGTACATGTTTACATCGGATTATTGAATAGGAGGTGCATTTCCTCCTATACAAGTTTCTCCCATAGCCATCTGTTCCCTGCCTATAGTCTCTTGGCATTTGGATCTGATTTCCTCAGGTGGGAGTGTTACCTTTGGTAAGCCTCACATGCTGATCACATCTTGTTTCCTTTTGTCTTCCTTCCAGCCTTCCGTCTGCGGCACTGTAACAAACTCAAAGCAGTTCAACTACCTCTTAAAGTCAATAGCTAATATTCAGAAAATTCTGTGTACTAGGCAAAGAGCTCTACTGAGTACCATTCACAATTTCAGGTGTGCCCTATAATGGGAGAATCACATCCAGTTCTATAGTTTAGAAACCGAGTTTAGGAAAGACACCTGTCTTGCTTTATTTATAGCAGAATTTAAAGCACTTCCTTGTAAGTTACTGTAGGTGAGGAACACCTGAAAGAGTTCATGAGAAAGTACTTTGTAAAGTCTCAGGTACTCAATAGTAACCTATTGGGCTAGATTTTCCTTTAAAACTGTGGTTAAAAATAATCTGTGATCAGCAGGGGCATCACATACCCCTTGCTCCTTATCCCCTACTGGAGACAGCACATTTCTCACCAGCTGCCATTTGCTAGAATAGCTGCTTCTAGGAAATCAGCATCATTCAAAGCCCTGCCTTGAACAACATCCTCAGAAAGACCTCTCTGCCTTAATAGTTTTTCCCGAGTAGGCAGCACTCTGTGCTACTTCTCCTTTATAACAATTACAGTTCTAATCAATGTCTGCCACCTGGACTTCAGCACAAACTCACTAAAAGCACGAACCACATTTCTTGTGGGATACTTAGCATTATGCTAGGTGCATAGATAAACATTCGAAATGAAAGTCACAGCATTTTACATAATACCCTCTGTAAGAATCTAATTGTTACCGTTTGTTCACTTATCCATTATCTATCTCCCTTATGAAAATATGGGCTTCACAAGAATAGGCGCTTTGCCTTCCTTATTTCTAGTCCTTTATATTCTTAACATCTGGAACTTGGAACATATAGGTGCTCAATGAGAATTTGTTAAATGAATATTGGTCTCTGTATAGGCTGTTGTTGGCTGACTTAATGGAACTTTGAGATCACCACCTTCCATTTTCAAAGCTCCATGATTGACTGTTGTGAGCACTCCTGGTTTCTACATACAATAGCCCTCCCCAAACCCCTCCGCCCTGCCCAGACCCTTCTTCATGATTCCAGTTACCTGCAGTCAAATGGTCTTGAAGCAGATAATCCTCCCACCAAATCATCAGATAAGTCAGTAATATTCTAATGCTGCCTTCACAATGCCTAGGTCATTGACCCCACTTCAAGGTATCACATAGGGATGTCCTCTCACAGCACACGAAAAGGGAGTACAATACACAACATTTTGAGAGACCACACTCACCTAACTTGTCATAATATACTATAAATAATTGTTCTGTTATTTCTCACCTCTTATTGTGCCTGACATATATCTAAATTTATTGCAGTATGCATACATATAATGGGTTCAGTGCTTTCTGTAGTTTCAGGCCTCACTGGGGGCCTTGGAACATACCCCAACAGGTAAGGTGGAGTCCAGCATTTGAGTTATCTACAGTTCAAATTAATATCACTATATTATATTTCAAAACATACACAAAAATTAAAGGATGAGAAAATGTTTGAGATCTGTTATACCATTTTTTTTTTCCTGGATGACAGTTATCCAGAGTTACAGGACAATCAGCCACAAAGTTAGCTGCAAAGCTAATCTTTTGCAATATTCTTTAAGCAAAAACCTGTGTTTAAAGACAGAGCTCTCTATAGTCAAGGTTCTAGAATGTATGAGAGAGGGGCAAAGAAAAATGATTTGCAGGTGATTGAAAAGTGGTTTTATTCAGATGTTCTTTTTCTAGTTTCTAGTTGAAGTTACTGGTGAGGGAGGTAATCAAGTATTCATAGATCATAGGAGAGGTCTACTCAAAAAGTGAGAAGTTCAAAGTACTGAGAAATCAAATAAAAATTAGGGATGTGGGATTCACAGACCTGTACCCCTGGGGATAAAAATATGTTTATTTAAAAAAAAAAAATTAGGGATGTGGAATTTTATCAGACAGTGGAGTAGCAGCAGAAAATTTTTGCAGACAAACTTTCCTTTCAACCCATGCCCCACAGAGAAAAGACGAAATAACCCTTAATGTTCAACCTGGACTACGTTATGATTATCACTACAATGGCAGCTTTAAAAAGAAATTGATGGTGTAGGAAACTGCTAGCAAATATTTTTCCAGAATTTCTTCAAGACATGATGGGTTAGCTCAATCTTGGAAAAATATATGTAATAGAGGAACAGACTAAAAGCATAATGGAGTCTCCCTCTAGTCATTTCAAATGCATGTCCTGACTCATTGTATTACTTTCGAATGAAAAAAATCGAAATACAAATTTTTCTGTGGTGTGGTATGGCAACCACAGAATTTCTATTTGAAAATCTACTTAAACAACACAAGAGCATGATGCTGGTTGTGCCTGGTATTTTTCCAACCTGCAAAGTCACAAACCCTGCTCCTGTCTTTTCTAGTTTCCTTGGTATGTATGGGACACACAGCAAGGCAGCCGCTTTGGCCATTTAATGCTTTGTTAGAATACTCAATCTCAGATTTTGCTCAGAACTAAAAGAATGAGCGCATTTCTTTTTCTTTTCAGTTATTAGTTTGATATTGAGTGCTGTATCATTAAATTTACTGGCTTCTGATTCGTATTTGCAATTCTTCTGTAAAACTTTTGGCATAACAAAAGCTGAAATCCTTGTGATAGTTTTGACTTTTGGAGTGGGGGGATACCATGAGGTTTACACAGGTTAAAAATTTATCTGAGGGCGCCTGGGTGGCTCAGTGGGTTAAGCCGCTGCCTTCGGCTCAGGTCATGATCTCAGGGTCCTGGGATCGAGTCCCGCATTGGGCTCTCTGCTCAGCGGGGAGCCTGCTTCCCTCTCTCTCTCTCTCTCTCTCTCTCTCGGCCTGCCTCTCCATCTACTTGTGATTTCTCTCTGTCAAATAAATAAATAAAATCTTAAAAAAAAAATTCATCTGAATACACAAGTTGTTCATCCCTCATGTAGAATTAGTAAATAATGTAGGAAGAAAACAGGACCCCCTAAGGCTGTCTCTTGGTCATAATAATCGCTTAATATTTTAGAGCATATCCCCCACCAGATAGCTAACCATATCATTTGTAAGGAAGCATGAATATAAGCTGTTAATACAGTTTTGTGTCTGGTTAACATTTCATATTGTATCTTGAGCACTAATATATTAGGCATTTATAATGGGCACAGATTTCATAATATAGAAGTAACCCTTCTTGTTGAACATAGATGTAGTGTTCCACATTTTTGTAAAATTGGTGATAAACATCTTTCCATCTACTTTAAGTCTTTGCCCACACTTCAGATAATTCCCTTAGTAACGCTTCTTAGAAATTAAACTGCCGAGAATATTAGTGTTGAAAATAGCTTATGTTGGAGTTTTTGTGTGTTCGGGTCTGTCCTCAGCACTTCACGTATATGCATTCAATATTAGTTCAATTTTACAGAGGGGGGAAACTGAAGCACAGAGAGATTAACTCTCTAAGGTCATAGGGTAAGTGGAAAAGCTGAGATGCTACCCCAGGCTATTTGAGGCTGGAGCTGGTGCTCCTGACCCTTGTGCTGTATGGACTCTCTAATCACTTAGGTAAACATGACCTTCGCAGGTCATCCACATTAGACTTGGAAGTAATAGACCACCTACTTGAACCCCTGGACGCTACAGAAAGTAAAGCCTACAAAGAGTAAGTGACAAAGTCAAATCGCTGGTAGCAGATCTAGGTTTTACATCTTGACTCCTCATCCTGCAGTCCAAACACTTGTTATTCCAAGGGTGACCCATGAACCAAAGCATCAGCCCCACCTGGGAGCTTGTTAGAAATGCAGAATGTCAGGTCCTACCCCAACCCTCCAGAAGCAGAATCTGCATGTTAACAAGATCCCCTGGTGATTCCTTTGTACATTAAAGCTGCAGAAGCTCTGGCAACACACTGTAAACTTGATAGATCTTTGTACTTCAGTGGAAAATCTGCATGTAAACAGCTAGTATTTCCACAGCATGAAAAAAAAAAGTAATTTTTCAGTTACTTAAAGCTTTTATGAGGTTGAAGCATATGAAACTGCTGTTATTTTAGAGAAAACGTTTAATATTGGCAACTTAGTGTGGCTCAACTTCTGTGGGTGGGTGGAAGGATAACAATAAAACAGGTATTAGTTTGAGTAGAGACTGGACTTGAAGTGGAAGAGGTTATTCCCAGTGAATATACATGTTAGTCAGGGAAAAAAACACAAACAATTACATTGCAAAGTGGTAAGTGCTTCAGGAGAGCATTCTGAGAGCTTTGGAAGAAGGTAAATGATGTTCTGGAAAATAAACACGGAAAATCATTTGCTTCTGTTAGTGGCAAAAAAGGCAGCATACAAACCTTAGTCAAAATATTATATGGGCGGGGCGCCTGGGTGGCTCAGTGGGTTAAGCCGCTGCCTTCGGCTCAGGTCATGATCTCGGGGTCCTGGGATCGAGTCCCATGTCGGGCTCTCTGCTCAGCGGGGAGCCTGCTTCTCTCTCTCTCTGCCTGCCTCTTTGTCTACTTGTGATCTCTCTGTCAAATAAATAAATAAATAAATCTTTAAAAAAATATATTATATGAGCATACTCAGAAGCTTCGCAGAATCGAATTTAAACCAATTGGTTAAGTATATAAGGTGTTCCACAAAGTTTGGGAGCTATAACTTGCCACTTGAACTGAGAAAACTAAGAACTATGTTGGCCGTTAATAGTCATAGTAGATAATGAGAGTTTACAGGTCTCATCATTTAGGGTGTACTATTTTCATGGGCCCCACTTTGGCCGTTCTTCTTATTTTGAAGTTAACAGTTTCAGGTTGGGTGAATTGAAGAACTGGCTTCCATACAGTATGAATGAAGAGAACAATCATAGGAGTAATATTTAAAGATGCACTTTTCTCTCATTCTCTCTCTCTCTTTTTTTTTTTTTTTTTTTTACCGGAAGCTGTGAGTAACCTATATGCAAGCAGTATGTGTAAATATAAAAACCTTGGTTAAATATTGTCCATTCTCAAGTCCTTTTAGGTATCTTGCTATTCTAGAAATGAGATTGCTATACAGATTTTGCATCTTTACGGTAGTTGGTTTAGAAATACTTAATTTGGGGGGAGATGGTTGAATAGGTAATAATTCCACTTTACCATCTTTTTCCCCATAATGAGGTACAATACTGTTCAAAGCAGTCCTAAGAGCCTGAGAAGGAAAGTATCTGAGACCGAAATTGGGCAATCATTGGAGTGATACATGAAATGCATTGAGCAGGGAGAAAGTGACACGAGGGTGGGATAGATCGCACATAGGTACATGCAGGTGGTAGCTTTCAATATTCCCCACAGCCTCCCTGCAGGCCTGAAGGGCAAATGGCTTCTACTTCTCACTACCATCTTTATTTTTATGAATCTAGTCTGGCAAAACTGCCTGCAAATGTCAGAAGTTTGATTCCTAATGTATTAGTTTTCTCCCTTGTCTGCCTTCCCCTGCCCTTCCCTCACATCCTTCTAAACTTTTACCAAATCTTCCAAATACTATCTGGGCACTGGGAGAATATAAGAGTAAGATCTAGCACCTTACTCTCAACTTGCTTGTAAATCAACTTTCTTCCTGGAATAGCAAAGATAGGACAGCCACAAAAAGCTATTAATACCCAGCAGTTGGTGGTGATTGTAAAAAAGGACAGATAGAGTACTATGGGATCACAGAGTGGGGAGCAATCACAGCTGTTGGTGGAATCAGAGAACTCCTGCCTGAGGAGTAATGTTTGAACTAGCTCATGAAAGGCAGGCAGGCTCCAGAGAGGGAGAAGGAGGGATTCCCCAGAAATGCATGCCACAGAGACTAAGGCCCAGAGGAGGAGGTGGAGGGGATTTGGGGAATGTTTTGCACTGTAAAGAAAAAGGAAATAAAGAATTTGCTTACTTATTATTTATTTATTTATTGCAGGGGAGAAGCAGAAAAAGAGAGTAACTATTCCCTTCAGTGGCTCAGCTCCAGCCATGTCATGAGAACCACAGGGTTCTCAAACTTTAAGCTCACATTACCTGAAAGGCTTGTTAAAGCCTATATTGCTAGGTCCACCCTGGAGTTCCTTATGTGGAGGGGGTTGTGGGGAGGAGCATGTGTAGCCTGAGAGTCTGCATTTCTGTGACGTTCCCAGGTGATGCTGGTGCTTCTGGTCTGAGAACCCCTGTCCAGAGATATGGCCAACAAGCTCCCATCCCACTTGCTATTTCTTCTGCCTGGAAATTTCTACCCCCAGATAGTCCTAGTCACATGGCTCCTGGCCTCGGTTTATTCTTCTCATTTTTTCTCCTGACACTCTTTATTCCTGGTCTATGCTGTATTTTCATAACCCCTATCATATCTTAACACTATGGTGACTTTTTTTTTAATCCCCCATTAAGATATAAACCCCATGAGGGACAGTTGTTGCCTAAAGCAGTGCTGTAATTCCTAGCACCTAAATTCCTGCGTTTTTAGGCATTAAAATAGCATTGGGCACATAGTAGGCACTCAAATAGTGTTGACTTGCACCAAAGTATAAAATGCCTAGGAATAAGTTTAATTGAGGTGAAAGACCTATACTCTGAAAACTGTAAGACGCTGAAGAAACCAAAGACAACATGAACAAATGGAAAGATACTCCATGCTCATGAATTGGAAAAATACTGTTAAAGTGTCTATATTACCCAAAGCAATCTAAAGATTCAGTGCAATCCCTGTCAACATGCCAACAACATTTTTCACAGAACTTGCATACTAAAGTTTGTAGAACCACAAAAGACCCCAAAAAGCCAATGTAATCTTGAACAAAACTAGAGATACTACAATCTCAGTTTTCAAGATATGATACAGAACTATAGTGATCAAAACAGTATGACAGTGGCATAAAAACAAACACAAGATGAATGGAACAAAACAGAACACAGAAACAAACCCACACTTACATGGTCAATTAGTCTAGGACAAAAGAGAAAAGCATATGCAATGGGAAAAAGACAATGTCTTCAAACAGTACTGGAAAAACTGGTCCTTTGCATGTAAAAGAATGAAATGGGACACCTTCTTATACACAGAAATAAACTTAAATGGATTGAAGACCTAAATGTGAGACCTGCAGCCGTAAAAATCTTAGGAGAAAATATAGGCAGTAATTTCTTTGATATCAGCCTTAGCAATATTTTTCTAGATAGGTCTCCTAAGGCAAGGGAAACAAAAGCAAATAAACTATCAGGGCTAGACCAAAATAAAGAGCTTAGCACAGCAAAGGAAACACAAAATGAAAAGGCAACCTACTGAATGGGAGGAGAAATTCGTACAGGATAACTCCGATTACATAGTTTAAATAGTAACCCACTAAGAATACAACTTATCAAAACAAAACAACAACAACAACAACAAAAAACAAAACTCCAATGATCTGATTAGAAATAGGCAGAGAACCCGAATATACATTTTCCAAAGATGACAGCAGGTGGCCAATAGACACATGAAAAGATGTTTAACATCACTAATCAGGGAAATGCAAATTAAAACCACAGTGAGATACCCCCTAATAGGTGTCACATTGTCAAAAATTAAAATGGTAAAACATGGGAATGTAGACTGGTGAAGCCACAATCGAGGTTTCTCAAAAAGTTAATAAAAATTAACTTAATTAACCATAAGATCCAGTAATTCTACTAGAGATCTACTCAAAGAAAACAAACACACTAATTTGAAAATATATAGGCATCCCTATGCTATTACAGCATTACTTATAATAGGCAAAATATGGAAACAACTCAAGTGTCTACCAATAGATGAATAAAGATCTTGTACACACGTACACGGATATTATTCAATAGTAAAAAAAAGGGAGGAGATCCTGCCATTTACAACAACTTGGATAGATCTAAACGTTATTATGCTAAGTCAATTAAATTAGAGAAAGACCATATGATTTCATTTATATATGGAATCTAAAAAATAAAACCAACAGAAACAGACTCAAATACACACAACACACGGATGGTTGCCAGAGCAGAGACGGGTAGGGGAAGGGGTATAAGGAGTGAAAGGGAGTGAGAGATATGGACTTCCAGTTATGGAATGAGTAAGTCAAAGGGATGACAGGAACAGCATAGGGTAGTAGTCAATGATATTGTAATAGATTCTATGATGACAGATGGCAACTACACTTGTGATGAACTTAGCATAAGGTATAAACTTGTCAAATCTCTATGTTGTACACCTGAAACTAATGTAACCATCAGCTATACTTTGGGGAAAAATTAGTGTTGACTTGATAAAGGAGATACTGTCTTGGAATGAGAAGTGAGCTTGGGATTCGTATAGATTGAGTCAGAGAGGATGGAAGACAAGATAACTCAGGCCATACATCACATTGACTCCATCTTCCCATCCAAGTACTAACCAGGCCCGACCCTGCTTAGCTTCCGAGATCAGACAAGATCGGGCGCGTTCAGGGTGGTATGGCCATAGACCACATTGACTCCATCTTAAAGACACACGTCTTTAGTTTTATTAGTAAAAAGTTTGGGGTCAGGGGTAGTAGGGAGGGAGAGTGAAGTAGAGTAAGAGCTTTAAGTAACTGCAGAGTTTCAGAATAGCTGCTGTGAAGGCCAACTATATTCTAAGGGAATAAACACCCTCATTTAGGGCAGAGGAAAAACCAGTCAGACTGTAATTCTTTCTGAAATGCAGAAGTAGTCTTTCTGAAATGCAGAAGTAGTCTTTCTATCTCAATCTAAGAGAATTTCCTACTTGTCACTTGCAGTCATTCCCTTTTCCTGACACGCAGAGGCCTGAAAACTCCTATGGGGGAGCCCAGTTCTTCCTGTGTCCTCCTTTTCTGCCCTGTAAGTCAAGGGCATAGAATACAGTTTCCAGCAGCAAGTCTTTACTCCAAACAGCCTGCTATACAGGGTTCTCCCAAATCCCTCTAACCTTCCATATGTTTACCAATTTTGATGCCAAATGTATTGCTACTACATCATGCACACATGATATACCTTCCATGGAAACATGATCGATATGGCCAGTCCTATTAGAGTCTCTTACTAGAAAACTTGTGTCTTCATTATATTCACAAAAGTCTCAAATAGGAACTTAGACTTTTAGAGGATTCATAAATTAGTCCCATTAAGAGGGAAATCTAAATGATAGAGGAGGGACGTGAAAATATGGCAAATAAGGTCACCTGTATAGGTGGTCACAGATTCTTTAAGTGCAAAAATAAGCTCATCTGGTGATATAATGTGATACCCTAGTTGTAACATTTAGCAACGCTCAATCTAAGACTGAAATGCTATACAAATACACATTGTGTGTGTTAAAAGTCAAGAGTAGGAAGAGGATTGTTGATCTAATGTAGTTGCATTTTCATTCTCCCCCCATTCTCCCCTGTCTCAGTTTAGATCACTGGATTAAGATCAAAGCCATCTTTGGTTGCTGGAGGGAAAGGATAATTGAACGATGGGTATTAAACAGAGCCCTTGACGTAAAGAGCACTGGGTGTTAAATGCAATTGATTAATCATAAGATTCTATCCCTGAAACTAATATAGTATGTTAACTAAATTGAATTTTAAAGATTAAAAAAAAAAAAAAAACCCAAAGCCCTTAAGAAGCAGAGACTCTTCTCTCTGCTTTGGGGATTCCTAACCCTGCCTGGAACAAAGGATTGGTGGTAAGGCATACCGCCAAGGCTGGTACTTGGTAAGTGTGGTACGATGAGGGAAGACGGGCCTGGAAAGATGGAGAGGATGGTGTACCTCCAGTCCTGAGGGAATTGACAGGAGGAAGGAAAAGGGAAGCCCATTCATTTGGCTAAGAGAACATGAAGACATTTTAACAGAACTTTTAATTTCCCAGGAAGATGAAAGATAATAGTTTTGTAATAGGTTATCTAAATGAGAGACTTTCCAAATATTCTAATATTAGACATAATAATATACTTAACATCTATATTATATTCCAATTTATAAATTTTGTAAGAAATTTGTTAACATTAGAGGAGGCAAGGTGTAGGAATCCTCTGTACAGTAAATGTAAAATTTAAGTTTAAGGGATGCCTGGGTGGCTCAGTTGGTTAAGCAGCTGCCTTCGGCTCAGGTCATGATCCCAGCGTCCTCGGATCGAGTCCCACATCGGGCTCCTTGCTCTGCAGGGAGCCTGCTTCTCCCTCTGACTCTGCCTGCCTCTCTGCCTGTGCTCGCTCTTGCTCTCTCTCTCTGACAAAAAAATAAATAAAATCTTTAAAAAAAAAAATTTAAGTTTAAGAAAACAAAACTGAGGGGTGCCTGGGTGGCTCAATGGGTTAAAGCCTCTGCCTTCTGCTCAGGTCATGATCCCAAGGTCCTGGGATCGAGCCCTGCATCGGGCTCTTTGCTGAGCAGGGAGCCTGTTTCCCTTCCTCTCTCTCTGCCTACTCATGAATTCTGTCAAATAAATAAATAAAATCTTAAAAAAAAAACCTGAAAAATCATATTTTATCAGGTCCTCTATCTACTATGTTTTCATAGGGCTAGGTTTTCTGTTTTTGTTTTTGTTTTGTTTTGTTTTTTAGGAAAGAGGCCAGTTAGCTTCCTATCTCTTCAGACACCTAACTCCATTTCTTACCTATAGTCTTACTCTTATTCCTACCACCTGGCATAAAATTTGGTCATACTCCCCTATGTTAAGTAGTAAAAACAAGAACAAAACCCTTTCAATTATTTATCAACTCTCCACTCCGACTTCATGGATAAGCTTCTTTAAATTATGGTCAGCACTCACCGCTAATGTGCTCACATCCCATTTGTTCTTCAACTGACCGAGCTCTGGATTTCCCTCACCATTTCACTAAAAGCACCTCTGATGATAATACAACTGAGATCTTGAATGGACAAGCCAATGGATATCACTTTGTCATATTTAATGTGACCGGCCTCACCTTTCTTGGATCTTACTCTCCTGGGTTTCTTTCTAGTACTTTCTACTAGTTTCTCTGGCTCTCCTTTCCCCCCATTGTTCTATCTTGGTTTGAGTTATTTTTAATGTAATGAGTGCTTCCTAGATGCCCCGTCGTACACGCGATGGTTTTAAGATGGCATACATCAGTTCCTGGAATCTATTTCACAGTCTAGATATCTTGAGCTTCAGAGCGATCTATCCAGTTGGGTACTTTATAAACCCCTCAAACTACACAGAGCTGTAGTACTTACCCTCTGTGCAAAAAGCTCAGTTCTATTAATCCTAAGAATCATTTTACACTATTACCTCCTTTATCTCCTCTTCAGTTACCTAATTGTGAAAATTCTACCTGTTAAGTATTTCTTAAATTGGTTCTGTCCTTTCCCTTTGATCGTTACTGCCAGAAACCAGGCTCTACCATGTTATTACCATGATCACTATAATATCCCAGTCTTTTGTCCTCAATTATTAGCCTTCAAGTCTTCCCTTCTCAATGATGGGAAAGGGAATTTTCCTTGAGGGGCAGGGAAAGAAAGTAATCTAGATTTTTTTTTTTTTTTTGTAAAATTCTTGATGAACATCTAATCACCCTTGGAAGAAACTAGAACTTCATGTAATGGGACATAAAGTAGTTCATGACGTTGAAGGCTTACCTCACCTCTCCTACCAAGAGAAACACCCTTTATTTTGTTCATACTTAGTTGCTCTCATTTTCTAGATTTGACCAAGTTCTCACTTATAGTTTTTTGCACAGGCAATATATTCCCTGTGTCTGGAAAGCCTTCACTTAATTTCTATTTCCTTATGCCTGAGATGAGGACCCTGTTCTTGGAGTCCCAAGCATTCAGAAGAAAAATGTAAAATACTTTGCATATTTAATAATTCACTCAGATTTCTGTCTTTTAAAGACTCTTCTCACAACAAAAAAGCCTTTTTTGACCTTTCAGAGGTCTAGATTAAGTGATCCATTCTCTTGCACTCACTCAACACCAAGAGTTTTGTCTGTGGGCACAGTGATCCCAGAGTTGAAATTGTTTACTTATCCAAGTTACTCATTACACTATGCACATGGACTGCTCTTTTATCTGTAGCCCCACACTAGCAGAGGGCCAGATATGCTATGAATATTTAAAGAAATGAAATTAAATCCTCCCTCATTAAATACTTCTCAGCCTCCTAAGGCTGAGAAGCCATTTTACTTCATTCCCAGTAACCCTAAGGAATAAGAAAGAGTAAGATTTCTGGATTCGCCAAACAGTGTTGTTAACTATAAGGACTACTTCAAACTCAGCTGACCTGGGTTTTAGTCCCACTCCACCAGCTCTGCAAAAAAAAATTGTTTTTGAGTTTTGCTTCCTCGTTTATTAAAGAAAGGGACTGATCTCTAATTTTGTGATCTTTCTTTTCTGATTCTATGATTTAAGTACCATTTACAGAATAAAAATGCACATTTTGAATCTGTGTGAAGTACACAATTCTAAAAACCCATTTGGATGGATTGCTTCTATAGGAGAAAGAAATAGAAGAACCAATTTAATGAAATTGGTTAATCATTAAATATCAGAATGACCACTGAGAGAGGCTGCTATTTATTTCCTAGTATGTTTCCCCCAAGCCATACTCACCATTCCCAGCCATTATTTCATAGCCTCCCATGCAGCCAAATCTATCTAACTAACTCTCGCCAATAGGCAGTGAAGGCGAAGACTGTTATCTTAAAGGAGAGTGACCAACATTTTCCATGGTCCTGCTGGCTGGACCTCACGAGCTAGACTCAATGAACCACATTTGAGAGTTGAGTGTTGAGCATGGCAGAGACACAGGACAGAGTCCATTTCTCTGGCACTACCAACTATACCCGCTTGTATTTCTACATGAGAAAGAAATTTCTTGTTCAAACCATTGAGATTTGGGATTGTTATAGAAAAAGAACAAACAAAAACAAACCAACAAACCCACAACCCAACATAAAAAATACTAATATTTTATTATTTTCAAAGCACACTGGGAAGATGGTAATTTTGCTGAAGCAATTTTAAAGTTTGCTTGAACCTTTAATAAAATAATTTATGAAATTTCCTATACTACCCAGAACAAGCTACTTGAAAACTTCATATTCTACATTCCACTTTATTATGAAGAAACTAACACCCAGAGGTAGACTGGAAAAGGTATTTGTTTGGCAAAGCAAATTCTAATCCTATGAACCAGTTTTCTACTGAGGGATCGTAGTGAAGACTAGAACAGTTCACAAGACATCTTCATTTTCTGATCAGCAGTTCCATTTACACAGACTAAAAGACTAATGCTTTTGTAGCTTTCACAATATAAAATTATGGAATAGTAACATCCTTCACTACTTTTCAGGAAGTGGAAGTGATCATGCTTCATGGTATTACCCAGAATGTATCCTGGTGCCATAAAATAAAATCTTCATTACCAGATTGGGCTCCAAGAAGTGGTCCAGAAGCACATAAAACACTCCTCTTTCTACTTGCTCAATGGCAGAGGGAATGCTGATCCCTATGCCTGCCTGGGAGTTCAGGTCAGAGGAAATAGAGACCCACAGCATTGCATGCTTTTACCAAACAAAGCGAGAGGCCTCAACACACAGAACAGATTGTGGGGAATAAAGCTTTTGGAATAAACACCTGATAATCAGCACTTAGGAGTTGCCCTTTGAGCTAGTGCATAAAGAAAACTTAAGTTATTCTCCCATTAATAAGGGCCAAGAGCTCAAAGGAACTTTCCAGAGAACACTGAAGAACTATAAACCACACTGACTTGTGAACAATAGGTTCAAAAACCAAACTTAAAACCTACTGTACATCTTTCATAATTCCCTAATGCCCCTAGAGCTCAGACATTCCAATCTATCATTCGTGATCTGAGATGGCTCATTTTTGCTTTAGGCCCTTATGATGAATGGGGCCTGCCTTCTTTAACAAAAGATGGATCAAGGCTGAAGCGCTCCCTCCTCTGGACTACCGAAGGAGTCTCAAGGCTGAAGAAGAGTGAAAGAGAGACAGGAGAACCAGAGAGTCTGATTATAGAGGTCTTGAAAGCCAGGCAAAGGATTCTGGATTTGATGTAGTCAGTAATAGGAAGCCAAAGTAGATTTTTGAGCAAGGGAGTAAGACATGCAAAGGCTTATTTTAGTAAGATCATTAGAACGAGAACGGAGTAGAGAGGTAGAGCAGTTAGGAGAAAGCCATATTACTTTGGGCTAGGATAAGGAAATACTGATATGGCTGGTGGCTATGGCAAGGGAGAAGAGAGAGGACAAGGAAGAGACTTTCTATAGGAAGATGGTAAGGAACTAAATTTGCAGACTTGAAATAAGAAGATAGCTAAACACTTGAAACAATGCTTATTAAAGAAGGAAACACAGGGAATAAGTCTGAATCCATGATTTACCATCTAAATCAGGACTCTGCTCAGACTGAAATGGGGTATTGCCAATTACTAGGCCAGAAGACCAATTACTATTGCCAATTACTAGGGCCAGTCTCAGGCAAACAGGGATTTCGAGCCACCTTACCTGACAGGAGTTTTAACTACCACCATAGAAGACAACACAGATTCCAATGACCACTCGGTACTCTTGAACTCTAGCTCTGGGTTTCTAAAAGTAGACATTAAAAGGAAGCCACCATTGGAGGGTGAAAATAAAAAGCTGCTGTTGAGAGACAGAGGAAGAGCCAGAGTGGTAAGCTGGAAAACAAATAGGACATCCCTGAAGTTCAAGCTGTTCTGAGTCACTGTATTTCTCATAGTTGTCTGCTTTTCAATAGGTCACATCACATCCTGATTTGGGGTCTCTTTCCTTAAAGGTTTCAAGGACCAAACTGCCTTCTTAAAAAACAAACCCTGTTTCCTTCCATTCCTAATTCTCCATATCCCTTTTCCATGAAGGACTAGTAAACCAAGGTGGAGGTATGGGGTGTTAGGGGCAACAGGGTGAAGGATGGGGGTGTGGATACTGCATGGACACTTACTATTCAGCATGCACCAGCTGTCTAGTGGGCCATAACCATCCTTGCACATACATACCTATGGTCATGGGACAAAGGCAGTCCTTAGAGTTGCTCCCCTGAAAGGAGAAATGACCACACAGTGACAGGAAAGAAGTCTTTAGCATGTGCAGGGCTGAGTGAGGAAGGAGTGTTCTAGTCCTTAGCGGGCACATCCAATACCACGGGGCTCAAGTCCAACAAGGAACCCTAGTGTCAGGAAGCATGTTCACACTCCTCCCCAGCTGAGCTATGGAAGGGCTGAGTGATCAGAACAGGTGAGGCCTGGGATAGATTTCCACTCCTCCCTTCTTGGTTCAGAGCTCACTAATCAATCCTCATGGTCTCTTCATTCCATCCAACATTTATACATTGTCTACTAATGTTATGTGTGGAGTTATTTACTAAACCAAGCTATCAGAGGGCATGGATTCTGTTGGTTAATGTTCTTGGCACAGAGTATTATTACTTGTTGAATGAATGAAGGCACACACCCATGGCCAGTTTCTGTGCTACTTTGTTTTTACTCATCTTACACTTTCCATCCCTTGTGTTGTCTGCCTGCTTTTCTAATGAGGATTCACCATCAGTAACTCATCACCTAGAGAAGGGAACAACAATTAGACTTCCAGTTTTAGCTACATAATCCACTTTGTTACCCTGAAACTATCAGTTCCCCAAACAAGATTAAACCTTCAGTTTTCCTTAAGACCAATTATCTTCTGTATCTTAAACGAGTGACAGAATAGGAAGTAGTTTGTCCAGTCAAGCAGAGCCAGGTTAGAATCCCAACTGTGCCCTTACAATGACCTTGGGTTAGTTAGCTCTGGGGTTGGATTACCCAGTTGTACTTCATTTAGCTTAACTATAAAATGGGGATATCCAAAACTGCATTATATTGTTGATAAAGACCTACAAAATTGTTTTTACCAAAATGCAAGAAATGGGGCTTCTCCATAATTAACAAATCCTAAACCTATTAAAGGAGAAAAAGTGAGGTGGTTTAGAATTTTAACGTTGAATTGGAAACAAAGATCACACGAAGTAACTATGCCACCATGTCATGCCATCAGGTTCTCATTCACTCAAGAACGAGACATGCAGAAAGTAGTTCCTGAGGGAAGCCATGTCTTTCGTGATGAGAGAATGGCCTATTTAGTAAGATGAAGTTAAAATCCATCTCTGGTGGGAATGTGCTCAGACACTTCCAGTTTTAAAGAAGCTCTAGATTTCTACAGTGATGGACAGGTAAGGTGATCTTCAGTTTCTCCAATGTTTCAGCTTTATTCTCCAACTTTCAGACATCCGGTAATTTATACATTTGGAACTGACTTATTATGTCTCAGCCAAAGGGAAAACAGCAATTAATGCTTTCATTGCAGAACAGAAAAATAGTGCAGCTTCCTCCAGAGAAGTTCCAGTTGCAGCAAATTCTAGAAGGAAAAATTTACTGCCATTGGCTGTGTTTCCTCTACATGGTGCTTAGTTAAGTGCCTGCACCTGCTCCGCTGAAGCAGGTCTGCTAACTTGGTCATCATCAAACACCACACACTGAAATAATTAAGAACAGGGCCCCAGCTGGGTGGAGCTGAGTAGGTCACACTGGTGTGTCTAAACCTGTGATCTGTGATTATCACATGGCCTGACACCAGACAGAAGAGTCTGTAAAGTCCACAGTGGGGCCAATACCAGTCATGAAACATGGCTCCCTTGTCCAGATATCCAAAAGCATGATGAATGACAGAATGTGAAGCCTGAACCCTGTGTGTTTAGGAGACTAAAAAGCAAACCTTCTGATGTCCGCCCCTTTCTCTTTCTCCCTGGAACACAAGGGTGGAAAAATCAGGATTGTATTACCATCTATAGCCCTTACCTCCACCAATGCCTCCTCCCCATCTTATTGTCCCCAAAACGGAGGACATGTTTTTTGTATTGTTTTAAGTTTTCTCTGTAAGCACCATATTCAGGAGAAACAGTAAAGGCAGGGCCTAGATTTATTATTTTTTAAAATTTTATTTATTTGACAGAGAGAGAAATCACAAGTAGGCAGAGAGGCAGGCAAAGGGGGTGGGGGGAGCATGACCCTGAGATCATGACCTAAACCGAAGGCAGAGGCCCAACCCACTGAGCCACCCAGGTGCCCTAGCACTAGACTCTTTAGGAGACAAAAGGGAAGTATTTCTCTTTCTAGGATCATACTTATAAGTTCTTCTTTACATTATTACTAGTAAGAACAACTGTGTCTTAACACACTGGGCACACCTAGGGGAAAGTTTTCCTCAATTGATAGTTACATAAAGATAAAGATTTAAGATCCTGGTTTTCCTCCTCTATCAGATGCAATTGAATTAGATGAGCTATTTAAGGTTCTTCCTGATTTAAAATGCAGTAATGCCCTAATTTGCAGATTCAAAGAATGTCCCCTGCAAATCTGAGTAAAACAAATGCTGTAGAGTCCTCAGTAAGCCTTTGGGAGAAGAGGTGCAGAGTCGCACACTGCTTCCTCTGCAGTCCTGTGCCTCCTTAAGAAAGGCAAATACAAGGTACCCTAAGCTACAGACACGGGGCGAGGGGGAACTAATTGTTTTTTCCCCTTCTACATTCTTCCCTTCTGAAAAAAAACACCCAATTTTACTGTTGGTTACTTTTATTCGGCTTATTTTGAGCTGGCTCATTTGCATGGCTCAGATTTAAAAATCTTTCTAATAACCACTATGCAGGCTAACACACACACACACACACACACACACACACACACACACCCATGCACACACACCACACTCTGGTCTTAATCACTGGTGAATTTCAACCCTTTCTGCCTACAATCCTGAAGGAGAAGCTCTGGTTTTCAGGTCATAATTCACATGGTACAACAGCATCCTTCTTATGTGGATACTGTAAATACTGGCCATACCAAGGACAGAATCCCATTCAACAATGGCCCACAGTGGAGGATGGCACACTATAAAAAGTGTGAAAAGCTAGACTTATGACCGCCGCGTTCTTTCAGTGAGCTTGACCCAAGAGCTGGGAACCGCACACACGCTTTACTTTAGGTAAGGGCGAAGTGTACAGATTCACACAAAAATCACAGATGAGGAAAAAAAAAAAAAATCCGAGGCAGACTCAGGAGTGAATCAGCCCCCTTATCCAACTAAAAGTCACACAGGAAATGAAAATTGCTCTACTCACCCAGCATAGCTGTTGTTATAAAGGTGGCCGTGCCCTGCTTGCAGAATCTCCAAAAAAAGCAGGCAAAGAGGCAGAAAAGCAGTGGTCCAAGTCCTGGGCTTCCAGAGGCACTTCATAGTGTTGCAGGGAGAGGAGCTGAAAGTTCCCTTACAGTAGTCACCTGAGGCTGGAGGTGGCTCACAGGACCCCCTCCACATGCGCAAACCTTCTCTGGAAGGGGGTGGGAACAAAGGCTGGGGAGCTAGTAAAATGTGACACTTCTTTTCAGCCACGGGGAGGGGGGTGGGATTTAAGCAGCCTAAGAAGGGAAATTGCTATTAAAACTTGGTGTTGGGACCAGAAGCAGCAGCACACACAGCTCAGCCCAGCAGCTGAGCCTGATCCTTAACCAGGCTCCCCTAGAAGGGGCTGGGCCTCCCCTGTGCTGACTCATGGCTGGGGTTCACTGGGTGCTGCTTCCTTTGGATAACTTCTTCTGGGTTTTTTTGTTTGTTTCTTGCTCTATAACTTTAGGCCCCTAACTTTCTTGGACAACCTTTCTCCTTTTATTACGTTCTATGGCACAGGACCGTATCCTAAACACAAATGATTTGCTTGAGGATGAGCAAAACACTTAGGCATACATAGAACATTCTGGGCTTAAGGTTCTGAGCTCCCATAACAAATTTCTACATGGATTCCACATACTGAGATGCATGGTGAGTAGCCTTCATGAGTATAAGAGCAAGGATAAGGTCAGGCCCGTGAATCTGAAGAGCCAGGCTTGGACCCAGCTCCTACCTGTATGGAGAAGGGGCAGCAGGTTCGCCGGATTTCTGGGAGCTCTCTGTATCCAAGCAATGTCAGCAACACCCAGACCTGCTGCGATTTCAGAAGTTCTCATAGGGATCAAGAGGCTTTACTACCTTCACTCACATTTGGAATCACTTAGGAAGCCAGACAGACCATTTAAATCAGAATTCCTGTGGTGGGATTGGTGCTTTAAAAGGATATTCAGGTGATTCCAATGTTCAGCCACCATGCTGGTCTAGAGTGGGGCTTCTCAAACTTTAACATGCGTACAAATCTAATCACCTGTGCATCCTGTTAAACTGTCCCTTCTGATGAAGTCATTTGGGGCTGGGGCCCAAGATTCTGCATTTCTTTTTCTTTCTTTTCTTTTTCTTCCTTCCTTCCTTCTTTCCTTCCTTCTTTTTAAAATATTTTATTTATTTGACAGAAAAAGACACAGCAAGAGAGGGAACACAAGCAGGTGCAGAAGGAAGAAGCAGGCTTCCTGCCGAGCAGGGAGCCCGATGTAGTGCTGGATCCCAGGACCCTAGGATCATGACCTGAGATGAAGGCAGACGTTTAACAACTGAGCCACCCAGATGTCCCAAGATTCTGCATTTCTAACGAGCTTCCAGGTGATGCTTATGCTGCTGGTGCATCAATCACAGTTTGCGGAGCGAGGCCTTACTTTAGAATGAGGTCTGATTTTTCTCCTTTCTCTCAAAACTGGAGGGGGGTGGGTAAAAAACCTTGGAGCAAATCATCTCCTCATTTTCTCCATGTTTGTGATGAAGGTGTTTTTTTTCATCTACGTGCTCCTATCCAGATATACCAGAAAACCCATCTGGAAGGATATACTTTGCTCTAATAAATAAGAATGGCCTTATCTAGGGTGACTCCCATTTTGCCCCATGCCAAGGCCTGGTCCTATTCTGGAACAGTGTGGGAGCCAGCATCTCTCTATATGCTCACACACTTTTCAAATTTCCCAAAGATTCATAGCCGAGGATTCTGTGTCCTCCAATATTATGTCCAGAACACTGGTTAGAAGAGAAAGTACCATATCTTTCCTTATCTTCTCTACTGAAGTCATAAGTTTGGTGTAAGAGATCCATAATGATTTTCAGTTAGAATGATTCTCTAAAGCTTTCTTGACTACCCAAAGGTTAGTTTAATCTCTTCTCTGTGTCCCCCTCTCTAATAACCAGTGTGTTGCCTACTGAAGGGCATAGCACATTGAATTTAAGTATTCATATGGTTCCCTCCCAAGACTTCCTTCTCCTTGAGTACAGAACAGCATGCCCTTTCACCTTTATGTCACTTCCTTATATCTACTAGAGGGAACACAATGTTTGCTGAAGCAATGATCAGCCATGCTGAGTGAATGATGAACCTGAAAAGGGTTTCGTTCAACATATATTCTGTGACTTCTGTATCCAAACAGAGGAAGATGGAGACCCTAGAGTAGTGGACAGTCCCAGGTCTCCTGGTTTTGTTTCTTGTTTGTTTGTGTTGTTGTTTTTTCCTTCGTGACTTTATGGCCTGGATCTCCTGTCTTTGAAGGGGTGAGGCTGCTCTGCAAGGTATGGCCATGCATCCTGAGGCCATTTTGACAAGGCCAAGAAAGCCTATGTAATCATGACTGAACTGTTGAAATAGGAGGTTACTGTGTAAATAAAACACTTCATCTCTTTGAATTTTATTATGTCAGAATAATGTATAAATCTGTCATATTCTATCACAACATTAAACTAGGAATGTTCAGTCTCTGGCTGAGGATTAAGCTCATCCTCAAATCATTCTGAAGAATGGGATCCGGTGAGCATGTTCAGCAAAGGCTCTCCAGACTCTGAGACCAGGGTGATCATTTCCTGGACTATCAAAAACACAAGAGACCCAGGGGACATCCTATAGCCTCCCTTAATATTTCAGATCAAAGAGAAGTTCTCAAACAATTGAAGTCATTCCTAACAATCTTCCTCTGGTTTTTTAAGGATGAAGTTGTCTAATCAAACTTCTCCTGGAGTAGATAAGCTCCCATAAAATGAGTGATAAATGGAGTCCATTTAGTAAGTGGGAGGAGAAGAGAATGGCTTTACAGACGGATTCAAAGATAAAAGTTCCATTTTTAAGGCACTGAGAAGGAGTGAATTATTAAACCAGTGGAAGATTTAGAGATGGAAAGATGAGAATTTCTATTTATCGACTATGCCTTTGGCATATTTTAGTTGAAGAGTGAACTTTTTAAAAAGAAATTATTATTACTCTGCAGAGAAACAAAAGGAAACAATAATTGGGAAAGGAAAATGTCATCTTGATTTGGGTCCATTGTTGTCCATGAATAGATAAATTTTTATTAAAGTATAGCTGACACACAATATTGTGTTAATTTCCTATGTATAATACAGTGATTCAACATTCATATAGGTTATGAAATGATCACCACAATTAATCTAGTTACCATCTGTCACCATACAAAGCTAATATGGTATTATTGACTATATTCCTGCTGTTGTACCTTATATCCCCATGGCTTATTTATTTTATAACTACAAGATGGTACCTCTTGATCCCCTTCACCTATTTCACTCCCCCTCCCTCCACCACCAAATCCTCCTCTCCTCTGGAAACCATCAGTCTGTTCTGTTTATCTGAGTCTGGTTTTGTTTGTTTTGTTTTGTTTTGTTTTTTAGAATTGACATATAAATGAAGTCATACAGCATTTGTCTTTCTCTGTCTGACTTATTTCACTGAGCATAATACCCTCTAGGTTCATTAATGTCACAAATGGCAAGATTTCATCTTTTAAAAAGATTGTATTTATCCATTTGAGAGAGAGAGTGAGAGAAAGCATGAGAGGGAAGAAGGTCAGAGGGAAAAGCAGACTCCCCAGGGAGCTGGGAGCCCAGTGTGGAACTGGATCCTGGGATCCCGGGATCATGACCTGAGCCGAAGGCTGTTGTTTAACCAACTGAGCCACCCAGGTACCCAGATTTCATTATTTTTTATGCTCAAGTTTTTACTGTTGGATATATATCCACATATTCTTTATTCATTCATCTATCAATGGACACATTGGTTGCTTCTATATCACAGCTATTGTAAATAATGCTACAATGAACATAGGGGTATACATCCCTTTTCAACTTAGTGTTTTCATTTTCTTTTCTTATATCATGTTTTTTATTTTAATTCCGGATAGCTAACTTACAGTATTATGTTAGTTTCAGGTGTACAATATAGTGATTCAATAATTCTATACAAATTATTTAGTGCTCATCAAAGTACACACTTTAATCCCCATCCCCTACTTCCCTTGTCCCCCAGTCTACCTCCCCTCTGTTTTTTGGTCTGTCTCTCTTTTTCCTTTGCTTGTTTGTTTTGTTTCTTAGATTCCATATATGAATGAGATCATACAGTATACGTTTTTCTCTGACTGACTTATTTCACTTAGCATAATGCTCTCTAGCTCCATCCAGGTTGTTGCAAATGGCAAGATTTCATTCCTTTTATGGCTCACATCTTCTTTATCCATTCATCTATTGATGGGCCCTTGGACGGCTTCCATGGTTTTGGTGGTTATAAATAATCTGCAATAAACATTAGTGGTGCATGTATCCCTCTGAATTTGTGCTTTTGTATTTGGGGGGTATATACCTAGCAGTGCAATTACTGGGTCATAGAGTAGTTCTATTTTTAATTTTTTGAAGAACCTCCATACTCTTTTCCATAGTGGCTGTATCAATTTACATTCTCACCAACACTATGAGTGTTTCCTTTTTGCCACATGCTTGCCAACACTTGTTATTTCTTGTGTTTTCGATAATAACCATGCTGACTGGTGTAAGGTGACATCTCATTGTGGTTTGGATGTTCATTTTCCTCGTGGTTAATGATGGTGAGCATCTTTTCATGTGTTTGTTGGTCATCTATATGTCTTCTTTGAAGAAATGTCTATTCAGATCTTCTGCCCATTTTTAAATTGGATTCTTCGGGGGTTTTGTTATTGAATTGTAGATTATATATTTTTAATGTACTTTCCATATCTGAAATTATATGATGTTGTAGGGAAAGATTGTGTACAACCTTTTCTTGTGTATGTGAATGAGAGCCATGTAGATTTATTTTTGTAAAGATATCTGGAGGAGAAGATAAATGGGTATGGCTGGGCTTTGTGATACAGAAAACCCTCCCATTGCAGTTTCATGCTCATTCTTCAATGTCTTATTAACATAGACCTATTGCTTGTCAGGTCTCTTTTATGGCCTTTTGCTATTGTTCCAATATGTGAGAAATTAGCAAATTTGATGTTAGGTTGCTGCCTTATGCAGTCTTGGCAATTCTGTAAGGAACGTTCTGAAGCTTCCTTTAACAATGATTCCCTCGCAACTGTCTTTTTTCAGCACCATCAGCCATCTCTTCTTGCCTTATGTTTTTAATCTTTCTCTTGTTAACTCTCCATGTTTCTCCCTTCCTTAAATGCAAGCTGACCCCTTTCTTTTTTCAGGCTTCTCAAAAGCACACTCTTAACTTTGACAATTATGTTTTCCATCCCTACCACTCCAATGAAACTGTCTCTTAAAGATCCATGGTTCTTTCTTTTTTTTTTTTTCAAAGATTTTATTTATTTATTTGTGAGAGAGAGAGAGTGAGAGCGAGCCCAGGCAGACAGAGTGGAAGGCAGAGTCAGAGGGAGAAGCAGGCTCCCTGCGGAGTAAGGAGCCCGATATGGGACTCGATCCCAGGACGCTGGGATCATGACCTGAGCTGAAGGCAGCTGCTTAACCAACTGAGCCACCCAGGCATCCCAAGATCCATGGTTATTTCTAAGTGAGAAGCCCTCTGTTGTCACTCTGTATTTGTATATTTTCTAAGACTATTTATCACCCCCTGTTTGAAACTCTTCTTTCTGTGATTGGGGACATTGTTTCTCTATTCCTTTCTTTCCTAGAGTTATTTCCTATTTTTTGACTGCTTACAAAGTTGATGTTTCATGGCAGTGTTGGCCTTCTCCTCTTCTTGATGTGCTGTGGACAGAAATGGGTTGAAACAATTTTGTGGGATGAGTCTGCCTTAAGCTGAGTCTGGAAGGGAAGGAAAGATTGGCTGACTGAAATAAGAAGGGGTGGAGAAAGATGGCCATTATTATCATGAAAACATTGTAAGCAAATACAGAGGATGTGGACCTTGAGTGTGATACTTGGTACTACTGCCAGAGGGGCTGGGCAGACAAGTAAACATAGAATTGCACTTGGTGGTTGAATTAATTATATGCAAACACGTCAGAGATGCAATGATAGAATATTAGAGGGGAGTAGATTACATATATAGGGTGTTATGAGGAAGTGGACATTTAAAGCAAATATGAGAAGGAAACAGCTGTAGCAAGAAAAGGGTGGTTGGGGGAGTATGGGTAGGAACAAGACCATTGCAGCTCAGGCTGTAGCTTAGACAAAGAAGTCCTGTTCAGAAATTACTGTCCTTCTTTATGTCAAGACAGGAGAAAGAGAGGGACATTTGGCATCTTCAGTCTGGCATTCAAGGTACTTGAGAACATTTCCACTTTTATCCTCTTCAATATTTCCTTAATACTCTGTATTATCTTTTCCTTCCTCTGGGTTGATTTATATTTCTTTGATAACAATGACCACCTCTCTCCAGCCTTCATGTCCTCAATCCAGCCACTCCTTCCATCCCTTCCAGACACAGTTCAAGTCAGTTTCATTTATGAAACTGTTCCAATCCCACTTCTGTCCACCGTCCTCACCTTCCCAGCACTGATACATCCATTCTTGTATACCTTTATGTTCTAGTGTGTATTGACACTTAATTCAGTAGCACCATTTACTATAAACTGCTCAAGGGCAGGCACTCTATTGTGTACATCTTCATAGTCCATAGTGCCTAGAATTCTGTTGGGTCCACAATTAACATCCATTAACAACAAAGCTGTTGGCTTGCCTTTCAGCCCAGTACTCATGGGACCATTCAGCTGTCAGGGGAGCCCTTTTCTATAACTCCAGACATCACCCGTGTCCTTGGCTAGGTCTCTCACAAAGAGAATCTTGCTCACTCAGATGAAAGAACAATTTGAAGAGCAAGCTTTATTGATGGACAAACCTATTATTACCTTTTTAGACTCTTGTAATTATGTCACAATGATGTTTTACAAAATTTATGGAGCAAAGCCAAAGTATTTTAATGCAGGAAGGTGGTAACAAGGAGTTTGGTTTGCTGATTCCAAACAGCAGAAGAAACTTCCCTTCTTTTTCCTTCTCTTTGTCTTTTTGTTCTTTTCTCTCCCTCCTTCCCTTCTCTTCTCCCTCCTGGCTCCCCTTCCTTCCTGATACCAGTCTCCAAGGCTCTCCTGAAGAAAGAAGGTAGGGGAAAATAGTAAATAAAAAATACTTTAAATATTATTTCAAATGACAGAGAATGGATGTTTGTATTATACCAGTTGTAACATTAAGTGTTTTAATGAAAATTAAGAGAAATTTGAGACAGATGGAGCATGAAAGTGAGATTAAGAAAGCTTGATTAGAATAAAGTCTAAAGCAATATTTAAGCAAATGATTGAAGAACTACTCTTCCATCCATTTGCCTATGGCAGTGGGAGGTGATAAAAGACAAAAACAAGTAAGCATGGGAAAAAAGTAATGACAGAAAAGGCTCAGGTATAAGCAACACTTAAAAAAAAAAAGACTAGGTAGAGAGGGAGTTTTTGATACAACAAAGATCAGCAAAATAGGGGATGGAACCTTTCTTAAGAAAGAAAAGCTGTGAGGAATGAGGGAAGTCAGGCAGGCAACAATGTTTCATGGTCAGACTACTCATAAAGGCAGAAGGAGGAGAATGTGTTCCTGATGCTAAAAGACAGAGAGAAAGAGTAAATAGAAAAATAAAGGACCTCTATTCAAATGAAATTATAGAGAGAAATGTGTACTTTGGTTATCCCCCAAATTCCAAGAATATACAGAAGTTGACTAATACTTCCAATGTGCTATTATTTTTTAAGATACTGATGCTGATACAGAAACTAAGAAACATTCTAAGAATCTAAGTTCATATAATAAAGGTAAAATTTTGGCAAATATGACTGGTTAAGTAATTTTGGTATGATAAACAACAGCGATATTTACTTTAATTTACCCATGTTAAATATAATATAAAAGTGCTTTTTAAATTCTATTTGGGTATGCTTTCTGTAAACCTATACAGATTGGTTATAAAAATGTGATTCTGTGTATTTAAAATTCATTAACATTCAACACACTATCTTGAAACACCTGGCATACTAGAAAACACCTTATTTCCATAGGAATTATGTTTTCTTGTTTGTGCCAGCTTGAATTTCTAAGATCTTTAGGGAACTTAACAATAAAAATACAAATAATGAATTGAAAAATGGACAAGGGATGTGAATAGACATTTCATAAATATATACAAATGACCAGTAAGTACATGAAAAAGATGCTTACCATCATTAGTCACTAGGGGATTGCAATTAAAAACCACAATGAAATGCCACTTCACAAACACTGAGATGGCTATAATCAAAGGCAGATAATAATGACCATATGTGAAAATATAGAAAAATAGGAACTCTCAGAAATTGCTAATACAAATGCAAAATAATGCAGCTGCTGTGAAAAATACTTGTGTTTTTCTTCAACAATTAAATGCAGAGTTATCATATGATCTAGAAACTCCAACTCCCACATTTCATTCCAGAAAATCCAATCATATGTTCATATCAAGATCTGTACACATACATTCATAGTAGTGTTATTAATAGCCCAAAGTAGAAAAAAAAGCATATATCTGTCAACTGAAGGAGCTATACATAATGTGGTATATTCATACAATGGAATATTATTTGGCAATAAAAATGAAGGAAATACTGATATATGATATATATGGCACCCTGGATGAACCTTGAAAACATCATGCTGACTGAAAGGAGCCAGAAACAAAAGGTCATATGTTGTAGGATTCCATTTATATGAAATGTACAGAATAGGTAAAACATATAGACATATATATTAGCAATCCCTGAGAGTGGGGGAAAGGGGATGGGGTTTTCTTTGGAAGTGATGAAAATATTCTGGAATTGGTTAATGTGATGGTTGTACAATCTTGTAAATATACCAAAACCAACTGAATTGTACATGTTAAATGGGAAATTCTATGGTATATAAATTATATCTCAACTATTACAAAAAAGATCTTGGAAACTTAAAAAAGTTCAAGGGAACTTGAAACTTTAGATTAATTAAAATGAGCTAATCAGTGAATGATCCTGGATACCTAAATCATTTCTAAGTAAGAACACAGAAACACTGATGACTGAGCACACTTTTATGTTTATATGCTTTTGCTTTTAATATGCTACAGATAGGCTTTATCTTTGGTTAAGTTCTGCCACTTTTAGAATGTGTATTAGGCTGTAGCAAGCATGTGTCTATAGAAAGTTGTTCTATGTATACTTATGAGTTCTGCTTGTGGCTAAAATGCTGATTTGTGGCAGACTGTTCTCCATTATCCACAATGAAATTTTCCCTGTGAAATAGAAGTCAGTTACTTAGGTTAAAAGTTATCATTACCGGCCACAGCAACTTCTTTCAAGACATGTCCCCAAAGGCAAAGGAAACAGAAGCAAAAATGAACTTTAGGACTTCATCAAAAGCAAAAGCTTCTGCGCAGCAAAGGAAACAGTCAACAAAACAAAGAGGCAACCCATGGAATGGGAGAAGAGAACCGCAAATAACACTACAGACAAAGGGCTGATATCCAAGATCTGTGAAGAACTCCTAAAACTCAACACACACAAAACAGATAATCACATCAAAAAATGGTCAGAAGATATGAACAAGCGATTCTCTAAAGAAGACACACAAATGGCTAATAGACACATAAAAAATGTTCATCATCATTGGCTATCAGGGAGATTCAAATCAAAACCACATTGAGATACACCACCTTACACCAGTTAGAATGGCCAAAATCAACAGGACAGTAAATAACAAGTGTTGGAGAGGATGTGGAGAAAGGGGAACCCTCTTACACTGTTGGTAGGAATGCAAGTGGGTGCAGCCCCTTTGAAAAACAGTGTGGAGATTCCTTAAGAAATTAAACATAGAGCTTCCCTATGACCCTGCAATTGCACTACTAGGTATTTATCCCAAAGATACTGATGTGGTGAAAAGAAGGGCCATCTGTATCCCAATGTTCGTAGCAGCAATGGCCACAGTTGCCAAACTGGAAAGAACCAAGATGCCCTTCAACAGACGAATGGGTAAAGAAGTTATGGTCCATATATACAATGGGGTATTATGCCTCCATCAGAAAAGATGACTACCCAACCTTTGTATCAACATGGATGGAACCGGAAGAGATTATGCTGAGTGAAATAAGTCAAGCAGAGAGAGTCAAGTACCATATGGTTTCACTTACTTGCGGAGCATAAGGAATAACACAGAGGATGTTGGGACATGGAGAGGAGAGGAGAGCTGAGCTGGGGGAAATTGGAGGGGGAGACAAACCATGAGAGACTGTGGACTCTGAGAAAAAAAAAAAGGGTTTTGGAGGGGAAGGTGTGGGAGGTTGGGTGAAGCTGGTGGTGGGTATTATGGAGGGCATGTATTGCATAGAGCACTGGGTGTGGTGCATAAACAATGAATTTTCAAACATTGAAAAAAATTAAATTAAAGGCTTCTTTTAAAAAAAAAAATCATGGGGTGCCTAGGTGGCTCAGTGGATTAAGGCCTCTGCCTTCAGCTCAGGTCATGATCCCAGGTCCTGGGATTGAGCCCCGCATCAGGCTCTCTGCTCAGCAGGGGGCCTTCTTAACTCCTCTCTCCCTGCCTACTTCTGATCTCTGTCAAATAAATAAAACCTTTAAAAAATATAGAAAAAAAAATCATTAGTTCTTTCCACAGTTTGGCAATTGTGGCCATTGCTGCTATGAATATTGGGGTACATAAGGCCCTTCTTCTCACTACATCTGTATCTTCGGGGTAAATACCCAGTAGTGTAATTGCAGGGTCATAGGATAGCTTTATTTTTAATTTTTTGAGGACTCACCACACTGTTTTTCCAAAATGGCTGTACCAACTTGCATTTCCACCAACAGTGTAAGATGGTTCCCCTTGCTCCAAAGTTGCCCTTCAACAGACAAATGAATAAAGAAGATATGGTGCAAATATACAATGGAATATTATGCAGCCATCAGAAAGGTTGAGTACCCAAGTTTTGGGTCAACATGGACGGGACTGGAAGATATTATGCTGAGTGGAATAAGACAAGCAGAGAGAGAGAGTCAGTTATCATATGGTTTCACTTACTTGTGGAGTATAAGTAATAACATGGAGGACATTGGGAGATGGAGAGAATAAATGAGTTGGGGGAAATCAGAGGGGAAGACAAACCATGAGAGACTGTGGACTCTGAGAAACAAACTGAGGGTTTTGGAGGGGAGAGGGATGGGGGGACAGGTGAGCCTGTTGGTGGGTATTAAGGAGGGCACATATTGCATGGAAGACTGGGTGTGGTGCATAAACAATAAACAATCTTGGAACACTGAAAAAAAATTATCAATAGTATTGTTGATTGAGACTACTAGGAGCAACAGTAACAGAGAAAATATAACAATATATGTACTTCTATTTTCAAGGGGAATAATACTTTTTTTCCTAACACAGTACTTCTTTGTTCCTTTTCCTTTTTTTTTTTTTTTTTTTTTTTTTTTGGTTCTTCACCCATTTATACCCTGAAGATTTATCAAGGACACCAAAGAGTTTGTTCATGAGGGTTATGGCTACTGATATTTAACTGTATTGGCAACTAAAATGGAGAACTTTTAAAGATGCTTATTTATTGGTTCATTTGAGGGTAATAATGGTGAAAGCCTTGTATTCTGTTTCTTATAAAATTAGTTCTCATCGTCTTGCAAGATTTGTCCTAAGGTCCCAGTATGTTGTAGAATACTAAAAAGCTCAATGAAAGGCAAAGCTTGGAATGTAAATTTTATTTGCCTTGGTTTATAATAACTGAGTCTGAAAAGCTATGGAATGCCTTAATAGTTTGGCAAAGTTTGCTCAGTGTTGATAGGATTGATTCCTTGGTTTCCTATTTATTGCTTTCATTATGATATGAAGGGTTAATCTTTTTGTGTTATTTGCTTACATAACAAAGATTCTCTTATCAGAGTAACTTTCTGTGCTTTATGTTGACTTTATTACATCCGGTATTATTTTTAAAAACAATTAAAAAAAGAGAAGAAAAAAGAAGCTTCACTTTTGAAAGAGTTCATATTTTTACAATTATGTTACATTCTATGTGTATTTCAAATATCTTTTGTCACTTCAGTTAAATAGGTAGGTAGTATTATTCACAGGCACCCATGATCTTATCTTAATCAAGTCCTAATCTCCTCCAATATTTATTTTTGTCTTTCCCAAACCAAACTCTCAGTATCAGAAAAAAAAAAAAGAGTAAAACTTACAGTATATCTTTTGCACCTAAAGCCTTATTTGTGATTTCCCAGGGGGGTCCCTGCAAAAATCACAAAGACTTGTTCATTCACCTTGTAAAAAATACTAGAAATGATTAGGTTTAAAAAGAAATCTGTCTTGATGATGAGTGCTGTGAAGTGTGTAAACCTGGTGATTCACAGACCTGTACCCCTGGGGATAAAAATACATGTTTATAAAAAATAAAAAATTAAAAAATAAAAATAAATAAATAAAAAAGAAAAAGAAATCTGTATTCCTATCAATGTGTTACATGAGAAGAGTTGTTGAATCAAAAGAGATGTTTATTCTCCCCAAGGTAAAATTTTTTATAAACAAAATATTGTTCATATAAATAGTTCAGAAATTGCATCCTATATGTGAAGTTCCTAAGGGTTTGCCTATGCTCTTGCTATCCATGACATGTTTCTTCTTGGTGCTATTTTGTCTGATGATATTTAGACATGAAACTAAGTGCTAAAGTGTTATTACTCATAGATTTCAGTTATCATTTAAAATTCTTATTGGCTATAAGCAAGCTTCACTTGGATCTAATATCTTCTAGGCCAGTGACTCTCAGTTGAGGATGTACATCAGATTCATGCTTTAAGTTTTATGATGTACTCCAGACTTTCTAGATCTCTTTACTCGATAATCTTAGGATATTCTTAACATACTAGTTGCATACTGTTGGTATGTGTGTTATGTCTCAGGATTATTCTATCTCAAAAGTATTTCTTCCGTATCTTCATTTAATTTTACAAATCAGATACAACATCCACTGACTTCTTTGCAAATAGGTTTACGCGTGGTCCTTATAGACATTTACAGAAGCGTCTTGAAAGGACGTTATTATCTTGTTTTTCATGCCACATATAAGTCAAATTTGCTTGTCAGTTACACCACTCTTGTTATGACCTTTCATCAGACCTTTCACATTTAAAAATGACCAGTAATAAGTCAGCCACAACTGTTTTAATTTCTGTCATCTGCAGATAGTTTTGTTTTACTCTGGTGCTTTTTTGCTGTAGGGATAACAGTTTGAAAAGTCATCAGCAATGACAAAAAATAGGGAGTTTGACCTTTTTTCCTCCTTCAAAACAGGATATGAGTGGCTTTCTCCCAGCTGTTGGCATAACCACTGTCCTTTTTAGTTGCAGGCACACTCCCTTTTCCTTTCCCTGCCCCAAAGTTTGCCATGTTAATTGACCTTCTTATGCTTCTTCTCTCTTGTTTGGGGACTCTCTTTTTTGCTTGTTTCTTTCATTTCTTGTCTCTCCTATTCCTATTCATTAGTTCTTTATTCTTCTATCTACCCATTCTGTCTGATCAGGGATCTCTCTCATTCCTTTTTCCTTTTTCTTTTAAATTGCCACCCCAACTTTTAATCTTTGACTCCACCGAGTAACTTGGAATCCCCCTTCTAGGGGGCTCGCATCGATTTCCCTCCTGATTGCATGCACGTTTCTTTCTGCGTGAACTTCTTATTGCATCATAAGCAAACTTTTGTCTTTCCAGAATGCATTTTAACTCCATTTTACCTGCTTGCTAGAGCAGAAAACTTACTCACAAAATTTTATTGAGCTATTTCTGAGTTGCTCTGCAGACATGGGATTCCCAAACTGAAAATCAATCCAGTGCTTCCCTAAGTGCTTTAAGTGCTTTTCTGAATTAAAGGAAAACATCAAATATCCAACCAGCATTTCAACACAAAAGTTAACAGCTGGTGTATAAAGAATTTCAGAGTGTCTCTTGTTATCTGAATTAGGCCTTCTTTATTGAACTTTATTTGAAACATGTGACTTGGCATAAAAGTCACAGCTGCAAGATTTCTAGGAGGGAGAAAAAATGGTTTGGATCGGGTTACATCAGCCTCAGAAGAAATAAAATCTATCTGTGATCTTAATTCTTCAGACAGTCTGAAGTGGTGGTATAAACTGTTTTCAGAGCTGCTTAGAAGGTGTCACTACAAATTGTCACGGGGCTGAAGGTGACTCTTCATTGGCTCTTATTTAGTCTTTGCATTCTGGCTTTGTCCACTATTTGGAGGTATAGTCGCACTCTTAGACACATTTTCTTTGCCTTTGTCCAACATTTGCTGAGCAGAGCTAAGTATCTACTTAATTTTTGTATAAGAACTGAAAGTTTTGGTACGCTGAATGAGGAAAACATAATGTAATTATACTTGCCAAAGTAACCCTTGGATAATGAGCAATAAATTTACAATTTGTCAATTGCACAATAATTTCCACTCTCTTTCTCCCACAAACCCTGTCCCTTCCCACCAAGCTTCCTCAACTTAATCATACCAAAAAAGTTTTCTAGATGCTGGCATTGTTCTAAGCTAGTGTGTATCAAACCTTCCTGCCCATTAGATTTCGCTGGAGAGCTTACAAAATGCTAACCAGAGTGGTGAGGGTTTTTTTTTGGGGGGGGGGGTGCCTAGGTATCACTATTTTAAATAGATTCTCAAGTGATTGATACCAAAAATGCAGCGATTGTTCTAAGTGATTTATCTATATATCTGTTCAAAGTCTTGGCCATTACCACTCTGAGTTATCAGATTATCCCAGATCACGTGGGTTGGTCAATCCAGTACTCACGGTTCATCTCACAGGTTACATTTAATAATTCATCATCCTTAAAATACATATTCTTTTATTTGTCTTCCAGGAAACTACATTTGCACTGTAATTTTCTCTTAGCCCCTGTTTATGGCTTCCTTTCTTCTTATTCTCCTTATGAGGATGTGCTCCAGAATGTATCCTTGATCATTATTTATCTTACACTTACCCCCTTGATGATCTGATCTAGTCTTCTGGCTGAAAACATTATCTATGAGCTGACAATTCCTATATGCCCATATTGATATTTGTAACTCTGAATTTTCTTCTAACTTCCAGATTCCTAAATACAATTCTCCATTTAATATCTCGACTTAGATGTCTAATAGTCATAATAATACTGACTAAAAAGCAGAATGTGTGGTTCTATTTCAACTACCCCTCCAAAACTAGTCCTTTTACAGAAGTTTCCATTTGAGTTGATGGCAATTCAAGTTGCTCAGACTGAAATGAAATAATCCTTGGATGACTCTTTCTCTGAGCACATTGAATCTGTCATGTGGGATCTATTCTTCAAAGTTATCTCCAGAATCCAACCATTTCTGACCACTTTCAGTGTTACCAGCCTGGTATGAGCTGCCACCTTTGTCTCCTAAACCACCACAAGCACCTTCTCACTGTTCTTGCATCATGTGTTCTTGTATCTCTTCTCAATACAGCCACTGCAGTGATCCTATAAAGACACAAGTTCAGCTGTGTCACTGCTCTGCATAGCTCTCCATTTAATATATGGTAAACCCCAAGATTCTTTTTTTTTTTTAAAGATCATTTATTTATTTGACATGCAGAGAGAGAGAGAGAGAGAGGTCACAAGTAGGCAGAGAGGCAGGCAGAGAGAGAGGGGGGAAGCAGGCTCCCTGCCGAGTGCCAAGTGGAGAGCCCAATGCAGGGCTCAATCCCAGAACCCTGAGACCATGACCTGAGCTCAAGGCAGAGGCTTAAACCACTGAGCCACCCAGGTGCCCCAAACCCAAGATTCTTATGACGGCTTTCAAGGCCCATGTAATTTAGTTCTTAGTCACCTCCAACCACTCCTCACCTTGTTCACTATGCACAGTTGGGTTCGGCTGAATAATAGTCCTCAAATGTGTCCATGTCTGGATCTCTGGAAGCTGTGAATGTTCCTTTATACATATGTAAAGAGACTCTGCAGATAGGATTAAGTTAGAGATTTTGAGATGAGGAGATGATCCTGGCTTACCTGGGTAGGCCCAATGTAATCACAAGATTCCTGGTAAGAGGAAGTCAGACTGAATAAATGGAGATATTACAATGGAAGAAATTGTAATATGACTGGGAAAATTACTAATTCAGCAAACTTTGGTTTTATCATCTATAACACGACCCATATAATACCTACCTCACAGGGTCATTCTAAAGATAAGGTTAGAAACACTACATATTTGCCTTCTGAATTGGTAGTAAAATTCTCTATTTATATTTCATAAATCTCACCTTAGTTATTTTGGACCCAATTTTTCACCAGTCTTGGAAAAAAGGCAAAGATCTATTTGCCTCTATAGAAGTATTTATTCTATAATTTTAAAAAGTCTTTTTATTCCCATTCAATGAAATAATCATGCAGTTGAGATTTATGTGCCTTCTTAGTGTCTTTTCACCATCATTACAGAAAAGAACTAGATCAGATCAAAACTCCTTAAGCCTCTAAATAGATTCTCATTCATCTTTAACATCATTCAACAACCTATGAATTCACCTACATTAAGCATGTGAATATGTCCTTGGTTCATGAGGGTTTTTGAGAAGCTTTTAAACTGCATTGTTAAAATCCTGGTATTTGGTATCTGTGAAATTCCTTAACTGCTGCTTAGTTGAGCAGTTCTTTCCTTTAGTGAACCCATCTGGTCTCTGTCAGTCATTGTGACCACTTTTTTGTGTCCAAAGTATTGGCAAGTCAGATAATTTTAGGATTTTGTTAGGTACAGATACAAAGTTTATTTGTCAGTAGTTTCTTGGGCTAACCTTTTTGGAAGAGAGAGCTCTTTTTTTTTTTTCCAAGTCTTAAGATTCTTTATTTCTATATGATTTCTCACTAATAATCTATCTGGGTCCTTGACTGCACCTGCACATTCCTTTTGTATCCTGTGATATATCTTGGTCTGAAAGTATGGTAATATTTATTGTAACCAATAAACAGTGGTCATTCACTCTTCTCCATATCTTGGAATTCAGCTCCTTCTTAATTATATTTGACTTATTTGCATGCTTTGAAGATCTTTTGTCTCAATGGACAAGGCGGAAATTGTTAACATTGTCAGATAATTTCGCACCCCCAGTATGAATGTATGTATGTATGTATTTAATTTTCAAGTAGGTTCCAGGCTGGGAATGGAGCCCAATGCAGAACTTGAAGTCACAACCCTGAGATCAAGACCTGAGCTGAGATTCAGAGTTGGACGATCAACCAACTGAGCCACCCCATGTACTCTCAATATTTTTTAAGGCATCAGTTTCATTACAGTACTGGGAGTATTGCTTTCTAAAATGAATACAAGATTGAGTTTCACATAGATGGATTTTATGTTTGTCCCTATAAATTATATTTTTATTCTTTAGAATTCTACTTCTGAAGAAGGCAGGCATCATTTCCCTCCTTGGTTTTTTTATCTTTTTATAAAAAAAAAAATAGAAAGCTTCATTTCACTTAACTTTTGGGTTTACAGGATAAGAGTGATTTAGGATTGTTAATGTATAGCACTGGAACTGAGTTAGTTCCTATATTTTAAGACATTTAGCTTCCTAATATGTGAAAATGTGTACCTGACACTATTTCCCAAGGGGAAAAACTGAAATGTGTTGATGTTCCCTTTTTCAGCTCCAGAAATAGCTGCTGTGTGCTCCTTTACTCTGTTTGTGAAACATCAGCCCTTCCCCTGCAAGAATCTCTGAGGAAGTCAGCTTCATTTATGGAGTGAACTTCATTAACCAGACCACTTGGTTTTTACTAAACGAGGAAACTACGAAAATAAGAACAGAAATAGAAAATTATTGTCAATTAGTTCACTCCAAAGTTAATGTTGAGACATAGTTGACATATTTTATTTTGTATTTCCAGTAAACTGAAAGCAATTTCTCAATAACCTATAACTTCCCCCATTTTTTGCTTCATAAATAGATATTTAGTCATTAAAAAGAATAATTACATAGGTAGCCTTCACTCCATGGGAGGGAAACATCTAGAAAACTAACTCTTAAAAAGATAACTGATTTACCTTATAAATATGAAAATGTTACCACTGATCTCCCCATTTCTGTATGTCTCGTTCTTCTGACTGTACTAATGGTTGTAGTGACTAACCTTACTTACCGTGTGTTAGGGACTATGCAAAGAACAGGGGTGTTCTTATTATTAGTTGTCATGGAAGCATCATGTAACAGGTACTATTATAATCTTCATTTTATAGAAAAAGTAGTAGAGGCTCAGAAAGCTTAACAAAAGTTCAGATAGTTATTAGCTGGTAGAGCAAATTTTAAAGCAAGTATGCTTGACTTAGAGGGCTGCTTTTATCCAGTACACAATGCATTTTTCTGCCTTTAGTCACTGTTAGAGACACCCCTGGAAGTTCATTTCCCCTCAGGTGACTACTATAGTTATTCTGGGAATCTCTAAGCTGTGTCCCATGAGCACTCATTAATAAAATTCTAAAGTTAATGCGAGGAATCTTCCATTTCCCCACTCATAATCTTCTCTTGGTGATAACTACACCATTCCTGAGGTTTACGCTGTCCTCCAAATCTTCTGAAAGACCCTCTCCCTCTCCATTGCTTTGCCTTCTGGAGTGGGACCCAGGAACTTCGTAAGGGCTGTCTCCCACTGCCTCCAAAGGCATTAGGCTGTCTGCCTTGCCTGATAGGGCTGCTCTTCCCACCTGGGGTAGTTGGGATTCTGGGCTTCACCACCATTTATGGGCAAAAGGAATGGGTCCTGTCAAGATAAGAGTGGGTGTGCTGGAATAACATGGGACCCTTGAGTTACAGGGCCTCTCAGTTCCTTCCTTTGTGCCTCTATGCATCCCAGCAAATATTTCAACAACACCTCATGTGTTCTTTTCTACTCAGAATGCCCTTCCTCCCTCCAATTTTTCTTCTCCTGGCAAAATCTTCTTTATGGTCTTAAGATCCTACTCAGGAGCCACCATGTCTCAGAACTCCTCCCTGTTTGCTACAACCAATAGGTTGCCCTCCTCTGTGCTTCCATAATGCCTTTGACTTGTCTGCAATGCTGCCCTGATACATTGTACTATTAACATTGCATATGTGTCTGTTTATCTCACTAGACAATTGAGTGCATTATGCAGTTGAAGATACCGATTGTTATTCATCTTTGTGCCCCAGCACAGTGCCTGGCATTTAGAACCAGGTCAATAAATGTTAAATAATAAATAACTCCTATGAGTCTAGCTAGAATAACTGAGAAGGGGGGATGGATGACTCAGTAAATCTTCCTTATTACATTTTCCCTGACCCTTCCCTAGATCACGTCTTTATCATCTCTCACCTGGACTCCTAAAACAGCTTAACTTTTTTATTGTGGAAAAATATATGTAATATTAAATTTACCACTTCAGTCACTTTTAAGTGTAGAAACCCTTTAACTCTTAACTCGTGTCCCTGATTTCACTAAGTCCTTCTCAATTCCAGCTTTCACTTGGTTGCTCAAATGAACTAAAATCACATTTACCTGCTGTTTATGATGCTTCACTGACTCCCCTTTGCCAACAGAATATAAAGCCAATACCTTTAAAAATGTCCTATAAAATCCATGTTTGCAACTCCTTAGACCTAGACAAGTAGGTTATAGTAGACTTTCAGTAGGTCTATGAAGGATTGCTATGAATATGGAGATGTCCAGTTACGACATCAAGGATTATTTGTCCCCAACAACCATAACATCTCTTAACAAACTGACTTCTTACCCTGACTTCTTCAGTTTTCTCTTTTCCTGGGTGAGAAACCTAAAGGCCTATGCCTCTCTCATCCCATTATATCTTGACTTTTATCAAGCTGTGTTTCTTTTTCCCTTTGAAATATCTCACAGTTTTCCTTTAATCTCTGTCACTTCCTAGCTTTATGACCTTGGATAAGTTACCCAATCTCTCTTTATTTCAGCTTCCTTATGTGTGAAATGGGATAAAAAATAAAGTGTGTTTTACATATATCCTTTTTAATCCCTTAGTCTGGGGTTCTTGTGAGAATAAGTTAATATATTTGAAACACTTAAGACAGTGCCTGGAACTTTTGGTTATGGAATGAAAATGTCATGGAGATAAAAGATATAGCATAGGGAATATAGTCAAAGTGGTGTATGGTGACAGATGGTAGCTGTACTTGTGAGCATAGCATAATGTATGATCTTGTGGAATCACTATGTTGTACACTTTAAGCTTAAGGTAACATTGTGTGTCAACTATCCTTCTATGAAAAAAACCAAAAAACTGAAAACAAAACAAAACAAAAAAACCATGGCCTGGCATATGGGATTGAATAAATGTTATATATAATTGTTACCATTACTATTTCTAGTATCATTACACTACTATAGGATTATTATGATACTCTCCTAGGTGGTTCCCTTACCCATACTCTAGCCTTCTTGAATACACCTTCCCAATCATCCTTCTAAAACCACTTTGGGCACAGAGACCCCCATTGGAGCCTACCCTAGAAAACATGGCTCAGCCTGAACAGAGCCTCAAGAGGAAAAAGCAATTATCAGAACAAAGGTAAGAGGTAGAGGGGGTAGAAGATGAGGATGTTAGGGAGTGGCTCAGAGAAGGGCATACCAGGTAGAGGGAACAGCTTTGGGTCCAAAGGCATTGGGTTATGTGGGAAAATATGGGGTGCTCTGGGAATAGCAACCATATGGATTCAAAGTTGTGTTCCTTCCCTTATTCACATATTGAATAAGGCCCCATCTCCAGATACTCCAATATTGGAGGTAATTGGGAGGTAATTAAGGATAGATTAAGTCATAAGGGTAGAGCCCAGATGCAATAGGATTACTGTCCTTACAAGAAGAGACATAAGAAAGCTTACTCATCTATTTCTCACTCTCTGTGCATGTGTGCCAAGGAAAGGCCATGTGAAGTCATAGTAAGCAGTCCACCATCTACAACCCAAGGAGAGCTCTCACCAGACACTGATCCTGTTAGCACCTTGATCTCAGATTTCCAGTCCCTCGAAGTGTATTTCTTTTGTTTCAGCCACCCAGCCTATGGTATTTTGTTGGGGCAACCTGACTCAACTGAGACAAGTAATTTAATAGCTGGGGAGAAGGATGGAAGCGGGGAAAAGGCAAGAGATAAGGCTGAATACTAAGTGACAACTATACTATAAAAGGTCTTGTATCCCACGGTTGGGCTTCTTCCTGAAGAGAGTAGGTGAGTCACTGAATGATTTTAAGCAGAGGAGTTAGTATCTGGTCAATTTAATATGGAGAGGGTCATTCAGTGGAGGACGGATTCAAGAAAGGCAATAGTGGAGGCTGGGAGAGTGATTTGCTGGCTGTAGCAGAAATAGGGGTGAGCCCTGATGAGGTTCTGAGTTAAGGTGGACGTGGGTAGGGATGCAGAGAAGTGGGTGGATTTGAAGTTCCTCCTGATGAGAGCTATAGCTCTGAGTACATTTGCAGGGATGTGGGAAGACTCTTGAAGACACCAGGAGCATCAATCAGTCAGTCTCACTTTGGAGAAGCCTCCTCTCTCTGATATGCTTGTCTCTATGACTTTCACCTGTCAAAACCTCCTCAACACTGAACTGCCCCACTTATACAAAATGTTCCAAGACTGATGTGAAGTCATTCCTCCCTGGGTCCTCTTCTCCCCAAGGTCCATTATCTAAACTCCATAATTTAGCTCTTAATTATATATTATCCATATGGTTATTTGATAGATACTGCTAATTATAAGCTCCTTAAGGCCAGGAGCCATGTCTTAACTTTCTTGTAATTATCAAAGTCAACATATCATTGCATGTTCTAGGGCAGCTGTTCTCAGGGCCCTCTTTCTCTCTGTGAAATGTGATGTTTGCATGTCCCTTGTGTAAAATCTCAGTGTCACTGTAACTCTACTCATTTCTATCTCACTCAAGAAAGCAAATCAGAATAATCCACATACAACTATAGGGATGACTTTAAATGTGGTCTAATTTATAAAGAAGAAAGGAAATTATTCACTCTCTTTAGTACCATTGATGGTAAGAAATTACTTTATAACAGATGTGTGATGATGCCAGTATGAAAACCTGTACCAAGATAGTAAATTCTTAGAGGGCAAGGACTTTGTCTCACTCATCCTCATATGGCTTGCTCTAACTTCAAACACACCTGCGGTAGAGGTAAACGCTGTGACACTGGGGAATAGGAGTTCAATGATAAACTATGGTGGAAATGCTGATGTGGGAACAGGTGTTTCTGCTCCATGACATAAAAGTTGCTCTGGTGTATTCCACGTTTTGAGACAAGAACATTTTCTGACTTTAAACAGCATTTCTAGGAAATGTGTAGTTTCTGGGAGTTGGACATAGCTAGCAGAATTTATTTCCTGTGAACTGATGTCAAATAGGAGAGAATTTTCCTCACTCTGAATAAGACAGTGGTGACAACTGTAGAAAGGTTGTCATATGGCTATGAGGGCTAATAACAGGGCTTCTCTTGTATTTCAGAGAAAGAAAGAAAAAGGAAAAAAAATTTTCTTGTGCTCCCTCTTCACTCCTCAAAAGAATTTTGATGTGAGCACAGGAAAAAGAGCTGGAGGTCCTTTCTATTAGCAGGGTTTAGACTTCAGTGACAAAGTTCTACATAGTTGGTATGTGTTTGGCAGGTTTAGAGGAAGAAGAAGTCCTGGGTCATTGTGCCTTTCCTTTTACATGTGAGTGTAGCTTGTAACCCATCCATGACCTGGAGATGAAGTAGGGAGGCAATTTGAAAGGATGACTAGGAAGGGAAACCCTAACATCAGCCCTATAGAGCAAGTGCAAATAGATTGTTCCAGAAGTTCTGATAAGGAAATCTGTAAAATCAAAACAGAAATTTGTAAAACAACAACAACAACAACAACAAAAAAAAAACCACCCAGAAACCTGTTTAAAAAAAAAAAAAAGTCTATCACTGTTTTTTAAGTCTATCACTGTTTTTTTTACATATTTTACTCATGAGGAAATTGAACACCAGAGGGTTAGGTGATTTGTCCAGAGTTGCTTGGGAGATGAAACTGAATTGCAAAACAAGTTTTCTGACTCCAGACTTAACAGTAGAGCAGGGAGTGGGTCTTTGTGTAGAATTTGAAACATAGTAAGTGCTTGGTATGTATAAGGCAAGCTACAATTAGAGGATTCCATCTCTAGGCTGTCTCACTATACTGCATTGCTTCTTACTAGTTCTCACCTTTGTATTATTACTCAGGAGGATACTGAGGTTTCCTCATTATCACTCTAAAATCTCAAGGACTTGGAGATGGGAGAAATGGTGGATTTTGTCAGCGATGTGTTGAGTCATGTGCTGACACGACCAGGAAATGGTGTGTGATTGTGCAGCATGAGAACAAAAGAGTTGGAAATTTACCAAACTCTAAGGCAATTGAAGCAATAATTAAGAGGCCAGGCAGAAATAGGAATTTATTTTAGCAAGGGAAATCTAGTCAAATTTATTATATTAGATTTGGAGACAGACTATATGAATTGGTCAGGTTGCAGAGGATCTTAACCTGAGTGGACTGAACTATGTTTCATTATAATGGTTTCAATTATAATCCTATGTGTTGTTGTAGGTATTTAAAATTACTATTCTAAGAAGGGATTCATGGGCTTTGTTGGACGGCAAAAGGAGTTGGTGGCCAACAAAGTTAATAATTTCAGACCAGTAACATAAAAAAGGGATGCGGAAGGCCAGAACTAGGTGATGGTGCTTATCCTAACCCTGTTTAGAAGAGTGTGTCCTGTCAGGCCAGTGAAAGACCATATCCAGGAAGAAAACTGCCCATGCTAGAGATGGATGTCGTGAGGTAACACAGCCTGATGCCACGAATTTAAAAATGGACACTTTACCCCTTTTCCTTTGATCTGTTCAAATGAAGAACCCCTTGGAATATGGCCTTTGATGCACCCTGCTTCTTGGGAGACCTCACTCAAGCAGATGTGAATTGCCTGCCACCTGGTGGTGATATTGTTAATGTAAATTATTAGAAGCCAGCATTCTACTCCAGAAGTTCATCTATGTGAGTCTACAAATCTGAGGTCCAGCCTTGCCCTGTTGGGGAATTCACCACTGGCTGCCATTTTGTGAGTGACTGGTCGACTAGCTGGCCTTCTCCTGGGAAGTGAGAATTGCTTCCATTGCAAACTACAGGGCGTTTCTTTTTTCTTTTTTTTTAAAGATTTTATTTATTTATTTGACAGAGAGAGATCACAAGCAGGCAGAGAGGCAGGCAGAGAGAGAGGAGGAAGCAGGCTCCCTGCTGAGCAGAGAGCCCAATGCGGGGCTCCATCACAGGACCCTGAGATCATGACCTGAGCCGAAGGCAGCGGCTTAACCACTGAGCCACCCAGGCGCCCCTACAGGGCGTTTCTACCTAGGAATTGGTAGAGTTATCTTTTGCTTGTTCTTCATAATGAGGTATTTGTTAACAATTATAGTCAAAAGAGATTACTTTTGGTTAGTTTACTGATTTACAGGTGGGGAAATCACACAAAACCATAAATCTACGACAGTGCAGCTCCACGTGTGCATCTACATAAAGGCCAGACCAGGCACCTTGACAACCTAGACTTAAGTAGTGATCAGCGTCACAGAGTCCAATAAGCCTGTAAGGCCCTATATAAGTACAAAGATCACTAATGCATTTCTGGTGCTCAAGGTTGTTTTGATGCAAATATTGTAGTGCTATGCTCAGCAGGAATTAAAATCTATAAGCATCCTGTTTCTTAAAAGTTACTTGCAATGATTTTACCAAATTGTGACCAATTTTGTCTTAGCATAATTCTGACACATGGTCCGTATTCAGCTGTGTGGCAGAGCTGAAATGGAATGCTGATTTGGTGTTTGAATTTTCTCCAGGCCCTATATTCCTTTGTCATTACCTTATATGTACAAAAAGAACGTCCCTAATGGGGATGACCTTCCTTTGTACAAATGCAGTTTCAACACAGAACCTGTGTTTTGTTTTGTTTTCAAGTTGCAAGGCACAGAGACACACTCAGAGACAGCACCTGCTCAGTGATCTCACAAAAACATCATCAGGGATAGGAGTTTTTGTAGGGATACATAGGGAAAGGACACCTGCAATTTCATAGCCAGGCACCTAAGGAAGTGAAGTGTCACTCCTGGCTGTTTGGGCCACTGCAGGAGCTGTACCAACACCAGGCCCCCATCCCCCTCCCCTCCCGCTCTCTATTTTAATTACGCCACTATTCTGGACCCTCAGTTTCTGTTGCTCTGCTTTATGCCAAGCTACAGCTTCTCTGTCACCTCCTACTGCCTTCTTCACTGTTCTCTTGCATTCTATAGCACAGTTTGTGTCTGCTCCTGGATGTTTCTGCTGCCTGGCTTCTGCTTCCATTGAGACTTCTAGAGAGAATAGGTTATTGGACTGCGCTGACACTCTTGAGTGCAGCGTGCCTTTGTGGGGTTCTCAGGCTAAACTGGACCATTGGCTACTGATCACGGGTCTTGGCTCAGACCCCAGACCCTGATCCCATTTGCTTGTGTCCAAGATGATGGGTCACACAATACAAGATATGAAACATGTGGGTGAGAAAGATCTGCTGACTGCTTGGAGGCTGGGGGGGGGGGTGCAGGTTGGTGAGGAAGGCGTTTATAATTCAGGGACAGTTCATTATACTCCCCAAAGCATCAGTGTTTCCTCAGACCAAAGCTTGACCATATCTGACTCCATTCCAGAAGGTAATGTGCAGCGGAGTACATGCACATTTAGGCGTTATTATTGAGAAACTGTGTCCTTAGTTATAGAATGCCTGCTAATAATTTATGGCACCATATGTTCCAAAGCCGGAACTAAAGCTGTCGGTTTCCACTTTGATTCACATGTGGCTCACAAAGAATGTTTCCCGTAGGACCTGCTGCCCAGTGCATAGGTGGTGATGGCTCCCTCCAAACCTTTGAATTGTATGAAGGGTTTCATTTGCCTCTGTAATTACCTATTTTGGGACTGACAGAGGAACTAAAAAGCTGGAAAATACTGTTCAGCTGTAAAGTCCATATGAGATGATTTGTTTGTTCCAGCAAAAATGAAAATAATGACACTCAAAATAATATTCCAGTCTTGACATTTCTTATTTAGAAAGTATGGTACCCTTTAGCAAGAGTGTTTCCTGTTCAAAACTTTTATATCACCTTCTAGGGATATCTCCTTGGGAGTCAAGTCCTACAGGAATCATTTCCTGCCCTGAGGGAAGAGTATGCTCCTCCCAGCTTCTGTATTCAAGGCTCACTTTAAGTGGCTCAGTATTGAGTTTCCCCTTACACGGGGCTATGCAAGTGAGAAATAAGGTCCATTCTTTTCCTCTCTCCCTTAGGTGAAGTTAAAACTGTGGCTTAGGGCCTGAGTAAGGCTCGGGGCTATGCAAGTGAGAAATAAGGTCCATTCTCTTCCTCTCTCCCTTAGGTGAAGTTAAAACTGTGGCTTAGGGCCCGAGTAAGGCTCTGTATTTTGTACAGCGTTGATGGCAAGATGGAACAGTCCATGCTTCAGGCTATTCTAATCTTCTTCAGTTTGTGTCAAACCAATCAGAGCTCTGAGAAACGGAAGGCTGCTAAGAGGCACCTTAGTTCCTGTGTTCGCCTGAAATTGAGGATACACTCAATCTTTCAAAAGTGATCTCCACAGCATCCCCTTCTCCCAAACCCCCTCCCCCCAGCAACCCTCAGTTTGTTTTGTGAGATTAAGAGTCACTTATGGTTTGTCTCCCTCCCAATCCCATCTTGTTTCATTTATTCTTCTCCTACCCACTTAAGCCCCCATGTTGCATCACCACTTCCTCATATCAGGGAGATCATATGATAGTTGTCTTTCTCTGCTTGACTTATTTCGCTATGCTGTGAAGTGTGTAAACCTGGTGATTCACAGACCTGTACCCCTGGGGATAAAAATATATGTTTATAAAAAATAAAAAATTAATAAAAAATTAATAAAAAAAATAAATAAATAAAATTACATTAGAATAAATAAAACAAAAAAAAGTGATCTCCAAAAAAGATTATCTTTATTCTGGATTGTGGCCAACTCTTACACCTCAGGGCAAGATCTTACATGCTGTGACTGGTGGGAGAAGGGGTAGAGTTGCTTACACTTTAGTTCTTGAAGTTTTCCAGTCTTACCAAAGTATATGCTATTGTCTGGTGTGATAATTATTCTTTGTGTCCCAAGGCCTTGGCCAGGTCTGGTTCTAGGAAAGCCTTCCTCTTCTTCCAGGCCTGTGGGTGGTAATGGTTTTCAGCTGCTGCCAGTCCTCAAGCATGCTTCAGCACCTCCTGTTGGTTTCCTTAACCCTGTCTACACCACTGCAAACAATTCCTCACCAAAAAGGCTTTCACAAACATACCAACTGATGGTGTTGTCTGTCCAATTCCAGGACCTTGATGGAAACATGTAGTATGCAAACATCTTCAAAGTAATATCTTACCATGGGTTTCCAAAGTAGATAACTCCCATTTCCATTCTGGAGATTTATCAATATGGTAACATCTTATGCTTATCAGCTTAAAATAATTTCTTCAGATTTTTAATCGTGTATTTATAAAAAGCCACTATTTTATTTCCAGTTTTTATTCTGGCCCAGATGAAATGAATGCCTTATGGAAGATCATTGTAATTCAATTCCCAAATGTTTGATCTCCTTTAGCAGTACTTTTTCACTAATAATCATTCCTTAATACAATTATTTGCCTATTTGATTTTTATACATTGTGTACTTATGTTGCATAGAACAATATAAAAAGAAGATAAAAATCCAAATTTTGCAGAAAACTATAATAGAGCAAAAGATGAGCCAATGATGTTGTAAAATTTCAGGAACTAGTTATTTTACATTCAGAATTGCTGATCATTATGACAGAGGCTGAACCAACCTCTCCTTTGTAAATCCATTCTTCATTGCATCCGAGTTTTCAGGACTTCCTTCAGCTTAGGGCTCCTCTCCTTTCCATGTACCTCAGCTGTAACTAGGGGCTCTGCACTTGGTCCTTATAACTGACTCATGCCCTAGTATTAGCTCTTCCTCACTGATTTTTCCTCTCATACTCCATGTTTTCAGCCAGGTTGATCCTAAGTGATGGCAGTGTCTACTCCAGTATACCTGTATGCTGGTCTTATCCACCATTCCATGAAAAGAATACATCTTTTGTAAGTAAATCACACACTTTTCCCACATGAACTGTAGTGGGCATCTCACTAATCTCTTGGTCAAATGGTGTTTTAGTATCTCTCTCCTTCTTTCCTTCCTTCAACACCACAGGGGTGGATAGAGGGATTGGCATATTCTCCATATCCCACTGCCAATTCCAGACCAATCTTCCAATTGAATGATTATGTTTTTGTCACCATTCAATCACTCGAGGACAAGAATGAAAAAGTGGCCAAAGGATTTGGAATTGTTTTTCTAAAGGATGTTGTTCTAGTCTGGATAATGGCCTCCAAAGATATCCAAGTCTTAATCTCTAGAACCTGTGAGTGTTACCTCTTAAGGCAAAAAAGAACATCACAGATGTGATTAAACTAAGTATTCTAGGAGAAGATGATCCTGGATTATCCAGGTGGGCCCTAAATGTAATCACAAGTATTCTTACAAGAAGAAGGCATAACATCTTAGGGAGATTTAACACCAAGAAGGAAGGCAATGTGACCACTGAAGCAAGATGCTACACTATTGGCCTTAAAGATGGTAGTGGCCACAAGTCACAGAATGTGAGAAATGCAGCACTAGAAACTGGAAAAAGAAAGGAAACAGATTCTCCCCTAGGATTTCTAGAGGGAGCATGGCCTTGTTAACACTTTCAGGCCAGTGGAACCTATTTTGGATTTATGGCCTCCAGAACTATAAAAGAATAGATGTATGTTGTTTAAACTAAGTTTCATACTTTGTTATCACAGCCATAGAAGGATAACACAAATTCTTGAATAGCTTCTAAGACAATTTGGGGATTAAAAAGAGATGATATTTTAGCTCTCCCTAAGCACTGCTACTGAATTAATCCCTCTAAAAATATAATACCATTCATATTCCTAACCATTTTCAAAATCATCTGAAGATGATGATGATTTTTGGTGGAGGGATGATTTTTAAAAAGCCTAATTAGCTTCCTCTACATTCTGGCCACACTACCTTTTTAGCCATACTGCTCTTTTTTGTCTTTTTACACCAAACCAGGCACACCTCTGTACTGTGCATCCCACATGCAACACATCTCCACCTCTGGACCTTTGATCCCCTACCTTCTTTAGCTTTGTTGCCCTCGTTGTCATCACAGCATGCCTCATGTGTCCATTAAGGCTTACCCAAATGCCCACATCCTCCTGGACTTCTTCCAGGTTCCAAGCATAAGTTACTCTCTTCTGAACCCCTGAAGGGCTTCCTGCTTCCTCTCTTCCTGACTCTTATTTTGTTCGACATTTCCTCTTAGTTGTGGTCCATAAGAGTTAAGTACACACATTCTGAAGCCATATCGCCCAGAGTTGAATTCTTATGTGAATATTCACTAAGTGAGTGACCTTGGGCAAGTTACATAATTTTTCTGTGCTTCAGTTTCTTCACCTGAAAAACAAAACAAAACAAAAACCAAGGATCATAATCACGACCCATTAATGGTTATAAAGATTATGAGTTTATGAAATTAATGCCTAGCACATTGAACATGTTCAATAAAGACCAATTATTGTTTTTAATTATACATTATTTTGTATTTTAATTATAATTTCTCTAATAGAAACCCTACATTTTCATCTTTGGCCTATCTTTGTCTTCTCCATAGTTCCCTTTACCACAGTATTTCATTAAGCAGGTGCTCAGTAAACTTTAGTTTTAATGAAACAGGCAAGACACCATTTCCTGGTAAGACATGAAAATGTTGTTTTCCTATGAAAGAAGAAATATCACTCTCTTTATTTCATCATGTGCTATATGCTCCTCATTTCTCTGTAATTTGCTTCAACTTCACCTGTGCTACGATGAGTGCCAAAACCAATGGCTTCCTAAATGCTGGATTCAAGGACATGTCGTAGGTCTCACCTTACTGCTAGCCATTTCCTTTTTCTGGAATCTCTTTTCTCTCTTTTCTTTGGTTACTCTACCCCTGACTTTTCCTTTCTTGGTCTCTTTGTAGGTTATTTTTTCTCTCCATGGTTCTAATACTGTGTGCTCAAAGGTTTAACCTGAGGTTCTTATTTCTTTTTATTCTACATAATCTTTCTGGGAATCATTGCCACTCATGATTTTCACAACTCCCTAGCTGCCATATATTGATTATTTCCATATTCATACTTTTAAAATAGACATCTCCCTTGAATTTTGGACTCAAATGTCCAGCTGAGTGCTAGATAGCTTATCCTTGAGATACCAAAGACATCTCCAATTCCATAACATTTGCCAAAAATAGCACATTACCTTCTTTCCACTAAACACCCATTCCTTTTGTATATTTTCATCTCTGTTGGAAACACTATCATTTACTCAGTCTCTGGGAGTTAGGCATGGCCCTACCTCTCACTCAAAGCCCATATCTAATCAGTCACTAAGTTTTGCTGATTCCATGAGCTAAGTAACTGTTGGATTCATTTTCAAACAGCCATCCTTCTTAACAATGTCTTATGTCATGATCGTTTCTTACCTGGGCTTCTGTATGAATATTCTAATATTTCATTTACCGTGTATCTTTTTTCCTCATAGCTATAAGAATAGACCCCAGTGAAGCACAAACTTAAACTTTGTCTAGAACTCTACCTAACAATTTATGAATGGCTCCCACCTGGATCAAATTCCTTTTCTTTTGGCTAACTTTTCCTACAACACTCAGGCACCATCTCCTGCAGAAAGACTTAGCCGAGTTGTGGGTGAGCTGAAAAACTTGGGATATGTTCTAGAATCTGAGAGCACCATGCAAAACTAAGGAAGGCATTGAATGGGACCTGGAAGAGACAACTCTCCTATCCCATCAGCAGTGGCCTGATGCATCCTAGGGCTGTCCTAACAAATTCCCACAAATGTAGCAGCTAAATGACACAAATAAATTACCTTACAGTTCTGTAGATCAGAAGCCCAAAACAGGTTCCACAGAGCTAAACGAAAGGTTTCTTAAGGCTGTGTTCCTTTCTGGAGACTCTAAGGGAGAATCTATTTCCTTGTTCATTTCAGGTGATTGGCAGAATTCTGTTCCATGGTCTTTATTTTCTTCTAGCTCTCAATTGAGGAGCACTGAGGTTCTGCTGGCCTGTGGTCCTGTCTCTTCTACAAAGCCAGCAATGGTCAGTCCCCTCTCACACTTCTTATCTCCCCTCTGCCTTCCATTTCATGTTTTGGAACTCCCTCCTTCTGCCTCCCTCTTCTGAATTTGAGTTCATGGGACTAGACTGGTCCACCTGGATAATCCAAAGCAGCTCTCCATTTTAAGATTTTTAATCTTAATAATCTCTGCTAGTCTCTTTACAGTGGAAGGAAATATACTCATAGGTTCTGAGAGACAATTTTTCAGCCTACCACACTAGGTTTGAGACAAATGATCAGTGAAAAGAAAGCCTTAGATCACCTGATTTGAGTTCTCTGTCCACAGGACTCCTGATTTGATCATTTTTCTTTGTTTTGTTTAGCTATTTCAATTTCTAACTTTAGCTTTGTGTTTTGAATCCAAGGGATATAGGAAGGAACTGAGCTCTGTCTGGCTCATTTAGTGGGTAATTCCAGAAATGTTAGGTGTATAAACATCTTTCCGGGCACTTAGGTAGAGGTCTCGTGCAAAAAGGCATTGACAGGTGTGCTAGTAATGGAAGAGCACCCAGAAGGCTGTTCAGAAGATGACTGGAAATCAATGAACAGAGTCCCATCATTTGAAATTTAAGTCATAAACTGAACATTTAACAAGATTTTTTTCCACATTTTTTGTATTTTATTAAATTGAACTAGCTGGAAATTAAAATTTTAAATTATTATAAAATGAACTTAGGATTATCCATTACAAAAAAAAACAGTCATTTAAAGTAATAAACAATCAAGTAATTTCATGGAAAGGGCCATTATGAAAAATATTTTTTTTTCATTATTTACATTCTAGTTCCAACTAAAATTATTAAGCTAAAACAATTGAGCTTTATTTTAATTTTGTTTATAATTTATTTTAATTTTTACATTTTTATTTATTTATTATTTTTAATTTTTTAATTTTTATTATAATTATTATAATTTATTTTAATTTTGTTTAATTTTTACTTATAATTATGTTTGATTATAACATAAATATTCTTAATGGGCCTGTTCTTTCATATGAATTAAACTCTTATTGGCTTCATGCCAAATATTCTAAAGAATCTGAATTAGCTGATGCTATATCTATGTGTATATATTCTTTTATTTTTTTTATTTTTTATTTTTTTGACATTAAATGCTTTTTTATTGAACAAAAAGAGATAAAACATGGAAGTTGAAATCACTGAGCAAAAGCAGCTCCCCAGGGGAGGCTGCTACACTTTGTACTAAATAACCTTATGAATTGAGAGTATACAGAACACAGATAATATGCAAGTTACCTTAACAGCAAATGAGAAGGCATAGATTACAGTTTCGGAAGGAAAAATTTGGTCAAGTGACAAATTTAGTTGCTCAACATTTCTAGCCCTTGTCCACCTAAATTCAGTAGGATTTTCCATGTGTGCTACTGAATTCCCATTTTAACGGAAGCTGCTTTTTGGTAGAAATTTTAAAAGATCATTCAGGTTTATTTGATGTGACATTCCATTTTTAAAATTTTGTGTCTGCTCAATGTACATGTGTGTATGTATTTATACACACTTTAGAAACCCCGAACTCTTGTTTCTAAGCAGAGGGGTCATGCTGTTTCTTTTTATTATTATTAATATTGGTGAATTTCAGTTATTATTTCTCCTGTGTGTCTAAGAAACTTCCTATGTTTTCAATGCACCCACGCAGATAGGTGGGTTGACAGATATGTCAAAAATACTTTATGAAAAGAGGGAGGTAGCTCATGCGAGTTGGCAACCTTTTGTCTATTGTTTCCTGTTAGAGCAAGCTGCCTCCCTTCGACATCTCACAGTCAAAGATGAAAGGAAAACTTTTTACTTTGAAGCCGAGTTAGCACAGTTGTACACTTACTACAATCCACCTTCGAGTTGGTTCGCTGGGCTTTCTAATGTAAGATGACAAATACCTTACACCCAATACACAGCATCGAAAAAGTACTGAAGAAACATTTTATAGACAATATCTTGGGTTGGTTTTTTTTTTTTGTGGGTTTTGTGTGTGTGTGTGTTTTGTTTTGTTTTGTTTTTATATGTTAAACATCAGCTTCAATGGGATACATTTCCAGAATGGTTTTGTTACCAACTTTATAAACACCCTAAGCCAAAGAAACAGCACAAATAACATCAATGTTGTCTTTTTTTTTTTTTTTCCAATATCTGTAACAATTACTGGAGGCTAATCCTTACATACACTACTAAAGGGGGCGCAAAAGAAGAGAATTCATGACACGCTGCAAAGATAGGAACACAGCATCTTAGTCGCGGGGCGGGGTTGATCTTAAGGTGCAGAAAAGGTGGACTCTCTAGAAGGTGATGGTGTGGTTTCTTGGGGAGGGAACACCGTGAGTGTACAAGCTCGGATGCCACCAAGGGACTCTGGGAGATCAAACACCTTATGCCACTCATCTTTGTCAGGGTCATATTTCTGCACTATCTCCACCATACAGCGATTATTCCAGGAATACCCACCGACCACGTAGATCTTATTTTCAAAGACTGCGACCCCGACATCGCTCTGCCCCCTTAACATGGCAGCAATTGGGGTCCACTGGTCAAGGATAGGTGAGTAGTATTCACAGCTTAGGACATCATCATAATCATTTGTGCCTCGGAAGTGATTGCCGCCAATGACGTAGAGCCTCTCGCCCACCATACACTCTGACCGTGGTCATCGGCGCCTTCTGGATCCATTTGTCAGTGTCCGGGTCAAAGCACATGAGCTCCTTTTGGAAAGTGTCATGAGTGATTCCCCCTGAAATATAAATGACTCCTCCATACACAGTTCCAGCATGGCCCTAGTGGGGTTCACTCATTTTGGCAACATAGGTCCATTCATTTGTTCTTGGATGGTAACACTCCACTGTGGGCAGTTCACCAGCTGCATTTCGCCCACCGACTGCGTACAGATATCCTTTGAGGGCACTTAGGTGGAAAAAGGTGCGCTTTTCATTTAAAGATGCAACCTGCATCCATTTATTGTAGCGAGGATCAAATCTGAAGACCATATCAACTGCTGTTTTTCCTTTTGTGTCATAATTGCTCTGTCCGCCGATGACATAGAGGAAATTTCCAATGACAGCAATGCCATGCTTGTACCGTGGGGCATCCATGGGGGCTAACGATTTCGATTCATGGGCCTTTTGATCATACATGCGCAATTCCTTGCTGACAACCAGCTGCTGCCTCAGAACTCCGAGTGTGACCAAATGAGTGGTGTCAGAGGGAATGGCAGTCCTGTCTGACTGCATCACTGGCTGCATGTATGGCATCATTTGGTAATTGCTGGCTTCCAAAAGGAGATTCACACAGGTATTATCAGTTCTCATGAAATCCACGGTTTGCACATAATTGATGAGCTCCTGCGGTGTCATCAGTGGAAATCCTATGTTCTTCATTAATTTGGCAGCAAAGTCCATCCGAGGCTCTTCTAGGCGTAGCCAGCGACAGGTAGCCTTAAAGAGCTCAAGTTCAGTGCAGTGCTTAAGGCTATTACTGGAAAGCACAAAGGCAAGATGCTCAAAAGGGAGCTTCAAGAACTCCCCAGTGCTCAGCAATGCGGGAAAATTCTTCAAGACAAAACTGTTGACATATTTATCCACTTCTGTCAGATTGTAGGTGTTGGCAATCTGACCAACTTCGACACAATTGTCTAAAGTGACCCCAGATATGAGAAATACTTTGCAGAAGTCCAAAACCGGCAGAATCTGAAGAAAACTGGAGCTTCGAGGGTGTCCTGAAGGTTGTCCATGTTAAGAGAAAGCTTTGCAGTATAAATGAAATCAATAATTTTCCTTAAGTCGACTTTGCTCACACCGTGAAGCTTAATGCACATTAAATCTTGTTCTTTCATTCCACCTGTGAACATTGCCTTGAAGTAATCACTAGCAGAGGCCATCATGACTCTATGCACAGGGACGGTGTCATCTGTGCCACCAGGCATCAGGGTCACATCGCAAAGCAATCCTTCAAGTCGAAGCTGGTCAAAGCCCTGTAACACCACCGAACTGTGGGTATTGCTGGTAAAGACGCGTGTGGTCCCTGCCTTGGAAGACCGCAGATGGGATGAGAGACCCATTTCGCTGCTTCCAAGGGACAATTTCATGTGCTGGTCCTCCTCTTCCACTAGAGATCGGTTACGGAGTATTGCAGCGACTGACTCCCCTCTATGAAGATGATCCATCACCTCTAACACTCGGATAATGACCTTGTTTGCCGCGTCCCCGCGTCCCGCCGTCCGTCAGTCCGCTGCCGCACTCCGAGGGCCAAAGAGAGAGTCGCACGGCGCAGCCGGGGCTCCCTCCCGCTTGCGAGACACCGCCCCCCCACCTCCGCAGCCCCTGGCTCGTCCTGGTCACTTCGCCCTCGCGCAGGTGGAGAGCAGGGACCCTAACCCGTCCGCCGATCCACTTATTTTCCAAAGTCCCCGTTCCCGGCTTCCCCGGAAGGGGAGATTGAGCTGCTGCGGCCGCATTGGCAGAGCCTCCGCCTGACCTCGGGGGTTGGGGGGTGCGGGGGGAGAGGGAGGGGGCGGGAGTCCAGTTAAGGAGGGGAGGGGGCGGGGGGAGCGAGCTCGCGGGCGGGGGGAACATGGCGGCTGGGGTGGCCCCGGCGGCGCCTCGTATATATTCTTTTTTAAAATTAAATTAAATTAAATTAAATTGTGTGTGTGTGTGTGTTCCAAAATTCATTGTTTATGCACCACACCCAGTGCTCCATGCAATACGTGCCCTCCATCATACCCACCACCAGGCTCACCCAACCCCCCACTCCCCTCCCCTCCAAAACCCTCAGTTTGTTTCTCAGAGTTGACAGTCTCTCAGAAGTGACTTGGGGGAAATCGGAGGGGGAGATAAACCATGAACATTTAACAAGATTAAATAAACTTCTGAGAAAAGAAACACATTGAATATATGAATAGTCACAGCAGAAAGGAAGGACTTTTTTTTTTTTTTAACATCAAATGAAAACTATTAAACAGAAGACATTATGTTAGGGGAAATGTGCATTCTTGAGATTATTATCCAATAGAAATATTTATTTCTTTCCTATAAAAATGATTAAAACAAAAATAATCGAGCTTATTATTTGTTATATTTATGAGTGTTTATGAATTATTTGCTGGAAAAATATGTATTTAGCAGATTATTTTCTCCTTTCAGAAAATCATTAAGATTCCCTAAATATGACATGTATCTTTAAAGGGTTTTGGAAATAATGTACTTTAATTTCCTGCCCTCTAGTGACCAAAATAACACACTCATGCCTTTCCATTGAACAAAGTGCATGCTTTAGTATCAGGAAATAAAATTATATTAGAGAATTTGGGGACAGACAATATGAGAAATTCTCGTTGTCATTTATGTGTTAAACTTTAGTGTAACAAATACCATTTTGGCATTTTATTTTATTCAGAGTTTGGTACATGACATTAAAATTATTAAGTAAAAGTCGATATGCTGCTACTAGCTCTCACTTGGCTATCTTTGACCTGTATCTATAATTACAGGGTATGTACTATAAGACCTGGTAACAACCAGGAAGTCGGTAATTTAATATCTTTTTTTTTAAGATTTTATTTATTTATCAGAGAGAGAGAGAGGGAGAAAGCGAGCACAGACAGACAGAATGGCAGGCAGAGGCAGAGGGAGAAGCAGGCTCCCTGCCGAGCAAGGAGCCCGATGTGGGAATCGATCCCAGGACGCTGGGATCATGACCTGAGCCGAAGGCAGCTGCCCAACCAACTGAGCCACCCAGGCATCCCAGTAATTTAATATCTTTAATCTTAAGTATCAGAAGTGAAGAAAACTATCTAACCATAAAAGTGACTGCCAATACTAAATTCATTTGAATCTTAAGTCTAGGCAGTAGTAAGCTGGATAACTTGCCTGGGAGTTTAAGCCTGAGATAGAAATAATCAAATAGTTGATTGCTATAATAGGACTAAATAAGGTAGAACTTCTGGATTTGATTAAGTACGATGTTAGCATTGTTTGGTATCCTAATTACTGACTGCATCATTGCTTTACTGCCTGAACATTTTGGCATTCCTGGGCCCAGGAATGTATGTGGCATTTGTGCCAGGAATTTATCACCAACAAATTTACTGAGTTTGTATTAACCCCATCTTTGGTGTCTGGTAACTAAATTCAAAGTGAAAGAGCTCAGTCATCACACCATACTCTCAGGTCTTGTTGGAGCTCTGAGATCTTGCATCCAGAAGGGGTGGCACTATGTTCTGATGTTATACAAACTGGGTCAATGCTTTGCATATGTAGAGGTTCTTTAAAATCCATTACCCTACTTCATAAGACATATGTTTAGGGCTGCAGACAGGAACTCATTTTCACAGGGATGGAGGTCTTAGGTGGAAGTGGGTACTGCAGGGCCAGCTATTTCTGAGGCCACCGTCTGAGAACACTACAGTGGTGCTTTTCCAGGCAAAGCCAGAATGTCCCTTGAAAGGGTATGAGCTCTCCACCAACTTCCATGTGACTGTCCCTGTGTGGAGAACAGGGTTGAGTGGGATGGCATCCTATGTGAGGTGTTAGAATATGATTTTGGGACCAGTACACCCCATGCCAAGCTCTCACTCACTGTACGTTACCTATATGACCAACTCTGCATCAGCCTCTCTCTTCCTTACAACAGCCTTGCCAGATGGGTGTTATCCCCCCATGTGAAGAGGCGCTAACTGATGGAAAGACTAACTTTTGGGGTTACTTTTGGATCTCATGTCTACTGAGCTTCTAAACATGACATCTTTCACTTAATACCGATTCTGTTACTTTTTTAAAAACAGAAAATAGTAATTGCTTCATTTTAGGCCTTAGAGACAGAAATTGCCAATGGTATTATATGCAGAGCATAGAGGAAAACACAATGCACAACTTAAGAAGAAGGACGAAGAAGAGAATTAATATTCTCCAACTAAAAAACATACTAGAAAAAAGTATTTTAAAAAACACTAGAAAAAAAACCCATCTGAAGCAAGATTTATTATATCCATTTAAGAGATAAAGAAACTGAGGCTCAGAACAACTTTTTAAAGGGAGATAGTAAAAAGTACAGGCTCAGAATCACTTGTTCAATGGCAAAAGCAGGGCCCGACATAGGTTTGGCTGTATCTACAGCATTTCTACTACACCACATGTATTTTATCTTAAATAGCAATGTAGGCATAGCCTAATTTCTAGGACATATGAAGAAACGAAATAATTTTTAGTACGATTTTAAAAAAACTAAAAATTATAAGTTTGGGTTTTGTTTTGTTTTGTTTTAGAAATTTTCGACCTGACTTTCCTCTGTCTCTGAACAACTGTACTTCAAAGATGGGGAAATATCTTAGTAGGACATGCCTTCTGGTTGAAAGACTTATAGAAGTAGTTGTTCTATTCACCTCTCCAGTTATTTGGGGCTTCCTCTGGAATGTAGTCCTTGTTAGCCACTCCCTCTTTTTAGAAGGTGATGGGAAGAGGAAGATTCTTCACAAGAAAAAATTGTTTTTGTTGGAGTTCTTGGTAAATGCAGGGGGCAGAGGATTTCCCAGTAATGGCAGGAACAATAGTTCACAGAAGAGTGGATGTAGCTCTTCTGAGACTGGGCAGGAATTCTTCTGTGTTGCTCTTGGAAAGGATAAAGAGACAGGAAGAATAAGAGTAAGGGTGTGGAGCTGTTAAGACAAAGTCTAGGATGAGTGGAAGGGACGATGAAACTCCGCTGTAGTGGATGACCAACCAATGTTTGAAGAGCAGGGAGATCTGGGGTGCCTATTGTCTCCATTTATGACTCCCCTAGGAAAGCTGTGGCGTGTCCAGGTTGCTTCTGCATGTTTTGGGGTATGCAGCCCTTTGGGTCTTCCTGCCCTGTTATGCTCACATTGGAGTCAAAGAGGGACAGAGAAGACACAGCTCAAGCATGTTGGTGCCCGGGCTGTAGACAGCACTACGAGAAAGTGACTACTTGGGTATTTGCATAAATGCAAGAGAATTTGTGCCAGCTATACCTAACCACCTTGAAGAAAATAGACCTTGGCCAACATTGCACTACTTTAAATAACTTGTTTTTGATAGATAACAAAATAGAAAGGAATCTACCTTATTTACTCAATGTTTAGAAATCTTACTTTTGACCTTCAAAAAATTAGGAATTTTTGACTTAATAGATGAAATGTGCATTTAATCTGAATGTGTAACACCTCACCCCCATCAAAAAGCTATTTTATAAACCTGATGCAAGACATCATACAACTAATGCCATGTTAGAAGTGAGGAATTTTGTGGAAGAAAGACATATGATCTGCTCCAAGTAATCATTGTGGATAAAAAAAAAAAAAATTTTTTTTTCAATAACAAAGGGTGCCTGAGTTAAGCTTCTGTCTTCAGCTCAGGTCATGATCTCAGGGTTCTGGGATGGAGTCTACATTGGGCTCTCTGCTCAGCAGGGATCCTGTTTCCCCCCACCCCCCTCTGCCTACCTCTCTGCCTACTAGTGATCTCTGTCTCTCTGTGACAAATAAATAAACAAATAAATCTATCTTTTAAAAAAAATTCAATAACAAAAAACCTCAATAATTTAAGAGAAAAATGTCTAAAGAGGGCCAAGACCAATATTTATTAATTCAGCTGATTGAAAGAATGGCAGACAGTGTTAGTGAAGGGGATAAGAATTAATATTTTGGAATTTTTGTATCTTTACAAATGTTAACTTTATCACAAGGATTCTTTGATGTAGATTTTTATCTTAAGTTTTCAAAAGAAGAAACTAAATGTAAATTGCCCAGTGCCACATAGCTACCAAATGGAAAAACCAGATATGAATCCAAATCATCCTGACTCCCTACTGCCAAGGGTTGAGAGTGTAAGTGTGTGGGTTCCCTCACTGTCCTCTAGCCAGTATTCTTGCCAGAGTCAACAGTTAACTATGACCCACTTGCTCTGGAGCTGGGATCTCCCTGGAATCCCTCTCTTTCTGCCAGCCCCCATTGGCCACTTTCCAGGCAGCCCTCATTGATCATTAGAGTTTGCATTGAGCCAAACCTTCCCTGCCATGCCTTTCCTCACCTGCTGCCTCATGATCCAAGTTCACACTGGATGCAAAGACACGTGGTCTTGAGTAAGGATATTCATGTTCAGAATAGGGCAGTGGAAAATGTACCTGCTCCAGAAGACAAAGATCTCCCTTGAAGGGAGCACTGAATGTTTAGAGAAACTGTGCTGAAGAAGATTCAAAGAAAGAGAAAAGGAGAGACATAAGCCATAGACAGCTTTTCTTAAATCAATTCAAAACTGGCACAGGAGCAAGAATTGATGGCAGCAGGGACTTCTGCTATATAGACATTTCCCAAGGCTCTTTTCTTGCCAAGAATAGAACATCTGAAAAGTTATTGATTTTTTTTTTTCTAATGACAATTTGAGCTCCCAAAAGCCAGAACAAGCAATTAGAGGAACTGCTGTTACCAAGGTAATTCTGGCCAGTGCGGAAGCTTCTAAGTGGCAGATCTCAAGGGTGACAAATGTGTCTTTCTATCACTGCCTCCCATTCTGCCGAACTCTTGACATGAAGACTGTGGGGTAGGGTTGGGGCAGAGGTAGGGAAGATACCTTTGGAGCTTGGAGCATTTCTCTAGCAGGGATAGGAGGATTGAAGTGGTATTAAAGGGGGAGGAGAGAGAATAGCCAAGACACTTTTAACCTATTAATGCTAAGTAAAATAGGGGCAAACCTCACTGTATTGCCTTTCCTCCTACTCTCCCCAAAAGATCCTGTTGTCCGGACCCAGAATTTAGGTTGTGCTTTTGGAAATGATGGCTTAGGTATCTCATGGCCTGGCTTGGGTCAGTTCAGGAAATTATCCACCATTTATTTCCACAAGAAGATATATTCTGAGCTCCAATTAGTCAAACTTTCCGATATATTTTTGGAATGCAATCAAGTTTTAAATTGGGAAATGCCTGTAGCTCCTCATTAGCATTCCTCTGTGCCAATGCCTGTAATCCAGTTTAGGATGTAGTTTAAGAAATCATTCAGCAGAAATGAGAAATTCATGTATACTAAAGAAAGTAATGATCTTTATCAAATTTTAGGGGTACGGGGAGAAGCACTGGTTTGGGCTGGTATTTCTGGATTAATAGAGGAGACTAATTCCATGCAAAATAATGCTAGAAGGCCAATTATAATTTCAGAACACTGAATAGCATATCTATCTTAGTTAAGGGTTTCTTTATGTAGCTATGGGACTGACTTTAGTTCTGTGCTTTTGGAAAGTTTTGAATTTATTTCTTTGTAAGCTTACCATACATCAATCTCATGCTCCCTCCTTTTACTCACTGGCTCCAATTCCTGTGTTTTTTGGCTTCGACTTTCCCATAGTACATAGCTGTGGTTGTCAAAATCATGTGTTGTGGTTTTAAAAATTCACAAGGAGATGGATAATGTTAAATGCTATGTTTTGTCACATTTACATGCTGGCTTTCCAAGCATTATATTAAAGAAACAAAAGACTTGTTGCTGATTTCTAAACCATAGATTTTATCATATACCTTTTATTCCATGCACTCTTATTCTATTTCATCTGACTTCTGTCAATAATCTGGGTCAATTAAATTTAAATCATATACTTTCTTTTAGTGCTATCTTTGGTGGATTTTGCTGTTTCCAAACAAGTAAGAATATTGTTCTCCTAAACCTTTTCATTTAGATAACATTGTACTTCATTCTATCAGAAGTATAAATGTCTTTTTTTATTTTTCCAAAATCTTCTGAGAAGACAGGGTTATATAGACAGGAAGATGTTTTAGAATGATACCCTAAAGACTACTTCCCACATACAGTGTCAGGACAGTGGAGGGTTGAGGCTATGCTAGGCAGTGGTAATTCTGAAAGAGTACCTGAAGCCTTCCATTTACAGTTGCTTCACTGGGTCAGGTTATATTCAGAAAGTAATTTTCAGATTTTCCCTTACAGTCAGAAAGAAGGTCCTAACTTGTTAGGACAACACAGAGTTTTTCATCCCTGGCCTTCAGCCGTTATTTTTAGCTTCACTTCCAGATGTTCTTGTCCATTCTTGTGCTCAATTCTTTTTTCTGTCCAATGTCTCCATAAGAGTTTTTGCACATTTCTATTATTGTACTTAATGACACTGTGTTTTGTTTTTGTGTGTGTGAATAGTGTTTAGGTATGTACCCTTCCTCCTAGCTAGAATGCAAGCTTCTTAAATGCAGAAAACACATTTTATTCCTTTTGTAGCATGGAGCTGTGTCACAGTAACTACTTAATGTGCAAGTTAAGTGAGAAAAATAAAAGATGCTATTTTCCAAGAAAGGTAGTATTAATGCGTTTGTCCAATTAATTGGATTACTGTTTTTGTCAGAGAAACAAGAAGATATCAGGGTTCTAAGAGATACAAATGAAATATAATGTATACTATTTGATTGCACATGTGAGAAGAGATAACCTTTCTTATCCATATAACTCGGAAGGTTATTCCTATTACCTGTCCTTCAGGAAGTACAGTCCAGATGGGATTCCCCAGTGGCCACCTTCACCTATTGGCAATAACCTGAGGGCAGAGTGGGTTGGCAGGGTGTCGGTGACCTGGATGGAAGGAGGAAATGCAGGAAATGCAGAATTTCGCACTGAAATGCAAAGTGGGAAAAGGCAACCAAGGAAGCCTTTATCAGCTTCACAGTTTTATCTTCTCTTGGTTTTGTTTTTGCCAAATTTTGTTTTAGGGTATAGTTGGTCAGAAAGGCATAGAAGATGACAACAGCTGGTGTCTGTACTTGTATGTACTCAAATAAAGTGACTAAGGTGGCAGGCAAGATGGTAGGACAGATGGCCGGCCCTTGGATGGCTTTGAGGAGGTAGGCTGGGCTGCCCTCCTCCACCTCCTATTTCTCCTGGTGTGAAAAAGGTATGAAAAAAGTCATGGAGGGTACTTTAATATACATTGAAAGCAGAGATAAAATAATACCTCATAAAACTGTCACTTCTGAAGTCCACTTACTTCAAGTATAAGAAAATGCTAAACTTGGGTCATACACCAGCATGGATATTCTTACCATATATTTTTTGTGAATTTGAAGTCCTGGGGTCAAATCCATGTGTTTGCTATGTGACTATGTGGTTGGCAAAGGTAGGGTGGAAAGGCTGCATGATAGAGCACATTGAAAATTGCCAGCTGTCTTTAAACGGGGCAGAGAACAAGCTTCTGGTGTCTCTGCTCCCTCTCCATTGATCTTCTGATCTGTGAAATTCTACCTTGAGGCTTAGGGAGATGGTTGCAGAAAACTGGGGTGAGGGGAAGTAGGTGACTCTGGAGATAGAGACCAAAATCCCTAAACTCTAATCCACAGGGCACATTAGTTTAACAGATAAATGATGCCAGGTAGCAGTGAAATTCGCTGAACCACCATCCTGTTGGCGGGCCTGGAAGCTGCTCCCTCACCTTAGACATTTGTGAAATTGAGTCAGGCTTTTCAGCCTCCTAATCATAATTATGAGCAACCTATAAAGCATATATTTCCATGGAGAGTTGTTTAAGCCCAATATATTAGTTCTTTTTTTTTTTAAGATTTTATTTATTTATTTGACAGACAGAGATCACAAGTAGGCAAAGAGGTAGGCAGAGAGAGAGATAGAGGAGGAAGTAGGCCTCCCACCAAGCAGAGAGCCCGATGCGGGGCTCCATCCCAGGACCCTGGGATCATGACCTGAGCAGGAGGCAGAGGCTTTAACCCACTGAGCCACCCAGGCATCCCCCAATCTAATAGTTCTTGACACAAGAGCCAGAAAGCAGCCCTGTGCTTCTAGGTTTTAGTGATCTGGAGAGGAAAACAAGCAGAGTCGTATGTTTTGCTCCTAGACTGAAATGGAAAATGATTCCCGGGGTGAAGAAGCAGTGTGTACTTCGTTGAGGGCAGAGTGTGTATTATGTCATTCCTTGCAACTTGCCATGGGACTTAACTGGAGATTGCTTTCTAGACAGAATGCCATTAGAAGGGAAGCAAATCCCTATGGATAAATTCTTTCTGTGAATCTAATTGCAAACACTGTATGGCATTCACTTAATAAAAGCAGGCTTCAGTACTCTGTTGTATCAGTCTGATGTTAGCTTCTGTGGTAAATGTGTCAACTCTCACTAAGCCTATCACTAAAATATTAAATGTTGCTCTTCCTATCCCTGAGCAAACAAAGTACCTTAAAGCATGACCACAACATCTATGATGATGGCATACACAAATGTGATAATGGGTTGTGTTAGAAAAATGCCACAACAGTGGGTCAAAAGCCAAGGATTATTTCCCTCTCTGACTTTTAGTTACTAGGTTCTTAAAAATAAAGCACACCTTGGGGTCCTTCTTTGTTAGGAGATCACACCTCGAGTTTCACTGGCACTAACCAGGTAAAGAAGGGAGAGATCAACACCATAATATGAGAATGCATTTAATGTACTCTTGGAATGAGGTATAATGAAATAGATGCTGAATTAATTATTGTAGGAACTACAATATGGGAATGAGGGGTGACCTGCTGGAACAAGCTTTAGGAAGGAAACAGAACATGTTAATGCCAAGTAAGTACTCTATCTCTTTATCAGACACTCAAAACACTCAAAAAGAAGGCATATTTAAAGTCTCAATCTTAAGGTTTTTAGTTCACTCCCTCTGTCTGGGTAAAACAGAAACACACATACACACACACAACAGTGGCAGAATAAATGTCACTGTCTAATTTAGTATCTTAAATTATTCAGGTGAGGATAGCCTCTCATAAGCAGAGAAAAGAGAAAAATGAGTAGGGAGACTTTCTTTTTTCTTTTCTTTTCTTCTTTTGAGTAGGGAGACTTTCAAAGGATGCTCTTGAGATGACATCCTTGTGAAGGTACCTGTTTTGACTGAGCCAGAGATGTAGCAAAGAAACAGAATGGAATAGATCGGTATTTCTCAAATTTTAAGGGCAACAGAATCACATGGAGGGCTTGTGAAAACCATATTCCAGGACCCATCCCAGAATTTATTATCTTAAACTTTTAATTCAGACTTTTTTCTAGAAAAGTTTGACTGTTCTCAACGGCCTGGCTTTGCAGATGTTGCTTTCTCTCCCCAGAGCTAGGACATTCCTCTGCCTTCACCACAGGGGGCTGTGGGAGGATGAGTCTAGGGCCTAGGGACCAGATAAAAGAAAAGAGCTAAAAGAGGGAGAGAGATCCAGGGAGAAAAAGAAAAGAGCTAAAAGAGGGAGAGAGATCCAGGGAGAAGGGACTGGATGCCTACTCAGGATGCACTTTCTGCAGTTGAAGAGGAAACCAATGTTAATTATATGGCATTTATTTGATTTGTTTGATCATTTTCTGAATTTTTAGGTGGTTGTTACAAGATCATGTGAGGTTTTTTTTCTGTATTTTTTTTTCTATATGATTTTCCAGATACTGGCAAGATTTGATACATATTTCTAAAACAAATTATTTTCTCTTCTGCTAGATAAGGAAATGCTATAGAGTTTCTGCTGCTGGTTGCTGGAACAGGCTGCAGATTGTTGATGCCATTTTGACTGGACCCATCCATCCCAGCATTAGGTGCACGTACTGTGGAAGAGCCTCTCCTACCTAAAGCAAGGGGAGTCACCATAGGGCTGCCATATTGCACAACTCCGAGGTGTCATCCACATTGCTGCTGTACTCTACATGGAATGTTCTTCACTATTTCCTGAAAATCTAGTTATTGTTATGACCTTGCCTATTCACTCTCACCTATTGTCTTTCAGTGTGAGTAAAAGATCTTCAAATCCACTCTGGTAGCAAACTAAAAATTAAATGACAATGAAAATTTATAGCAAAAATGGAAGAAAATAGCTCAAAGTGATGAAGAATCATCTCTCACTTGTCTAGTTTTACAGATGAGAAACCAAGTACCTAGAAACATGCATTAAATACATTTAAGATTTGTCTGTAACATAATTTTAATAGGTGCATAGTGTTGATTGCATATATAGATATAATAGTTTATTTAATGAATTCTATCTTGTAGGAACTTAATATTTTTTTTCAAAATTTCACTGTTATGGGCAATTTTCCATATTACTATTCATTAGAGAAATGATACAGTGCAATTTTTATTTGTGATGGACTGGAATGTCAGTATTATATTAGCAATGGTATTTTAGTATGCCACATTTAAGGCATCAATGTCAGCAACATATAAAATGCATAATATTTACTTATAGATATTTTATATAAGAACCATCCTTCATTAGGTGTCCAGTCTAAGGCAGGTTCTGTGCTAAGTGATCAGGATGGTATCTCATGTAGTCCTTGTACCTGTCTTAGCACATAGATTTGATTATTATTCCCAAGTGGCCAGATAAGGAAACCAAAGTTGGCCAACTTTGGCTGGCACAACTGCCCCAGATGCACAGGTGCTAACTCAAATCACCTAATATTTTGGCCACTATCACACTTTCTTTCCTTGCTTTGATGATAACAAAGCAGAGTCATTAGCTGGGAAGAAATGGAAAGTACCTGACAATGAGAACAGGATCAGGTGGAGAAAGATTATGAGGTAATTTTTTCCATTTTCATATTATTTTCAAAAAAATATGGACATTGTATTAAGAAATTGGCAGTCTAGGTGTTTGAATCCATTTAAATGAACATGAATCTTATTTATTAAAATGCTAATAATGCATTAAGTTATAAACATAAAAAGATTTAAATATCAGCTATGTAAATTTCAGTATTAAACTTCAAATTAAAGGCAAATAATTCCTAGCTGTGGAACTGCGGGGTCAAAGAATGTTGGTTTGTAAATGTGCGAATTTCCTGAATGAAATCTGAAAACTCACCCAGCACATGGAGGGCAAAGAGAGACTGAAGAAACCAGACTGGTAGCTGGCAGTTTCCATAAGCAAGGGAACTTTCATATGGGGCTCATCTTGGGTGCCATAAGATAAGTAGATTTCCACACCCACCTGCCAGATCTTAAAACTTTATATAAAGACCTTACCTAGGTTCAGTCATTTATCTTAGTCCAGATCGTCTTAACACCACATTGCTCTCTTGAGTTTGCATCCTTGAATCTGTCTTGTACAATGGAAACGGTGGGGAGAATGTACACTGCAAGGATATAGGAGACAGTGAGGGGCCTCCAGTTGCTTGGGTCCAGCTCATAGTTATTCAGCAGTCACATTCCTCCAATAAAGAGGTAGGTAAAATTTTACTTTTTAAAATATTGTCAAATTTTCCTTCAAAAATTTCTTAACAATTTGCTTTCCTTCTAATCTTTCTTCCTGACATTCTTATCGCATTGGAAGTACTTATTTTTTTTAGTTCCTCAAAGCACGTGTTTTGAAGAAAATTTCTCAGAAGTGCTTCTTTAAAATATATATATATATATATTTTGGGCTCCCTGGGTGGCTTGGTCAGTTAAGTGTTTGCCTTCAGCTCAGGTCATGATCCCTGGATCCTGGGATCCAGCCTCATGTCCTGTCAGTTTTCTTTCTAAGGTTCCTGTGTCTGTTCTTCTCAATGAAGCTCACATTTATTAATTTTTTCAAAATTCCCCAACTCCTTATTGTCTTAGCATCGTTTTGAGGAGCAATGAACAATTGTTACTCTACTAAAGCTTGCTGCCTCAAAATCATTTTCAGATTAAAAAAGAAGAAGAAGTAGAAGGAGAAGAAGAAGGAGGAGGAGGAGGAGGAGGAGGAATTTAGTTTAACAGGCTACAGGCTGGACCTCTTTTGGTGAAGGTTAGAGACAGACTCTGCACAGCTTTTTTCTGAAAGGTGATCTTGCCTGAGAGAAATGCTAATGACTGAAATAAAAGGTCTCTTTCCCATCTCTTGTGTGCCCTCAGCACATTTTAATCCTAATTACAGAAGAAGTCCAAGAGAGCCTTTCACAGAAAGAGCCGATTATAACCACAGCCCCATATGGAACACATTGAGGGCTATAGTCGCAGCTGTTGAGCATTATAGCGTGAGACACACACTGGAAATGTCTCTTATGATGCATATGTTGAAAAGTGGTTTATTAAACTCAGCTGTATGGGAGTCCTTTGGTGTTTTTAATACCAGGGGACAGGTTTTTGTTTTTTGGGTTTTTTTTTTTTTTGAATACCAGGAGGCCCCTCATATTTCTTTAAGCTTTGGTTATGCAATTTTTATGCATATATTGCATGAAACCATTTGGATTGTTTAGAATGCCCTGGATCTATCCCTAGCAGAAGGCATAGGACTCAGTTTCAGATTGTTATCTTCGGGCACTGGCTTTGGCTTATTTTTGACTGTAGGGAAATTAGAAAATAGTAATTCAGTGGCTTCTAGGTTACATATTTCTGGGGGCTGGTGAAGTGCATGATAAGGGCAAGAGGTGAAAGGGTCTTGGGGATGAGCCTATGCATCATTGAAGCTTTACCCCAGAACAAGATGGTGTGCTAACTGGCATTCACAGCAGAGAGGTCATGACCAGGGAAGACAAGAGATCTGTTTGTTATTTCAAAACTGAAATAAGGTTTTGGTGTTGTCTTGGTGGCAATATTATGAGTATCTTAGTGGTTAAGTTTTTTTCTCTTCTTACCAGTTGTACACAATTTTGCACTAGTAGTAATCAAACAGAGTAAAAACCAAAACCATAACAAACAGGAGAGAAAAAACACATATCACTGGAATTTAAAGATAATCTCACATTCCATTTTAGCTAATATTTCCTATTCTCATCTTCATTCAACTCAACTCTTGTAAGCTGTACAGTAATAAGTGTTAGTCACAACTCCAAGGTAAAGACAAGTGTGCAGGTAAAGTGAAATAGCCAATATGCTGAACATGCTGCATTTCCCCTGGCTACTCAGTGTGCTAGTAGATTCAAAAGGGAGAGAGGACACCCATACATGAATGGTCAGGACCAGGAGAACGTCCTAGCACAGAGGATATGCGTAGGGAAACATTTTATTTTTCTTTGAGGCTTTGGACCTTAAAGCCATTGTAGTCTCTAGGTGAATTTGGCAGCTGGGAATGTCATGATGGATTTGCTCAGACGAGGCAGGTCCCAGTGATACAAATGATGCCACTTTCCTACGCTACCTATTCCCCACATGTCACTCTTCGATAGGAAGGGTCATATGAAAGCTTCCCAAGTACAAGGTGATGTCCTAATTATAGGTTAGGACATCTCCAAGGAGTCTTGCAGTGTATTGTTATCTTTAGTTTACAGAGTCAAGGCTGGGAAACATCTGAGAATGGCGTGGGGTGGGCATCCAAGACCCCATAACAGTTGTGCCTATGGCCCAGAATATTTTGATGCCACCGATTTTCAAAACATGAAAAGCTGAGCTTATATGGCAATTCAGAGACCTTACTTTAATTGATGAGAAAATTATAGTGTTTTATTTTGGTGATAGTTATATATGGTAAGGCAGGGAGATAATTTTTAAACAGGTATCAAACAGTTAAATTAATGATAGAGATTCTAGTCCAAAAAGTCTTCTGGCTTTGAGGAGGAGGTCATAATGGGCTTGGATTGTCAGAATGGCTAAAATTAACAACTCACTAAACAACAGACGTTGGTGAGGATGCAGAGAAAGGGGAAACCTCCTTACACTGTTGGTGGGAATGCAAGCCAATGCAGGCACTCCAGTAAACAGGATGGAGGCTCCTCAGATCCACACTACAATAGCACTTGCATTTAGTCAAAGGATATAAACATAGTGATTTGAAGGAGCACATGCCCCCACGAGGTTTATAGGGGATAGCAATGTACACAATTGCTAAAATACAGAAGAGAGACCATATGTCTATCAACAGATGGATGGATAAGGAGGTTGTGGTACACGCACACACATGAGCACACACATTGGAATATTACTCAGCCCTCCAAAAGAATGGAATCTTGCCATTTTCAATGATGTGGATAGAACTAGAGAGTATACTAAGTGAAATAAGTCAGTCAGAGAAAGACAAATACCATATGTTCTCACACATATGTGGAATTTAAGAAACAAAACAGACAAACATAGAGGAAAGAAAGGAAAAATAAAATAAGAAAAAAACAAAGAAGGAAGTAAGCTATAAGAGCCTTTTAACTACAGGGAACAAACTGAGAGCTGCTGGAAGGGAGATAGGTGTGAAGGTGCAGTAACTGAGTGATGGGCATTAAGAAGGGCACTTGAAGTAATGAGCCCTGGCTATTATATACAACTGATGAATCACTGAATTCAATCTCTGAAACTAATAATACAGCATATGTTAATTAAATTGGACTTAAATTTAAAAAATACAAACATTTGTGCTTTTATGAAGTTAAATTTGTGAGACTAATACATGTAAAAGTAAGTGAATTCTGAAATATGATAGAGGGCAATGAATGCTACAGAAACAAATAAAGCAAAACAATGGAGTTTGGAATGTAAGCGGGAGCAGATCAGGGTGCTAGGGTTGTTGGGTTCTGGTGAGAGTCCTCTTCCTGACTTGCAAACAGCTTTGCCTTTGTATATCTTCACATGGTAGAGAAGAGTAAATTAGCCATATCCATTCTTGTAAGCCATATCCCTTCCCCACCCTCATGACTTCATCCAAAACTAACTACCCCTCAAAAGCTGACCTCCAAATGCCATCACGTTGGGAGTTAAGGTTTCAACAGGGCATTTTGGGAAGACACAAAAGCTTAGCCCATTGTAAGGGGATATGCCTAATTTTGGATGAAGACATGATTCCTCATTTAAATTGGGAAATAGAATGGGAGTGATTCTAGAAGTAAAGGAGGAAGCCTCTTCAGCAAGTACAGTGATACACCATTTAGATGACTCATCCCACTGGTAGGCAGTCCTTCATTGTGCACTATTTGCATGCGAGTGGCTTGAACCACCTACTGGCATAATGAACCCCACACTGATATTCTTCTCATTGTACCATCTGAGTGTATATTGGGGAACTGTGATTCTAGATCTTTTCCTTTGTGTCTCAGCACTACTTGTTTGAGATTAACAAAATAGTGATACTTTCTTAAATCTACTAAGCCAGAACATATGAGGATAAAACCATTTATAAATACTTTATATGATTCCGATGCATATCCAGGTTTAGGAAACATGAGATTTTACTTGGTGTAGCCTTGGAGTAAATATCACTGAAATAGTTATCTTGAACCATTTCAGAGACTTCTGGAAGCAATGTCGAAGAAATGTTTTCAGGATACTCAAGGAGACCGATTAAATCCATAGCAAGGATTAGAGAAGTGACTGAGAAAGATAAACTTTTAGTATGTCATTGATCTCTAGTATCACTTGTTAATACATAGGAATATTCAGACAACACTAAATTAAATGTTATCTTTATTCTGTAATTTATTTAACCTGTTAAAATTTGTTCTTAATTTATCTGTGTTTGGAAACTTAAAAATTGAAGTACTGAGTAAAACTATGAGTCTTTTACAAAAAATGAATATTATGTTGGAATAAAAAATAAGAATTACAAAGTACTTAAAGAAAAATATATTCTCTATAATTTGGTAATTTAAAACTTTATAAAATGACTGTTTTAAGTATATCTTTGATATGATCATTGACATTATTTTTCTCCCGTAACATAAAAAACTAGTTAAGCATTACATTCAGTTTTAAAAATATATTATTTAGTGAAATGTATTTCTAAAACATCTGATGATATTTTGTTTTCAATTCATTTGAACAAATATAAGAAAGAAAAATCATTCTGTTAGGGTTCTTTGGAGAAGCCTAACAAGCCTAACAAGTCTTTGGAGAAGATAAATGTGTGCATTTATTTGTTTGTTGGTTTATTGATTATGACATACTGGTTTACACAGCTATGCAAGCTGAGAAGTCCCACAAGGTGGCTATCTGCAGTCTGGAGAACCAGGAAAGCTTGTGGTATAATTCAGCCAAAGCCCTAAGCCCAAAGGCCTGAGGGACTCGGGAGGCAGTGATGTAACTCCCAGTCCCAGGGCAGGAGAGGACAAGATGAGATGTCTTGGCTCAAGCTGTGAGTCAGGAAAAAGGGATGAATTGTTCCTTCCTCTGACTGTTGTTCTATCTCAGTTGCCAATAGGTTGGGTGATGCACACCTACCTTGGGAAGGGTGATCTGCTTTCCTGAGATTGTGCTAATCTTGTCTGGAAATATCCTCACAGATAGACCCAGAAATGTTTAATCTGAATACCCCAAGGCCAGTCAGGTTGACATATAAAATTAACCATCACAGCCATACTTGTGAAAAACCTCTTTAAAACATTTTATTCTTTGGGCACCTGGGTGGCTCAGTTGGTTAAGCACTGCCTTCGGGTCAGGTCACAATCCCAGAGTCTCAGAATTGAGTCCCACATCAGGCTCCCAGCTCCATGAGGAGTCTGCTTCTCCCTCTGACCTTCTCCCCTCTCATGCTCTCTCTCACTCTCTCTCTCAAATAAATAAATAAAATCTTTATTTTATTTATATATAATCTTATGTGTAAGATTATATATATATATATATATATATATATATATATATAATCTAAGATATAAAATCTTTAAAAATTTTGATTCTTTGAATTATATGCTCAATATATTTCAAATGAGAAGACATAAGAAGAAAACAGAACCCTTCACATCAGAGATACTAAAATATTCATTTGTGCATATCTAAGTTATAAATAACTAAATAACTAGAGAATGGTGAATTTTCATAAGGATAAATCACTTCCATTTTAATAAAAACTTCAGTTGTAATTGACCAATATCATGATACAATATCAACATAATAGTAATGTTCATTGAAAGTCATGAGTTTATTTATTTATTTGTTTGTTTATTTATTTATTTCTAAATATTTAGTTATTTGTTTGAGAGAAAGCAAGTTGTGGGGAGGTACATAGGGAGAGAAACTTCAAGCAGACTCCCCATTCACCAGGAAGCCTGAGACAGGACTTGATCTCACGACCCATGAGATCATGACCTGAGCTGAAACCAAGAGTCAGATGCTCAACCAACTGAGCCACCCAGGCTCACTGAAAGTCATGACTTTATAACACAATCCAATAGTATAAATATAATTGCTATTATAGTTGACCAGTTGCTGTCTAAAAGGGGGGGCTACAGTTTAGTTAACTATATTTTCTATATTGAAACAACAACAACAAAACTAAAATCTACTGGCTGAGCAAAATGAATGTTTTTGCTCCTGTAAAAGTGAGGGTTTGTGTTCATAGTCAGGAAGCAGCTTTTTCCAGGTGATGATTCAGGCACTGGAGCTCTTCCAATTTTGAGGTCCCAACATCCCACACGGTCTTCAGTCTTCCTCTGGCTGCTGGAGAAGGAACAGGCAGTATAGAACCACCCCGGTTGGTACTGGTGTACATTCATGGATAATATCTTACCACAAAGTCACACCTACTCTGTGTATATCTACAGAGTCTTCTGCAAACCTGTCTCTCCACTTCAACTCTTTACTTTAAAAAAGAGAGCCTAAATGCCTATGGAATCTGGTCTCTCTGTTGCTGCTTGACCTATCTGGTTCATCAATGTTAAATCAGAACATTTGTCATAAAGCATACCTTTCATGCTGTAGTTAGCATAATGCACTTTGTCAATATGAGTAATTGCCCTCCTGAGAAAGATTTACAAATATATTGCTTAGGAAGAAATAAGCTTAATTAAAAACAATAAAAACAAAATGAAAATCCTTCAATAAAAATTCTAATCTAAAATGTGACTAGGGGGGCGCCTGGGTGGCTCAGTGGGTTAAGCCGCTGCCTTCGGCTCAGGTCATGATCTCAGGGTCCTGGGATCGAGTCCCACATCGGGCTCTCTGCTTAGCAGGGAGCCTGCTTCCTCCTCTCTCTCTCTCTCTCTGCCTGCCTCTCTGCCTACTTGTGATCTCTCTCTGTCAAATAAATAAAATCTTTAAAAAAATAAAATAAAATAAAATGTGACTAGGGATTATGTTTCATTTTACTTTCGGGGAGGTAAGGTTGTTTTGTTTCATTCTTTTTTTCTTGGTTCTACACCAAATGTTTATACACACACACACACACACACACACACACATATGTATATAATATTACATATATATTGATCCATTATATACCCATATATTATATATAATATATATTATTTTATATATCCATTATAAATATTGCATTTATATTAAGGAATTCTTTAGGAATAATAATGATGTATTTTATGTAGAGAATTAGCAAATTTCACCATAAATAATAATTAAAATTGTGCATGAGTAATTAGTTTACTACAGTTTTACTGTGTGTTGGGCATATGACTGAGAAAATGATTCGTGTTGTTTCATGGCCATTTATAGGCATACTAGTAATAGTCTAGCAAGTATTTTTCAAACAGAAACTTTCAACATCTTCTGGCAATGTGATATTTACATTCACAAGAAGTTTGGTAATGGGTTCCTACATGCCACAGGTTAGGTATCCCTCTTTTGAAATCAGCTCCCACAATAAGAATGCCAAGAGACTGACATGAAAGTAGGGAAATTATATTTTGCTTCCATTTTCTTCTTTTAGTTGCAAAATAGTTAAGGGGAAAGGCAATGAATTATGGGAATACCTATGGTTGTTCTATAATTGTGGCAAAGCGATCCCTAGGTCTTGAGAGCTCTTAGAAATTTTAAATACATCAGTGGGATTTCCATCACCTGTATGGTGCAGGAAAGTTCATTTGCTATTTTGTCTAACCTAAATGGGTTTGTTTTTTCTCCACATACCTAAATAAACCCAGCATAAAGATGGTCATTCTTATTCATTCATTCAGGTAAGCTTTTCCTTTATCTGGGCACCAAAGGGATATGTGAAAGAATGTTAAGAATAATTTTTCAGAAGATAAAATCAAAATGGACAAAAGACCTCATTTCAAGCTTTACTACAAAGCTGTGATCACCAAGACAGCATGGTACTGGCATAAAAACAGACACATAGACCAGTGGAACAGAGTAAAGAGCCCAGATATGGACTCTCAAATCTATGGTCAAATAATCTTTGACAAAACAGGAAAAAATATACAGTGGAAAAAAGACAGTTTCTTCAATAAATGGTGTTGGGAAAACTGGGCAGCTATATGTAGAAGAATGAAACTCGACCATTTTCTTATACTGTACACAAAGATAAACTCAAAATGGATAAAAGACCTCAACATGACAGGAATCCATCAGAATCCTAGAGGAGAACATAGGCAGTAATCTTTTCGATATCAGCCACAGCAACTTCTTTCAAGATATGTCTCCAAAGGCAAAGGAAACAAAAATGAAGATAAACTTTTGGGACTTCATCAAGATCAAAAGCTTCTGCACAGCAAAGGAAACAGTCAAGAAAACAAAGAGGCAACCCACGGAATGGGAGAAGATATTTGCAAATGACAGTACACACAAAAGGTTGATATCCAGGATCTATAATGAACTCCTCAAACTCAACACACACAAAACGGAAAATCATATCAAAAATGGGCAGAAGATATAAACAGACACTTCTCCAATGAGGACATACAAATGGCTATCAGACACATGAAAAAACGTTCATCATCACAGGCCATCAGGGAGATTCAAATTAAAACCACATAGAGATATTACCTTACACCAGTTAGAATGGCCAAAATTAGCAAGACAGGAAATAACATGTGTTGGAGGGGATGTGGAGAAAGGGGAACCCTCTTCCACTGTTGGTGGGAATGCAAGTTGGTGCAGCCACTTTGGAGAACAGTGTGGAGATTCCTCAAGAAATTAAAAATAGAACTTCCCTATGACCCTGCAATTGCACTACTGGGCATTTACCCGAAAGATACAGATGTAGTGAAAAGAAGGGCTATCTGTACCCCAATGTTTATAGCAGCAATGGCCACGGTCGCCAAACTGCGGAAAGAACCAAGATGCCCTTCAACGGATGAATGGATAAGGAAGATGTGATCCATATACACTATGGAGTATTATGCCTCCATAAGAAAGTATGAATACCCAACTTTTGTAGCAACATGGATGGGACTGGAAGAGATTATGCTGAGTGAAATAAGTCAAGCAGAGAGAGTCAATTATCATATGGTTTCACTTATTTGTGGAGCATAACAAATAGCATGGAGGACATGGGGAGATAGGAGAAGGGAGTTGGGGGAAATTGGAAGGGGAGGTGAACCATAAGAGACTATGGACTCTGAAAAACAATATGAGGGTTTCGAAGGGGCGGGGGGTGGGAGGTTGGGGCACCAGGTGGTGGGTATTATAGAGGGCATGGATTGCATGGAGCACTGGGTGTGGTACAAAAATAATGAATAGTGTTATGCTGAAAATAAATTTAAAAAAATTAAAAAAAAACACATTGAGATACCACCTTACACCAGTTAGAATGGCCAAAATTAGCAAGACAGGAAATAACATGTGTTGGAGAGGATGTGGAGAAAGGGGAACCCTCTTCTACTGTTGGTGGGAATGCAAGTTGGTGCAGCCACTTTGGAGAACAGTGTGGAGATTCCTCAAGATATTAAAAATAGAGCTTCCCCATGACCCTGCAATTGCACTACTAGGTATTTACCCCAAAGATACAGATGTAGTGAAAAGAAGGGCCATCTGTACCCCAATATTTATAGCAGCATTTGCCACGGTCGCCAAACTGTGGAAAGAACCAAGATGCCCTTCAACGGATGAATGGATAAGGAAGATGTGGTCCATATACACTATGGAGTATTATGCCTCCATCAGAAAGGATGAATACCCAACTTTTGTAGCAACATGGATGGGACTGGAAGAGATTATGCTGAGTGAAATAAGTCAAGCATAGAGAGTCAATTATGGTTTCACTTATTTGTGGAGCATAACAAATAGCATGGAGGACAAGGGGAGATGGAGAGGAGAAGGGAGTTGAGGGAAATTAGAAGGGGAGGGAACCATAAGAGACTATGGACTCTGAAAAACAATCTGAGGGTTTTGAAGGGGTGGGGGGTTGGAGGTTGGCGGCACCAGGTGGTGGGTATTAGAGAGGGTAATGATTGGATGGAGCACTGTTTGGGGGCACTAAGTGGTGGGTATTAGAGAGGGCACGGATTGCATGGAGCACTGGGTGTGTTGCAAAAACAATGAGTACTGCTACGCTGAAAAGGAACAAAAAATTTAAAAATTAAAAAAAAAATTTTAAATTTCAAAGAATTTTAAAAAATTTAAAAAAAAAAAAAAAGCTGGGGAGGAATCAAGATGGCGGAGAAGTCGCAGGCTGAGACTACTTCAGCTAGCCGGAGATCAGCTAGATAGCTTATCTAAAGATTGCAAACACATGCAAATCCATCGGCAGAATGAAGAGAAGAAGAACAGCAATTCTGGAAACAGAAAAACAACCACTTTTTGAAAGATAGGATTGGCGGAGACGTGAATCCAAAGTGATGGGAAGATAGACCCTGGGGGAGGGGCCGGCTCCTGGCAAGTGGCGGAGCAACGGAGCACAAAATCAGGACTTTTAAAGTCTGTTCCACTGAGGGACATTGCTCCAGAGGCTAAACCGGGGCAAAGCCCACACGGGGTCAGCGTGGCCTCAAGTCCCGCAGGGTCACTAAGGATTGGGGGTGTCTGAGTGTCACAGAGCCTGCGGGCATTGGAACAGGAAAGCCGGCTACAGAGACAGAGTGGACAGTAAGCTCACAGCTCTGTCTTACCTTGAACCGGTCGCAGGCTCGGTGAGCTCGGAGCGCGGCCGGAGGTCAGGAAGACGGAAGTAACTGGGCGCTGTTCTCTGAGGGCGCACTGAGGAGTGGGGCCCCAGGCTCTCAGCTCCTACTGGCCGGAGACCAGGAGGCCCCCATTTGTATTCCTGTCCTCCGGAACTCTTGGGAAGCTCTCAGGGAACAAAAGCTCCTGAAAGCAAACCTGAGGGGATTACCCAGCACGGCCCCTGGTAAGGGCGGTGCAATTCAGCCTGGAGCAAAGACACTTGAGAATCACTACACCAGGCCATTCCCCCAGAAGATCAACAAGAAATCCCACTGAGACCAAGTTGACCTGCCAAGGAGTGCGGTTTCAATACAAAGGAGAGCAGCAGAATTCCAGAGGAGGAGAACGCAAAGCACGGAACTCATGGCTTTCTCCCTGTGATTTTTTTCAGTCTTGCAGTTCATTTAATTTTTTTCTTTTTCATTTTTTGTTTTTTTTCTCGCCTCCTGGTAAAATTTTTTTTTTCCTTTTACCCTTTTCTTTTTTAACGTTTTTTAACTAGTTTATCTTATACAAATATTTTTTCTTTTTTATATTTCTCTTTTTCATTTCTTTTTTCTTAATTCTTTTCTTTTCTTTTTTTTCTTTCTTTCTTCCTTTTTGAACCTCTTTTTATCCCCTTTCTCCCCCCTCACGATATGGGATCTCTTCTGATTTGGTTAAAGCATATTTTCCTGGGGTTGTTGCCACCCTTTTAGTATTTTACTTGCTCCTTCATATACTCCTATCTGGACAAAATGACAAGACGGAAAAATTCACCACAAAAAAAAGAACAAGAAGCAGTACCGAAGGCTAGGGACCTAATCAATACAGACATTGGTAATATGTCAGATCTAGAGTTCAGAATGACAATTCTCAAGGTTCTAGCCAGGTTCGAAAAAGGCATGGAAGATATTAGAGAAAACCTCTCGGGAGATATAAAAGCCCTTTCTGGAGATATAAAAGAACTAAAATCTAACCAAGTTGAAATAAAAAAAGCTATTAATGAGGTGCAATCAAAAATGGAGGCTCTCACTGCTAGGATAAATGAGGCAGAAGAAAGAATTAGTGATATAAAAGACCAAATGACAGAGAATAAAGAAGCTGAGCAAAAGAGGGACAAACAGCTACTGGACCACGAGGGGAGAAATTGAGAGCTAGGTGACACCATAAGACGAAACAACATTAGAATAATTGGTATTCCAGAAGAAGAAGAAAGAGATAGGGGAGCAGAAGGTATACTGGAGAGAATTATTGGGGAGAATTTCCCCAATATGGCAAAGGGAATGAGCATCAAAATTCAGGAGGTTCAGAGAACGCCCCTCAAAATCAATAAGAATAGGCCCACACTCCGTCACCTAATAGTAAAATTTACAATTCTCAGTGACAAAGAGAAAATCCTGAAAGCAGCCCAGGAAAAGAAGTCTGTAACATACAAAGGTAAAAATATTAGATTGGCAGCTGACTTATCCACAGAGACCTGGCAGGCCAGAAAGAGCTGGCATGATATTTTCAGAGGAGTAAACGAGAAAAACATGCAGCCAAGAATACTATATCCAGCTAGGCTATCATTGAAAAAAGAAGGAGAGATTAAAAGCTTCCAGGACAAACAAAAACTGAAAGAATTTGCAAACACCAAACCAGCTCTACTAGAAATATTGAAAGGGATCCTCTAAGCAAAGAGAGAGCCTACAAGTGGTAGATCAGAAAGGAACAGAGACCATATACAGTAACAGTCACCTTACAGGCAATACAATGGCACTAAATTCATATCTCTCAATAGTTACCCTGAATGTTAATGGGCTAAATGCCCCTGTCAAAAGACACAGGGTATCAGAATGGATAAAAAAACAAAACCCATCTATATGTTGCCTCCAAGAAACTCATTTTAAGCCCGAAGACACCTCCAGATTTAAACTGAGGGGGTGGAAACAATTTACCATGCTAATGGACATCAGAAGAAAGCAGGAGTGGCAATCCTTATATCAGATCAATTAGATTTTAAGCCAAAGACTATAATAAGAGATGAGGAAGGACACTATATCATACTCAAAGGGTCTGTCCAACAAGAAGATTTAACAATTTTAAATATCTATGCCCCCAACGTGGGAGCAGCCAACTATATAAACCAATTAATAACAAAATCAAAGAAACACATCAACAATAATACAATAATAGTAGGGGACTTTAACACTCCCCTCACTGAAATGGACAGATCATCCAAGCAAAAGATCAGCAAGGAAATAGAGGCCTTAAACGACACACTGGACAGGATGGACATCACAGATATATTCAGAACATTTCATCCCAAAGCAACAGAATACACATTCTTCTCTAGTGCACATAGACCATTCTCCAGAATAGATCACATCCTCGGTCCTAAATCAGGACTCAACCGGTATCAAAAGATTGGGATCATTCCCTGCATATTTTCAGACCACAATGCTCTAAAGCTAGAACTCAACCACAAAAGGAAGTTTGGAAAGAACCCAAATACATGGAGACTAAACAGCATCCTTCTAAAGAATGAATGGGTCAACCGGGAAATTAAAGAAGAATTGAAAAAAATCATGGAAACAAATGATAATGAAAATACAATGGTTCAAAATCTGTGGGACACAACAAAGGCAGTCCTGAGAGGAAAATATATACTGGTACAAGCCTTTCTCAAGAAACAAGAAAGGTCTCAGGTACACAACCAAACCCTACACCTAAAGGAGTGGGAGAAAGAACAAGAAAGAAACCCTAGGCCAGCAGGAGAAGAGAAATCATAAAGATCAGGGCAGAAATCAATGAAATAGAAACCAAAGAAACAATAGAACAAATCAATGAAACTAGGAGCTGGTTTTTTGAAAGAATTAATAAAATTGATAAACCCCTGGCCCGACTTATCAAAAAGAAAAGAGAAAGGGCCCAAATAAATAAAATCATGAATGAAAGAGGAGAGATCACAACTAGCACCAAAGAAATACAAACTATTATAAGAACATACTATGAGTGACTCTACGCCAACAAATTTGACAATCTGGAAGAAATGGATGCATTCCTAGAAACATATAAACTACCACAACTGAACCAGGAAGAAACAGAAAGCCTGAACAGACCCATAACCAGTAAGGAGATTGAAACAGTCATTAAAAATCTCCAAACAAACAAAAGCCCAGTGCCAGATGGCTTCCCAGGGGAATTCTACCAAACATTTAAAGAAGAACTAATTCCTATTCTCCTGAAACTGTTCCAAAAAATAGAAATGGAAGGAGAACTTCCAAACTGATTTTATGAGGCCAGCATCACCTTTATCCCCAAACCAGACAAGGATCCCATCAAAAAAGAGAGCTATAGACCAATATCCTTGATGAACACATTTGCAAAAATTCTCAACAAAATACTAGCCAATAGGATTTAACAGTACATTAAAAGGATTATTCACCACGACCAAGTGGGATTTATTCCAGGGCTGCAAGGTTGGTTCAACATCTGCAAATCAGTCAATCTGATTCAACACATCAATAAAAGAAAGAACAAGAACCATATGATACTCTCAATAGATGCTGAAAAAGCATTTGACAAAGTACAGCATCCCTTCCTGATCAAAACTCTTCAAAGTGTAGGGATAGAGGGCACATACCTCAATATCATCAAAGCCATCTATGAAAAACCCACCGCAAATATCATTCTCAATGGAGAAAAACTGAAAGCTTTTCCGCTAAGGTCAGGAACACGGCAGGGATGTCCATTATCACCACTGCTATTCAACATAGTACTAGAGGTCCTAGCCTCAGCAATCAGACAACAAAAGGAAATTAAAGGCATCCAAATCAGCAAAGAAGTCAAATTATCACTCTTCGCAGATGATATGATACTATATGTGGAAAACCCAAAAGACTCAACTCCAAAACTGCTAGAACTTGTACAGGAATTTAGTAAAGTGTCAGGATATAAAATCAATGCAAAGAAATCAGTTGCATTTCTTTACACCAACAACAAGACAGAAGAAAGAGAAATTAAGGAGTCGATCCCATTTACAATTGCACCCAAAGCCATAAGATACCTAGGAATAAACCTAACCAAAGAGGCACAGAATCTATACTCAGAAAACTACAAAGTACTCATGAAAGAAATTGAGGAAGACACAAAGAAATGGAAAAAATGTTCCATGCTCCTGGATTGGAAGAATAAACTGTAAAATGTCTATGCTACCTAAAGCAATCTACACATTTAATGCAATTCCTATCAAAGTACCATCCATCTTTTTCAAAGAAATGGAATAATTCTAAAATTTATATGGAACCAGAAAAGACCTCGAATAGCCAAAGGGATATTGAAAAAGAAAGCCAACGTTGGTGGCATCACAATTCTGGACTTCAAGCTCTATTACAAAGCTGTCATTTCAAGACAGCATGGTACTGGCACAAAAACAGACACATAGATCAATGGAACAGAATAGAGAGCCCAGAAATAGACCCTCAACTCTATGGTCAACTAATCTTCGACAAAGCAGGAAAGAATGTCCAATGGAAAAAAGACAGCCTCTTCAATAAATGGTGCTGGGAAAATTGGACAGCCACATGCAGAAAAATGAAATTGGACCATTTCCTTACACCACACACAAAAATAGACTCAAAATTGATGAAGGACCTCAATGTGCAAAAGGAATCCATCAAAATCCTTGAGGAGAACACAGGGAGCAACCTCTTCGACCTCAGCTGCAGCAACATCTTCCTAGGAACAACACCAAAGGCAAGGGAAGCAAGGGCAAGAATGAACTATTGGGATTTCATCAAGATCAAAAGCTTTTGCACAGCAAAGGAAACAGTTAACAAAATCAAAAGACAACTGACAGAATGGGAGAAGATATTTGCAAACGACATATCAGATAAAGGACTAGTGTCCAGAATCTATAAAGAACTTAGCAAACTCAACACCCAAAGAACAAATAATCCAATCAAGAAATGGGCAGAGGACATGAACAGACATTTCTGCAAAGAAGACATCCAGATGGCCAACAGACACATGAAAAAGTGTTCCATATCACTGGGCATCAGGGAAATACAAATCAAAACCACAATGAGGTATCACCTCACACCAGTCAGAATGGCTAAAATCAACAAGTCAGGAAATGACAGATGCTGGCGAGGATGTGGAGAAAGGGGAACCCTCCTGCACTGTTGGTGGGAATGCAAGCTGGTGCAGCCACTCTGGAAAACAGCATGGAGGTTCCTCAAAATGTTGAAAATAGAACTGCCCTATGACCCAGCAATTGCACTACTGGGTATTTACCCTAAAGATACAAACGTAGTGATCCAAAGGGTAACGGGCACCCGAATGTTTATAGCAGCAATGTCCACAATAGCCAAACTCTGGAAAGAACCTAGATGTCCATCAACAGATAAATGGATCAAGAAGATGTGGTATATATACACAATGGAATACTATGCAGCCATCAAAAGAAATGAAATCTTGCCATTTGCGACAACATGGATGGAACTAGAGCGTATCATGCTTAGCGAAATAAGTCAAGCAGAGAAAGACAACTATCATGTGATCTCCCTGATATGAGGAAGTGGTGATGCAACATGGGGGCTTAAGTGGGTAGAAGAAGAATCAATGAAACAAGATGGAATTGGGAGGGAGACAAACCATAAGTGACTCTTTATCTCACAAAACAAACTGAGGGTTGCTGGGGGGAGGGGGTTTGGGAGTAGGGGGTGGGATTATGGAAATTGGGGAGGGTATGTGCTTTGGTGAGTGCTGTGAAGTGTGTAAACCTGGTGATTCACAGACCTGTAGCCCTGGGGATAAAAATATATGTTTATAAAAAAATAAAAAATTAAAAAATAAAAAGCTGAAATCACAAGTATGAGGCTTATCGGACTGAGTCACCCAGGTGCCCCTAGGCTGTGTATATTAATAATGTGTGTGGCCCATACTTTTATTCATATTGTGATCTGTAGGATATATTTTATTGATGTTGCTCAAAATCTTCAACTACTGGTTGTATGGGAGTGTTTGGCATTTTTAGGCTACAGTTTGACATTAAATTTCAGACAAGTTTCTGTCACCTTAAATAAAGAAATATCCTTGTTAAAAAAAAAAAAGAAGAATTTTATTACGGTGCCTTGGTGTCTCAGTTGGTTAAACATCAGACTTCTTATTTTAGCTCAGGTCAGGATCTCAGGGTCTGGTGGTGAAACCCTATATCATGCTTCCCTCTTTCTTACCCTCTGTGGGGGTCTGCTTCCCCTCTTTCTTTCCCTCTGCTCCTACCCCACCTGAGGGCAATCTCCCTCTTCCCCTCTTTCTTAAATTAAAAAAAAAAATTTTTTTTAAAGAATATTTTTGTTAGTGCCTTCAACTAGGGATCATTTAGTTTAATTTCTTATAAGAAAGCTTGAATGAAACAAATATTATCATATTTTGTCAAGAAAAATTACTCTGATCATGATTTTTTTTAGTCACAAAACTATACACACATATATAGTACCTGAATTAACAACAGATACGATATCTGGGTGATATTCAAGTCACGTATTAGTTCAGAAAATTAAGAATACAAATGGAGCAAGATCTCTAGAATTATTTAGGAATAATAGTGATGCATTGTGTATAAAGAATCAACAAACTACACCACAAATAATGCTAATAATTAAAATTATGCATGACAGAATTGTGCTCCGTTTGTGTTGTAAATTTCCTATACTAATACGTGACGGGGGTGTCACTCAGATATTGTACCTGTTGCTATTTCAGGTACCATATGTGTGTATACGGTTTCATGAGTTTGGTCAGTTTGTCTCTTCAGGAGAAGCAACTTCTAGAGATGAAGAATGAATGAATCTTTCAATGAATGACCTCACATATAAAAAGAGGATGTATAAATAAATGATGTGGATAACAGAAAGGGAGTAGAATCAGATCATGGAGGACTGAGAAACTGAGAAAAGCTTTATACCAGTGCTTAGGTCTCCAGGTTTTGCACTTATTCTTTTTTTTAATTAATTTTTTATTTTTTATAAACATATATTTTTATCCCCAGGGGTACAGGTCTGTGAATCACCAGGTTTACACACTTCACAGCACTCACCAAAGCACATACCTTCCCCAATGTCCATAATCCCACCCCCTTCTCCCAAACCCCCTCCCCCCAGCAACCCTCCTTTTGAAGAATGGGAAGAATCTGCATATCTGAAAGGGCCAAGCAGAGGTAATGGCCCAAACCTGAAGATCAGAGGACCAACAGAAGAAAAGGTACAGAACTAATAATGTGCATGATAAATTGCCTATAGCATGGAAAATACTTTTTAAAAAACATGATAGTATGTGCTCAACCATATATGGGCTTAGAAGTGACTTGGGTGCTAGTTTGCAATCTCTGAGTCAGAAGTGGAATGCAGGCTGCAGTTTTGTTTGCTCTTTACATGTAAAATCTTAAAAAAAAACTTGATAAATCAGTAAAATATTTGTGTTTTTTTTTTAAAGATTTTATTTATTTATTTGAAAGACGGAGATCACAAGTAGGCAGAGAGGCAGGCAGAGAGAGAGAGAGGGAAGCAGGCTTCCTGCGGAGCAGGGAGCCCGATGCGGGGCTCGATCCCAGGACCCTGAGATCATGACCCGAGCCAAAGGCAGCAGCCCAAACCACTGAGCCACCCAGGCGCCCCGATCAGTAAAATATTTGAATTGAGGGGCACCTGGGTGACTCTGTGGGTTAAAGCCTCTGTGTTTGGCTCAGGTCATGATCCCAAGGTCCCGAGATCCAGCCTCACATTGGGCTCTCTATTCTGCGGGGAGCCTTCTTCCTCCCCTCTCTCTGCCTGCCCCTCTGCCTACTTGTGATCTCTGTCTGTCAAATAAATAAATAAAATCTTAAAAAAAAAAGATTTGAATTGCATTGGGAAGGAAGTGCCTCGATTATAAATGATAATGATGGTGAATATTAGACATTGTTGGGAGACAGTATACATGACAACTTTGAGCACCAGTTAATTTTACTCAAGAAGGTAAGGGATAGATGAAATGACAGACTGGGATGAATTTTAGACAAAGAAAGTTAGAAGGAAAAAAGTCAGCTGGGGTTAAGCAGTAGAAATCAGAGGGTGGGTCTGGAATGACAGGAAAAAAGGTTACTGTTATTGGAAGAAGTATGATTCCTTGATTAGGTAGAATATGAGTGATAAAATCAGATTAAACTGATTTTTATTATAATTATGTTTAAAATTTAGAACTCATCAGTTTAGTTTATATGCACATACACATACATACACACTTATATAATTTACATTATAGATATACAATTCACATGATATAAATGATATAACTTTTGTTGATACTTAATCCCAAAAGAATCAATTTGCTTTGGAGAAATCAGAACTCTGTCCCTTTTCCCCTTACATAAAGACTAGAAAGTACTTACTGCTTTTTCTTCCTCAGGTTCATTCTGGTCTTATGGAATATACATTTTCAGTTTTATTTCAACAGAGCATCTATGGATAGCTTACATTTCTATTTCTTTATCTTTGTCAACTTTTTTATTTCCCCAGTGGACATTTCTGCAGAATCCATTTTTACTTCTATGTGATCCCAGGAACTCTACTGGTCAAATTCAATAACGTCCTTGGTGTAATTTCAGGAGGAAATTCCAGAGAGCACTTCAGGTTTACCACTTTCTTGGAAGGTAAATATTAACACCCTCACCTCTTGCTCCCAATATAAGATTCTGGGTAGGAGTGAGTTACTCATTTTCTGAAGAAGGATTAACTCTTTTAGACCTCTCCAGTCACTTAGTAAATTACTTCTTTTCTTGTCCAGAACAGAGATTTCAAGGACTCAGAGATTTCAAGGACTAAATGCTTCAAAAGTAGAAAAATGCTAAGAAACCCATTATATAAGTGGTTCCCTTCAAATTTTATTTTAAAAAAGTGTTTCTTATATAAGGACATGTACATATAGATTTATGTATGAGTGTATGTATGCATTTGTATTTATACAAAAGGATATTGGGGCTTTTAGTTATATATTTGTATTATTAGCTAAGCTACAGGTTTTCTGGCTATAATAGAAATCCAACAAAATAGTGGCTTACTCTAGATCAGGATTTCTCAACTTTGGCACTGTTGACATTTTAGACTATATAATTCTTGGAAATGAGAGCTTTCTTGTGTATTGTAGGATGTTTAGCCACATCACTGAGTTCTACCCACAGATGCCAGAAGTAACCACACTGTCCCAGTTAATGATAACCAAAAATGTCTCCTAAATGTCCTCTGAGGGTCAGGGGGGCCACGTTGGCCCCTACTGAGAATCACTGAGCTGGATATAAATATGTGACTCACCTGGAGAGCCTAAGTGGACACAATGGCTTTGTTCCGCATTAGGACCCCTTGTTTTCTCATCTCTGGGACCTGCCCTCATGATACAGGCCCACAGATCTTACTCAAGTATCCTGATTCTAGGAAAGCAAGGAAAACAGTGCTGGTAAACTTATTCTGTGTATATAAAAAAAAAAAAAAAAAAAAAAAGTCCCCAGCTGGGGGATATTGGCTCTGATTGGATTAATGGATTTCCATGTGGTAAACACTTTTCTCATGGCTGATATTAAACTACCAACAGTTTAATAACTGGCTTGCTAGAGTCTTGAATGTTTAACAGTCAACTTTTGTAAGGTGGTTTTGGTAGGAAGAAGCATACCACAGACAGAAAAAAGGGGAAGAGGAAGGAAAAGGTACAGCCTTCTGTTTAATGGTAAAGTGAGGTTTCATTTCTGTTCATGACCATGTTCATCCTAGCTGCAAGGAGGCTGAAATGCTGTGTTTCTTCTGGTCAGCATACAGCTGCCAAAGAATCAGACAATCGATCTCTAAGAGACATAAAGAATATTTATTGGTGGGGGGGGACTGCCCCTTCTATACTATTATAGCAAAAAATCAACCAGGAATCTCAGTGAATTTTATTTAAGAGGTTATTAGAAATCTCAGCAGATGAGATACATCACAGACCTGCCTACTCCAACAGTCAAAGTTTCCTCACACAGCTAATATCAGAGGTTGCTGGGTAAATGTTCTTGCAATTTCTTAAACTGAAGGTACACGTGTCTCTAAAATTCTAAACTTTTAGCTCAGTTTGTTTGAGTTTGAAGTTGGTTACCTATGTTCTCCAGGAATAAATATTGGAGGATTTTGGAATTAGAAGAAGCTTAATAATGATAATGATAGCAGTTTTAATAGATAACCTATATAATACCATGTGTCAGTCACTATCTAAATATTTTACATATTTTTATGTTAATTTAATCTTCACAACAACTCAACTAAGGCTGAAATGGGGTAAGTAGGACAATTCCAAGGCCATAAAAAGCCAGATCTAGCATAAAACTGTATTAGCAGTTTTAGTGATAGAGTAGAAAGCTGGATTGGGGTCTTAAAGATTTTTAAAAATTTATTTATTTTGAGAGAGGTTGAGAGAGAGAGAGAGGTGGAGAGAGAGTGCACACGTAGGGGAGGAATAGAGGGAGAGAATCTCAAACAGACTCCCACCTGAACACAGAGCCAAATGTGGGGCTCAATCCAAGGACACTGAGGTCATGACCTGAGCCAAAACTAAGAATTGGATGCTTAACTGCCTGAGCCACCCAGGCAACCCTGGGTTTGAGTTTTAGACTTAGGATTGCTACTTGCTGGTTCTGGAAACTTGGTAGGTTTTTGTTTTGTTTTGTTTTTACAATTTCCTCATTTGTAAGATGGAGATAATAACCTTTCCTTTTTAGGATTGTTGTGAAGATGGAATGATTTATCAGGGAGTTGCTTTGGTGCTAATGACAGATCCAAAATAATAGCTGATTAAACAAGATGGACATTTGTTTCTCTATACTGCAAAAGTCCCAATACACAGTTCAGGCTTGGGTTGCAGCTCTCTGATCTTCAGAATCCAGGCTCCTACCCTGTTGCTTAACATTTATCAATATTTAGTACTCAGTAGTGCTCTAAGATGCCTATTCCCACATCCTAGCAGTGAGAGCTGGGCGAAAGGGAAGTAATCAGTGTGTCCTTCCTTTAAGGACAAGACCCGGAAGCTGTGCACATCATTCCACTCATGCCCCCTTGTCTGGCAATTAGACTTATTTTCATACTTTTTTTTTTTTTATTTTGGTGGGTGCAAGGCAAGATTTATTAAAGGCACTCTCTGGTGATGTTTCAGGGCTCAGGAGAAGGGGAGCCAGGAAAGTTGCGTAGGGAGGAGATGGACACCCTCAGGCGAGGTTCCTCGACTCCGGAAAGGGGAGTGGAGGAAGCTGCACTCTATTTTCACACTTTTGATGCAAGCGTCATCTTTAAATTGCAGCCATCAGCTAGGCAGTTATGGTCTAAACATTTTTAACTCAAAGCTTGGGAAGACGGCAGAGTAGGAGGACCCTGAGCTCACCCTGTGCCATGTTTATACCTAGGTATCATCAGCATCCAAATCAATAAACTGGAGCGTGATCCAAAGACTGGCAGAACAAACTCCACAATGAAACAGAGAGAAGTTGGATCTGAAAGATTACGAAGGTCAGAAAGGGAGAGGGAGGCTGCCGGCAGGAACAAAGAAGCTGTGTAGACAGAGAGGTCTGAGAAATGAGCCCTGGCACTGGGGAGCTCACACAGGGAAAACTAATCACCATAGCATTTGGCTTTAAAACCTAGAGGGGTTGATTACATGTGTGTGTAAAATCAGTGGGACTTAGAGCCTGAAGCTTTAAAAGTCAGCTGACTCAGTGCTTCGTGAGCTGGGAAGGCAAGGGATAGCTGGGGCACCACACTCAAAGAGACAACAGCCTGCATGAACAGGCAATAAAAACAGTAGTTACACACGGCCCAGGGCAAATGGGAGATAGATCTGTTCATACTGATTTCAGAGCACATTGGGGAACTTCTCTAAAAATGAGGGATCTGGCAAGGGCCATTTTCCTCCTTCATCCCAAAACATAAACACAGAGCTAGCTACAGGAGGCAAGGCTGCACAGACACTTGCTACCTAACCTGCAAGCAGTGCACCATACTCACAAGGTGTCCTGAGGCCTTGTCTACTCAAAGCCTCCTAGCCTCCACCCAGAGCTCAGGCTAAACTCTGTTAAAGTTGTGTGCACACCTCACATGGCTATTGGGTGCACCTGCTGCCACACCCCATGCCTAGCCTTGTGCCCCCAACCACTGTCATTTGCTTCCCCCAGCCTCATGCCTCTGACTGCCCTAACATGCAGCCTCCAGCCATCAAGGGCTTTGGGGGATCTGGCATAGGACTAGTGGCCCAACACAAATTTGATAACACAGGTGCTCCACTCCCAAGTTCCCCAGAAGACACAATGGCTCAGAACTGGCCTGTGTCCCACTAACACCACAGAGAACAAGCACAGCCCACAGCAGGCAGAGTCAGGAAAGACAACCCACTGAAAGGACAACTGACCCAGACACAACAGTAGAGTGTAAGCATCACACACAGGGTCCCCTCCTGAAGTGCCAGGCTCTGGGGAACAGGGCACCGCAGGGCACTCCAGGACCTACTCTTCATAAAGCCACTACTTGCAAGAGCAGAAGCCATAGCTGACTTTCTTCACACATAGAAACAGACACAGAGAGGCAGATAAAATGAGAAGACAGAGAAAATTTATTACAAATGAAAGAACAGGACAAGGCCATGGCTAGAGGTTGAAGCAAAACAGACATAAGTACATACCTGATAGAGATTAAGCAAGGATCATGAGGATATTCACTGGACTTGAGAAAGAGTAGAACACAAAAGTGAGGCCCTTAACACAGAGATGAAGGATAATGCAGCAGAAATAAAGTTCTCAATAAAATGAGAAACACGTGATGGGATGAATAGCAGGTTGGAAGAAGAAGAGGAATGAGTTAGTGACCTAGATGACAGGGTAATGGAAAGTAATCAAAGTGAACAAAAGAGAGAAAGAAGAATTACACAGAGTGCGAATAGACTTACAGAACTCAGTGGCTTCAAACATAATAGCATTTGTATTATAGGATTTCCAGAAGAAGAGAGAAAAATGGGCAGGAAATTTATCTGAAGAAAATATAGCTGAAAACTTGCCCAATCTGGGGAAGGAAACGGATATCCAGACCCAGGAGGTACAGAGAACCCCTATCAAAATCAACAAAAACAGGTCCGTACCAGAACATAGCATAATTGAGTTGGCAAAATAGAGTGATAAAGAAAACATTTTAAAAGCATCAAGACAAAAGAAGTCAGTAACTAACAAGGGATAACCCATAAGGTTAGCAGGAGATTTTTCATAGAAACCTTACAAGCCAAAATAGAGTGGTGTGATATATCCAAAATGCTAATCGGGAAGAATGTGCAGCTGAAAATACTCTATCCAGCAGGACTACCATTCAAAAAAAGGAGAGATAAAGAGCTTTCCAGACAAACAAAAACTAAGGAGTTTATGACCAGTAAACCAGGCCTTCAAGAGATACTAAAGGGGACTCGTTGAATGGGAAGGAGAGACCCAAAGTGACAGTATAGAACTCAAGAACACAAACACAGAAAAAATAAATACTTCTCTTAAAAATATCAGTCAAGAAACTCACTAAGAGGGCATAAAATATAATAAAAGATGCCTAAAGTACAAGGAGGAGAAAAGAACTGAGCTCAAACTTCACTGATCAACGTTTATTGACTGCTATATTCAAAGAGATTATATACAAACCTAATGATAACCATGTATCCCAAATCACTAAAGAATATGCAAAGAATAAAGAGAAAGAAAGCCAAATACATCACTAAAGGAAACCAAATCAGCAAAACATGGAAGACAAGAAAGGATCAGAGAAAATATTCAGAAACAACAACAAAACAAGTAATAAAATGGCACTACTGAATATACATCTATCAATCATTACTTTGAATGTCACTAGGGGATGGGGACTAAGGAGGGCACTTGTTATGATGGACACGAGGTGATGTATGGAAGTGTTGGATCACCAGATTGTACACCTGAAATTAATAAGACTGTAAGTTAACTAACTGGAATGAAAATAAAAACTTGAAAAATGTTTATCTTTATTACTAATAGTATGTAAGAAAGCTATTGTGGCTGTATGGGATGACTAGAGTCTCTGCCCCAGATGGGATAACATAGGCTAAGCGCTTGGTACATGTGCAGTAATAATACACAGTAATATTAACATCCTCTTTTTTATTGACTTAGGGTCTCTTATCTCCCAGAGATAATGTTATTTCAGATTTCCGTTGTAAAGGTAATGGTTTGGAATTGTGTTATCCGAACACTTTAGGAAGTACTATTTGTCTCTGAATCAAGCTTGTGAAATAGATCTTGAACCACATGCTAAGAGGAAATGTTATTGTCCTTATAAAATGATTTTTTTTGCTCATATATTCCCTTGCAGAGAAATAATAATAATTAATGACATTTTGGAAACTTATTGGGATGTTATACACACTTCAAGCTTTATGGCAGTTCCAGGTGACATATTTGCTTTTGCAGAATACTGAAATCCTCAATGCGGCTGGTGGCTGTAAGATTGTTTTAATTATTCTTTTCAAACAGTGAGTTCTGGAGTTAGCAAAAGACCTGATCAGTAGAACATTGTCAGTTTGGTTGAGGGGCCTGGGAACTTATCCAAGAAGACCTTTTATATCCCACAATTCTAACTTTAATTAGTGAGAAGAGAAGAGGGCAATCATGGGCACTGGAATGGAGTGGGCCTTGGAAAAATTGTGTCACAAGCAAGCTTGCCTTCAACATTTGCCCACATTCCTTTTTAAGTTTCCTTCTTCCCTCCCATGGCAGTGCCCAGCCCATTAGGCTCCTGCCAGGTGTATCTCATTTTACTATCTTGTTAAAAGAGCTGAATACTGACTATTACTCTCACTTTGCAGGTGAAGCAAACTTTTATCTCAAAGACACGACGCCCAAAAGCCTGAGAAAAGGGTTCCAGAGGTATTTGGAAAGATTTTCTTTGTACCCATAAACTCACACCATGTTGGCGGCGACTCCGCACATACAGAAGTTGCACCTGGTTAGATTTGCTGGAAGTTAAGCCTTTCTAATTTGGGGGCAAAATTAGCATGTTATTATACAGATAAGTAACTATGCAAGGGTCATTTAGCCTGCTTACTGAGACTATCAAAATATTACATAAAGTTTGGAGTGGATCCTGGATTATAATTTTTTTAAAGATTTTATTTATTTTTTTGACAGACAGAAATCACAAGTAGAGGGAGAGGCAGGCAGAGAGAGAGGAGGAAGCAGGCTCCCTGCTGAGCAGAGAACCCGATGTGGGCCTCCAACCCAGGACCCTGAGATCATGACGTGAGCCGAAGGCAGAGGCTTTAACCCACTAAGCCACCCAGGCGCCCCTGGATTATAATTGTTAATACTGTTATTCTTGATCAGAGCAGAAAGAGGAGTAGCTATTCCTCTTTGAGAGTTTTCTATTTCTGCCTCTGATCATACCACATGGAGATGTTCAAAGTGGCCTGCCTAGAGAAATGACAGAAGTCACAAAAGATATTTAAATACCCTCCTCTGCTTCCTATAGGACTTCTGCTCTCTGTAAGTGAGGTCAGGGGTGATTTCTCTGTCCTCAACACTTGAAGCAATGGCTGGAGAACTAACAGCTGATTGCAGATTCCATTTTTGGGGTAGTTTTGGAATCCCTCAGCTGCATCTTAGGCCACACAACTCATGTTTAATTTTGTGCTTTAAATTCCACATTTTTTCATTTAAAAATCTGCTTTAGAAACTAAAAGCTGCTGAATATTAAAAAACCATAAAATCCTCCATGTTTATCTTGTATGTAACTCTCTCTCTCTCTACATGTCTTTTTTTCTAAAAGGTCTTATTCATTTATTTTAGAGAAAGGGTGAGAGAAAGAGCAGTGGGAGGAGCAGAGGGAGAAGAAGATAATCTTCAGCAGACTCCATGGCACTGAGAGCAGAGCCCCATGTGGGCCTCAGTACCAGGACCCTGAGATTTATGACCTGAGCCAAAACCAAGAATTGGATACTTAAACCAACTGAGCCATCCAGGTGCCCCTCTCTACATGTCTTTTTATCCCATTGTTTAGCTTTGGAAGCCCAACTATTGATCCAGGGCAAGTAAAATAGAGAAGATGTGTCAATAAAAGATATGCTCAAGATGTTTTGAAGTTGGCAAGTGTGACTATAAGAAGAAAAAGAAATCCTCTAACAGTGAATTCTAGACCTTTGTTACATTAAATGGGCCAGCAGATGTGGCTCTGTAACTTATAAGATTTAAAAAGAAGATAGGGTGCCTGGGTGGCTCAGTCATTAGACATCTGCCTTTGGCTCAGGCACTGATCCCAGGGTCCTGGGATCAAGGCCTGCATTGGGCTCCCTGCTTGGTAGGAAGCCTGTTTCTCCCTCTCCCAGCCCCCTGCTTATGTTCTCTCTCTCATCGTCTCTCTCTGTCAAATAAATAAATAAAATCTTTTAAAAAGAAGCTAAAACTAGCAGTCAACATTTAAAAAGAAACAGAAAAGGGCGAAATTCATATTTGTAGCAAGAGGTCCTAATTAGAATTCAGTTCCTAAAATCAACCAATGAACTAAATGAACATAACATTCTGTTGATGGTAGAAGCTACAGCAAATTCTGACTTCAAATGTGCCTGCGAATGATTTCTATCTAGCAAGAAAGAAAAACTTGAATTCAGACTGTGCTTGTGTTTTTATGAACAACAGATTATTTACCCAAATATTAATAATTCACTCCATGATTCTTAAGGAAAATTGTAAAGTGATTAAAATGCAGACGTGTAAGATTAAAAACCTGCGTGTTTACTTGGTAATGTGAACTCCTTCCATTTTTAGCTAGGGTGCCATTCTTGGAGATTTTAATTCTTTGGGAAATATTGCTCTTCTCAAAGATTTAGCCTGGGTGTATGGGACCCACAATGTGGAGATGTGTGTGTAAGCAGTCACCTTAGGGAAACAAGGCCGTACACAGGCAGGAAATTCACCTCACCCTGGAGGAAATTCGCTCATAATCTTCTGGGTAAACAGCTTGGGATTATGTTTGAGAGAGTTCCCTGCAACAAAAAATTATCTGGCCTAAAAATGTCTATAGTGCCATGACACCCTGTTATAGATGAAGAAACTCTGCCTAGACAGGCTAAGAAATGTGTCCAAAGACCCACAGCCAGCAGGTGACTGCGTATCACTTGGCACCTAGAGGGCTCTGAACCAAGAGCCTTCTGCATTCAGTCTGGAGTGAAGGCTCCAGGGTACCTGACTCATGACAATGCACATAAATTTGTTTTTTTTCCCCTTTAAACTAAGCAATCTTAATTTTTCCCTACTAAAATTGAGTTCAGCTCTCATAAAGAGCATAAAGAGCTTTGCTCATTTTTCCCCCAGTATAATTTCATTTAAGCATTGAAATTGGACTCATTTTTATTCTATTTTTGGCCCAGGATTGAGGTGCCTTAGGTGATTCTTAGATTAGCTCCGTCTAATTAAGGGTTGGTGCATTGTGTTCTAGACTGTCTTCCATCATTGTGGCATGCTAGTGTTGTATCCTAGGTGTCTAGCAGTGTCCCTTGTCATCTTTCTCCTATTAACTCCTCCCCCCACCCGATTTTATTTCAGTGATTTGTAATGGTCCACAAATAATGCTTTTTAAATTACCAAAATAGCCTAGAAAGGTACAGAATGTATTTGAGAAGGCAAAATTCAGGTCTGATTACATATTGGACAAATAAGTAACAAAATGGAATACAGAATGATACCCAATGAGAAAGAATAAATAAGCAAATATGAATAACACCTTTTGTATTAATAATATGTAGCCATATTCCAATTAGCAATTTTACTTCTATACATTTTTCACCTGAGAAAGGATTTGATATGACTTATAAAATACTCACTTTACAGAATTTGTAAATCTGGAAAATAAATGTTAAATTTCTTAAGATGCATTTCATTAGATTTATGATCTTTTTGGCTTTGCATTTCTCAGCATCTCATGTTTGGAATACCCCCAATCCTCTTAACATGTTTACCTGCTGCTAATGAAACGTCCCTCACATTTTTCCCCCATCAGGGTACACCTTCTAAAATTTAAATTTGATCATATCATTATTCTGCTTAAAATTCTTCAACTGTTTCCATAAATATTCTAAGCACCTGTTGAAATATGTGAAGACCTCCCACCCACCAAACTCCCTTTCCTTCCAGGCTGCCCTAATGCAGGCCAAATGTAGTTTCTTGTACAAGCCGGGCTTTTCGGTGCCTGGCTCCATTTGCATTTTGAGTAGGCTCACTGCAGACTGTGTACCCAACAAACTCACATTTTTTAAAATGCAAATAATCCCCTTCTGTAAAATGTCCCATAATAAGCCATACATTCCTCTATTACAATATTGAACTATATTGTATTTTAATTAATCTATTTACCCATCTGACTTGTCCACTAAATGTTGAACTCCTCCTCGGCAAGTCCTTCCTGATCATGTTTGAACACTCTGCATTTTACATTCTGGTATATAGTAGATCCTCAATGAATATTTTTAGAGGAAGAGAGTGAGTAAGTAAATGATGAATATATCAAATTACACTAGAGTCCAATTTAATCAGTCAATTTCAAGAGCTCTTCTTTATCTCTTAATCTTTTTGTTAAAGCATTCTGTAAAGAGTTTTATCTCAAAGTTTGGTTATAGCATATTTAAAATGTAATTGAGGATATTATTATAGGCTAACCAGACAATTGCCCATACTCATTACTGCGAAGATTGAAGGACTATTTTGATAAGCAAATAGAATATAGAACTGCATTCAAAATAAAGTCAAATAGAATGACTTCAAGTGCTGTGTTATCACAAAATTTCATTAGACTGCAAACATATTTCCAGTATTCATAAATCCAGTGATGAATTACTGCTAGAACAATATTTTCAAATCCCACTTCTAAAGAAGTATTTTATCAGCTAGAAGGAGGCTAGTTTCTGCTGAATGATTTCATATTTTATGTGTATATTTAGAGGACTAAATTGAGCTTAGCTTTAGTCATGCTTACTTTAAAGAGAAAAAAAAAACAATAATTTTCTTCCAGAAAGGTCCTTCTGGTCATTATCTTTTCCATGTAATTAGTAACCTGTGAGAGTCCTGTTATTTAGTTAGTATTCATCATAATTTCCTGCCCTGAAAAAAAATCTCATACATTAAGTTCCCAATTTTGCACAATGTTTGTTGTATAATGTTCACCAAAAAAATGAGGAAGAAAATTACCTTATGAGGAACAGCTGTACTGTGAGAGTTTTTTGTTTTTTGTTTTGACAACAGAAAATGTTACAGAAATGGAGGCAGTAAGAAATTGGGTAGCCACGAAAGGACAGATAATATTTCATCAAACTAATTTTTTTTTCTAATTTGATAAAGAGAGAGAGTGAGGGAGAGAGCCTAAGCAGGGTTGGGTGTGGAGAGAGGGGCAAAGGGAGAAGCAGACTCCCTGCTGATCAGGAAGCCCATCACAAAGCTCTATCCTAGGACCCTGGGATCATGACCCAAGCAGAAGGCAGACACTTCAAACCAAATTCTGATGGAACAAGTCAAATTACAGTATGCTGGATGTCGTGTGACTTTCCAGTTATCAGAACTGGAAATGGGAGCATCTCAGTATTACTCTCAACTTTAGCAGTGATTTGTGACTTTGTTTGTAAAATGAGAAGAAATGGTTGCTTGCCCTGTAGTATCAAGGCAGCTTAAAGGAACTATGTGAGCTTCTTCTGACAAGTATAAAGCCAACCCTCTTTTGCCCAGAGTGAATTCAGAAGTAGTAGTAGGCTGAGGGACCGCTAAAAACATGGGCCAAAACAGAAATAAACCAATACTATGGCAAACTCCTAAGGGGGAGCCAAGCTCTGGAGGAAATAAATAAGTACTTTACCTTGACATCAGATAATTTTAAAACAAGCTGATTTCAAAAAATAGTTTTGAGGATTATCATCTAGTATTTTCAAATGCATTTTAAACTTTATGTCAAAGATCTAATATCCCATTGAAAAGAAAGCTTATGCATAGGTTATTTGAAATAATGTTCTGAGGAACGCTATTCTTACAGAAATTCACTAGAGGGCAGTATATAGCAAGCGTTATTCCTGATTGCCTGGAATATTGATTTGTTTCAGAGAATATAACCTGAATATCATATTACAGCTTAATTTTTTAAAATGACATACAGTTCTACTGTTTTAAAGTTTAAAAAGATTTCCCACATTAGGTGCCGGGATAAGTCTACGCATTTCCATTTGTTGTGAAGAATGATGGGGTTGATTATATGTTGAAAGCATTTCTGTCTTCCTGACAAATCAAAGTGTGAAGAATTCGTTTCTGTACTCAGTTGAGCAGTGATGCATTTCAATCTGGCTAGACTTTAATTTATACTCTCTACCTTAGGAAAGAAACCAGGTTTCCAGAGACAGCTGTCCTTAATTGCAGTTAGGTCACACTGCCTCACACGCCTTGACCCCAGAACATGGAGTGCAGTGGTCTTGATCCTATCAGCTGCCTGTGTAGCACACGCTTCCTTGAAGAAATGTATTTAATTTGATTTCTGAGAGTAAATGACACATCTGTGAGATAGAGTTTAGAATTCAAATTGCTCATTTAACTGTAAGGAAATACTACAGTTGATGAAAACTAGGCATCTTTTGCTTATAATAATACCTGCCTCCTCACCTATAGTTTCTTCCTTCCTCCCAAAATCCACCCATTCACCATCTTCCATTAACTTACTCAATATTTATTATTCTTTTACAATGTATGTGCCATGTAAGCCCTGAGGTTAAAGGTGAGCATGAAATTTCAGTTCATAAGAACGGATAAACTTTTCTCAGAATATTAGGACATGGTGAGCCTTAGATGTTCCTCAAATAAGAATAGCAGATGTATGTATAGCCTTCTGAACCAGGCAATTGTTCTGAGCTCCTTTAACAATATCTTTGGGAGGTAGGTTCCATCATTATCGTCACCATGACCATCTTCCTCCTCCTTCTCCTCCTCATCACTATCATTATCATCATCATCAACATTCCAATTACTATCACCTCCATGATCATCCCCCTTCTCATCCCCATTTATGGATAGGTACATTAAGTCACAAGAAGATCAAGTCCCTTGCCCGTGGTCATACAGTATGAATGGCAGAGCCAAAATTTGAGACTTGCTCCAGACTCCATGCTCTAAACAGCTGATCAAGCTATACTTCTCCTTCAGAGCAAGAGTTTCAGGTGAAGCAAAAATCAGCTTGGAAAACAGGTAATTTAAGGACGGTGTTTTGCTTTTGTGAAAGAATGTACTAGACAATTAAGGAAATGTTTTATCTAGGCTATTGCAGTAGGGAGAATGTTCATTAATGAATGTCTCAAAGAAGAGGGAGAGAACTTAGTGGGCCAGACAGCCATAAGGAACTCTGAAGCTGTTTCCCTCACTTCCCACCCCTGTGCATTTAATTTAGCTTTTTTCATGTGTGTAGAACAGTGGGCTTCCAAATGGGGGAAATAATGCAAAAAGCTCGACTCAGAAGTATCACCCTCTGCCACATCCTTCCACCCGGTCACTGGGTCATTCCCCTACCCAGATGCCCCTATTTGTGTAGTAAAATGACATCCTGGTGCCCTACCTTGTTTATCCTGTGTTTCTTTATGTAAAGACAAGCAGATGTATGACTCTTTTCTTTAATCTTCCAAATATTACAACCTTGGGGGTAGTCTTTCCATTTTACTGATGACGAAACAGGCTCTTCATCTGGATGGCTACAAACTCTTGTGCCTTGTTAATAACCTGTCTTGAGTGCTCTATAGTTTGGACAAAGCGATTAAAATGCCTAAGTCCCCAAACACGCAGGTTGTGGCATGCAGCTTTTAATCCCAAAGTTTGCCTTTTGGGAAGACTGCGTTTTCATCTGTGTTTTAAGTCCAGGTTATCTTTTCAGACTGGAATTTGCAGTGTTCCTAGCATATCACCAAGTGACACGCTGGATGTGGGACGTGGCTTGGAGGTTTTCTTGTTTTGTTTCTGTTTAATTTAGGTGAAATGCACACAAAATAAAATTAACATTTGCAGCATGTACAATCCAGGGGTATTTATTATGTTTATGATGTTGTGTGACCACTGCCTCTATCTAGTTCCCAAACCTTTTTAGCATCCCCAAAAGAGAACCTGTACTCATGAAGCAGTCCCTTTCCCTCTTCCTTGCTTCCCTTAGTACCTTGAAACCACTGATCTGCTTTCCATCTCTCTAGGAGGTATCTGTTTTGGATCATTCATATAAATGGAATCACATATTGTGTGACCTTTTTGGTTTAACTTCTTTCATTTGGCCCTCCTGTTATCACAGGCCATCCACGTCGTAGCATGTAGCAATACCCCATTCCTTTTTATGGCTGTACAGTATTCCTTTGCATAGACAGACCACATTTTGTTTCTCCACTGGCCATCTGATGGACACCTGGAAGGCTTGGTGGGGCGGGAAGGTGGGGAGAAGAGTAGTCTGTACCCTGACCTGTGCTGTGCTACTTAAGAGCCGTGCGACCATGAACCAGCTACTGACCAGCTTCTGCTTTCCTTTATTTGTTAAATGAAAACTGATAATAACATCTAACTTTTCAAGTGGTTGAAAGATTGAATAAAATAAGTTCATAGTAACATACCTGCCAAATAGCAGGCCCACCTAAATGCTGGCTGTTGTACAGTAGGATCTTATGAGGGGGATGAGTAGGGGGAGAGAAAGCACGAGCTTGTGTTACAGTAGGTTTTTTAGTATGTGTTTGTTCTGTTACGGATGCTCAGGCCTTTATGCTGCTGCTGCTGCTGCTGCTGCTGCTGCTGCTGCTGCTGCTGCTGCTGCTTCTTCTTCTTCTTCTCCTTCTTCTTCACTTTTAACGCCTACATGTTTTCTCTGCTTTGTTGTTTGGTGATTTTTTCGCCCTCCCTCCCCAACAAACTACCCTCACAACCCCTCCCTCCCAAACTCACTGAACACAGGATTTTACATTTAGAAGCAGGGCCCTAGACAGAATGTCTGTAGTGGAATGTTACATAATTCATATTTAGATCTGAAGAGCTCATTATAAAAACCTGACACACTTCAGGAATATTAAATTATTGCAGACTGTGTGGAGCAAAGAAACATTATTGAAGCATCTCACAATTCTAGGTGAGCCTGAATTTAACTGATAGGGTTTCACAGCTTTTACTGAGGGAAAATGATTTCAGTTGTTACATGGTTCCTGGCCCTTGGGGGACTTTAATCTCCTTAATTACAAAGAAACAAATTTCCTAAATAATTTGGAGTTACTTCACAGCATTTTCCCAACCTCTGGCTTTTGGAAAATTAAAGGGGATGCCAAGACCCGGGCTGTGGTAACTTCTCTCCTTACTGTGGCTTCCTTATCAAAGTTTTTATTTGAAATAATGTTGGTTTCCTTTCCTTATGGATATCCAGGTGTTCTTCAGAAATGCACAAGCAGTGTTTTATAACACTTGAACACAGTACCAGTTTGTTGAAGAAGCAGTGTTGGAGATACCCACGGAATAGGGAGAGGTGTTATGTGGTGCTTTATGAAGTTGAAGAGGAAAACACGGCCCAGTTCCCATCCAGTTTTATGTAGGAACTTCTTTAAAAATATATATATATATTTTATTTATTTATTTGACAGAGATCACAAGTAGGCAGAGAGGCAGGCAGAGAGGCAGAGAGAGAGGAGGAAGCAGGCTCCCTGCCGAGGAGCCAAGCAGAGAGCCCAATGCGGGACTTGATTCCAGGGCCCTGGGATCATGACCTGAGCCGAAGTTTAACCCACTGAGCCACCCAGGCACCCCATATGGGAACTTTTAGGAAGCCTTGAAATTGGGTAAAATCTATATATTTCAGCTCATTCTGTTATTTATGTTAGGTACCTGTTGTGTGCAAAACAGCACGATGGAAATATCTTAGATTCTATCTCTTCCTGCCATGTCTTTACAAGGAAAACTTAACCTGCTTTAGTTTCCTCTTCTGTAAAGGGAGAATAAGAGTATGGACCGGAGGTCACTCACTGCCACGTGACATTGAGCTATTAACACAGGAAATGATTGGCACCTCATCTTTTTTAAGCACTTTTTTAAGCACAGGTACTCTTCCAAGCATGTGACATGTGTGGTCACACTTCATTTCCACAATGGCTCCCTGTTACCGCCATTACAGAGATGGAGACACTGAGGCAAGGAGGGGCTGAGTAACTTCCTCAATATCACATTGCATATCGGTGGCTGAAGCTAGGCACCTGGCCAAAAAGCAGATTGTAGCATAAGTAGGGAGAAATCCCATTGAATAGAGATCAGAAAACCTTTCTGCATACAATACTTTGAACTCAACCTTGAAGGGTCAGTAGAATGTCAAGGCAGACACGAGAAGAAAGATTGAAGAGAAAGGTAGCATGCAAGTTACAACTGGAGATGTGAGGAGGCACATCGCCTCCTTACCAGACTTAGATTTCCTTTTCTTAGTTTGGCTGTTTGTTGCCAGTCTTTGTGCCTTTGCACAGCTGATCCTTCTGCCAGAAACAACCGTTCATTCATTTATTATACATGGACTTACTGAGTGCCTGTTGGTCTTCTCTTATCCAGTTAGCATAAGAATCATTCTTTGAGACCCCACAGTATAGGGCTCCTCCTCTGAGAAGGGTTTTTGTTTTTTTTTTTAAGATTTGATTTATTTATTTGACAGACAGAGATCACAAGTAGGCAGAGAGACAGGCAGAGAGAGGGGGAAGAAGCAGGCTTCCTGCTGAGCAGAGAGCCAGATACGGGGCTCAATCCCAGGACCCTGAGATCATGACCTGAGCTGAAGGCAGAGGCTCAACCCACTGAGCCACCCAGGCGTCTCACCTCTGAGAAGTTTTAGTGATTCTTCCAAGTAAAGGAGAGTCCTTGCTCCTTTGTGTCCCAGTATACCTGGTGTCTGCGTGTGTGTGTGTTCTGGTTGTCCCTGGAGGGACAACCCTGCAGTCCCTGCAGTCCCTTACCTGCCTTACATCCTCATTAGACTGAGCACCTGTGAAGACAGGAATAAAGAGTCCGCACTCTTAGCCAGGGTGGCTGCACGGTAGCTGACTCTTGACGTGAATGAGCCGGCATTTGGGCCTGGCCTGTCATAGGTTCTTCGTCACTGGCTGTGGCCATGAGATGATCAGTATTATTAAAAAATTTAATTATGTACATGTAGGGCTTTGTGACTCTGTCATCTCCTGTGGGATGTTGTCTTCTGTCAGGGGGAGAGGTTGGTAAGTGGGGGTGAGGGCTAGTAGCATGGTGCAGCTAGATGGCACAAGGGTGGCAGGGAAGGTTCCCATTTTCTGTGTTTGATTTCATGGACCCCATTCTAGGAAGACAGTTTTGCATTCTCCTTAGTTGTAGCTTTGGTTCCTATCGTTGAGACATCATTCGGGGCCAGCATTGTTTTAAAAAAATAATAATAATCGCTTTTTAACAAATAAATTAACCAAGTATCTTTGGCTAAGGTGAGAATTTCCCTATTATCAGGGCTTCCTATAATTTTACTAATTTTATTGTCTTTTTATTTAAGTATAAACACATAGTGTTCTGTTAGTTTCAGGTGTACAGTAGAGTCACTCAGCTGTTCTCAGGGCTCATCACAGTTAAGTGTACTCTTAATCCCTTCACCTGTTTCACCCATGCCCCCCCAACAGCTCCCCTCTGGTAACCCCTGGTTTGTTCTCTGCAAATTAAAGTGTGTTTGTTTGCCTCTCTTCGTCTTTGTTTTGTTTCTTAAATTCCACATATGTCTTTCTCTGACATAGTTCACCCAGCATTATACCCTCTCACCATTTGTAACAACATGGACGAAGCTAGAATGCACAAAGTCTTCCTATAGTTTTATGTGGCTTTTACATTAGACCTAGTTAAGCCCTCCTTAGTTGTCATGATTAAGAGGTTTGGTTTACTGTTCTTTTTGAGCAGAAACTGGCATTCAGAATCTGCCTTTCTGGATTCAACCATTCTGGGTCTGTGGGATGAGCTCAGAATTGGCTTGCTCAGTTTAAAGAACCATTTCCAGCAGCTTTATCTTCATTTTCTTTAAAAATGGGATAACTAGGGGCGCCTGGGTAGCTCAGTGGGTTAAGCCAGTGCCTTCGGCTCAGGTCATGATCTCAGGGTCCTGGGATCGAATCCCGCATCGGGCTCTCTGCTCAGCAGGGAGCCTGCTTCCCTCTCTCTCTCTCTCTCTCTCTCTGCCTGCCTCTCCATCTACTTGTGATTTCTCTCTGTCAAATAAATAAATAAAATTAAAAAAAAAATAATTGCTCTGGACTGTTTTCAGGATATGTGTTTGAGATCAAACTAATTCGTACAGTTTCATATCCTGCTTTGTTATTTGACATTATATCATAAGTACATTTCTCATATTATTACATGATATTATAGACTAGAGGGGGTGTTTTTTCCCCTTTGGCAAGATTTAGATGGTTCCTGGGGCAGATATTTTATTTCCTAGAAGAGAATACCTGACAGTACAGGTCATTTATCAAGATTGAGAGTGGCATAAAGAAAAGTTTAGAGGCCCTTTAGAATTTCTCACAAAACGTATCACCCGCTTCTTTAACCCAGGCTATTGAAAGGAAGTCAGAGAGTTTCCAACACAAGTCACCCAGGGGCATATTTCACCATAAAATGCATTTCTAGACAGACCCTTTAGGAGACATAACTGGAGTATTCACAATTCAAATAAGGAAGACTTGAACGTAGTAAGAAATAAAGTTGTTTTCTTCATTTCATTTTTATTGGATTGTGTTACTACACATGCAGCTTGTCCAATAGTGCCTATTCCAGGAGTGGAGTTGATGGAGGATGGGAATGTAGATTTTCAGGTCAAGTTACCTGCCATCAAAGGGGGAGAACATCTGCTGTGATTTTGGTTATTTATAAACCCGGCACCAGGCCACCCAGTGGAAGACTGTGAGAGAGGAAGGGTCCCAGGTGAGCAGGTGCAGGAGTCTTTGGGGACAGTGCCCAGGGATTTCAGTCAGCACCACCTAGCAGCCAAGGGTGGTAGAAAGAGCACTCACTTTGGAGCCAGACCTGGTTTTGAATTCTAATTATTTTCCCTCTTACTGTGTAACCAGAGCTGGCCTCTTAGAACCCTGTCTCAATGAGTGTGTGTGTGTGCATGTGTGCAAATAATACTTACCAGAAGGCGGGGCAGGGAGCATTGTGGGTGAAGGTTCAGCGTGGGAGCCACAGCGTGACAGCTACCTGCTTAGCATTAGTTTTTCTGCCCTTTTCCTTCTAAGATCACAGTTCAGCACTGTTTCCTGATCTTCTAGAAACACCTACAAATAAACTTACTCACTTTCCATATATTAGAGTTATGTCCAAGGATCATTAGTTAGCAAAACAATAATGACAATAAAATGCTACCTTACTTGCTCCCTAAAAGATCCAGCCCCGAGCATCAGAGCCCTGATGGGTCTAGGAGAAGTTGGTGGTCTTATGGCACATGCATTTACTTTGGAGCCCCAGCAAGCTGAGTTTTAACCCTGGCTGTGTGCCTTAGTAGCTGTGTGAACTATTTAGAAGTTTCTTTTTTTCTTCTTCTTCATCTTTTTTTTTTAAATCTTTTTATTTTAAAATTTTATTTATTCATTTCAGGGAGAGAGAGAGAGAGCGAGCAAGCAGGGGGAGTGGCAAGCAGAGAGAGAAGCAGGCCCTCCACTGAGCAGGAAGCCCTATTCAGGACTCGATTCTAGGACCCTAGGATCATGACCTGAGCCAAAGGCAGCCGCTTATCTGACTGAACCATCCAGGCATCCCTATAGGGAGATGTCTTAAAAATTTTTGTTAGTTTTGGTTAAGGAAGTGTTTTAGTAATGCCATTGGGGTTCTCATCCTTCACTTGGTCAGTTAGCCCTGGGAACTATCCTATTAACTAGGGTTTACCCCTGAGGAGCTTGTAAAGTGCCATCACATTCATCATCTGATTGGATCCTTGGGACTGGGGTAATTAATTAAAAAAATTCTTATGACACCTGTGGTGCAGAGCTGCTGTTTCCCTGCCTCTGCCTGCTGCTCTTGCCCTACAGTGAGGCTGCCTGCCATCTGTCAAGACCTTAGCCCCGGGCTCCTACCTCAGGCCACTTCCGCTTTTCCAACTTCTGTTTCCTCAGGCACCAGAGGCGCAAATTAGATCTGGGTGACCAAATCTGAAACCTAGAGGAAGCCTTAACGAATGAATGAAGTCCTTTGTCCACAAGGATTTATCCAGCTCCGGTGTGAGCCCTTCCAGAAGTCAGTGTTCTCTGGGGAGAGAGAAGTTTCTGGAAAGGAGACCCTGACTGCAGGCACCTCATGTAGTTGAAGACCTTCCACCTCAGGAGGCCCGTCTGATTTTTTATAGTCTCATCCTTCCTTGAAAAGACCTGTTCTCCGCTTTGCAACTTTGACTCATTCTCATCCTATTACTACTCAAAAGTTAATATTTTATTTTTACCCCACACTCATATTTGTTCCTTAAAATATGGCACATTCCTCATAATAAAAATACTCTTAAATTCTTTTCATGGCTTTTCTGACTTAAAAGCAAGTGAGTTTTCATCTTCATAAACACACTTCATAAACACATCTTCATAAACACTTACTTTCTAGAGTAAGTTCTCTAGAAATGGAGAAACAGAAAGGGTTCTAAGGAATTTACATTTGGAGGCTAGCTGGAGCCTCTTGCTCACAGATGAGCTTCTCGAAAGAAAGACTTGCCACTGGTCACTTCTTTGGATAGTGGCAGAGTCAGGGCTGGAGGCCAGGAATGGCTCCCATGCTTGGTGCTCCTCCAGCTCCTCAGACTACAGACAACTTAACCTACTTGGGATTGCCCTTTTGGTGTGTTTGCTCCCTCTTCTTTACACTGAAGACTCCTGGAAGAGGTCATGCCTTAGAAGCAGATGAACTTAAGTTTGATTTAAGACTTGACACGACGTCTGCTTGAATGTCTCAGGCTAGCTACTCTAACTTTCTAAGGCTCAGCTTCTTCATCCATAAAACAGGGACAAGAGCACCTATCGCAAAGTGTTGTCATGGAGATTACGTGAGTGACTAGACCTACAACACCCAGCACGATTCTCTGTACATAGACCCAGGATGAGGAACTTTCCCTTTCCCTCCAGCGCCCCAGCTCCTCACTAAGCCCCGAGAGGCAGCATGTCTCTTAGTGCTGTACGACATCAGTGAATAGTATAAGGTGCCCTTTCCTCCAGAGGCACCTGGGGGCATCCCTGAGAAGAAGGAACTGGTTCATCTTCCAAGGGATGCTTGTTTCAAGAATAATGGGCAAGGCAGACAGGAAATACAAAGGAGAATGGACTGTGTTGTTAAGCTATATATGTTTATTAATAGCTATCATTTGTATTGTGCTTCCTGTGTGCAAACCATTTTAGATAAATTGTCCACAAGGAGCCCAAATCTTACATCGCCCCATGGAACACATGAGAAAATAACATTCAGAAAGATCAAGAGACTTGCTCTGGGTCATGTGATTTGTCTGCATAAGCTGGAAAGCCCTAGGTCTGCCAGACATTAACGTCTGTGTGGTCTTCCCTGAAAACATGTTCTGGGTTTGCCCTGTGCCTTGATGCTGGAGGCTGGTGGTTCCGACAGAATTACAGGGGGGCTGCATTCTTTTTGGCAGGTGAGGCACAGAAACCGATGAGGCACATCACAGATTTATGGCACCATTCTCTCTTGGCAGGGTTTGGATCTTGGTATGCTAATTGTTCTCTCCTGACTCTGTGATTTGCAAGCTTTGGAAATTCAAAATCCAGGATTTAATTACATGATGACATCAGTTTCTCTGAGGTTGATCCATAAAGCTCTGGGGCTGAAGGGCTTGGAGGGAGGAAATACTGTTTTGGGTCAAGAAGTCCAGTCCTTTATTGTAGGACAGGCTGTCAGATCATATGATGTGTGGTGGGGAGAGAATTCTGTACTCTCTTCGAGCACATGGTCTTGAATTTATTTTAGGACACATCACTCACTGTAGCCATTCCCTGAAGATAAACTCATTTCAGGTTTTATTGGTGACTTAGTTCTGGGCTTCACTTTAACTGGTTCCTTTATAAGAAGTCAGGCTTTCTCCAAGCCCTCCTTCACATCCCTTTCTTCCCTGAATGTGTTGTATAACCCCAGCAGCATACCAAAGAGGATAACCCCCCAAGCAAGCCCTCTGAGTTTTGGTCCCCATGTCTTTGTCACTTGGCCTTCCTTACCCGGAGCCACACCAGGCTTCAGTTTCCAGAACTCACCTCTGTGACATCTGTGTGTCAGCTACTTCTACCTGGGTCATCTTTCTCACCCTGTCTATTCACTTGGCCAACTCATGGTCAGGACCCAACAACCATTTCTCTGAGCCACGATACTTGACGTTTTGGGCTTCATAAGATTCTCAATTAATCGCTGACTGCCAGCCCCTATGACCTCCCAAATGCCTTCCAAAGCTGTCCATGCTCTCTCTCCTCACATCTCCTCTCCCAAGGACAGTCCAGGCTGCCTTCACCTGCCATCTGGATTGTTCTCACGCCCCTCCTAAGGGATTCTCAGGTTTTCAGTCTTTTTCATCTCCAAGCTGTTCGGGACACTTGGAGATCTGATCACGTCTCCCCTCTGCTTCAGACCCTTCAGTGAGCAGCTCCGAGTGCCCCCAGGGTGACATCCACACTGCTTCTCATGGTGTCCCAGAGGCCACACCTGGTCTGATGCCTCCTTATCTCTCTGGTCACATCTCTCCATGCTGTTCTGCAGTAATAGTCCATTCTATGGCACAACTGAATTAATTTCAGTTCCCTGATCATACCATACGATTGTTCTTATTAGGGATTTTGCAAGTCCTGTTTCTTCTCCAAAGAATACATTTTCCTTTATTTCTTTTCAGAGCTTACTCCACATATCCTTTAGTTTCAAGTTCAGTATTACTGTCCTCGGAAATGTTTTGGAGTCCCATTATAGCCCACACCCCTGACCCCCAGCTGCAGGTCATGACTCTTTTGTGTGCTCTCAGATGTCTCATGTTGCTCACTGTTAAATATTTTTAGTCGTCTTTTTGTTCCTCTATGTCACTCATTAGGCTGGGAGCCCTGTGACAGCAGGGACCGTGCCTGTCTTGTTAATAACCATGTCACTTCTACCACTGAGCACGGTGCTGAGAGATGTAGGTATGCAGCAATGTGGGCGAATGAATAAGCAGGTGAATGAATGAATTTATGACAGAGATAAGCCTCCTTCAGCTGGATTTGTGAAGGATTCCCTAGCACCCTGCACGTACTCAAATCACCACACTTGCCATGGTTCTCCTATCAGTTTTGGCTTATTTTTCTGTCTCTACCATTAGCCCTGAGTTCCTAGCACAGCACTCAGAACATGGTGAGTACATGTTGAATTGGTGATCACGTGGTGGGGCTGGGTTAGGGGGATGATCTGCACAAGGAGAAAGAAAATGACAAAACACAAGCATATCCCGGAAGTGCTGGCTCTTGAGATTCTTATTATGTCGCCTTGAAAATTCCTACCACTCTGTGAACTACTTCTCCTTTTGTGATGTGTGTCCTGTCACGTCTGGTGCCATAATTTAGTGTGATGTGAGCCATATTGGTAGTAAAGCTATACGATTTGCCATATTAGTTCATCCCACTGCTTCATTAAGCTCAGTATGCTGCCCTTGGCCATGGCTGGGCTTGAATTTTGATGTTGGGAAGAACAAAGCCCTTTACATTATCCCTCCAAGTCCCGTGAGTCAGGTAAGGGCACATGTGGAGCTGGAGATTGTTCATCTTTGCAGATAATCAGCACATGCCCTGGAGCTTGGGGTTTTCTTATCCGCATGGTTTGCTGAGTGAACAGACGATGTTCCAAGGTGTGCTAGGATTTCAGCAACCCCCTCCTATTTCTGTAAAGCCTCTGGGTTGGTCAGAGTGCGTATGTTGCAGGATTGAACAATTCTGCACAACCCATCAAGAGAGTACATGGAGATAAAAGACAGAGAAAAGGATGAATACCCAACTTTTGTAGCAACATGGACGGGACTCGAAGAGATTATGCTGAGTGAAATAAGTCAAGCAGAGAGAGTCAATTATCTTATGGTTTCACTTATTTGTGGAGCATAACAAAAAGCATGGAGGACATGGGGAGTTAGAGAGGAGAAGGAAGTTGGGATAAATTGGAAGGGGAAGTGAATCATGAGAGACTATGGACTCTGAAAAACAATCTGAGGGGTTTGAAGTGGTGGGGGGGTGGGACGTTGGGGTACCAGGTGGTGGGTATTATAGAGGGCACGGATTGCATGGAGCACTGGGTGTGGTGAAAAAATAATGAATACTGTTATGCTGAAAATAAATAAATTAATTTTAAAAGAACAATTATATATTCCTGATACAGAGTTTTAAAATGCAGAATGGAAGGAAATATCACATATTATTTATACAATTTGAAAAATACTCCCCTGAAAATTCTGCCAATAAAGCTTGCATTAGATGTTAAAAAAAAAAAAATACAGAGGAGAAGTTTGCTGGGGGTGAAATGTTGTTTCATTTAAGCTTGAAAACAATCTTTGGACAAGTGTCCCCATGTTAGAGGAGAGGTGACTGAGGCTCAGAGAGATGAACAGCTTGCCTGAAGTCCATGCAACGAGGAGGTAAAGAAACCCATTTGTGGCTAGTTCGCTCTGATCCCAGGTCCTGTCTACATGCTTCACACTAGACTAAGCTACTCCCTACTGAACAATGTGTCTTCTTAGCAAATATCAGTAAGGCTTACACTGAAAGACATCATCTGGCAGAGTCCAGCAGAAACACTCTTAGGTTGCCATGGCCATACCGAGAGGAAGGAAGGAGGGCAGAATATGTGATACAATAAGGAGGGGAGTTGGAAAGGTAGAGGAAAGGCAGAATATGTGATACAATAAGGAGGGGAGTTGGAAAGGCAGAGGAAGGTCTTCACTCCCCTCCTCTGGCAGGTGGGAGGTTGCCATACACAAGGGTTCCCGGTGATTGACTAGGAACATTTCCCTTTCTAAGGAGAATGCCAGTTATTCTGTGTTTTCCAGATATAAAAAGGTAAAGACTAGGTGAACTTGAGGGACTTTGTGTGCATTCATTAGAATGCAATTCTAGCTCATAATTGGGAACAAGCACTCCAATTTTGCAAATGCCTCCAAATCGATGAGTTGTCCCATTAACCCATTTCACCTCCCAGTGGGCTTCCCTGCATCAGAAATAATCATGACAACGCTGGTGAGGAAGGTAGCTACTGCCTGTCCGCAGTTAGAAATTGTCAGGCATTGCATTTGAACGCTTACATGTATTTTCTCCTGAACAAGACCCTGAGGGAGCTCCTCTATTTAAAACTCCAAGTTTACAGAGAAGGAAATGGAAATTAAGGAGGCAGGACAGAGTTCATGGCATTACTCCTGACCTTATACTCTGAAGAGACCTGTAGTTTTGCCTCTCTCATGCATCCAACAGGCATCACATGTGCCTTTTGTGCATGTGGACCTTCTGAACACATTGACTTGGTTGGCCCTTCCTGCACATGCATGAGTTTTTTCCAGCTCATTTTCTTCTCTCTCCCTGGGGGGGGGGGAATCACCCTAATCTCTTAGCTCACTGCCAAGGCCTGCCTCATCCTCTGAGACCCAGCTCAGAGAGCACGTCCATGAAGCTCTTTCTCAGCATTCTCTTTCCCCATGAAGCCTTCATTCCTCCTATGATTTTCAGCATGTTGGCTTTTTACAAAATTTTTCACCCAGAGAAAGCCTTTCTGTCTTTCTTCCATCAACCCGAAATGCACTTAAATACCTCTCTTCCTTACTGGATTGTGTTGTTAAGTAGAGACGTGATGGGAGGGACTGTTGTCTTGGGCATCGTTGTGCCCTCTCAGAGCTGGGATGAGAATTTACTGAAGAGTTGTTAGTGTGCAAGATGGGAAATGACATTAATTGCCCAACTACTCAGTGCAAACAGAAAGTACGGTCAACAAAGAGTTGATGAGGTCGGTAAAACTCCTATTTTACAAGATGAGGAAACATACTCAACTTAGTTCAGAATATGTCCAAGGTCACCCATCACATGAGTTTTTAAACTTTGCTCTCAGTGATCCAAAGCCCAGACCCTTTATGCCATATGCCATATTCGCTGTTTCCCAGCAGTGGTTGTCAAATAAAACCTCAGTGAAAAGCTCAGTTCCTGGGAGTCTGTGTCCTGTTGGTATGTGGCAGAAAGATTTGCAATTTACTATTTTTTACAAAGAAAGAATTTATATATCATCATTGTAGATTCACTTCCCTTGGATTGGGGACTGTCATCACTTGAGTTTTTTGGTTCCCCTGACTGGTGATACCACTCTAGGGAGAGCTTGCATTCCGATTATTAAACCAGAGGCAGGAAAAGCCACACAGGAACTCTCTACACTGGAAGGAGCCCAGCAGATGATGAATAGCAGACCTGAATCTTATCATGTATTTCAGGATGATGTATGGGACTGTTGGAAACTGTCTTTGACAAATGTGCACGGGAAGGGGAATTATCTCCAACAATGAAAAATGTTCTTATTATGTGATCCTAAAAAGGATCAGGACCCCTATCATTGGGAAAATGATCATCCCCGTATCCCTTATTAACAGCGATATGGAAGCATGTGCTAAAGACATTGGACATTGGGCTGAAGCTGTGATGGATAACTGTGAGTGCTGGATCACGTTGGACTTATGAAAGGTAGTGTTATGCTTGATAGCAGGTGGGAAATGTGCAACTCGCTAAGGTCGCTTTTAGCCCTTGCTTCGTGAGGCTCTGTAGGACTTGTTCCTGCTATCTTAGCCAAGTACCCAGCGGCTTTTGGTCAGGCCCAAAGCTATGAATCAAGAGTAGGAGGTATGCAATACACATTTGTAGGAAATAAAGCCATTTCCATAAGGAGGAGAAGACAGGCATTTTAAATATTTAATCTTACTTTATTTTCACATTTCACATGCTTATGTGGAAACCTGGAGTCATAGAGATTCACCAGCCTCCCTGAGGCTAGAAACCAGCAGAGTGCAGATTTGAACCTGAACAGTTTAATTTCAAAGTCTATATGCTTTGCAGACCATGGTAGTTTTCAATAAATAAGCTCCTGGTTGGAGTTCAGAATAATAGAAATAGAAACAACCGAATGTGTATGTGAAGTGCGTACTGCAGGCCCTGGCACAGGGTAGATGTTGAAGAGATGCGAGTCTTCCTGCCTTTCCTCCTTCCCTCTTTCCCTCCTTCTTTCCTTCATTCCATTTTTGAGTGTTTGAGTGTTTTCCAAAACCAGGCAGAGTGTTGGCCACAGAAGATTATAAACAAGTCCTGGGCTTAGGGAACTTGAGATCTCTCCCAAAGACAGACAACTAAGAAGCAATTAGAGTTCATTACAGTAAGTTGAAATCCCAGAGCAGAGATAAGCAACCACCCAAGGGCCTCCTGGAGGTTGTGCCATTTAAATAAAGATTCTTGGAGTGCAGATTTATTACTTTTTTCAGTTCAATGGGTGCTTTGTGAAATGTCTTCTATTATTATAGACACTGTCTACCCATTAGATTTAAATCCCTAGTTGTGGAAAATAAATCCTACATTGTCCTCTAGTTAAAGGAAGATCAACAGATCAGAAATCTTGCTGGGCTAGCTACAGGCTCCCCCTGACTTGACTTCTAGAGTAAAAGGCCTCTCAAGTTGTACACATATTTTATTCATTTCCTATTACATGTAGGATCAGGAACATATGTGCTTAATGTGTTCATTAAGCATTTGTAGAATAATCGAGTAGCCTATATTAGATAGGTAATTCTTTGGCCTTTGGCCTGCATTTTTCTAGAATTTATATTTCATTAGTTTTCCTTTGATGTTTTAAAGTAATGATTACTCTAGCTTCTTCTCCTGCTCTCAAAGTTATAGATTACAAATAGATTTTTGTGTCATTTGCGATTTAATGGCTGCTTGAAGCACTGTGTGGGGGTTTCTGAAGTCATACCCTGGCTCTGAGCAAGAACTGTTAACATTCAGGCATATTTTCTTTCAATCTTTTATTTACTTTGTTTTTTATGCACATGAGTGTGTGTACACAAACATGCAAACACATGCATTCTACTACAACGATCCTACTGGATATTTAATTCTGCATTACTTTTCCACTAAACCTTACCATCTAAGCTGTTCTCATGTCATTATAAATTGTGCAATTATCAAATTATAATAAGGGAGGCGATCTCATTTCCCTGAGCTTTTACTCACAAGCCCTGCTTCCAGACCCTTATGTCATTGTTGAGTTTTTTTCAGTGGTTCATTCCTAAATTTGTCAGATCTCACTTGAGCTGTGGCACACAGAATTGATTTCAGTGGTTGATGATTCATTTTTCTCTTTTCACCCTTGGACTGATGCAAATGTTTGTCTTCAATATTTGTAGCTGAGGGATGATGCTAACTTGTTTCCCCACAGCAAGAAGAAAAGGAGACCTTGGGAGTGGGCTCCCCTCTACGGGTGTGTCCCCAGCAGGGGCTGCCACTCCAGGAAAGCCTTGAAATCAGATTTGCCAATGGATGCCTCTGGATGCCAGTGATTCTTGCAGTTCACCTCTTTTAACCTCAGCTTTATCAACTTTAATATGTTGTCCTGGTGCCTTGATTTTTTGGCTCATCTGTTTTAATGTGATGAAATGTAAAGATGGAGCTCAATCACAGCGACTGTAGGGGTTTTCAGCTGATCGCCTATCCTCCGTCTGTTAAGGATTCGAATTTTAAGCAGCCAAAAATACATTTTCCTGGTATCTGTCATCAAGTGATTAGTGCAACTATTTAGTTCTGGTCATCTTTCCTATTCTTGGTAGATTTGTTTTCTCTTCTTAGAATTCTACTGCTGCCCTCTCTGTCTGGGAGACTGGAGCTGTCATTTAAACATTGCTTATTAGGATTCCAGTATTTGTCTCTCATATACAGTCAGCTAAATCAAAAAGTCATACAGCGTTTTTAAATTGCAAATTTAAATGACAATTTATAGACCAGGTCCGCTGGAAATTTTCTGTCCGTGGCATCCATCACTGCTTTTGTGTACATAGTTTTATGCTCCTCTCTTTCTCTCTCTTTTTATCTTCTTGAGAGCACAGCACACATATCCATCAGAAGGATCAGAACTGCTTGCAATCCAATAAAAATGCAATAAAGATCTTGAAAGGAAATGAAGACAGACACTGTATCCCAGACCTTCCTTAGATACTCCTTCTGTTCCTCCTTCCCCCTACCCCTTCCTCTTGAAGAGGAAACTTTCATTAGTCACTTTTTTAAAAAAGTATTGAAGCTCCTGGTTTAGTTTCAAATAAAATAAACATTCACCAAAGGCCTGAAAAAACGCCAAATATTGTTACCTCAATTAATTTGCATGATAAACCAATGATAATGGCACTATTATTAAGAATGGTGTCATAGCTGATATTTACTGAGCACTTACTATGTACCAGGCACCGTTCTATGTGTTTCCGGTGCTGTTACTCACTTAAGGTAATAAGATGTTGATTTCTAAAAGAGAAGACTGAAATGCATGGGAGCCGGCTTTCCCAGGGCCCAAAACTTGACTGACTGGTGGAGCTCCAGCTTCTGATGGAGAACTCTGTCCACCACACTAGCTTCTATCTTTATCTTCAGTGAGAAAACTTGGGGCCTGCTTAGTATCTCTATTTTGTAAGAATGACAGATTGAAAAGTCATCACACCATGCTTTACTGAGTTTTAATTTTTAACAGATTGGGTTAGAAGTGGGGAAGGGGGCGGTAAACCTTAAAATCATCTTCTACCGGTCCATTTTCCCTGGGATCAGAGTAGATTGGCAAAACATTATGATCTTCCATTTCAGAGCTGAAGGATTATCCATCTCGATGGGGGAAATCATCTCTAAAATCCTTCTGAAACCAGCTGCTGCAGAGGTTGGTATATTTCAGAAAATGTCTGCGGTACCCAGTAACTTCGGTGATGAAAATGAACAGAGTCAAGTCTGCATCTGGAGGCCCATATTGAGTATATGCTCCCCACCCCCCACATCCCTGCTGTGTCCTGTGTCTCCTCTTGTAACAGAACCAGGAGGTCTGCCTTTCAGCCTGTGCTCACCAGGCTCCAAAGTCAGCAGCAGTTAGGGTTGTCAGGGTTGGTGGGGTTCCAGTCAGACAGAGGAGGTGATGATAGGAAGAGATGAAAGGACTTTGTCTTGCCTATGAGAAGACATGGGGAAGGAGCCAGAGTAGGCTAGGGGAGCCATCAGACCAGAGTGCAGGTTTGGTCCTGAGTGGAAGAGGGAAGGAGGGAGGGAGGGAGGGAGGGAGGGAAGGAAGGAAGGAAGGGAGGAAGGAAGGAAGGAAGGAAGGAAGGAAGGAAGGAAGGAAGGAAGGAAAAGTAGAAGGAACATCTCAGACTTCAGTAAGGTCATTGTGGAGTCCTTGAGCCAGAGTCACGCATCAGAAGAGGCCCCACCTCCTGGGAATAGGCCTACTTGAGTATCCCTGCCTGCTCCATCATTGGCTGGGAGCAGCCTGTAGGAAACACAGTCTTGCCGTAGACATGGAATGGATTTATGAGTGCAGGAGTTGGGGCTCTTTCCCTTCTTTGCAGCTAGAAGTCTACCAGATGCATTCTCATTCCAACCCCCCCACACACACACTCCACACCAAACTGATAGTCAAGGTACCTAAGTCATTCAGCCCTTCTGACTTCTTCAGTTAGGTGGTGTGATGAGCAGTTCAGATTCGTCCCCCGTGTTACCCCATATTGGACACATGTGGGTTTAAAGGAGGTGCTGATTGAGATTGCAGCCCTGGATTCTCTGGCCAGTTTATACAGCAGTCCTCAGAACATTTTGTCCTTTCACAGCCTGTGAGGCCTGAAAAGAGGGGATTGAAAGCAGCTGTTGGGTTGGTAGCCTGAGAAGGAAGCCCTCTTTGTACCTGGTGATATCCCCACACCTCTTTTTGTGTCACAGGCAAAAGGGGAATGTCCATCCCCTCATGCTGCTGCATCCCCACCAATGTGAGAAAGGCCAAAGTGCCATTTCTGGAACATCTTCCTGATGGCCAGCATGCATAGGGTCTTATTTGAGTAGATTCCATGAAAATGACCAGTAAGGCCCATATTCTTTGGAGCATAGCCTAGTGATTGTGTCACTGTCTTCAGAATTCCAAACTGACCCATCACAGCTCTACCATTTATCAATGGCAGTTACCATGGGAACTTCAAGTCCTATAAGTCTTCATTTCCTTACCTGTAGAATGGAAGTGATGGGACTGATCTCTAAGGGTGAGAATGCAGACGAGATGTAGTCATCTGTATAAGGGCTCCAGATGGTGTTAGACATACTGTACTAGCTGCTGCCCTTCTGACTATGGGAGAACCAAAGTCCATGTATTATGGCTGGTTCCTGGAACCTTAAGGCTCATGGGAGGTGGGCTGGATGAGCCCATGTGCATGCATCCACCCCTGCCTAGCTCTGTGCTATAGGTGATGGAGGATGAGTGGGGGCACTGCACCTGCCCCTTTCATGCCTTCTGGAAGGTTACAGCTTAGCACTCAGTGTTACTCGTTGGCCCTCAAGCATTCTGTGCTACTTTATGCTTCCCTGCTCAACCTTCACATTGGCCTTCCTCCAGAATAATTTGTTGCTTGGAGCAGACCCCACTCATAAAAGAGGCAATCTGGAAGGCTGGGCATTCTGAGAGCCTTGAGCAGAGCTCTGAAAAGCCAGGCACTCACATATCTTCCTCTCATCTCTCCAGAGCTACTTTGCTTTTTCCAGACTGGCTTCTTGTTTCTCCCTCTCTGCAGTCAGGCTCACCTTGGTCACTGTGCTGCTCATGGCCAGCTTTACTGGCTTCTGCATTCAAAATCTCAATGAAGACTGAGTTGCAGGGTCCCCATTCCAGATCTTGGGCAGGGAAAATCTGTAGGCTCATCCCCCCTGACAGTGGGCTGTTCAAGAATTAGAGACCTATGACGGACAGTAGGTGCTAGAGCCCAAGCTATGAGCAGTGGGAGGGGATCACTATGCAAAGTAGTGAAGTGTGGTCTGAACAGACACAACCACCAAGAAGATTAAGATTAGATGTTACTTCCTCCAGGAAGTCTTCCTCGACCCATCTGAACAAGGATAGATCGGCCCTCTCCTGGGATGTTCTGATTCTGGGCACTGGCCTCTGTTGTGCTCTACTTCCCTTAGCCCTACATCTGTCTTCAAACCCGGTGGTGCATCCTGAAGGTAGGGATGGGATCTACTTGGTCTTTTCAGACACTGCCAGTGTCCAAAATGCCTGCCACCAAGCAGGTACTCCATAAATAGTTTGGAGACCTAAGTATCATCTGGGAAACTGACAAATAATTGTACTGCAGAAGAAGTACTTCCCAGTAACAGCACGAAGCATCTGCTTTGGCAGAAAAACAGTTGTCCTCTCTGCCCCACCCTCATGCCCGCCTCCAAGGTGCAGTAAACATCCACGGGACAGAAGCAGGGCTCCGGTGACTGCCTTTCATGTCATGCTCTCTGTCTTTGATCCTGATCTCCTTTAGGTATTGAATCCTGAAGAGCCTGCTGCAGCTCCCCACGGAACAGCCATCCGGCATCCCATGTATTAATGCCAACTAGCATTATGCTAAGTGCTTACTTAGCCCAGTGTCTGGCACATAGTAAGTAGTTGTTCTTTTATTATTGACGGAGTACTTTAAATAAAGTGCTGCATACCCACATCTCAGTGCCTTCATTTATACAATGAAAATGCTTCTCTGTGCTGTACGGGTTTGTATGAGGAATAATTTGATACTGTGAACAGAGCACAGCCAGGTCTGGGCTCAGGGCTCCATAGATGAGAGGTGATGCCAGCCCCATCAGGAGAAGGCTCAATGGGCTCAGGCAGTGACCGCCCCCCCCCCCCCAGCTCCCAGAGCCATGCACAGGAGGAAGGGGACAGGTTTGGAGAGGGGCTCTTCTGTAGCTCCATTTGCATGGTTAGACACACAGGGCTCTGGTCTTTTGCCTTTCACCTTGAAAAAACTCAGGCTTTTCAAAGAGATTCTAGACTATATTATCAGACTTTCACCTAGCACGCTGTTCTTTTCAGCAGACTGACTTTTATAATTCTCATGACCAAATGCCAACCCTTCTTTACCCAAACCCCCTTAATCCTTTGACCTTGTCTCAGTCACAAGAAATGATTGTCTGCTACATCTTGCCATACATGATTTAGGGAGGATTACTGACCAACCGCAGTCCATCCTTCACCTTCCCCTCCCCCACCAGCCATCATTTCCTCCTGTGAAATCCTCCTAGGGGCCCCAGACCCCAGGAAATATGCTTGGAAAGAAAAGAGCTAGGCAGGGCAGCTGGGGCAGAGGCACAAAGCATCTCAGGGTAAGAGGTTGAAGGGAACATTCCAGAGGAAGGGAGGACAGGTGTGAGTGTGGACATACTGTTTTGTCAAGTGAAAGAAAGCCTGTTCTTGTGGCTCAAGGTAAGCAGATGTTCACCCTGGCCTCGTCACCCTGTCACCCTGCATGTCATTTGGCATGACTCTCCAGTGAGGTCTCTGAGGAGGCGGGCCTGCCACAACAACTCCTGGGTGCTCTTCCAGAACAGAACAACAGGACCTGTGTGGGTTGCCTGTAGTCACAGGGTGAGCGACGGCCTCTTCCAAGACTAGACCCTAGCTGCCAACAGCAGATCCGCTCAGCAAGACACAGGGCTAAAACGTTCAGTCCGGTCCGGTTCTGTGCCTGTTGCTGTCAGAGTCATTCTCTACCTGGACACGGCAGAGTGTCCTCTGTTACCCAGGGAGCTGTGCCTTGCAATCCCATTCTCCCCTAGGCTCTCCTGACATTGGGCATCAGGCAGGGCTCAGCCCGTGGGAGGCACTGTGGAGGGCTTGGGAAAAGTGGGACAAAGGGGGATGTGGGGGACTCTTCTCTTCCTCCCTCTCCTTCTGGTTGTGGTTCTGGCAGTAGCTACATCCTGGGGATCCAGGTCCTGCAGGATGGCTCTTGTCTTGACGGCTGCAACCCTCCAGGACAACCTTGCGTCATTCCAGCCACCTCTCCACAGTCCTGTCTCTCTGCTCTGGGGACTGCACCTCCTCCTTTTGTGGGTCTGTTCCCAGGGCTGGTGGCAGCTTCCTGCACTCACTAATCCTTGGATCACTTCCTTTTCCCCTGGCTTTTCAGCTCTTCCAACACCATTGTAAGGGTTCCCTGCACTAAATTCCCTCTTGGAATAGCTGGCAAGGGCTCACTTTGTCTGATGGGTCCTTGACTGATCCTTTGTTTGAAAACTGGCTCCCCTATTATGTGAGAACTAGAACTTTGGACCAGCTTCTTAACCTGCAGAGCCTCTTCAGTCTCCTATGAAAGAGATTTTAGATTTAGAGGTTATGTGTGTATAGAAGCTAACTGAGGGCTTGGCGCATTGTAGGTGTTTAATGAGTGGTAACTCTTATTCCAAGTCACTGAGGAAGAGAGTAAGGCCCTGTCAGGAAGGAAGCTGGCCTTTTAATTTTCAACTCCTAGCAGGATGCCCCACATTTAATAAAGTAAGTAAACTTAATAAAGATATATATATACATATATATGTGTGTGTGTGTATAGAGAGAGACATTAGAGTGCCTCCATGGACTAGTTTCCTGAGGGTGCTATAACACATTACCACAAACTTGGTGACCAAAAACAAAACCGGAAGGTTGCCTGGGTGGCTTAGGTAGTAACATCTGCCTTCAGCTCAGGGCATGATCCCAGGCTCCTGAGATTGAGTCGTGTGTCTGGCTTCTTGCTCAGTGGGGACTCCGCTCTCTCTCGCTCTCTCTCGTCCTGCTGCTCCCTCTGGTTGTGCTGTTTCTGTCTCTGACAAATAAAATCTTAAAACAAAACAAAACAAAAACCAGAAATCCACTCTCTCACAGTTCTCACATTCTCTCTGAAAGTCCAAAATTTAGGTGGGTCAGCAGGGCTGCTCCCCCTGTGAAAGCTCCAGAGGAGAATCCTTGTCTTTCCTCTTCCAGCTTCTCATGGTTGCTAGTTGGTGCTTTTGGTCTGTGGTCACGTCTCTCTCTGCCAGTCTCCTCATCTCCCTGAGTGTGGGTCTTTCTGTCTTCAAATAGCATTCTCTTCTGTGTGTCTCTTGTAAGGACGCTTGTTACTAGATTTTCCTTAACTTATTTATGTCTCAAAGATCTCCCCCCCCCCCCAAATATGGCCATACTCACAGGATCCATGGATAAGGATACAACAGTATCTTTTCAGGGCTACTGTTTAGCCCACTCGAGTATCTCAAGGGCTGATGGTGATGTGACCGACAACAGCTCTCATGGGCTGGTACCCATGCCCTAAGTTTACTTTAGAACAAGTCTACTTTGTGTGGTTAGGGGGATCATTGAAATCATATGCCCGCAGAAGCTTATTTTATTAACATTTACAAGGTATTGATACATATTACTCATTGTTTATTTGAACATTTTTCATTCACTATTCATTCCTGTGAACAACAGTTTATTAGAGTATCTATCTATAATAGGCCAGTCACTAGGCAGGCCCTGAGGATTTAATTAGATAGATAGATGAATGGATGGAAGGATAGATTTCTTGAGACATGAACTGGATATGAAGATAAACGGGGAATCTACTATAGTCCAGTGTGACCAGGCCTTCAGTGGATATATTTGCCCAAGATTAGAAGAGCCAGAAATGTGCCCAGGAGATTAGAGGAAGCTTCACAGAAGAGGTACCATGCAAGCTAGATCATACGAGTTGAAAGGAGTTTATTTATTTTTTTATATAGATTTTATTTATTTATTTGACAGACAGAAATCACAGATAGGCAGAGAGGCAGGCAGAGAGAGAGGAAGCAGGCTTCCCACTGAGCAGAGAGCCTGATGATGCAGGGCTCGATCCCAGGACCATGGGATCATGACCTGAGACAAAGGCAGAGGCTTTAACCCACTGAGCCACCCAGCCGCCCCTGAAAGGAGTTTATTAAACAAGAGGAAGACATGCAGGCAACACCTGAGATGCTCCATGTATTCAAGCATAAGAGATTGTAGTGTTTTGGAAGAATGGTGAGAAAGTTAGTGTCCTGGAGCTGCAGGGTTCTCATAAGGAAGCAGTGGAAGTGAGACAGCTGTAGGAACCAGAAGCCAGCTTTTATTTAATACCCACAAAGGGGAAAATCGTATTAATCCCATTTTACTGGGAAATGAAGAGAAATTAGCATCACATACCTAGTTAAAAGGGGGACTTGTGCCCCGTTTTCTGCCTTCCCTTGTATCAGAGAGCAGCAGGCAGATATCCCTCAGTGTTCTTCTCCCGTGGTCTGCATGTTCTCCTTTGCTTGTGTCTTATTCCTCCAATATTGGGAGCCCTTTGATTTCTAGGAGGCCTGCCTTGTGCCTAGCATGTGCCCGTGGCCTGCCTTATACCTGGCGCCCCACAGGCATCGAGGAAATCTTTGCTAACTGAGTTTTATCACAGGAGAAATCCTGGATCAAGCAGGAGAGCCGGATAAAATTCTTCCTGAAGTCCTCTCTGACCTCAAGCTTCCAGACTGAGCTTGCTTTCATGGGAGGCTGAGATTTTCTTCTGGAGTCAAAATACATGGATACCGCCCGAAACCTATTGTTACTTATTTCTCTGGGGGCAGGGACGTATTTCCACACACAGCCCGCTCTCCATCTGTCACATGCTTTTTTATTGGTTTACACGATTACATCTATTTACGTTTGCCATTCACATGAATGCTGCTTTTTCATAATTCATAGAAACGTCGCACAAACTTAATCTGCAGTGAGAACTCAAACTTGACTAAAGCCAAGCGCCCTACCTGCGAATGTCTTTGTTCCTGATAGCATATCCTTTGGAGCCCTTTTCGGTGTCACATAGGTTCCAAATTCTCCTTTAAGGAGAGCCAGATTGAGGAAATCACTAATCTCTGACAGTTGTATAGATATAATTAAAGATGTACAAATTTAAAAATACCTGCTATCTCAAATTACTCTCTAAAAGAACAGGGAGGGGAGAGAGAGAGTTCTATTTAAAATGTCAGATACAGATGCATTAGGCCGGGTAGTCAAAGCACTGTATGTCTGTCACTCATGAAAACTGGCCATTAGGTCCATAAGTAGATTTTACAGGCTTCCACACAAGAACACATCCCACACATTTCAGCCACATAAAGATGAGGAGCCTGGATGGCAGCCGCTGACTCACTGGAAGGGAGCAGCCATTGGGAGGTGATAGTGAATGAGATGTTTGGAGTAAATCCACTGCACCTGGAGGCTGGATGTGGGGCTCAGGGAAGGGAGCACTCAGCAAGGTGGGAGAAGGGCGTAGCATTCCATCACAGCTCTGCCACGCAGCATCTACCTGAACTCTGGCCAGTCTCCTCATCTCCCTGAGTGTGGGTCCGTTTCCCCATCTGCAAAATGAAATAAGTAACAATCGTCTCAGCTGTTTCTACTTGCATGGGTGGTTGGGGGAGCAGATGAGGTTTACATACGTAAGCTGTTGATCTGTTGCTTGACATAGTCAAATGTATACCAGGAAGAGACAGCGCAGGTGATCGGAAAGCACGTTAAGAGTGCATCAGTGAGTGGTTTAGGCCTCTGCCTTTGGCCCAGGTCATGATTTCAGGATCCTGGGATCGAGCCCCACATTGGGTTCTCTGCTCAGCGGGGAGCCTGCTTTCCCCCTCTCTCTCTGCCTGCCTCTCTGCCTACTTGTGATCTGTCAAATGGGTAAATAAAATCTTTAAAAAAAAAAAAAAAAGACTGCATCAGGGAAGCACACAGAAAATGCCTGAGAGTAAAGCTGGACTTGGCCTCAGCTTTGATAGCGGGAAATCCAGCCAGGTGAGCAAGAGCCTGGGAGGTGGTGGGGACAGGGCTGGGAGGTAGATCCATTGTAAGACCTGCTCTCAAGATCTGAGCTCCATGCTTTGGGGTCCTCACTCTCTAGATTGAACCCTATTCAAGCACTTGGCATCTCTGATCCTCAGTCTCCCTCTCCACAAAATAGGTAAGATGATTCTATAATTACTTTCCCCACAGGACTGATGCAACATCAGCTAAAATCACATTTAAGTGTATGGAAATGGTGGTGTCAGCGTGAAGTTTATGATTGAAAATATCATGATCCCTTTGGAAAGGATCAGAGAGGCAGGTCTGGGTACCCATCCTCTCTTCTATTATTCATTCATTCATCCACTTACCTTATTCCATATTCCTTTTCAATTTACTTATTTCCTATGCTTCTTGTTTATTATTTGTCTTTCATCGATGGCATGTTCCAGGTAGGCAGAAATTTTGGGGTCTGTTCTGATCATTGAAATGTCCTAAGTGTCCAGAAGAGCTCCCATCACCTAGTAGGTGAACAATAGATATTTGGTGAGTTAGGTATGTTGTGGTTTAGGCATTATAATGGGAACAGGTACTGTGGTACCGAGGAAAGACTCTTTTCTTCAAAAAGTTCATAGTTTGTTTGGGGGTTTAGAGGGGAGACATAGGAACCGATGGGTCTAATGTAAAATGTTAAACACAGAGTGATATGTAGAGAAGTATGCTCCCCAGCTCTTTTATAATGTATGAAGAGGGTTTTCTCCCAGGTGGGGATTAGCCAGGGTTGGTGCACTCAGGGAGCTGGTGTTCCTGGTAGCTACAGTTGGCCCCTGGAGGTATAGGGCAGTAATCATAGTATTGGAATGAAGCACACTTGAGTTTGAACACAGACCCTACCACCATCACACAGCTGTGATCTTGAGTAAGTAATCACTCTGAGTCCCCCTTCCTTCTCCTGAAAAGCTTTGTGAAGATTCAGTAAGAAAAAAAAAATGTAACAAAAACCATGGACACAAAAGCCGGCTCTTCTTGAATGGCTTCCAGTCCACCCACCATTCCTTTGCCTTTCTCTCCAAACCTGAAAGAAATACAGCTTTTCCAGGTATTTCATTTGTGAGATAGTTTTTTTTTCTCGGTCTCTCATATTACCAGTGAGGTCTAGCATCTTTTTTCCTTCTCCTACTGTGGCTGTTCCCACCATCCCTACTTCTCCTAGAACACCCCCACCATGGCCACTGTCGCTCCTGTGCCTTCCCTGTCCTCAGCTTCCCCTGGGAGCAGCCCCGCGCCCTTCTATGATTACCACCTCCTGTCCCTGCCACGATCAGCCCTTGTTAATGAGCACTTAACTAGTTAGGCATTGCACAAAGCATTTTGTATTAATCATTTAATCATCACAACACTTGAGGAAAAAAGGTGTTATGTCTCATTCGACAGATGATGAACCTTAGACTCAGTGAGTTCACTCATTTCCCAGGTCACAATGCTTTTGAGAGATGGATGCCAGCGAGAACCACTCTCTAGTCCGTGATCTCCTTGAAGGAAAAGAAGCCTCACACTGGCACATGGTGGAGCTCACAAAATTCTTACTGCCTGGACAAGGGCACCATGCTCAAGTCTGTGGTGTTGAGACACCTGGGAGGTGGTACCTGTATTTCTAGGATCAGAGAGAACGCCATCCCAGGGACCTCCCCTCTTACACTCTGGCTGGGAGCAGAGGTGTGAGGGTGGTGGGTTCCTGCCCACTGCAGCCAGAAGAGGCTCTGGGTCCTCTTGATCCCATTTTACATTATGGGTTCAATACCTTACCATGGGGGAAGCCTTGCCCCCGGTGGTCAGACTAGATGCAAATGAGCCTCTTAGAGATGCAAATGAATTTCCTACAGAGAGCTCTGGATAAGAGCTGAAAAGATGTGTGTGACTAAAAGCAGGGACTCCTGGAAAAAAAAAAAAAGGAAAAATTCCTTTTGGGACTTGCCGGCTAATTAGCTATAGCAGCCCTCCTTGGTGGCCAACCTGCTGATGTGGGCAAACCTGTGGGTTTGGTGCTTAGTCTTCATCCTCATGGCCAGCTCTGGGGAGAAGCATCTGAGGCAGGAGCACAGGCCCTGGGCTCAGAGGTTCTTAGTCACCTGTAAGAGGGTTGGTAAGAGTTCTAGACGAGAAGCAAAACTTTTCTGGGACTGCTTTGCCTAATTGTTGTATCTGACGTGATTCCAACCCAACATGCTTGCTTCAGATGTGGTTCTGCCACATAAAGCTGTGTGACCTTGGGTAGATCATTTTAATCTGTCTGGGCCTCAGTTTCCTGATTGGTGTGATGGGAATAATAATCTTCATGACAAGAGTGGTCCTGAATATTGACGAATAGAAGCTGTGTGTTGACATCCTTTTCTCCCCTCTCTGACAGCTGTTCTTGGATTCCATCTGTTTTAATGGTTCCTTCCTCTGTTTACCTGCTGAAAAACAACCCTCACCCCCAAATCATTCTCTCTTCCTCCCCCAACCAGTAAACCCGCTTGAGGGTAGTGGTGATGCCTCTTTGATTTCCATTTGCTCAGTGCATGAACTAGATAGGTGAGAGATGGCTAATGAATGAGTTGACTGTTGGTGTCCCCGCCATTCCATACTTAAAGGCCATGATAACATTTCTGTACCATGCTTCTGTTTGGAAAAGTATTTTTAACGCCCACTCGTTATGTAATTGGCATAAGCATCTGTGATAATTTTACCACTTTGCAGGTGAGGAAGTTCCAGTTTCCTGAGGTGGGTGGCATGGCTTGTCCAAGGTGACCCTCCTGGTACCTGGCATGGCTCACACTTCATTCACTAGTCAGCAAGTATTCACCGGGCACTTCCTGGTGGCCAGTGATCTGGGTCTTTCCTTTTTTTTTTTTTTTTTTTTTTTTTTTAAGATTTTATGTATTTGATAGAGAGAGAGAGATCACAAGTAGGCAGAGAGGCAGGAAGAGAGAGAGGGGGAAGCAGGCTCCCTGCATGATTCCAGGACCCTGAGATCATGACCTGAGCCAAAGCAGAGGTTTAACCCACTGAGCCACCCAGGTGCCCCAAGGTGGTGCCTTTCTTATTCTCTTCCTTTCTTCCCCAGGGTAGCCACATTCTTCTGGGACCAACACTTCAGTGAGCAGTTCCCAGCTGCTTGGGACCCCCAGTTGTAGATGGGGGCCGCTACCTTCATGGAGCTGATGTTCTGTAGTGGAAGCAGAGAGCAGACAGAAATAGTACATTTGTTAAATAAGTAAATTATTGAGAATTTTAGAAGGTAATCACTGATATGGGGGCGGGGGAGGGAAAGGGCTCTGAGACCTTTGGAAGAACTCTTCATTTCTAATGTCTCTTACTAGAAAAAGAAAGTTACTTTGTCATTGATTGTGTCCCTCTCCACACTCTGAGAAAATGTATGCCTGGTCCCCAAGGATTTCAAGATGAAGAATTATGTCTGTAGGCTGACTGTTCCTTGCAGAGTTAGAGGGGGCTGGTGGAGGCCGCAGCAAACTACAAGAGGGCCAGAATTTACCAGTGTGTATGAACAGATTAGGAGGGTAGGAACAGTAATCTTAAATACAGCTAACAGTTATTAAGCACTTACTACATACCAGCCACTGATCCAAATTCCTTATATATAGCAACTCATTGAATCCTCACAGTAAGCCCTTCTGGTAGTGCTTATCATGGCCCTATTTCATGGAGGGGGAGACTATGGCACAGAGAAGCTAATAACTTGCCCAAGTTCACACAGCAGAAGATAGCCGAGCAAGCCCAAGGTGGTTGTTTCTTGGCTCTTTTAACCATGCTACTATGCTGCAGGGTGGAAACCAGCCCCCTTTAAACAAAGGAGCTGGCATGGTGTGGCCTGAGAACTGCCAGGGTCCTACTGAGCAGACAGGCCATGGAGTGATGGGGGGTAGATGTGCAGTGAAGTCAGCTCAGATATGAGAAAAACCAAGAGCACTGGATATCTTGAATCATACTTTTGGCCTATACTTCCCTGTGCCTTGGTTTCCTTATCTGCACCATGGAAAGGGATTAGCTTAGAGGATCATCTAGAGGCCCTTTGCCATGGAGCCTCCGGAACTAGGAGGGCTGTGCCATCTCGTCAGCTCTGGACCGTCAGGTCATAAGCCCTGAGTGCAGACCAACTTAGTTTGAATTGGTGGCTCTCCCTTTTGCTAGGGCAGGGCACATGGCTTGAATAAATAGCTTACCTTGAACAATTCGAGCTTCAGTTTCATCATCTGTTAGATGGGTGCACTGAAAGAGCCCTGGCCACAGGGTTGTTATGAAGATAAAATGATGTCATGTGAGGGGACTCTGTACTGTACTGCCTTGCTCTCAGGCCCTGGTGGCTTGATCTCATCATAACATTGTGAGGACTCTGAGGGCCAGCCACTGGCAGGACAACAATTAGCAGAGAAAAGAGTTTCTCTTAAAACCGGCTAATAGTTTTCTTTACTACTTCTTGCACACTAATTTCACTGTGAGACCCAAGTACATTACAAACTACAGCACCTTCCCACATGGGTGCTCTGCCTCTGCTCACCAGGAACAGGCAGGGCCTCAGACCTCCTAGAACTTTCCCCTGGCTTCTCACTCTTTAGGTCTGTGTACATGTCATTTGCTCAGCCTGTAATGTTTTCTGCATCTTTCAAGGTCAACTTAGTCCTGCTACTCATTCTGGAATCAGATGTTCTGATGGCTTACCCCAGTTGAATTAGTCACTTTGTTCTCTTCTCTCCTAGGGTATTCTGCTTCCCTCCCCATAGTCCTCATTTCACTGTGCTTTAATCACCTCTTTACTGCTTTGCCTGTTGTCTAAACTGTGAATCTCCTGAGAACAAGGACTGGCTCTGTGTTCATTATCTCTGCAGCCGGTGCTTAATATGTTTTATTGGCTGAATGGTCCACAAACTGAAAGAGGTCACACCAGGGATGGGATGCAAAGAGCACCCTAAGCAGGGAAGGCAGAGACCAAAGGACAGAGAGGTGGCACAGGGAGTTTTGACTCTAGCCTCTGTTAAGCAACAGCTGAATGTGTACCATCCTCCAGATGCCCATTATCTGTGCTGTGTCGCTCTCCGAGGTGCTGAACCAGAATCACACAAACATCTTGTGAATCTCACAAACACCTTCTAAGGAAGTGAGAAAGTAGAATTCATTTTTTGTAGCATGAGAAAATGAGACATCAAAGGTGCTGAACCTGCATGTTTGGGGGTTGATATAGTTCGCTCCCCAGCTCCTAAGGAGTCAGTACAGAATATACCCGCCTCACCATGCCTGCACCTCCCCTTCTCTTCTGACATCCTTCTGACATGTCTCTGCCACCCCTGCCCCACCTCCCACCTTCCCACTCTCATCTACTTATGACTCGATGTGTCACATTCAGGTTTGCAGATGATTTTAGAAATGGAGAGTGAGCAAATCCAGTTGAACAATTTAACCAGATTCAAACGGATTTGGATCATTTGCGTAACTGGGCTAGCAGATGGCAAATGTACTTCAAAGTACAAAAATGTAGACTAATTGTAAGAGGAGAAAGCAAAGCAGTTTATGGGTGAGGGAAGAGATTTGGGAGACAAGCTCATTGAAATCATTACCTCAGTGTGTTAGGACAAGCAGCACAACTCTGGGTAACAGAGGCAGATCAAATAGAGTACTCTGGTGACTTCTTGCTGGATGGAATGCAGGAGAGAGGACCTGTCTTCTTGAAGTAAGAAAGGAAACAATTGATGGAGAGAAGGATCTAGGGAGGATGATGCTTGTCTGGGCAGAAAAGCCATCATGGTCACTTTATGGGTTCATGTTTCTCCTGTTCCTGTCTTACCTATGGCCCCTTGGTGAGAATCTGTTTCTCCCTGAGCCTCACTTTCCCTTACTGTAACATGAGCAGACTGGTGTATACTTTCCTGTTGCACTGAAGAATTTATGAGATCATGGATGTGAAAAATGCATGCAACTTGTTTGGAAACCTATGAAATTCACTCTTATGAATATAATTCTATGTTCACAATGCCCCTCCCCCAAATCCAGTGTTTTCAATGACTGGAAATTGGAAAGTGGTTGTGTGCTAGCATGATAGACCAAATGATGACCCCTCTCCCAAATATCCTTGTACTGATCCCAAGAGCCTGTGAGATGAGACATGGAAGATGGGATTAAATTAGGCATCTTGAGGTGCAGAGATTATCCTGAATTATCAAGGTGGGGCCAAAATGTTGTTACAAATGTCCTTTTAAGAGGAAGACTGAGGGCTTTTTGACTTAGAAGAAGGAGACTGGAGTGATGTGGCCACCAGCCAAGGAGTTCCAGTAGCCAGCAGAAGCTGGAAGAGGCAAGAATAGAATTCCCTCCCTCCAGAGCCTCTGGAGGCAGCAGAGCTTTGCTGATAACTTTGATTTTGGCCAAGTGAAACTGAATTTAGACTTCTGGCTTCCAGAACTCTAAGAGAATAAATTTTGGTTGTATTAAGACACCAAGTTTGAAGTAATATGTTATCACAACTGTAGGAAAAGGGAATTTGACCAATACAGAAGAGATCTGGATGAATCCAGGCTCTGGTTTTCCCTTCTGTGGAACCCTGGGTCATCTCTCTTGACTTGTTTTTCATCTTTAAACTGGAATAATAATAGTATATTCCTTTATATGGATTATTGGGAAGTTGCAAAATAGATAATGCATGTACCCTCTCCACCACAGATATATTTAAGAGAAAAAAAAAAAAAGCTAGGCATAGTTTTAGGTTTTGAATCAAGCAGTATTTATCAGCACTCAGAATTACAGAGAAGCTGACAGGGTACAATTTTGGAGCATGAAGGTAATACTCAGTATTAAAGAGGCAGCTGGAGTGTTGGTGACATCTTGACAGCGTGTCTATAGGAGGCAGGACCATGACCACCAAAAAGGGTGTCAAGTCCGGCTCCTGCCCTAGAGAAGGTTGGGGTTCTAGGAAAGGCAATCCAGCAGAACCTAAGGGCTAGCACCATAACTGAGAGACGGGGATATCTCAGGTTAGGAAAACAGGATTTTGGTTAAGGACTTCATCCTGGGTCTCAGGTGTGATTGCTAGTGAAGAAAACTCAGGGAAGACTGCTGGGCCCAGATCCTTAGTTTCTAAGGACATCGTAACACCAGGTCCTAAGATTCTGAATTCACTGGTATAAATTCTGCATCCATCAGAGTGGGTCTAGTCCAGGAACAGTGGCTGCTAGGATGCCAGGGATTACTCAAGGCTGCTTTAGAAATTAGGTCACCAAGTCAAAGAAATCTGAGCTGAACCTAGGTGCTTCCAAGGTGCTTTTCAGTATCTGAAAAGACCAATGACATCTAGAAAATTGAGTGCAAGATGGGTACAAATAAGAAGCTCTAGCTAAGATTGTGGATAGAGTCAGAGCCTGATGAACTTGGTGTTTACAAGTGTGGTGCTGACTATGGCACAGGGAGGCTCTGATGAATAAATATGAAAAATGCAGACCAGAAAGACTGAGCAACTTGCTTAAAGACTTGGCATATTAAGTACAGAACTGGATCTAGAAACTTTATCCTTTGCCAGATTCTTAAACTGATCAAATATGATTCTGTTTTAAGGTCTTACAAACTCTTTGCTCTTGAATTTAGAAAGATTTGTTCAAGATCCCATCTCTGTTGTAATCAGTATCCAACATTTAACAACTCCTGTGCTCTATGATTATATGGCAAGTTTTTTACCATCATTTAAGGAAAGAATGTTCAGGGAGAAAGGGAGGATTCTAGGAATAAAAAGTAATTAAACATAGTAAGTCTCTTGAGATTAGCCATTAATTTGGATGAGAAATGTAAAATTGCCTTTAAAGTAAGAAGGGATAATATCAAATGATTGTAATATCCAGCCTGGGAGGTATCATGCTGGTAACATTGCACAAGGCAGGATAATACATGTGGCAGTTCCCTGATTTTTGTAGGATAAATGATGTTGGTTTCATTTCACTGCTGAATTAAGATACACATTTCATAAACGGCACGTTAAGGCAAATGTATCAGAATTGCACCTAAAGAGCTGAATAGCCAGGAAATGGCAGCCCCAACTTCAGCGTGTCTGGTGTCTCTCTCCTCATCATCCCCAAGGCCCTTTGTTGGGTTTGGGTTCATACTGGGGAATCTCTGGGAGGGTTGGCTAATCACACCCCTTCTCCCCATGCATTTGGAGCCAAATACAAACCAGACACAGGGACCAGATAAAGATAAAATACCCTCATGTTGCTGGCCACGCTGGACTGGAGCATGTGGTTTGGCTGGAAGGCTGGAATCAGGCCGCCTTCTACCAGCCCCTCCTTGACTTGGAGACCTACTTGAGTCAAAATGAGGTCTGTAGAGCTGGAAGTCACCCAGCCCCCCACCCGTCAGAGAGATAAGGACAGCAGCCCCCTCCCATCCTCTCTGTGTTTCCTCTGCTAACACGCACAAGGAAAGGGCTTGCCCTGGTTGGCTGGACAGTAGTGTGCTCACACCCCTCTTGCAGATCCAGAAGTGGAAAAACCCCACATGGACTGAGCTCCAGTTCTCACAATTGTACCCAGTCTCCAGGATCCCATAACTCACTCCTCTTCTTAAGGGAAGCAGCAGGAGGGATGGAGGAAAGAGACAATACCACCTTCCCATTGTTTGAAAGAGATGAGGGTCTCCATTTTGTATGGGCTGCCACCCTCCTCCCTTCAGACTCCATCCATCTGTCCATCTGCCTGGCCCTTGGCTGCCTGATTTCATGTGCCTAAAACACAATACGTGTCCTACCACTCCCCTGCTTCCCAGTCTTTCAGGTTGGCATGGTTTTAAGCTCTTTAGTGATATGCCTACAATCTGCTCCCCTATTTCATGGATACACCCCAGTCCTTGTCAACTATTGTTGATGGCTCCTTAAACAGAGGCTGCTCTCTCTCAGCCCTGATCCTTTGCCTCTAATGCAACCCCCCATTCTCCTGGTTAAGGTGCCCTTCAATTCAGAGACCAAACATCTGTATTACTCTCCACAGCATTTCCCCACTCAGTGTATTTCTCTGTCTCTTCAATTAGATATGTGAGGCCTCACATTTGGCATATAGTAGGTACTGGTGATTTTTGGTTGGCTACGTCAGTGAATGAACATTTGGAAAAAATAGAGCAATAAGCCTACCATTCTAAAGAAGGATCTCAACATGATTTTTAGGTTTGTTTTGTCTTTTTGTTTTCATGGAAATAAGTTTCTTAATGTCACTTTTCAGCATTTTTTAAATTTTTTTATTTGGGGGGGGAGAGAGCGAGCACAGGCAGACAGAACGGCAGGCAGAGGCAGAGGGAGAAGCAGGCTCCCTGCTGAGCAAGGAGCCCGATGTGGGACTCGATCCCAGGACGCTGGGATCATGACCTGAGCCGAAGGCAGCTGCTTAACCAACTGAGCCACCCAGGCATCCCTTTTCACCATTTTGAAGATTTCTTTAAAATAGTCATGAGTGTTTCCTTTGCTGTGCAAAAGCTTTTGATCTTGATGAAGTCCCAAAAGTTCATTTTCGCTTTGGTCTCCCTTGCCTTTGGAGACGTGTCTGTCAAAGAGGTTACTGCCTATGTTCTCCTCTAGGATTTTGATTGATTCCTGCCTCACCTTGAGGTCTTTTATCCATTTCGAGTTTATCTTTGTGTATGGTGTAAGAGAATGGTTGAGTTTCCTTCTTCTATACATAGCTGTCCAATTTTCCTAGCACCATTTATTAAAGAGACTGTCTTTTTTCCCACTGGATATTTTTTTCCTGCTTTGTCAAAGATTAGTTGGCCATAGAGTTGCAGGTCCATATGTGGCCTCTCTGTTCTACTGGTCTATGTGTCTGTTTTTGTGCCAGTACCGTGCTATCTTGGTGATCAAAGCTTTGTAGTAAAGCTTGAAATCAGGCAACATGATGCCCCCAGTTTTGTTTTTCTTTTACAACTTTTCCTTAGCAATTTTGGGTCTTTGCTAAAATTTCCATACAAATTTCAGGATTGTTTGTTTCCAGCACTTTGAAAAATGTCAGTAGAATTTTGATTGGAATGGCATTGAAAGTATAGATTGCTCTGGGCAGTATAGACATTTTAACAATGTTTATTTTTCTGATCCATGAGCATGGAATGCTCTTCCATCTTTTTGTGTCTTCTTCAACTTCTTTCATGAGTGTTCTGTAGTTCCTCAAGTACAGATCCTTTACCTCTCTGGTGAGGTTTATTTCAAGGTATCTTATGGTTCTTGGTGCTATAGTAAATGGAATTGATTCTCTAATTTCCCTTTATGCTGAGTGAAATAAGTCAAGCAGAGAGTCAGTTACCATATGATTTTTCTTACTTGTGGAGCTAAGGTCAACATGGAAGACACTGGGAGATGGAGAGGAGAAGGGAGTTGGGATAAATCAGAGGGGGAGACAAACCATGAGAGACTGTGGACTCTGAGAAACAAACTGAGGGTTTTGGAGGGGAGAGGGGTGGAGGGATGGGTGAGCCTGCTAGTGGGTATTAAGGAGGGCACATATTGCATGGAGCACTGGGTGTGGTGCATAAACAATGAATCTTGAAACACTGAAAAAATAAAGTTTACATATCCAAAAATTAAAGGAAAAAGGAAAATAGTTGTGAGTTTTTTTATGATTATCAGCGGAATCAAGTAGAATAAGAGCCCTCACTTCATCTAAGGTCCTTCATAGTAAGCTACGTGAGTTCTCAATCCAGTACTTAGAGTACGCAGACTGGTTTTACTCAGCTGTGACTGTATCCTCTCTGCGACAGAATCACATAGGGGACTGTGGGCCATGGGCCAGGTTTGCACAGATAATTAGTCAGCAGTGGATGGAAGTTTTTTTAAGTACAAGGGGAAGGACCAATGAATGTATCTTTATAACAGGGATAAATGGAATTTCTCCTTTTATTAAGTCTGCTCTTTTAAGTGATAGAGAACCCTTCTTTGAAGTCTTTGCCTCTCTGATACTGGGGAACAATGGCTGTGATTATCTTTAAGGACTTAAAGGGAAAGCAAGACTGCTTGAGTTGTGCCTCACTTTCATCTCCTCTCCTGACTGTCTGTCCCTTTCTGGGCAGGTTTGCATGGAGCCTGCAGGCTGCAGGGCTCCTAGGACCAAGGTCATTCCCTATTAGGGCCTCTGCATCAGCCTGCCCCTCCCAAATCCTCTGATCACATAGAATTCCAGCATTTTCTGTTTCTGAAATCATTGTCTACAAACAAAAAAAGAAAACTTCTCTCAGCAGGTTTTGTTGGGAAGAAAAGGGCTTCAGGGTCCAGAAGAAAAACATTTCCTTTTTATTTCAATAACCCAGTTAAGAGGGAAGGGTTTGTTTGTTTGTTTAAATTCTTTTGCTTTGGTTTCTGTTGAAACTGATCTGTTCAAAGTCCTGAAATGAGGAAATCCAGGGGGCTGTGGTTATAAGCAGTTGTCTAATGATATCTTTTTGTCTCCTCTTTGTGTTTACACTTCTTACTGGCTGCTGTATAAAATGCTAAACCTTTAGATTCTTCATTTATAAAGTTATTCAGCTCTAGCAGGCTGGATAGTTTTTAAATGTTGTACTAAAGGAGCCAGCTGGTTATAAGATGAAGGTATCTCCTCACAAAATAATTCCATAAATTTTGCTATTCCAATAGCTTCTAAGGACACTTTTGATTAATAGTGAGATCAAGGCAATATGGTGCCTGGCTTCTCAGGAATGACCATTTAAGCTGGCAGCCCCAAACCCATTTTTTTCTTCTTGCAACAAGACCTTTCACTCCCAAAGATGTTTCAAGTTTACACAAACATTTGACTGTTTAAGCTAGCATATTCTAGCAACTGTCATTCACAGTAAGATTTGGTGGCTTTCTTTGGTGGCCGGCCCATAGTGACTTATGGCCAACTGCACATCTCAAGGTCTTCATTTAAAATAATATATGATTTTTTCTTCATATATATATGATATATGATATATATATGATAATATAATGATAACACATTTTATTTTTCCAACCAACTAATGCTATCCCTTCTCTTGGCTCCCCACACATACACAGCGTCACCACACACACAACTTCTGAGCTCTGCTATGGTAAAAAGAGTGTGAACTTTGAAACCAGGAAGACCCACATTTAAATCCTGGGCCTGAAAAATGCTGCCTGGATGACTTTAGCCAAGTTACCTCACCTTTTTGGGTTTCAGATTTCTCATCTGTAAAATGAGGAATAGAAGTATTCTCCTTAAAGGGATAACATAAAATTATACATATAAAGCATGTCATAATTTATTGGAACAAAAAAATTAAATAAATGTATTTTCTAAAATAATGAATCAGTGAAGAACTGTTGACTGGTGCATGAATCTTAGCTTTGGACCTAATATTCTATAATGATGAACAAGTACAAGCTATAAAAAGCTATAGATTCTTAATAGAATGTAAGGAAAGAGAAAATCTTAGAAAGATTTGCTGGAATGAGTCTGTTTTAAGTGAACTTTATTGGAACCCAGCTTTTTGTGCCTGTGCAATAGGAAAGTCTCAGAAAGAACTCTCTGAATTTTCCCTTAAAAGATTTTAGAATATGATCAAAGGAAGAAGATAAATATTATAGTTTTTAATATATTTACTGGTCCCCCCAGGTCCTGACCTCCATACATTAAGTACTTCCTTTGTTTAAGAAATTTCATTTCTTAATAGTTGTAGCCTGAATGCAAAAGATATTAAAAGTTTATTGGCATAAATAATTACCCCACCAAACATAGAAAGATTGGTGTACTATATTCTGCCAGTTGAGGTGAGGGACTAACATTTGTCTCCATGCAAAATTCCTGCAAACCACATGGTCCAAGACGATGAATTTTATCTTAGCGAGGGCATGGATCTAGTTCAACTGTGCTACCAACTAGTTCTGTGGTCTTGAGCAAGCACTTTTATTTTGACGTCCTTTCCAGTTGAGTTCAGGACAGCAGAAGTTTCCTGTGTTATTGTGTGCCAGTCCTGATTCTGGGCACAAGACCTAAAGGCAAATAAAGTAAAGGCAAATATCTGTACATTCCCAATTATAACTTGCCAAATGCAAAAGAGAAAATTAATGCAAGGTATGGAAGAGTAGGATACGTTTTAGATTAAAACATAGATTATCAGAGCAGTGCAAATAGAAGAGGAAATGCCTGGGCACAATTTTGAATGGAGCCAGAAGTTGTCAGATGCAGAATGTGAGCTGGTGGAGGAGGAAGTGAAAAGAGCACAAGGACATTCTGGGTAGAAGGTTAATGTGTGCAAAGTAAGGAAAAGGCATGGTACATTCAAATCAAATTATAACTATTTGGTTAAGAGCTTCACAAGAGTGGGGAACTTTGTTTTGTACAGGGATATATTCCCATCTCCTAGCATAAGGCCCGAGACATGGTACTCAGTAAACAAATAAATAATGGAGTAAATAAATTGGCATATATTTTTCTCTATATATCCAAGGTCCTTATCAGAATTCAGTTACTCTGTTCCTTTGACGATTTGTCTAATTTTCCCAGCTAGACTGTCAGTTCCTCACCACAAAACTCTTGGAAGGCCTTCTCTAGACACCTGACAATTGAATAATTGATCCAAGCCTGAAGTGCTAATTGAAACCTTTGTGGAAGGTCTGACTTGGCAGTGCCCATATCTAGGGATCACGAACTTGACGTACCTCTCTTGTTTGAGGGAAAGCAGAAATCAGGTGGGTTAATTCTGAGAATTACCCTGGGAAGTACAATAGTGAAGCCAACACAGCATCTGTAAGAAATGCAACTGGGGGGTGCCTGGGTGGCTCAGTGGGTTAAGCTGCTGCCTTCGGCTCAGGTCATGATCTCAGGGTCCTGGGATCGAGTCCCGCATTGGGCTCTCTGCTCGGCAGGGAGCCTGCTTCCTCCTCTCTCTCTCTGCCTGCCTCTCTGCCTACTTGTAATCTCTTTCAAATAAATAAATAAATCTTTAAAAAAAAAATGCAACTGGGTTTCCTAAGGAGGAAGAAAAGTGTTAGGGACTCGTTGGAGATTAAATAACATCCATTTGCCATAATGAGGGCCTGAGCAAGCGCAGAAACCTGTGGTTAAAGAAAATCACAGCTTCTCCACTCCCAGCACAACTGTGGGTGTAGGGGACCTTCCTGTTTCATTATTCTGAGGAAAAGCATTATCGGGGAATTGCCAAGACTTGAGCGTCTAAATCAATATGTGCTGAGAGTTACCAAGCAGGAAAGCCAGAAACTATAATACTTTGAACACTATTTTTAGAGTCAATTTTGAGAAAGTCCATGAATTCAAATTCAAGGACACATTTTCAGTGCTGGCACTCGTTAGCCGATACCATCCCGCGTTTGTTCTTTTTTCTTTTTCTTTCTTTCCTTTTAGAAGTGTTTAACGAGTCTACACTATTTGCCAAGCACTGTCCTTGCTCTGTGGCATGCTCAGTATGTGGACCCTGCCCTAAAGGAGGGTAAATTCGTGTGAGGGGAATTCCAGCCACTCTCGAATGTGTAATCATTCAAGAAAAATTGGAGTTAACTTCCTGCTCATGTAATGGTCCTGGGCAAAGGAACCACTTGCTAAGCATTTTGTTTCTGTGTGGTCATTCAGGAATGCAGACCTAAGGAGGCTCTGCCGTTTTCTACAAGTAGGTCCAAGGGATCTTCCTGGGGCTGGTCTCCATTCCAGATGGTTAGAAGAGACAAAGGGAAGAAAAAAACATCCACCGGGGTCTTTCTGGGCCAGGTTCTAAGGCGGCACTCATCATCTTCACTTGGGTAGAATGCATCTGCCTGTGACAGAGGATGAGAAATGTGGTCTGGCTGTGCCCTGCGGACTGGTTAGGGGGTGCTGCAAGTCTCTGCCATCACGGTCTACTATAGAGAACAATAAGTCAGATTCCACGGCAATACAAGAGAAAGGAGAATCAGGTAGATTTACTGACTACGAGGTCAGCCGTTTGCTTCCCCATGAATTAGAGCATTCTGGCCCTCAAGGCAAAATTTCATGGGTTACATATCATTATCTTCACTTTACAGAAAAAGAAAGGGAGACTCAGAGTGTTGCAAGCAACTTTTGATAGTGCTCATTTGAAGCCATAGATGAAAAGTAAACAGAACATTTGCAGTCCCTGTGTCCCCAATTTGCAGGGAAATTAATAGTGTTCTCACTGGTCAAAAATAACAATGCAACAAATACTTCTCCAGACAGGGTTTTCAGCTAGTGATCATCGTTCTTGCTCTAACATTCCCTCTACCATGTTTTTGGTGATGTATGACTTCCCATAGAAGTTTACGTGGTGATACTCAGCTATAAAGCATGGACCAAAGACTCATCACTCTGTCATTTCTTTGCCCATCTATCCATCTTTCCTTCATTGGTTGGTCCATTCCTTTTTTTTCCCTCAACCACATCGAATATTTACTGTGCCCATTTTATGTGCCCAGTACTGTGGTGGGTGTTTGAAACACAAAGACAGAGACTATGGTGCCTTGTCATGGCAAGCTCACTGTCTAGTCGAGGAATCAGACATGAAAATGGATGATTAAAGTGTAAGGTTTTTAGAGGGTGTGGGACAGAAAATGCAATTGGACTAAGAGATGGGAGAACTGACTTTGCCAGAGAATACAGTCTAAGAGAGGACCCACAAAAAGGGAATAAACAGATTTGAGCAACTGGAAAGTTTTCCCAGGTTAAAGAATCAACAGTCAGAACATCCCAGGTTAAGGAATGAAATAATCTTTTGGGTAAATAAATAGAAAGAAAGAAGAAGAAACAGAGTTATGGGACTCCAGGCAGGGAAAATAGAGCAGGTGGCGCTTGTACTTTTCCTGAAATGCCTTTCTCTTTATACCTTTTTTTTAATGTCTAAATCGAATCTGTTCTTCAAGATCTATATATAATTCATCTTCACATTGACCCAAAGTGTTTTCCTTACACATGGTAAGTAACGACTTTAGAATAAATCTGGTTTTCAAATCTCATTCTACCCCTTAGAACCTATGTGTGTTTGAACACTTTGGATAATCTTTGAACCTCTACTTCCTCCTCTGTAAAATGGGCATGAAGATTTGAAACTTACAAGGTTCTTGTTGGGATCAAAGCCCATTGTGCTTGAACAAATATTTCATAAACCATGAAGTACTAGTAAACACTAGTTATGTTAGTTATTATTCTTTTCTTACAGTATTTCTTATAGTTAGTAATATTAGAAATAGAAAAGTTATTATTTATTTGATATCAGAAAATTTATAACTGATGCCCTTGCTTAGTTAGTAGCAGAAAATTAGAGGGGCATTCCTAGATAGGAAGAAAATCTGCCTACTTTGCACAGAGCCCTGATACTGAAAAGAAGTAAACAAATACTTCCGGGTCATTCAGAAAGCCTCAGAAATGGTTTGTGTTTAATTGTAAAGCTTCCCCCAAGAGAAGATGAATTGCCTCTCTTTGTGGAAAGGTTATCTTTCATTTGGATAATGTCTGCTTCAGCTCAAAAGACCTTCCTTGAATCCGGTCCCAAGCCAGGTATGTCAGGTATACAGAGAAAAGACACAGTCCCTGTCCTCAGACAACTCAAATCGTGGGTGAACTCTTAGTAAATAGAGTGTCCAGAAATGTCTTCCCCCACCCCTGGGACTATCTCTTCTCAAAGGATTGGGAAGCTAGAGCACTGGAGAGGAGGATAAGAGAGGGATTATTTGAGCAAATTTTAACTCTGTCTTCTCTGAGAACTGTTGTCATTTGCCACATATGGCAGGCTTACATGTAAATTTAAATTTAAAATCCAGTTCCTCATTTGGAGGAGCCACATTTCCAGTGCTCTAGGGTTACTTGTGGCCAGTAGCTACTCTGTGAGCACAGAATCTTTCACCATCGTAGAGCATCCAGTGGGGTAGCCCTGGGAGTCTGGCTCCTGTGTGATCCCCAGGAGGACCTGAGGGTCTGGCAGAGAGGTTGAAGTCAGTCTCTTGCCAGCCCTCTGCCCCTGTAGTTTGACTCCTCCTACTCTGGGATCACAGAGATCTCTTCTATTCAAATATCAGGATTTCCCATTCTAAATAAAAACCAGTCTTTGGGGCACCTGGGTGGCTCAGTCTGTTAAGCATCTGCCTTCAGCTCAAGTCATGATCCCAGGGTTTTGGCATCAAGTCCCACATTGGGCTCCCTGATCAGTAGGAAGCCTGGTTCTCTGCCCCTCCCCATGCTCATACTTTCTCTCTCTCAAATAAATCAAAGATTTAAAAAAAAAAAAAAAAGAAAGAAAGAAAAAAAAAAAAAAGAAAAGAAAATCAGCCCTGGACTTCCTGTGCCCACCAGGAGCAAAAATAAACCCTAGCATGACATGAAAAGAGCATGGTTATTTATTCTTCCCATGCCACTCCTGTCCCAAGTCCCAGGTGTGTTTGTTCTCTGCAGATGGTCCCAGTCTATAGCAGTTCAATTTATGATACTCGTGCCGTGGTCCAAGAGTGATGCACATTCAGTAGAAATTCTGTGAGTTTAGTGTGAGGGGGATTAAAATGAAAGCCATGAAATTGTGCTTACAATGGTGGATGCAACAGATGTGACTCAGCCACGGACAGGGTGATTGTTTGAAACAAGATGGGATTGGGAGGGAGACAAACCATAAGAGACTCTTAATCTCACAAAACAAACTGAGGTTGCTGGGGGGAGGGGGGATGGGAGAACGGGGTGGGGTTATGGACATTAGGGAGGGTACTTGCTATGGTGAGTGCTGTGAAGTATGTAAACCTGGCGATTCACAGACCTGTACCCCTGGGGATAAAAATATATTATATGTTTATTAAAAAAAATAAAGTCTGGGGTAGAAACCATCCAACTAGGGGCTAAGACAGAGTAGTTGACCTTTGGCTCTGCTCTCATTTAATGAGAGGCACTGTGTTAAGTCCTTGAAACTTTGTTACCTGTAAAACACACGTAATAATAACTCACCTACCTGATCGGGATGCGGTGACATTTAAACAAGACGGCTCACCGCCATTTAACCCATAAACTCTGGGAAGAAAGGAGCTATATCAGGCACCTTCCATGGGCCAAAATCTCTTCAAGGCCCATTACATTCTTGTTATTTATTCCCCAACACCATCCTCAATATGTAGATGTGATCCTTACCACAAAAGAGCGTCTTTTGTTTCTAGACCCTACTATCCATTTCTGAGCAGACTACGTATCACACATTATTCTGGTTGGTTTTATAGGTGTAACTTCTGTAAATCTTTCTACCTACTAAACTAGGTAATAATGTCCTCCCTTTGACTTACCATGCTAGTGAGGCCCACAGGGGTTAAGTAACTTGCCTAGAGGCAAACAGGAAATAAATAGCAGAGAGGGAGTTTCACCCTTTAAGACTCTGAAAACTCTTTGTACTCATTTTGTTGGCTATAACTATGCTAGGCAGAATGTCTAAAGTGGGCCCCAAAAGAGGTTATGCCCTAATCCCTGAAATCTGTGACTATTATGAGGGGCCACACCAGTGATTACATTATGTTATACTCACAGTTTACATTAAGAAGGGAGATTACGCCACTGGGCTCAGTTGAATCACATAAGCCCTGAAAAGCAGAGAGAGTTCTCTGTCTGATGGCAGAAGTCGGAGGGATTTGAAGCACAAGGGAGATTCCTGGTGCTGTTGAGGCTTGAAGATGGAGGGCCCCCATAGAAGGGATCTGAGCAGCTCTAGGGGTGGTGAGCAGCCCCCACTAATCACTGCAACCACAAAACTGAATTTTGCCAACACAACCTGAATACACCAGGAAGTGGACTGTCCCCAGAGTCCCTGGGTGAGAGCGGTGCTGGCTGGCACCTTAACCTTGGTCTGGTGAGACCCTGAGCAGAGAAACCCACTGAGCCTGCTCATAGGCACCAAGCTGTGATCTGATCAGCAGGCATGTGTGTTCAGCTGCCGAATTTGCGATGATGTGTTACACAGCAAGAGAAAAAGAATGCAAAGGCTTTATATGAGTTTACATGTGTTAATAGCACCTACCTGACAAGATTATTTTATGGACTAAGTAGAAAACAACAACAAAAAACCCACAGCATTCAGCACAGTTGTTGACATTTAGGAAGCATGTAATAAATGGTCCGTTTTATTTGTGCCCATTGTACAGGTAGGAAGACTGAGGCTTCGATGGCTAAATAGCGTGCCCAGGGCCCTGGAAGAGGTGGGAGTCAGGATCAGTGTAGACACCAAGGGCTGCTGCTCTTCCTCCGTAGACCAGGCATTTAGACAGGAATGCACATTGGAATTACCTGCACAACTTGCTAAAATGGAGATTCTCATGTCCTGATCCCAGTGATTATGATTCAAAATCTTGGGTGATCTTGAGTAACTGTATATCTAAAGGTATTATGGATGCTTCTGATGTACACACCCACAGAGTGACTGTACTAGACTGTGAATTTCTTGAGCTAGGGGTGTTCTTGTATCTTGTTTGTGCCCACAACAGGGCCTGGGACCTACAGTAGAATATATCCATACTTCCAGTGGATTGTCCGACCTTTAGTGTTTCTGCTACAGCACCATTGACCTTGGAGTCATTGTTGGTGAACCTATATCCCTACCGTCCTCCCAACTCAATCTGCCATTTTGGTGGCTGGCAGTGAGCCCTGCATTTGTTCTGAGAGCTCCCAAAGCTATGAATCAGCTCCCCCGCACCCGCCCGGCCCGCTCACATCCAAGTATGTAGTTTCTCTGTCTTTTCTTAGTCCGCGGAGGAGGCATTGCCACTCACCTGACAGCAGCAGTTTTAAAATAAGTTGGTGAAGGATCGAAGCAGAGACTCGAAGCCACGTTGCTGAGTGGGGTGAGCCTTTCCTGAGTGGGCTTGAGAAAGGCAGATAAAAGGCCAGCATGGAGAAGGATCACGCTAACGCAAGTGATCTCATCTACTAAAATACCAAGCTTAGGAAAGTCTACATCTTTTTTTAAACCTTAGTCGTAGTTATTCCCTGTGGCTGTTTGGACATGTCAAGTGTTTTATTTTTTAAGCTGATAACAGTAACTTCAAAAGGTTTGGCTTGTGTCAGACAACTTTGGGAAAAGTGTTACTGTGTTGCCTTTCACCTTTCAACTTGGACACTCAGCTATGTTATAAAACTTTTATAGATTAACTGCACAGAAATAATCAGCACTGGTTATAATAAGTTAACTTGAATTCCTTTCCCTGGACAGGATTCTACATGCTTAGTGGACACTCTTTTACAACAACGAACTTTAGCACTAGAAATAGTAAAAGGAAGAAGTTTATGTTGCTTGAAAATTCCAGTATAGTGTAAAATATTTTGTTATAGCCTACTGCTGCTTAAAATGCATCTGGTACAAAAGGCTTAGAATGCATAACTTCTTACTCATAACTATTAATAAGGATAATACATCAGCAAATTTGACATTCCAATTCTAGCAACAATTCCTCCTTGATACCTGGGAAATGTGTATGACATATCTATTATTCATATATATCTCTATCCCAACAGGACCACAGTACTGAACTGTGCAACTCTAGGAGTACCATTCACTTTGAGGGGTATTAATGTTGACCCATTCCCAGGAGATCTGTAGGATATAATCTTCCACTTTTACACTGACAGCCTGGAATCTGCCAATACAATTCTTGCCTTAGCATTGGAAGTACTTACTGTTTCTCAATTCAGAATATCTTGAAGAGATTAAGATTTTGTCATCCATGAGTTGTGAGAATTATTATTGTTCAATGGCAGCTATTTTACTTACTCCTTCATATCACTCCTATTGGTGTCCATCTCTTTATTCACTTTCGAAGCACCATGTTATCTTGCTGTGTGAGTGAAAGGGAAGATGTCCTAGGGTTCATAAATGGAATATGAATACATTTTTCACTATACTGGTACAGTAGGTACCAAGGAACATTTTATAAGCTGTCTTGGAAATCTATCAGTAACACTGAATGTATGCAGAAACATTAAAAAAAAAGCCAACTCATAAGTGAATGTTTGGAGCACAGTCTGTACCTCAATATATGTATGTCTATATCATGCGCATATATATGTATATATGTTATTTCTTGGGAGTTACTGTCCTTGTTCCACTAGGAAGAAATAATCAAATGCCCAAGGTGATGAATATCTAGGCAAAAGTGGATAACCACATAGAAAACAATAAATCTTGACTATTTTACATAATATACAAAAATTCCATGAGGATTATAGTTCTAAATGAGAAGACAAGATTTTTTTGAAAAAAAAAAAAAAAAAAAGAATGTCTTCAAATCCTCAGGATAGGCAAAAATTTCTAAAAACAATAAAAAAAAAAACAAAGAAAAGTTCTAGACAAAAAAATCTGATGAATTAGACTACTTTAAAATGAATAAATTCTATTTATCAAAAGGTACAACAGAATGGGAGATGATATTTACAATTTTTTTTTACAAATTTTAATTATGACTACCATATATTTCCAATAAGATGTCATATCCAAAATACATAAAGGACTCCTACAACTCAAGGATAATCCAACAGAAATATGAGCAAAGGACTTAAATAAGCACTTTATGAAAAAAGACATTGAAAATGGCCAAACACACCAATGGCTCATCAGTAATCATCAGAGTAATGCAAATTAAAACTCAGTGCAGTACCACCACTGGTATGGCTCAAATTAAAGGCAAATAATACCACATACAGTTGACTCTTGAATAGCACAGAGGTGAGGCGCACTGACACCATGTGTAAATTTTGACTCCCCCCAAACCTAACTATTGTTGACTGGAAGCCCTACTGATAACACAAAGTCAGTTAACACATTTTGTATGTTACATGTATCATATATTGTATTCTTCCAACAAAGCATGCTGAAGAAACTGTTAAGAAATCCTTGGAGAAAATGCATTTACAGTACTATTTAAAAAAAAATCCAGTATAGAAGTGGACTTGAGCAGTTCATACCCAAGTTTTTAAGGATCAACTATTAGCTAAGTTATGCAACAACTACAATGCTTGGTGATAAAAATGTACACTGCAACTTCTTAGGTGAAATTAGTATCTACCCAATGTTTCAGTAAGTTCTACCATATACCCAACAGGACTATACCCCTATGTTTACCAGAATACATAAAGGAATATTTATAGTAGTAATACTTGTCATAGTCCCAAACTGAAAACTCAATGTCTATCAACACCAGAATGGATACATTGAGATAAGAGAATGCATAAGAGAACACTGTACCATCATGCATGCACAAACATTGACACCTCTCCTGAACACAATGTTGAGTGAAAGAAACCCAGACCTGAAGAATAGGATTCAATTTACATAAAATTCAGACACAAGTAAAACTAAGTAACAGTGTTAAAAGTTACAATGGTGGTTAACCCTGAGGAGAGAAGCAAGGACTGTGAGGAACTCAAGAGAGATTCTAGGTGCTGGTAATTTTCAGTCTTTGGTTATCAAATACATAGGAGTGTTCACTTTCTGGAAAGTCATTCAACTGAACATGTATCGTTTGTGCATATTGTTTTGTGTGTTATTCTTGTGTATGAGGCCAACAGAAGTTCACATTAAAAAAAACAGCCTAAACACCCCCCAAAACAAAAGAATTTTATAGGTATTCTATTCATGAAAGCTTATTGATTAAAACACTGCTAAAAAAAAAAACAAAACAACAAACAACACTGCTTAGTGTTATCCTGCTTTTTATAGAAAGAACATTTTTGCTCAAACATATGTCTCTGTGTTAAAAACCTTACTTGATATTTGGAAGAGAAAACACTCGAGACAAAATGCTTCTAGGCATCTGTTTTGAATGGATTTCAATGCCTCTAAAAGTCATTTTATTGATAATGTGCTAAGCTAAACATTTTCAATTTCATATCATTGACTTGAGTACTACTATGTTTTTACTACTGAAAGATCAACAAATGCTTATGCTAATCAGCTTGATACTTGGGATGCCAGGATGGAAATTTCTTTGTCTACATAAAGTAGTCGAGCTGAAAAATACCCAGGGATATCCATAGCGGTCATGCTTTCAATGGATAGGAAGCTGCAAGCAAGCAAGAACTTCTTAGCCAACACCCTCACCAAATTCAGCAACATGCCACCAAGTTTTATTTGTTCTTGTGCAAATGGCTCTCTCTAAGAGAACATTTCCTTACATAGTTCAATCTAATATTAGGCTTAAATCCAAGGATGCTAAGACTTAATTATCTCATTTCCTCCATAAGTGATACAGCATGTTACTATTTGGCTATAATTGTTAATGGTGTTCCTAACACAGACTTGGAGGGGAGGTGTGCTAGGGACTGTGTATTGTTTTTGACGTTAGCCATGGATGATGAGGCATACCTATGCAAAATGACTTGCATGCAGGATTAGACTTAAAGCTATTCATTGATCTTTTCTAAATATTAGTATTAAAATGCATTTTTCCCAGGATTTCTAACTTTGTGTCACTCTGAACAAGAGGAATAGGTAAGGGTTGAGTATGCTGTTTCTCATTTAACCAAATGTAATTTAATTTAGACATTTGAGTGCTTGCTACTTCAAAGCAATGAAACATAAGCTTTTCACATGACTACACACATGAGCATACACAAAACATACATAGAACACTGTACCATCAAGAAAAAGCATTCAGGTATAGCTTTCATGGCTCTATTTTTTTTAATTATATATCTGGACATCACGTGTCTTCCAAGTTCTAGTTCTATATCTTCATCTGTCTGATAAATATTTCCACTCAGGATGTTCCTCTATTACCTCAAACGTATCGTATCTAAAATTAAATCCCTTACGTCCAGTTCTAACTAGCTTTCCTATATTAATAGTCATGCATACCATAAATATTCCAGTTACTCAAGGTCCAAAGTTTGAAGTCACCTTTTACCCTCATTGTAGTTTTAATTCACATTTGCCTAATGGCTAATTACAAACTATTTTTCATATGTTGATTTGGCCATTTGTACATCTTTTTTGGTGATGTGTTCACTCATCCAGTGTATATTTAGACAGTTTTATCTCTAGAATTTTAATTTGTGTCTTTCATGTTTTCTATCTCTACTTATATGCTCTATCTTATCTACCCTCTTGTACATATGGAATATTATGAAATTACTGTTAAAAAATGTTCTTGCCCAGTATGGTACTGGCACAAAAACAGACACATAGATCAATGGAACAGAATAGAGAGCCCAGAAATAGACCCTCAACTCTATGGTCAACTAATCTTCAACAAAGTGGGAAAGAATGTCCAATGGAAAAAAGACAGTCTCTTCAATAAATGGTGTTGGGAAAATAGGACAGGAACATGCATAAAAGTGAAATTGGACCATTTCTTTATACAACACACGAAAATAGACTCAAAATGGATGAAAGACCTCAATGTGAGAAAGGAACCCATCAAATTCCTTGAGAAGAACGCAGGCAGCAACCTCTTCAACCTCAGCAGCAGCAACTTCTTACTAGGAACATTGCTAAAGGCAAGGGAAGCAGGAGCAAAAATGAACTATTTGGACTTCATCAAGATCAAAGGCTTTTGCACAGCAAAGGAAAACAATTGACAAAACCAAAAGACAACAGACAGAATGGGAGAAGATATTTGCAAATGACATATCAGATAAAGGGCTAGTATCCAAAATCTATAAAAAATACTTAGCAAACTGAACACCCAAAGAACAAATAATCCAATCAAGAAATGGGCAGAAAACATGAACAGACATTTCTCTAGAGAAGACATCCAGATGGCCAACAGACACATGAAAAAGTGCTCCACATCACTCAGTATCAGGGAAATACAAATCAAAACCACAATGAGATACCACCTCACACCAGTCAGAATGGCTAAAATTTACAAGTCAGGAAATGACAGATGCTGGAGCGAATGCTAAAAAAGGGGACCCCTCCTACGCTGTTGGTGGGCATGCAAGTTGGTGCAACCACTCTGGAAAACAGCATGGAGGTTCCACAAAAAGCTGAAAATAGAGCTACCTTACCACCCAGCAATTGCACTACTGGGTATTTACCCTAAAGACACAAAGATAGTGATCCGAAGGGGCATGTGCACCCAAATGTTTATAGCAGCAATGTCCACAATAACCAAACTATGGAAAGAGCCTAGATGTCCATCAACAGATGAATAGATAAAGGAGAAGTGGTATATATATACACAATGGAATACTATGCAGCCATCAAAAGAAATGAAATCTTGCCACTTGCAATGACGTGGATGGAATTAGAGGGTATTATGCTTAGCGAAATAAGTCAGTCAGAGAAAGACAACTTTCATATGATCTCCCTGATATGAGGAAGTGGAGATGGAATGTGGGTGCTTTGGGAGGTAGGAAAAGAATATGAAACAAGATGGGTTCGGAAAGGAGACAAACCATAAGGGACTCTTAATGTCACAAAACAAACTGAGGGTGGCCAGGGGTGGGGGTAGGGAGAGGGTGGTGGGGTTATGGACATTGGGGAGGGTATGTGCTATGGTGAGTGCATGAAGTTGTAAACCTGGTGATTCACAGACCTGTACTCCTGGGACTAATAATACATTATATGTTTATAAAAATAATTTTTAAAAAACTTTAAATAAAAATTAAAAAATAAAAGGAAAGAAAAAGTGTTCTTACCTGTATATTCTATCACTGGCAGTATTTGTGGGTCTGTTTCTATTGATTAATTTTTCTCGTCATCATGACTTACTTTCCTACTCTTTTGCATGGCTGGTATATTTGACTGGATGACACTGGGAATTTTACCTTGTTGGGTTCTGGACATAATTGTTTTTGAGAAAGAGTTGATATGAAACATTAGTTTCAGGCATACAGTATGATTCAATCCACAGTAAGTCTAGTCACCATTAATTATCATAAAAGGTTACAAACTTTGTTCTTGTAATGCAAACATTTAAGATCCACTCTCCTGGGAACCTTCTAATATGCACAATACCATTGACCATAATCACCAGGCTCACACCACATTCCTATTCATTTCACAACTGGAAATCTGTACCTTCCCTTTCATCCATTTTGCCTGCCCACCAGGCCCTTTCTCCACTGGTAACCATCCCTGTGTTCTTTGTATTCATGAGTTTGTTTGCTCATCTTTGTTTTTTAGATTTTGCATGCCAATTGTATCATATGGTATTTGTCTTTCTCTGACTTATTTTACTTAGAAGGATACCCTTGAAGTCCTCCATGTTGTTACAAATGGCAAGATTTTATTCCTTTTATGGCTGAGTAGTATCTGTGCATGTGTGTGTATAGTATATATATGCATGTATGTGTGTCTCATATCCTTATCCATTCATCCACCAACTGACACTTAACATTGTTTCCATCTTGACTATTTATCCTTTTTTTGTTCTTATAAATATTTTTGAAGTGTATTCTTTGACACTGTTAAATTACTTGGAAACAATTGGATTCTTCTATAACTTCTTTTAAAATGTCAGGATTAGAGCAGGCTTCATTCCACAGACAGTTTTGTTTCACTACTGAAGGTAGATCTTTCTGGAGTAGTCTTCTGATATCCTATGAATTACTGGGGTTTTCTACTCTAGCCTTCAAGAAGAGAAACTATTTTTACTTTGAGATATAGGAATTGTTCTCTAATATCTTCTTGGTGATTCTCTCAGGTTTCTCTTTCTCACTTATTTTATTAGTATTCTCGCTCCCCACTCCTTTTCATACTCCTCCCTATAAGCTTTTGCTGTCTTGAACTCCCAAAAGATCATCTCAATTCATGGGAGAGACTGCTAGACTCTATCAGGATTCTCCCTCTATATCCTGCTTCCTTCATCTCTCTACTCAGTAAACTGGAGTTTCACAACCTCTGATCTTGTGCTGACTTTGTTTTCAACCTCTGATCACTGTCCTGTCATCTGTAATGTTGAAGATCTAAAAACCTTGTTTCATATACTTTGTTTTACTTAGTTGTTTCAGGAAGGAGGTTATATCAAATCCTTGCTACTCCATCTTGGTCAAGTGTAGAAGTTGTTACGGCTTTTTAAACTTCTTGGGCCAGTCTTTGTACAACTCACCTAATAGGTCACAGTGTATCATCTGGTACGTGAACTATCTGACTACTGAAATTTTTCTAACAATGTTCCCTATTCTCAGTCTCTACTACTTGCAATTCATTCACTTTAACTCAGTCACAATAATTTTAATGTACCATGACTTTCTTCAAAACCAGTGAAGTTTCCCTTTGGCTTCAGGATGCAATCCCAATTTCTAGTCTAGCATGCAAGATCCTCCACAATCCGACCTCCATTTATTTAACTTTCAAAACTTACTTTTCATTATTCCAACCAGGCTGAACTAAACAGGGCTTCCCAACGTTATTTGTGCACATCACTCTCTTTGTCTTGTTAGGATATTCTCCCCATGAAGAACACTCTTCTCTATGCCTATTCAAGTTCTACCCATTTTTCAAGAAAGTGTTTAAGTTTCACTTTCTTTTTAGATCCTTTAAGACCCTACTCCATGAAGCTTCTATGTGTATTTTTTTTTTTTTTTGTCCTTACTGCTTAAAATTATTGCCTTGCCTACCAAGATGGTAATTTAATAGGTTTTTTGACAATTTTCCTAGTAACTTTTCAGAACAAAGCTTAGAAGTTCAGGTTCTTTTCATTCTTAAAAATTAATTTTTGATAGGCAAGTCTGACTTTTCCCTCACTAGATGATATATCTCTTGACATCAGAAGCTTGTCTTATACACCATTACCTACATGCTTAAGCTCATCACTGTGTCCTCTAGGAGTGTAATATTTCATGGTCAGTCTCTGTGCTATTCACATTCTTTTGCTAAAAATGTCAATGTAAGTTTCTTATCCCTGATAACCTGTCAGCTCTGCAAAGCTTCAAGGTGATAGGCTGTAGGAACTCTTCCTTTAATTTCTTACCTCCTTTACTATTTCCCCTTCAGGAAAAAATTATCAGCTTCATATGTGGAGTGATTCTACAACAGGGTGAGGAATGCCAACAGAACACCTTAATGCCAATGAAACACTGAGACACCTTAGTCTCCCCATAGCACAAGGCTCTCCTGATGCTTGGTAAATCTGTGTTCTAGTAAAGGTCCCAGTCATCTTTCATCTTAGAGAAGTAGAGGTTTTGTCCACTCTCTCAGGAGCTATGGGTATTCAAAAAGCAGGGTCCTTTTTGTTGGGTATCAAGATATGTCAAACAATTCCCAGTACCCTAAAGAGAATCTTCTCCTTATATTTTGAGATTCCCAGCCACCCTCATAGTGTAGATAGCCCAGTGGCTTTTCCTTTTTTTGTACTCTGGCTCACATTTAAAGAACAGAGTTGCTAACTACCAGGATATAAAGACCATGGTGCCTGTAAAAGGTCATTCTCATTGCTATTAACTAGCCTCTTCCTAATTTGTGGTATATGCCACCATTTCCATGACGAAGGAAGTGATCCAAAAGTACTGACTGATCTCTCTTTAACATTTTTTCAGCCTGGAGTTTTCTTCCACCAGACATAAGCATGGGTGACTTTTACTTCAGTAATAGCTATAATCAGTTACCATTTTATTGGAGGCAACTTCCCCAACCTCACTTTCTATCTTCTTATCTTGTTGGGTTTCATTATAGTGCTTACAGCCACTTGATACATTTATTCATTTTTCTCTTCTCCATCATAGTAGCCAACATGAATAGCTCAGCTCAACTGTCTGTGATATATCACCATGACAGAAAATCAAGTCATTAGGACCTTTTTTTGGGATCACATTTCCCCCTTAGCCTAGGTTACTACTACCCAACCATTTGTCATTTAATTCCTTAACTCTCAAAAAAAACTCTCACAAAAAAATAACTAGTGTTATTAAAAAAAAAATCTCTTAATGTACATATATGTATGTAGCCGAAAAGAAAGTGGTGATAACACGAATTATGAGTCTTGGGGCCTATCCACTCTGCCCTGGCTGACCACAAACCCACTTTATATTGCAAAAGAAAGCTGTTAGAGCGTTTGCTTTAAGATACAAACTCTAAAAACTCTAATAAAACAAAATAGAACTTTATTCATGTTTAATGGTTGCATTGCAAGCATGGATTTCACAATCTCAAACCATATGAAGGAACAGTTTATATGCTGATGTTGTTCTTAGGGAACATGTCAACTAAAGAATAAATTTATAGACACAAATTAAATACATAAGGGAAAGGCAGGGAGTGGCTTCTAAGAAATCATAAAATTTAAGCATTTAGGGAATGGAAAAATACATAGAATTGACTTTTATTTAAGTGTGGGAGAGTTCACAAAAATAATTTTGAAGAACAATTCAATTAAACTACATTTTGGTATATAATAGATACCTACAGGCAGTCTTTCTTTACTTTAGGCCTTCAGAGGCCAAAGAACCTCATGGATTACTCAAAGTTACCTCTACCTGTTAGGGCTCAAATTCCTCCTTTTCTGCTTGGTTAAAGTTGATATCTTAACTCCAGTGATAAATTAGCTCTTCTAGGAAACAAGATAGCAAACTAGGATTAAAAAAAAACAGGAATTTCCAACAAGATGCATTAAAGGACACAGGACTTACAGTGAGCAAGTCATCCTGGTTTGTCCAAGACTTTTCAGCTTTAGGACTAAAATTCAACAATCAGGGAAACCATGGAGTCCTGGGCAAACTGGGATGGCTGTCACCCTTACAGATATCTCTCTAATGATAACAAGCCCAAGTTATCAGATCACACCCAAAACTATTTATTTGGTTTTGTGAAGTCATTGCCTGATGTACCAAGACCAAAACAATGGACTGGGTCTTAGGGTCTATACCAGATAATGAGCTTTTGCATCTGGCAGACATCTTGCCTAGATACTATGTTCTGCTGTTTACTAGCCCTGTGAGCTTTTGCAAATCCCTTTACAATTTTGACCTTCGGCTAGTAGGACTGCTTATAACACCGAAATAGGAAGTTACTTAGCATGGTGCCTAGAGTTAAGTATCTCTATGTAATTTATTATTAGTTCATCATTAGTTTTTGATGTGGTGTTCAATGATTCATTAGTTGTGTATATTTTTAATAAGGTGCAGTAGATGGTATCTCCTCCTCTTCATCCTCATCATTATCATGGCCCTAAGAATCAAAGGTTCAGGCTCTTTCATTATTTATTATTGTGACCTTGGTCAAGACTTTTCCCTGTCCTAGACCTCAGTTTTCTTACCTGTAAAGTGAAGAGAACTATAGAACCCATCCTTGTACTGGAAGATTATTATGAAATCAAATGAGAAAATGTAGGTTAAGAGAAATGTATATTGTAAAGCTGGATTCAAATGCAAAGATTCAAGATATGCTAATGTGTCAATGCTGAAGGAAGGACTGGACCTCCAGAAATGAAATGGATAACAGTAGTTACACTTATTTAAAAAGTCAGTTGGCATATTGCCTGTGGTGCTAGTTATTAAACCTCAAGAAAGACAAAACAATCAGGGAGAGTCCAAGATGGCAATGTAGGAAAATCCTGAACTCAACTTCTCCACAAACAAACCAAATCTATACTTTCATATAGAGCAATTCCTTCTGAAGAATGGAGGCCTGATTGAACAGCTTCTGCACAATGAAGAATGGCAAGAGAGATGGAGATACAGTAATGAAGGAAACCCCCAACCCTGATGTTGCAAACTATCATAGGAAGGGACAGTACTGAAGGACCAGGAATAAATTTTTCTCCCTGGGAAACATGGTGGTGGGGAGGGAGAAGCTGCCATTTTAAATTCTAGTTGCCCTTTCAAAGGAACTAGCCCTGAATCCCTGCCAAATGTCAGGGGAGTGGCTAGAATGCTCCCTGGATCTAAGGTGATGGTAAGCACAATACTTTATGCTACCCCTCCACTTTGAGAGTACAGATTGGGGGAGGAACTGGGCACTATAGTTGGCCAGCTGCTTCAGGGAGAACTGGGGTTCTGCTGCACACTATCTCCAGCTGTCCCACCAAGGTAGCCTCAGTACAGTGCATACTGGGATACCCCTTGGCAGTACCCCCTTAGCTCCAGCCATTTTGCTAAAATGGCACAGGCACAAATCACTGCACCACTTCAGCACCAGAATTTTAGGAACATCCCCAGTGCAGAGCACCTCAGGACCTCTCAGCCTATAGCTGCTTTAGACTCAGACAACTCACAGAACACCCTTAAGCAAAACACACAAGGACCTCCCTCCCCACCCCACAATTTGGTGCCAGCTCAGCCCCAGCTGCCCAACCAGGACACCCCCTAATGTGGAGTGTTCTGGGATCCTGCAGCCCACATTGTCTCAGCTCCAGCCACCCTGCCAGTGCACCCTCTATACAGAGTGCCCCATGACACCATAGCTATCATCTACTTTGCCTTCAGTTGTTCTGAAAAAGCATGTCCTCTACAAAGAAAGCCCTGGGACCTTCTAGCTTGTACCCATTTCAGCTTCAGCAACCCTGTCAAGGTGCTGTCGATAAAGAAATCCCCAGGACCATACCAGTCTATGCATACTTTGGCTCCAACAATCCCACCGGGGTAGCCCCAGCAAAGAATGACACAGGACACCCCCACCAGCCACAGCTCTAGTCAGCCACCCAAAGTCACCAGGCACACAAGTGTACACTGGTGATGGCCACACACAAGACTATTACTCTAAGTTTAGGAGAAGTAGATTTTACACCTAATTCATAGAAATACACCCAGAAAATTAAGAGGAATATGCTCTAAAAGAAACAAAACCTCAGAAAAAGAACAAAGCAGATAAGTAATCTATCTGATAAAGAGTTCAAAGTACTGATCATAAAAGTGCTCACTGGACTGGAGAGAAGAGTAGATGAACTTAATGAGTACTTCAGCAAAGATCTAGATAATAAATATAAATTACCAGAGTTGAAAAATAACTGAAATCAAAGCTAAGCTTTGGGAAATCAGAGGATATAGAAGAATGGATAGGTGATCTGGAATACTGGATAATGGAAAGTACCTAAGCTCAACAGCAAAAAGAAAAAAATATTAAATGAGGTTAGGGTAAGTGATATTTTGATAATATAAATCAAACATTTGTATTATAGTAGTCCCAGGAGGAGAAGAGAGGTGGGGCAGAGAATTACTTGAAGAAATGATAGCAGAAAACTTACCTTACCTGGGGATAGAAACAGACATTGAGTTCAGGAAGGACAGAAAGTACCAAACAAGAAAAAGCCACTGAGGTCCACATCAAGACACATAATAATTAAAATGGTAAAGATTAGGGGCACCTGGGTGGCACAGTCAGTTGAGTGTCCACCTCTTGGTTTAGGCTCAGGTCATGATCTCAGAGTCTGAGATCCAGCCTCATGTGGGGATCCACACTAAACACAGGGTCTGCTTACAGTTTCTCTCTACCTCTCTCTCAGGCCCTCCCCCACTGCATGCTCACTCTCTAAAATAAATCTTTAAAAAAATAAGATGGCAAATATTAACCATCAAGACAATTTTAATAGTAGCAAGAAGCAACTGGTTACATACAAGGGAAACCTCCTAATAACAACATCAGATTATTTTTGTCAGAAACCGACTATATCATGCCACTCCCTTCTGGCTACAAAGTACTGGAAGGTTTAAAAAAAAAAAAAAAACAACAACAAAAAAAAAACCTACAACTGAGAATACTCTACCTGGCAAGATTATCATTCAGAATTGAAGGAGAAAGTTTCTTAGATGAACAAAAGTTAAGAGTTTATCACTACTAACCTGGCCTTATAAAAAATGTTAAACATACTTTAAGTAGAAAGACCATAATTATAAGAAAAGTATGGAAGAAAAAATTTCACCAGTAATGCAAACATACACTAAAGGTAGTAGAACAACCACTTATAAAGCTATTATAAAGATTAAGAGACAAAAATAATAAGATATTACTAGTTGCAGGGACTGGCAAAATAAAGATATAAAATAGGACAGTATACATAAAAAACATGGAAGTAGGAAGAATGAAACTTCCTTAACGTGTATTCAAACTTAAGTGAAGATAACTTAATATAGATTGATTTAGGATGTTATATATGAACCTTATGGTAATCATAAACCAAAAATTTACAACAGATGCACAAAAAGTGAAGAGAAATGAAATCAAGCATAGCACTAAAACTCATCGATAAGAGCAAGAGAATTACAAAAGTAATCAGAAAGCAATTAACAAAATGGCAAAAACAAATCAACTAAGTGTAAATGGCCTAAATACTCTAAAAGACACAGGGTGACTGAATGGTAAACAAAACACCTAATACCCATCTATATGATGCATACAAGACACTACAGACTTAAAGACACATACAGACTAACAGTGAAGGATAAAAGTTACTCCATGCAAATTGAAATGAAAAAGAAAAAAGCTGAATAGCAATACTTAGACACAATAAAGTTTAAACAAGGACTATAATAAGAGACAAAGGGCACTGCATAATGATAAAGGGATTAATCCAACAAAAGGATATAACACTTGTAAACATCTATGCACCGAACATTGGAGTACCTAAACACAAAGCAAATATTGACACAAAGGAGGAAAGTGACAGTAATACAGTAACAGTAACAGGGGACTTTGACACTCCATTTTCATCAGTGGAAAGGTCATCCAGGCAGGGGAGAAAAAAGCAGTAGAAAACAATGTTTTTGAATAGCACATTAAATCAGGTACACTTATATAAACAGAATACCCAAAATAGAATATACTTTTTTTTTCAAGTGCACATGGACATTCCCCAGCATAGATCATATGGTAGATAGCAAAACAAGTTTCAATAAATTTGAAATGGAGATCATATCAAGCATTTTTTTTTTTTCTGGCCACAATGGAATGAAACTAGAAATCAATTACAAAAGAAAAAAAAAACTGGAAAAAAAGACATGTAGGCTAAACAACATGCTACTAAATTACCAATGAGTCCGTGAAAAAAATCAAAGAAAAATAAAATACATGGAGATAAATAGGAAGACATAGTGGTCCAAAACCTTTGAGACACAACAATACCATCCTAAGAGAAATTTATACCGAGAAAAATCTACCTCAAGAAACAATAGAAATCTAAAGTAAACAATTCATCTTTCATCTAAAGAACTAGATAAAGAAGAACCAACAAAACCCAAAGCCAAAAGTTAGTACAAGAAAGGAAATAACAATCAGAGCAGAAACAGATGAAATAGGCACTAAAAAATTACCAAAATAGAAAATATCAGTGAAATCAAGAGCTTTCTTTGAAAATATAAACAAAATGATAAACTTTTAACAAGACTCATGAAGAAAAATAAAGAGTACCCAACTGAAATCAGTAAGAGGAGAAATAACAATCAATACCACAGAAATACAGATTAGAGATTATCAAAAATTATATGCTAACAAATTAGACAATTTAGAAGAAATGGATAAATTTCTAGAAGCATACAATCTTCCAAAAGTAAATAGAAATAGAAAATAATGAACAGATGATTGGTAATAAAATTAAATTGTAAAGAAAGTCAATAAACAGAAGTCTAAAACTAGACATATTCACAAGTTCTAGAATATTTAAGAGATAATATCTATTCTCAAACTATTTCAAAAAATAGAAGAGGAAGGAAAGCTTCTAAATTCATTCTATGAGGCTAGCATTACCCTGATACCAAAATGAGACAGAAACACTACAAGGAGGAGCAGGAGAAAGAATTACAGGCCAATATCCGTAAAGAATACAGATGCCAGAATTCTTGAAAAAAGTTAGCAAACCACATTTAACAATACAGTAAAAAAATCATTCACCACAATCAAGTGAGACTTAATCTGGAAGTGTAAGAATGGTTCAATATTTACAAAATCAATTGATACTACATTAACAAAATGAAGGATAAAAATGGTATCTTAATTGATGTGGAAAAGTGTAGTCCTCGACCCGCAAGGATGACAAGAAGCCTGGTTCAGTGTTAATATTCATTTCCTCCTTTTATTTCGTCAACTTCCTTAGCTTATATGCGGCAGGGTGACCAATAAGGGGTCAAGCCATGGGGAGAGCCAATGAGAGTCCTGTTACTATGCTGATTAAATTTGAAACAGCCAATGACTATGTCCTCCTTTAGGCGGGCTTCACCAGAAAGTTCGTTGTTTACTTGCAGCATATTTTGCTGGCAGTGAGCCAAGCGCCATCTTGTAATGGCGGGGACTTTCCCAGTGGGAGGTGGTCCCTGACATCTCCCCCTTTTTTGTTTTATGGCAGAGATGGTGCCTGTCTTAGGTCGTCAGTAGCAGAAAACATCCTTACCCATCATCAGACACAAGATATCAATGATCTCTGTCCTGTCTTAGGTTGGTATGCTTCTCTACTGATCTTACCCATCTTTGACTACCGATCTAGCAAGCTTAGCCATATCTGGGGAGATGTCCCAGCCTCTATTGACATAAGGGCTTGTACTATAGCTCCGCTCTGCTCTCGCTGCTGTGTTCTCCATTGGCGAACTTTTCTGAATAGAAGCAGAATGCCAATAAGGAGGAGGACAAGAAGACCAATTGTGCCAGCCCATTGTTTGGTAAACTGGAACATATTGCTCAATGTTTGAAATAGATCTGGAAGGGAAGCTGGTTGCACACGCGTACTATTTACTCGAGTTATCTCAGCCAAAAGGATTTGTGTGAAATTTTGAATATAGTCAGACCAAGCACCCTGCAAACCTGGGAAAGCTGTTCGGAGGAATTGCTAATCTGACTAAGGTTAGAGAATTTTACAGGGGTAACACAGAGTGCAGAAAAAGAAACAATAGAACCAACACTCAGTATTTCAGCTAGTGAAGAACAGGGGAAAATAAAGGAAGAATTAGTTAAAGGTAAAGGATAGGGCCAAGCCTTTAGAATAGCCCATAATTCACGTGTCGCCATCTGGGGAATTAGGAATATCAGAGTCCCCCACGACAGTAGGAGGATCACGGCTTCCTCTGTCCTCATCCTCGTTCTCAGGGGCCTTCCGGACCAATCTCTCTGGAATCCAAATCGGCACTTCTTTGTCCTGCGGACTTCTCCCTTGCAAGGTTTTTATATTTTTCTTAATATTTCTCGGGTTTCGGCACCATTTTTCGCCCTCGACCCGCAAGGACGACAAAAAGCCTGGTTCGGTGTTAATGCTTCATTTCCTCCTTTTATTTCGTCAACTTCCTTAGCTTATATGCGGCAGCGTGACAAATAAGGGGCCAAGCAGTGGGGAGAGCCAATGAGAGTCCTGTTACTATGCTTATTAAATTTGAAACAGCCAATGACTATGTCCTCCTTTAGACAGGCTTCACCAGAAAGTTCGTTTTTTACTTGCAGCGTATTTTGCTGGCAGTGAGCCAAGCGCCATCTTGTAATGGCGGGGACTTTCCCGGCTGGAGGTGGTCCCCGACAGAAAAGTCATAACAAAACTCAACAGCTGTTCGTGATACAAACTCATAAGTGGGATTACATGGACCACATACCTCAAACATAAGAAAGACCACTGATGGCAAAACCCACAGGTAATAGAACACTTAATGGTTAAAAATAGCTTTTCCTCTAAGAGCAAGAGCAAGACAAGGATTCCACTCTCACCACTTTTATTCTGCATAACCTGAAGTCCTATGCACAGCAATCAAACAAGAAATAAAAGCCATCCAAATTGGTAAAGAAATAAAATTGTCACTATTTGCAGAGAACATGACACCATAAATAAAATCCCTGAAGACTCCACCAAAAAAAGTAGCAGAAAACCAAATTTTAAAAGACTCCATTTAAAGTTACACAAAAAAGAATAAAAATACTTAGGAATCAACCCAAGAAAAAAATGTACCCTGAAAACTATAAAACATTGATGAAATGGAAAAGTACATGAACAAATAGAAGATACATGTTCATGGATTAGAATACTATTGGTAAAATGTTCACTCCACCCAGAGCGATCTACAGATTCAAACCAATTCCTGTGAAAATACCAACAGTGCTTTTCAAAACACTGGAATAGTCCTAATATTTGTATGGAACTACAAAAATCCTGAATAGCTAACACAATCTTGAGAAAAAGCAACGACTGAGAACTTGAAAATTACATTCTGAGAACTCTATTTGTCAATTTTCTCTCAATAAAAAGGGATATCTTATTAAAAAACAAAATGAGGGGAAGTTCACATAATAACCAAATATTTAAGTTTTTAGAAGTAAGGCTTATTGGCCTCATACACCTGTTCAGAGCTCATGTTATGTATTTATGTAAGTGTATAGCTCCATGCTTGTGATCAAGATTAGTGGTGCTCATCAATATCTTTATTTTTATCTTTTTATTTAGATTATCACAGTCTATTTCTTCAGCTCATTTAGGCGGCCCTGAGAGACTAGTCTGGTCAATGGCATGAGGGAAGAAGTACTATGTACCTCTTTCAAACCTGGCCCCTGAAACTTCACTTGAGATCATCTTCACCTTCACTTTCCTCATGTGATTAGGGGTGCAAGAACCCACTGCAAGACTGAGAAAAGATTAAAAGAGCTTGGATCCCTCCATGACTGTGGAATATAGCATCGTTAGCCTACCCATTGCGTCATGAACAACAAATCCTTCATGTTTCCTATATATTTCTGCAACTATGGTTGTGACATTTAATTTCAAGCTTTAAATATCTTGGTTCAATACTTTACCAAGTTACCTCACAGACTTTTTCTTTTTAAATTTATCTGATATTTTACCTACAGAACTTTGAAATGGTACATAGATTTCAGGATCATTTTAGAAGAAGAATATTAATTGCAGGGGCCCAAACATGAACTGATTAAATTAAAACAAAACCTCAGATAAACCTTTGGCACTGACTTCAAAACTTCTCTTGTTGATAGAGAATAATTCCCTTATGAACTATGCTGGACTTAATTAACACATCTTTCTGTACTAGCAGTTGCTTGTGCAGGGATGAAAAACAGATTTAAAGAACAAGAGGTTGTTGCAACAACTTGAGTGTGATGAAGCCATGTTTCCCTTGTTACAGTGTGAACTGTGCACTGGCAGCTGCTTGAAAAATTTATGTTATTCTTTATTTAAATTCAATTAGCCAACTTACAGTACATCATTAGTTTCAGATGTAGTGTTCAGTAACTTCTCAGTTGCATATAACACCCATTGCACATCACATCATGAGCCTTTCTTAATGCCCATCACCGAATTACCCATCCCCCTACCCTCCTCCCCTCCAGCAACCCTGTTTCCCATAGTTAAGAATCTCTCATAGTTTTTTCTCCCTCTCTGATGACTTCCCATTCTGTTTTCCCTCCCTTCCCTTATGATCCCTCTATGCTGTTTTATTCCACATAAAAGTGAAACCATATGATCATTGTTCTTCTGACTGACTTATTTCCATCAGCATAATACCCTCCAATTCTATCCACATCAGTGTAAATGGTATTTATCCTTTCTAATGGCTGAGTCATATTGTATATATTACATTTTATATATGTACTACATCTTTATCCAATCATCTGTCAATGGACATCTAGACTCTTACCACAGTTTGGCTACTGTGGACATTGCTGCTATGAACATTGGGGCACAGGTGCCCCTTTGGATCACTACATTTATACCTCTGGGGTAAATACCTAGTAGTGCAATTGGTAGGTCATAGGGCAGCTCTATTTTTAACATCTTGAGGAACCTCCATACTTTATACCACTTTCCAGAGTAAAGAATGTACCAGCTTGCCTTCCCACCCAGAGTGTAAGTGGGTTCCCCTGCTTCCACATCCTTGCCAACATTTGTTGTTTCCTATCTCATTAATTTTAGCCATTCTGACTGGTGTGATGTGGTATCTCATTGGGGTTTTGATTTGTAAGTCTAATAATACAATTCACCATTGTACTATTTTCAGTGAAACATTTCTGTAAAGCATTTTAATTACCAACAGTAAACCTTTCCCTGGGAATGTGTTTTTTGTTTGTATTTTTTTTTTAACAGTGAAGCTTATTTTTCTTGCCATAATTTATTATGTGTAAATCATGTCTTCTTTATATTACTTCAAAAGTGGGCATCATAGGCTATTTTTACTGAAGCTAGTATCACACAGAAATGCTGACAGTTACATAAAAGGTTTATTAAGTGGCAACATCAAAACATGATCCATTAGTGGGAAGCTGATGTACTTTGCCATTAAATCATAGGTCTCTATAAAAGTGTTAACCTCTTTGAATCAAATTGGGACACAGATAAACAGTAAAAAGCAATACCCAAGTTAGTTCAAATGTAATATTTATTAGTTAATATGCTAGAGTTGTGAAAGTAGATATATATTCACCAAGTTATACGAATTAGCATAAACCCATAAGCCTAGGGCACAAAGAACTCTAGTGAGGGTTAGTTCACACAAGCAGGAATAGAAACTTGAAAATTCCAACAACGACTTAGAGCACCAACATTATTGTCCATCTCTAGCTAGTAAGGCTGATGGCTGCAACAGTAACCGTGTGTTGGTGACTGAAAAGACTGGCCCCAGACCAGAAAATAACTGAAATGAAGTTCTGCCTATTTCCCATACAGCACTGTAAACTGTGTGACCCAAGATCACCATTACCTTATTCTGCAGCACTATCCTAGAAGACATATGGCAGGATACTCAGAGCTATTACTAGAGCTATCTCCTGCATGTATGCATGCATGTACACACCCAGAGGTCTTTGGCAAGCCACACATCTAATTAGGGCCTTTCAATCCCTTAGGGTAGTGAAGAGAATACCATGGGCCACACTGGAGTCAGGACCTCTGGTTTACTCCTGGAATTAAGAGAAGGTGGGAAAAGGGGCCTGGCACATTGCAAGTCATCAACATTACTTATTGAATGGAGAGTCTTATATGTAAGGGAGTTCCTATTTCAGAGAACTTTGAAAAGTACCTTAAAAGACTTGTTCCCATGAACTTGTTTGAAAGCAGATCTAGAAGACCAAATAGGGATCCTGCTCCAGGCTGTCCTCTAAAAGTAATGCTTCCTAAGCCTTTCTACATCATGACACACACAGAAAATGATAGTATTTGCATGAAACAGTAGTTAAATGGAGGATTTTGGAATCCTACATAAGGTGGAGGTGACAGGAAACCTGAGGGCTGATGAGATGGATCCTCCAGCACATAGTTTGGAAGCTATGTTCCAGAAGAGATGAATAATACTGAGAGTCCATTGAGGGATCTAGCTTTTCCTGTTATTATTTAACAGATTCTATCACCTGCTGAGTGCTTACCATATGCCAGCAACTATACCCAACACTTAATGCACACTATTTCTTTTTATCCTTAAAGTAATCTAGGGACTCTACTTCTGGTAACAACAGCATGAGATGGTCAGATGACTGCTCCATAGAAAATGACTATACACTGGACAAAACCATTTGTGACAATCATTTCAGGGCACTGGAAAATAACCAAAGGTAGGCAACAACTTGGGAAATACTAATTCATGTGAAACTGCTACTGCATTGAGTAATAACTAAGAATTAACTTTTGGAGGGGAGGTGGGAGTCTGAGAGCATTCCCAAGCTCCACCAACTACCAAACATGGGCAGTGAAAATCCAGCTTTATGAGCTGGAGGTGACAGACTCAGGAGCAGGCAACAAAGCAGTTAGAAATTTCAGAGGGAGATTTTGGATGTGAGAAAGCTATAGAGCAACTGATACAATAAGCTTTCCATATATACCTGGTTAACTGCTAAACTATGTGTGCTTATTGGATACAGCAGGGAACCCAACAAAAATTGAAAGAAAGCATGTGAATTTGCCACACATCTGAATGCACAGTGAAATCTACACAAAACAGAGGAGGATGAAAGCCTGACTAACTCAGAGTCTCTGACTACAATCTCTGACTCTTTGGCCTCTGAACTATGCAGGTGCAGAGGAACTCCTTAGAGAACTAGGCAAAAGAAAAAACATCTGTGGTTGGAGATTTCAGTTTGACTCCAGGCATGTTAAAGTCTAAATCCCTCCAAAGAACAAAACCGATTTCAGATTCACTGTGAGTACAACTACAAATGCTTTTTACTATTTTTTGACCAAAATATATGAGATGGGAAAAGGAACAGGAATGACCCATATCTAGGGAAAAAGGCAGCCATTAGAATTTGACACTGAGTGGGCTCAGAGGTTGGATTTAAGACAAAGACTTCAAAGAGCTATTATAAATACATTAAAAAATTAAAGGAAATCCTGTTCAAGGAATATTCAAATAATGAACAAATAGTAAATACTAAGAGAAGGAAACTAAAAGAATCTAATGGCTATTGTAGAGAAGAAAAGCATATTAATGGAAGTGAAAAATATATTGTATATACTCAAACAGATTTGAAATGGTGAAGAAAAAAACAATGAATGAAAAATCAGTAGGTCACAATCTAAAAACAGAACAATAAAGTTAAAAATAAACAAACTTGAAGATCTGTGGGTCAATATCAAGCACTGCAAAATATAACTCAGGCCTGACCTCAAGGTAAGTTCTGTTAAAGCTGCACATGTACCCTGCCCAGACATTGCTGCATACTATGCCCCACACCTTGTGCCTCCAACTGCTGGTGTATGGCCCCCAGCCACTATAGCATTTCAAGAGATCTGGCATAGGATTTGCGACCTAATGGAAATTTTGCTAATCCTGCTGCCCACTCCCAAGTTCCCTGGTGGCCATGCTCCCTCAGAACTGGTGTGCCTGGGTCCTACTAACACTACAGAGAACAAGCACAGCCCACAACAGGCAGAATGTCAGTGCAGACAAGTGCACTGAAAGGAACCTAAGTGACTCAGACACAACAACAGATTATAGGCATCACACAGAGAATACTCTTTTGAAATGCCAGATTCTGCGAACAGGGGACACTCTATTGCAGGGCACTCCAAGACCTCTTTTTTATAAAGTAGCTCTTTTCAAGAGCAGAAGACATAGCTGATTTTCTCAACACAGGGAAATAAGACACAGAAATGCAGAAAAAAAATGAGGAGACAGAAGAATTTATCCCAAATGCAAGAACAGGACAAGGCCATGCCTAGAGATCTAAGTGAAACAGATATAAGTAATATACCTGATAGAGAATTTAAGGCAATGATCAGGAGGGTACTCACTGGACTTGAGACAAGAGTGGAGGACATGAATGAAACCCTTAACAGAAATAAGGCATGATACAGAAGAGAGAAAGGGCTCAATAAACAAAATGAGAAACGTGCTTGATGGAATGAACACTAGGTAGAAACAGCAGAAAAATTTAGTGACCTAGAAGACAGAATGGGAAGTAAACTGAAGAAAAGAAATAGAAATTATATAAAACAATACATTTAAGGAACTCGGTGACTTCAAACAGGACATTTGTATTTTAAGAGTTCCAGAAAAAAAGGGAGTAGGGAGCAGAAAATTTATTTGAAGAAATAATAGCTGAAAACTTCCCTAATCTGGGGAGGGAAACATATCTAGATCCAGGGGGCACAAAAACTACCATCAAATCAACAAAAGCAGACCTACACCAGAACATATATTAAACTGGCAAAATATAATGGTAAAAACAATATTTTAAAAGCAGTAAGACAAAAGAGGTCATTAACTTACAAATGAAAACTCATAAGGCTAGCAGGAGATTTTTCAAAAAATTTTGCAAGCCAGAGTAGAGTGGCATGATATATCCAAAATGCTGAGTTGGAAAAATCTGCAGCCAAGAACACTCTATCCAGCAGGACTACCATTAGGAATAGAAGAAGGGATAAAGAGTTTCCCCAACAAAAACCTCCTAGGAGTTCATGACCACTAAACCAGTCCTGCAAGAAATATTAAAGGGGATTCACTGAGTGGAAAGGAAACCCCAAAAGTGACAATATAGAGGTAGGAAACACAAAAGTAGTAAAAATGATTCTTTCCTCTTAAAAAAAAAAAGCAAAACAAAAAAACCACAGAGTCAAAGAACTCACAGAATAAAAGAATATAAAATATAAACATACACCTAAAATGTGGGGAGTTAAGGAACAAAGAATGGTCACAAAGTTAAATGACAACCAACTTAATATAGAAAGCTATATGTAGAAGAGGATAGAATATCACTAAAAAAAAAAAGTCAAAAATCATGATAAGAGAAGGATTAGAGAAACACTTCAAAAAATATAACATGTAATAAAATGGCTATAAATACATATCAATAATTATTTAGAATGTAAGTGGACTAAATGCTCCAATCAAAAGACATAGAGGATTGAAGAAAAAAAAAAAAAACAACAGAATGGATTGAGGGAAAAAAGACCCATTTATACTGCCTATAGGAGATTCGTTTTAGGCCTAGACACCTGCAAATTGAAAGGGTATGGAAAAACATTTATCATACAAATGGATGTCAAAGGAAGTGGGAGTAGCAATACTTAGTTCAGACAAAATAGAACTTAAAGTTTTACTTTAGAGAGAGAGCACGTGTGAGAAGGGGAAGAGGTAAAGGGAGAGAATCTCAAGTGGTCTCCCCATTGAATGCAGAGCCTGATGTGGAGCTCAATCCCACCACTGCAAGATCATGACCTGAACTGAATTCAAGATTCAGATGCTTCACCAACTAAGCCACCCAGATCCCCCCCAGATAAAAAACCTTAAATCAATGACTATAATAAGAGATAAAGAAGAATACTATATAATCATAAAAGGGACATTCCAACAAGAAAATAGAAGTTATCAATATTTATGCACCAAAGAGGGGAACACTCAAATATATAAAACAGTAACAAAGGAGCTAATAATAATAGGGGGCTTTAAAAACACCATTTATAGCAATGGTCAGATAATATAAATGGAAAATCAAGGAAACAATGGCTTTGACTGACACACTGGAATAGGATATTTTGAGTATATCTGTTAAATCTATCTTAAAAGAAAACACATTCTTTTCAAGTGTATCACAGAATATTCTCCAGAAAAGATCACATGCTGGTTCACAAAACACGCTTCAGCAAATTCAGGAAGATCGAAGTCCTACCATGCATCTTTTACTGACCACAATGCTATGAAGCTAGACATTAACCACAAGAAAAAAATCTGCAAAGAACACAAATACATGGAGTTTAACATGCTTTACTGAACAATGAATAGGTCAACCAGGTGTAAAGTTTTTTCCGGCGAGATAAACACAACACCAGGCAAAGTGGGTGCAAGGCAAGATTTATTAAAAATGCTCTCCGCCGAAGTTTCAGGGCTCAGGAGAAGGGGAGCCAGGAAAGTTGCGCCGGGAGGAGGTGGGCACCCTCGGGCGAGGTTCCACCACTCTGGAAAGCAGAGTGGCGGAAGTCGCGCCCAAGGCAGGGAGGAGGGGACTTTTAAGGGGTCTCAGAGGAAGCTCAGGGGTCTTTTGGAAGTTTCCCTTATTTGGATATCCCGCTTGCTCATCGGGATCCCATTGGTCCACGGGAGCCCGGGGCGGGGGGTCTCAGATTCCTGCTTGGGCCTTTGTTCTCCTGTCCGAGCTCAGGTCTTGTGGCGGGAACTTTCGCCATCTTTAGTAGCCCTTCCTGCCAGCCCAACACCAGGAAATAAAAACAGAAATAAAGTACATGAAAATGAAAACACAATGGTCCAAAATCTTTGGATGCTGTAAAAACAATTCTAAGAGGCAACTATATAGCAATACAGGCCTATTTCAAGAAGCAAGAAAAATCTCAAACAACCTCACCTTACATGTATAGAAAAGGGACAACAAACAAAGCCTAAAGGCAGCAGAAGGAAAGAAATAAGGAGTAGAGCAGAAATAAAAATAAAAATGTTAAAAATTAAATAGATCAATGAAACCAAGAAATGGTTCTTTGAAATGGTTCACTGAACCATTCAAATGGTTCTTTGAAATGGTTCATTGCCTTTGGCAACGTTTCTAGGAAGAAGTTGCTGTGGCTGAGGTCAAAGAGGTTGCTGCCTGGGCTCTCCTCAATACCAAGCATTTTTAAAGAAGAACAGCAAAGTTAGAGGACTTATATACTACCTGATTTCAAAACAATATAAAAATAATCAAATAGTATAATATTGGCATAAGAATAGAAATACAGATCAATGAAAGAGAATGGAGAATTTGCAAAGATGTTTAAATGGTTAATTGATTTTTTAACAAAGGCGTGAAGTAAACCAATAGTGAAAAGAAAATCTTTTCAACAAATAGTGCTAGGATACCTGGCCATCTGCATGCAAACAATGAACCTTGATCCTTGTACCATGCACAAAAGTTAACTTAAAACAGATCATAAATCTAAATGAGAACTTATTTTAAAACTAAAAATTCTAGAAGAAAACCTAGGGAAAAAAAAATCCATGACACTGCGTTAAGCAAGATTTCTGAGATGTGACACCCAAAGCTTCTTTTCTGGCTTATGTTTATTGTGTCATAGAAGAAAAAAATTAGTAAGTCAGCTTTTATTACAAGTACTCTGGTCTTTGAGATATACCAGCAAGGAAATGAAAAGTTAAAGACTGAGAAAATATTTACAGAAATATCTAATGAAAAATTTGTTTCCAAAAAATATAAAAAGTGCTTAAAATACACAGTAAGAAAAAATTTTTATGTTAGTAACCATACAACTTAATTTTAAATTGGGCAAAATATTTGAACACACCTTACACAAAAGATACATAGTTTTCTTTACAAGCACCACACAAAAGAAGGTATATAAGTTGAACAGATACTCCACAGAAGATATACAAATGATCCACAAGACACAAAGAAGCTCACCATCATTGAAATTAAATTAAGCCCTCATTGAGACACCATTCCATGCCCACTGGAATAATTCAGGTTAGAAAGGTGGACAATACCAAGTGTTGTTGAGGATGTGGAGGAACTGAAACACTATGTACTGTAGGTGGATATGCAAAATGGTAGAACCACTTTGAAAAGTTTGACAGCATCTTATAATATTAAACATATACTTACTTGGCTCAACAATTCTACTTCTAGGTATCTACCCAAGACAAAACCTATGGCCACAGAAATATTTATATGATTATGTGTAGCAGCATTATCCATAGTAACCCCAAATAGATACTACCCAAACATAAATAAGATGTGGTAGGTTATACAATGGAATACTTTTCAGCCATAAAAGGGATGAACTACTGATACAAGGTACAAACAAAATGCATGCACCACAAAACAACATGCTAACTGAAAAACGCTAAAAGACTACACAGTTTCCATTCACGTGATATTCTGGAAAAAAGCAAAACTGTTGGAACAGAAAGCAGTCAAATGGTTTCTGGGACCAAGGAAAGGTAGGCATTAGGGATTGAAAAAGGCCCTTTACTTTAGGGGGTGATGCAAAAGTCCTAAAACTAGGTTGTGGTGGCAATTTCCCAACTAAAGATGCTTACCAAATTCAGTGAAATTTATACATAAATTGATTTTAGAGCATGTAAATGACACCTCACTAAAGCTGTTAAACCCATACAGCTCTGTGCGGTAGACCTCACTTCCATTGCGCAACTGAGGGAAGAGTCTCAAAGGCTGGGTAACTCACTTAACGCTAAACAGCTAGTCATTATCAAACCTAAGTCCACATTGGTAATCACTGCTCTACTCTGCTTGTTGGAGTGGAGGAGACACTAGGGACCTTGTGATGCTCCTAGAAGTTTCCACAATCAGCAGATTCCACCCAAGCTGAAACTGGTGTGGGCTGCTCCCCTCTACAGAAATGGTCTGCCACCAGGAAGTGAGGGGTGTCCTGGGCTAGAGGTACAATGTTTAGAGATCCTGCTGCTCTCGGGAAATGTGCTACAGAAAAACAAGCACAGCCCAGAGAAGAGGGTCAAAACTCTGGTTTTGGCACTTAACAGTCCTTAAGACCTTAAGGAGGCCATGCAACTTCTTACTGCTTCAGTTTCTTAATCCATGAAAAGTATTTAGAGACATACCACCTCCTTTATGGAGTTGTGTTGAATGTTGAAGGGGCAGTAAGTGAAATAAAGGACCTGATCCTTAGTAGAGCCTCAGGAAAAGTAAATTCTTTTTTAAAAAGTAAAATACTTTTAAATTCCCTTCCCTTTTAGTTCCTAAGAGAAAAACATCCAGTCCCACCATTTAATAAGGATTTAGATTTTTTTTTCCAAACTGATGCAAAATATTTATTCCAAGTTAGTTATTTTATGCAGTAGTTTTCCCCTTCAACAGACTTGTGATAACCACATCTTTTAAATCTGTAAATAATGTTATCAAAATAATCTTAATCTTTGAAATCTCACAAAAATTTATATTTTACAATCCACCCTGAATATCAAGGCTGCAAGAATAACACAACATTTCCTATATCCAAATATTTTACAGCTGTACCCAAAAAAAGGGGAAAAAAAAAAAAAGAAAAGAAGAAAACCATGTATGCTTGGTTAAGGGCTAACGTTACCCGAGCAGCCAAAAATAAAATAAAATATCCAAATTATTAGCATTAATTTAATACAATTATAACTTCAATAGTCACTTTGTCATTGACAATGATTGCTTGAGCACAGGGGTGAGTGCCCCAACGGTTGATGGTAGAAGCTGTTGCTGCAGACCTGCGTCTCCTCTCTGCACTGCCAGCTCCCACCTGTGCGTCGCCTCATAGATACTGTGTCTGTGTGTGTGTGTGTATTTAAAAAATCTTTCCCATCACACAAACTTCTATTAAGCAGATAACAGGGAAGAACAACAAAAGCTAAACAAGCCAATTGCTCTCTCTTTGGGATATGACTATTTTCCCTTGTGCATGAAGTATTCAACATAAGAAAAGGAAAAGAATGATTTCTTCTGTATACTCCCTAAACACACAAGCTGAGTTTACTGGGTCAGATTTTTGAGGACTTATATGCCTACTTCCAGGCATCGTCATCTGATGTTTCACTGCTACTGGTTTCCGTGTCCGAATCCTCAAACTCTGCTTTACGAGTGCTTCTCCACGGGGAGAACAGGCCGGAACCACGGCTCTGCAAAAAGCCGTTCTTCCCAAAGCCATTTCTTCTCAGCTGTTCCGTCTTCATGTGGAACTCTCTGAGCTCATCCTCTGTGAGGGGGAGGCAATTCTCATCATTTTCAGGATATTCCTGCCATCCCATTGCTTTCAATAATCGATGCTCTGCTTCCAGAGAGTGTGAGAGGACCTCCCCTTCCTCCTCTGCAGGGAGAGTAAGACCATTCTGATGACAGCCTTCCTCTCCGTTTTCCTTTGGTTCAGGTGTGCTGTTGTCCTCCAAATCCTCCAGCTTGTCACAGTCTCTGTTCTCTGAGAAGTCTCCATTCCGGTCGTCCTTTAGAGTCTTCAGGAACTCACTCTTCCTGTCGGTAGTTAGGCGGGTGAGCTTGGTCAGGCGAGAGGAGCTGATCTCAATCGGAGGAGTAGTGTTGGAGGGACTCTCTTTAGGAGAGCTTAAAACTGTGCCCCAAGCCAGTACTACTGGTTTGGTAACAGAGATCGGACTGGAAAAAGCAGACTCCCAGCTAGAGGAAAGGGATCCTGATTTGTGTTCCATTCTGTTAGCTTTCCATGCACTGGGCTTGGAAGGAGGTGGTGCAGGCTTAGGAACCAGGTTCTTATAGACACTTGGAACCATGGTTGATTTGTTCCCATTTGCATGGTGAGATCCTGGTGAGGTGAATGCAGCAGAGAAGGCAGCAGAAGGATCTTCTTTGGAAACTTTTTTGATGACTAGCATTTTGGAGGGTTGCTTGGCACTAGGTGGGTTTTCCCACACTCCAGAAGGGGTCCCAATAGGTCTGCATGGCTGATTCTGTTTGCCAGCTTCTGGATTCAAAGAAGGAAAATCTTCCTCTTCAAATTGTAATTTTTCCACCTTGTCTTCTTTCTTTTCTTCCCTAATCTCTGTAGGTGGCTTTTCTTGAAAGGCACAGCCTTTCCGGGAATGGAAGCTGCCAATCCAGTGGCGATGGTTCCCTGTGCCACCCCCACTACGCTGGCTCATGCCATCATGACCTCGGGAAGAGCCATGCCAACCAGATAGGTTCCCTGTGATTCCAGCATATGCTCCCTTAGAGACACCAGAGTCCACAGAGTCATGGCGCAACAGGGAGGGCTGGTGCCAGGAATCTCCTGCAGTTCGCAGAGGTCCATTGTTAAAAAAGCCATCAGAGGAATCATGTCGACGACGGCTTACTCCAAACCTACGATCTCCTCGGGGTAGGTGCTCTCCGTGGTTTTCGAAGGTGGCTGTAGGTGACTTAGCTGACTGTGGTGTTGAGAAATTTAGCCAAGCAGGAAAAAAGTCATGCTGTGCCATTTAGGTCCAGTGTCTCTTTTCAGCAAGGTGAGGCATCCAACCTCATGGCCAGGATCCCAGAGTGTAACCTCTGTGGTCCTGTTTCCCGAACTCCTTGAGTCTGCCAGCTGGATTTCCTACGAGGTTCTCTTGTTAAAAGGGTGCTGAAATAGGCTGGCCAGCAGCACGCCTTGTGATAAAGCACAAGGAAGCCAGGCTCTGTCTGTATCACTTTTTCAAGTCTCCTCAATTGCTCATCTTAAACTATCTAGTTCCTGACACGTTTCCAAAAAGGGGAAGGGGAAAGGGGAAGGGAAACATAAAAATTATTTGTTACATTTAAAAAATGGGGGGAAGGGGAAAGAGCTATGTCTATGTTCACCTCATTCAACTTCCTTGAGTGATGGCACTATGATGCTGTTTAAATAGATAATACATGGACATTTGCACATTGAGTGCAAACACTGTTCATAACAAGGTCATAACTGGAAAGAGGTAAACTCATGTGTGGGCGAATGCCATCAAAGCCACAGATCAAAAATATAGCATTAGAGAGCAATAAAAGATCTTCTGAGCAGTCAATTCCAGCGGCAAAACATCCACATAACAAAGCCCTTAATTTATAAATCTCATTATTCCTACAGAGCTGCTAAAAAGTGTGCGGATATGTATTTATATCTGTTTTATTCTTCAGAATCTAAGGGACATAGGAAATCTGGTTTGTTTTTAATCAGACAGGAACTTAGTATGTTTTCCTCCAAAGAATAGCAGCTTTCAAGGCAAATTTCTTGGGTTATATAAAGCTCCCAAATGTATCTTCTATTTCTTTGGTTTTCACTATTTAAATTCACAGCAAAATTAAAACAAGTAGAAATAAAGAAGTCAAGGAGTAAACAGTTCCAAAGTGAGGTCGTCTTCTCTTCAGTCTTCTCTATTTCACTTGTTCCACCTCCTCCTGAAGACTGAATTGAACTGGAAGGTGATACGAGTCTTCTACTGCTTTAGTAGAGCAGTCATTTATTATTTTGGATCCATTTCCATCATTATTCAATCACTTAAAAGGCCACAGGAATCTATCACCGGCAGCAGTGGGGCTACAGCTAGGGGCCAGAGGCAGCGTCTAAGGGCGCGTCCCCAGCTTCCTGATCCCACAGAGGTGGAGAGCCCACAACCATAACAAAGCTCTTCCCCAAGATTTAGATTTTTTTTAAAAAAAGTGTTTCTCACTGAGGAAAAATGGGAATTTTTCATCACAAGTCCTGGGCATCAGACTTAGCAGGTCCTCAAATTTTATCCAAGATCTCACAGTCATGAAGAAAAAAAGTGCATGAAACTCCTTTTACTCTGTAATTATTTTCTTCCCTTGCTTCACTTTTATGAAGTTTGACATATAAGGCAATCAGTGCCTCCACATGCTCCCATAAAAAAAATCAAAAGAAATTATGTAGATAGATGTGTTTGTGACTTATATGTACACAAACTTGCATTATTTGAATTTTTTGGCAGGAAGTAAATATTTGAAACCATGTGCTGAAATGGAAATCCAAAAGGACTATTTTAGCAATGAGATGTTCATTTTATTAGGTCCAGCAAATGATAGCCTGGAAGAGGTCACTATTTACAAAATCTTTCAAGTTCTCAAGTTTTGAGGTTAGACTCAAAGTGCTCAAAGAATTTTACTGTTGAACATTTTTTGTCTACATGGTATGGACACCTTTCCTCTTCATCACACATGTCTGTAAGGGGGTTCTCATGCCTGACTGTTCATAAAGGCAGAGATGGTATTAAAATGTGGAGATCCAATGCCACCACATCAAAAATTATGATTTCATAGGACAGAGGTAATGCTCAGTAATGAATTTTTTTTAAAACAATTAATCCCTGGTGATTCTGGACCAAACCAAACTCACATCCTGTCTATTTCTCAAGGGCTTCCCTCAGCCTCAGGAAAATTTATGATAATTCTAGATAATAGTTCCTTAGTTTGTTTTGGATGTTAATCAGTGTTATAAAATAGGATTTAGGCTCGGATAAGCTTGGGAACACACTATTACTCATTATGTTTATAATGATTTAATTGTAGACTTGCTCTTAGCATCCATTACCCCCATCAATATTTACAATTCTGTATCAATACTGAATAATTCACTATTTTCTTGTTCCGTGTATAGCCTCTTCTCTCCAATTGGATTTGTAAGATCCTAGAGACAGATGTCTATTTCAGGCAGAAACTTTGTAACTGATACTTAAGAAAGGCAAAGATATTGACATACAGATTTTAGCTGAGTAACACCACCATGGAATTAGCTGGAAAAGGGAAGCATGATGCTCAAAAGTTTTATTATGTTCCCAGGTTCAGTTTTCTCCCATTTCCTGAATATGACTTCTAAAAAATTTCCAGAGAAAATCCTACACTTGAACAACCAAAATCTCAGAGCAGGCCTCTCCACATAAGGTTAAGGAATATAAGCTACTGCCTAGTGGACAAGGGAAAGGGGAGGGCCTAGATAAACAGCACAGTATCAAATACCACTTTGCTAGAATAACTTTTCTTGCATTTGTAGCATTATGGTTTGGGGCACTTAGAGGCACATGAATATAATGAAGAGTTTAAAGAGAAAAATAGGCTAATATGTAGATTTAAATTCATGTACACCTGTGCCTAAAAATTGAAGTGATATTTATATTCTTAATGTAGATAGATGAACTTCAGTTCAGAGAACCTTCTAAAGCTGTATGTAATATTCTGCCAATTTTGGGGTCATCAGCTTCACAAAAGGATCCAGAACCAAAAAGGAATTTATCCCTCTCTGGTCTAAATAATCTATTTTGGGTCATATAATCATGAAGCTTACAAAACTAAGATTGACCTTATATATTCCCCTGAACAACATTTAGCTGTTTTGTTTTGTTTTGTTTTGTTTTTCCCCCAAACACTAATATAGGAGGTTTAATAGAGAGGCATTATTTACAGATCTGAAGCTGTGAGGTCTTTGCTGGTCTCTTGGAACCAGATGTTTACATATTTACTTAAAGTGACCCACTGAATAATCATGGTTACAAGTTGAACAGCACACATTCTTTCAGTTTTATAAATACCAGGAAGTTTATAAACTCAGTGAAAAATAGCATTACTGGTAACTGACCTCAAACTGTATTTGCTAAGATAATATAAACCATTGTCCGGAATCAATATAGCCATTTTCTCCAGCAAACATTGGGCAGCATTTCCCAAGACAAAGTCTTCTGCATACATCCTCCTTATTTTTTAAGGACTGCAAGTAAATATTATAATTCATACAGTATTTCTTTCAGGCCAATGAATACTTAGAACTGGAATTCGAATGTTTAAAGCAATGTGGTATGATCAACAATGTAAGAGTAAAGTTAGAGCAATTTTGCCTTGTGATTTTCATAACACAGATCACCCGTGTATTTATCTTTCCTTCCAGTAACTTGGTTTGAGGTTTGCAGTTAAGTACATTTTTACTGCTATAAAACATCAACTAAACATACTGACAAGATTAGTTCAATGGAATTACCTTTTATATATTGTTATCTGGGGAAAAAATATCCCAGAATTAGGTGAATTTTGATAGCTCGCATATTGTACCGGCATTCCAACAAAATGATGATGGCCCCTTTCCTCAAGCATGGATTTATGGTGATTGCTTTTCTTATGGGGATTTATTTCTATATACTGCAACTAACCTTCATGCCAACAACACAAAAGACAAGCCAATGGGTGGAAGTATACATTTATTCTATGACAACAGAATATTTTACTCCTACTAGTGCTGATAAATTATTTCTTTGCTTAGGCACAAAATGTATGCCAGGGTAATCTTAAAGGAAACAATATAGCAGAAAAGAGAATGAACTTCGAAATAAGAGTTGGAGTTGTTCGTTTATTTCTTACTTGTGTATTTATTATGGACCCATTTTGTGCTGGGGACTGAGAATACAACAGGAAACAGGTACAGTCTCTGCTGCCTAGAACATTACAGCTTTCACTCCTGGGGTGCTTTGGAGTACTTTTTATTTGCTATTTGCCAAGCTATTTGCCAAGCCTCAGTTGCTTTATCTGTAAAGGAGGGGATATCATCTCTGAGTGTTTCCATGAATATTTATGAAAAGGTATCTGGTTCATTATCTAACAAAGTAACACTTAGATCTGGATTGTTATTAAATAGCTACTTTATGGTTTTGAAGTGATAGACAAGCCATGTGGCAGATCAGAGTACACATTTCAAATTCTTGAAAGAGTACAACAGCCCTATGTGGTTTCAAATTGTTCTATAGTCTAATGAGGATATTTTATCTTGCTAAACAGTCTAACCCCAGATGTCCAGCACAGTAAAAAATGCAAGCCTGCTGAAGGGTTACTTTGAACACAGACCAAAACTACAACTTGGGAATGTGTGAAACTGTGGCTAGAATCAAACTCAGGGGTGGCAAGCAAAAGAAGACTCAGTTATGAAGTTTGTTCTGGGAATAACTAACTCCCTGTCAAGAGCAAGATGTTTCTATCTCTGCATGAGGATCACCGCTGATGCTGAACTCTAACTGAAGACTTGGTTGGGTGGCTCCCAGTCTTCTCTGGCACTTAAATATCTCCTTCTACCTCCCTTGTCAATGAACTGCAGCTTTGGAAAGATCACGTCTGGAGTACTGGAAGAGCACAGGCACACAGAAGACATTGCATGAGTGTTTGCTATTAGTACTGTGTCTGTTTCTGAGTTTAATTTCTCCATGATTAAATAAAGATCTATATAATGAACTTCTATCATGAGGACACAGAACATTACCACATCAACTTAATAACATTTTAGCTAAAAATCCAAGAAACTCAAGGGGCTAGTGATCCTTTGCAGCTTTATCCTGGTAAGTAAGTGAAGGCTTCTCAGAACACGGGAGCGGCTGAAGAACTTTCAGAATCCTAGCATGGATCTTTATAGGTCCAGGAAACCCAAGCTCAGAACTACTGGGTTTATCTTCAACCCTTCTAGAACATTTTGAGTAGGCTTGTATGAAGTACAGATTAAGGAGTTGTAAAAATTTGATCACTACTATTGTCTTAATGTTTAAAAAAAAAAAAAATCAATACTTCCTGTAGTGGGTACTATTTGTAGCCTGGCCACAGGGATTCCCAAGCTCTGTACCTTGTCTGTAGAGCTTGGTACCAGGTTTTTGACTTAAGTTACCTAAAATTGGGTCCCTGGCCTTTGTTAGTTGAAACATGGATAGCCACTTCTTTCTTTTCAGAATTCAGGTACTGTGATACTGAGAGACTGTAGGTCTGGTGAGACCAGGGCTTTTGAGAAAGGTCCATGATTTCACCTTCAACCATGATTTCACCTTCAAGTCCCCAGAGCCCAGTCTGAATCCTTGAAATATATTCCCCTTTTTAGTCTAAAGTATCTCAAATTGGTTTCTGTTACTTATAAACAATACACACTTAAATACACAACAGCTGAAATGCTATTTGGCTAGAAATTCCAGATTATGATAGTTTGGAAAATATCAGATTGATCAGGGTTTCTATGGAGAATTTGAAAGAAACTTGTGACAGCTCTCATTTCTCTCTATTTTGGGAAACAAACTGGGGAGTACAAACCCTCACAAGGCTATGAAAATTTCTTCTAGAAGGCCAGAGAGAGGTTTTAGCCCTTGTGGACACTGAAAAGTTAGGATGTCCAAAGCATTCTCCCAAAAAAGTAAGCTCGTTTTAAAGATTAGTTCCTTCACTAAGCACAATTCACTTTCCAGTAGGATGTTGAGGATTTTAATAGACAAATGTGATCTGAAGTTTGGTTTGGTAAGTGAATAAAGTCTGAATAGAGAAAACTGGTTAAGTAGCCTGTCTGTGGAGGACACTTAGCCATATTTTCTTATTTCAAGTATGTATGGATGACCCTAATGAGTTATTTATTCCATGTAATCAGTTCATGACTCTGCTTCAGAAAAGGGGGGGGGAGGAGGTGGCTGGGAGCCTCTGCTCTGGCAATTAGGTTTGTGGAACTTGGCAAATAATATATTGTGTGTAACAAAAAATAAACAGTAAGGACTCTGTGAAGTTTATATAGGCAGCTTGAGAAGATTTTATCTACATTATTTTTTTTTTTTTGACAGAGAGGCAGGCAGAGAGAGAGAGAGGAAGGGAAGCAGAGAAGCAGGCTCCCCGCCGAGCAGAGAGCCCAATGTGGGACTCAATCCCAAGACCCTGAGATCATGACCCGAGCCGAAGGCAGCGGCTTAACCCACTGAGCCACCCAGGCGCCCCTTATCTACTATTTTTAACTCCTAATGACTTCATTCAGTTTTTCCTTATTTCTGAGAGAAGATTGATTTTACAGTATCCTGGCAAGTGGAAGGCTACTTTAGTCTTCTATATTAAATTAAGTCCTGTATGCATTTCCAATTTATAGCTGCATTCCATTGCTATTTACTGTCCGCTTCTCTCTCCTAGCACAAAACAAGGCTGAAGTTCAAACACTCTAATAATTGTTAGATGCGACCCACAAATGAAATTTGATCCTGATTTTATATACGCCCTAAATTAAAGTAACAGATTTCAAAAGTATTTTCAAAATTTCAAAGCTAAAGTTTTTGTCTAGAAATGATTTAGGAAATGGTCATATTTGCAAAATCCCTAAGTTTGAATTCTGATCGTAAGTACACCTAATTATACATAAATAAGATGTGTCAAGATAGGTGCTGGGACATAAATGTTGTCCATGATCTCTTTACCCACCTCCAACCTCTCGAAGATACACAGGATTATCCCACTGACAAAGTGTTAAGTTCATACCAAAACAGAAGGGAAAATGATTGAAAAAGAAGGCTTGCTTTGAATGAGGAGCAATGTCAAGGGCGTTGGCATAGCAATCTTGAAGGGAAGGACAGGGCATTCAGGTGATGACAGTTTCCCAGAGATCTCAGAGTATTTCTTTGAAATCTAATAGGAAGCCTTAACCTTTGCCTTTAATCTCTGTTCACATTTAAAGCTTAGACCCAGTGTCCTCCTAAGCTCTCTCAATTGTTTAATTTGCAAAAGGGGAAATTCACTGACAAGGATCACTGGAAATACCTTATAGAAACAAAAGAGTCTTACTCAATTGGTGACACATATGTTAAATATTTAATATGCATCCAGCACTATCAGGATCCTGTTTCTACTCTCAATGAGTATGGTAGCATTTGGAAATTTAAAAATACATACATTTTAAAAGTCCAGAGTAAACCAAGCCATTTAAAGAACTAAGCAGCTATTATTGCAGGCTTGGAATATCAGAAAGGCACTCCGCTGGATTAGAGCTTCTTTAATTCATCAAAAAAGAACACTATATTTTGGCCCCTAAAAACAAAAGATGTGGATGTTTTCTTGATTTCAAAAAGATGGTGACCTCGAATCATTTGACGGACTCCTCTCAATCTTGCTTGTCTCTTGAACCAACCCCAGCAGCATCAGCGCCAGGAGAGTGGGGGTGGGGGTGGGGAACATTACCAGAAATGCCTGTTTGAAAATCTCGGGCCCCAGCCCAGCCCCACTAAATTGGAATCTGCATTTTCACAAGATTCCAGGTGATTTCTACACACATCAGTTTTGAGAAGCTTGGTTATACACTTTTCCCATGATTCATTTCTATGAAATCTAGATTTCTTCAACTCCTTAAAAAGTATATACTTGACTGCTGCCTTTGTTATCAGTGAAAACTAGCCCCTCTCTACAAAATTTCAAGTGAGAAAAGGAAAGATAAATTGGCAGCTTTTAAACAGATTTCCCACCATGCCCCCTTTTTCCAGAGTATTCTCACCACATGCCCATGGCAGCTGTGTTTACCTCCGTGATTAGACAGTACAATAAATGCACCCAGTGATAAACTAAGTTGATTTAATTAAATGCCTGATTGCATATACATGTTAAAACTGTTATTTCACCAAAATAATGGAAAATATCTTGTCTACAAAAAATGCAAAGTATGGCCAAGTAGATACAATGCAACAGTGACTAATTCTTTAAGATATCTATAGAAAAGAAGATGGGTTTCCAGATTTGTCCTTCAACATGTTGAAGTCTCGTTTCTAGGGAAGGACACCGCTGTGTAATTACAAATCCTTAGTTTGCTCAAACCAGTGGACACTTTGATCTTGCTAGGGATTTGTAAAGAAACTGGATGTTAGAGGAGAGTGATGGGGGGAGTTATTAATCACCAATGAGATCTATGTATCTTAAATCTGCGGCACTGGGCTCTGGCAGCAGATTGAAGGGAAACTGCATTTCTTAGGGCATTCTCCTACTATCCTTGCCTAAAAGATAGCAAATGCTCCAAGAATCCAAATTGAGAAAGAGGACAAATGATACTAAGTCAGCAGCATAGCAAAGAAACCTTCCACAAATGGTAGAGTTTGGGACGTGAAGAGTAAGGCTTGATCTATCCCCACACAGGACTCTGCAGCCTTTGCTGAGGAGAGGAAAACAAACATACACGAAACCAAAGACATCTCAGACCACAAGTCAAAAAAAAGAAATATTCCCTATTCCTTCCAATTCTTCTCCTTGTCCCCTTTCTTCTGGAAAGTTCTTTGGTCTTTGAAGGGAGAAATTAAGAGAAACAGCCTGCAACAGAGGGAACAGCAGGGACTTTGAGGCCAAGCAAATCCAAGTTTGGATTTAATTGTCTCAAGTGTGTTTTCAATCCAAGTTGCACAGATGAGTGAATGAGCAGCAGCACAAGGACGAGGGAGGGCCGTGCTGGAAAGAAGTACCATGAGATGAAGGAGAAAGATACCCAATTAGGGCATCATTTTGCTTTTATATGGCTGGAATTTTGCACTTTAATCCTTGCCATTTTATCCCTCAATACAAACATATCAGTTACATGTTCTTAATAGAAGAGTGAATGGTTTCAAAAGCACAATAATATTAGGGGGAAAAAATAAGCATGTGTGGTAGTGAAAGTGAAAATTCTTGGTCGACCCACTCCCAAGAATAATCATTGTTGACCATATGGTATAGACACTAATATTTTTGCTGTTTTATAGTTTAAAACTTTAAGTTTTTTATATATGCAGAATAATCATCATCATTCTAGTAGGCTGAATAATGGCTCGCAAAATACATCGATGTTCTAGAATGTGTATTCCCTTGTATGACAAAAAAGAAAAGAGAGCATTACAAATTTATTAAGAATATCAAGACAAGAGATTGCACTAGGTTATCTGGAAGAGCCTAAAGATGCAATCACACATGTCCTTAAAGAAGCAAGAGATTAGACAAGGCAGTGTGACCATGGAGAAAGTTTGGAATGAGGTAGCCACAGTCATCAGAAGCTAGAGGGAATGGACAGATTCTCCCCTCTAGCTGTCAGAGGAAATGTTGCCCTGTTGACACTTTGATTTCAGCCTCATTGGCATACTAATAGAAGCAGGCTTTGGAATGAATCTCTCACACTAGAAGACAAAGAGAAGGGTGTGCATCTTTTTTTTTTTTCTTTCCTGAAGACTTATATGTATACCCTCCAAGCTAGCATACTTTGACTCAGTCCCTGGGTCCATCATTTTCTAGAATATTTAATCTATTCTTAGTATTAGCCAATTCTTCACAGCAAAATATATTAAGACTTAATCAATCCCAGTTAGCATAATTAAGAAAGTAATGTGCCTGGGTGGCTCAGTCAGTTGAGCATCTCTTGGTTTCAGCTCAAGTCATGATCTCGCAGTTGTGGGATCAAGCCCCCCACTCAGCGCAGAATCTGCCTCAGATTTTGTTTCACTCTCTCTCCACCCCTCCCCACTTGTGTGCTCGCTTGCTCTAAAATGAGTAAGATCTTAGAAAAATATATCTATCTGGAAACTCACAGCAGGGTTTTAAGAATTATGCTTTTGTACTATGAATATTTGAAAAAATAAAAATTTGGGCTGGAAAGAAGAATTGTGTTTTTAGTATTTTTTAAAAGGTAGTTTGGCTAAGGAAAATTCATCTAGGTAAAATCATGACTTATTCTTCTAAGGGTCAGAAACACAGAACTTGCAAAATCTTAGGGAAACCATCCAGGTCTATGCTAATTGCCTGTCCCACATAAACAAGGACCAGTTGCTGGTTACGGTGAGGGACACACATGTATATCAGAAAATCCCCCTAAAGGAATTTTTTCAAACTGGAAGTTAGAAAAGTTCCTATGGCAAGAGTCATTCCTCCATATCTCCATCTGGGCTGGTACCTTTCCCCAAGTACAGATTTCCCAGTCTTAGGAGACATGCATTATTTGAACAGAGACAGAGGAGACTGAATTCTATTCACAGAACTTTGTTTGAACCTTGGAGGAGGGGTACTTAGCTTACCTGCCAGTATTTTCTTTGGGTTCTTTTTTCTTTCATTGTTTTGGGCAGGTTGGATGGAGAATCATAAACAAGGCAATAGGCCAGTTTCTAAATCTAATCAAAATAAATCTTTGAGCATTTACTATTTATGAAATACTAGGGGAAGCATATGAAGTAGTTGAAGATACAGGCTCTATATTAAAGGTGACTAGTGCTAACAAAAAAGCTGTTAAAGGTGGTCTCTGTGGGTTTGTTTGGTCACGCTAGAGATGAAACATAAATCTAGAGGTTGAAGGGAAGGGACCTTTCACATGGGAGGACAGAGCTCAGGACAGCCTCCTAGGTGCTAAAAATGAAGTGGATGGAGTAGGAGTGAGCTGTGGTCATGTCTGGTGAAATGGCAGACTCCTCGGACCAGAACAGAGGGGAAAGGGAAAGAGTTGCAGAGGGTTTGGGACTTCAGAAAAATGAGTTTGAACAGCATTCTTGAGAAGTCATGGCCTACTGAAGTGTTCTGGATCAGCAGAGCTACATGACATAAATGTACTTGAGGAGGATTAATTTGGTACTGAGGCATAGAACTGACGGAGGCAGTGGGAAATTAGGAGGTTATTATGGCCACATGAGAATGATATAATGAAAGAAGATTGAGAGAAATGAGATGGAGGGAAGACATTGCTGCTGGGAAAAAGGAATGCTAAGATTCAGTGAGTAATGATAGTGGGGAAGAAAAAAAATGAGCAGTTTTGACCTTGGGTGGTTAGATTTCTCCAACCTGAATGAGGATAGGAAGAGGACAAGTGTTAAAGGATAAACAGTTTCAAAAAAGTTGGCATCTACATAGAAATGTCCAGCAGCCATCATGAACATATCAGACTGGAAGCATGAAGAAGCCAGAACAGGAAATAAAGGCCTGAAACTCATCAGAACAGAGATAATAGAACTAGTGCCCTGAAAAACAATCAACATGTTTGGAGCAGAGAATACAGAGCTTGCAGAGAACGTTCTGAGTGATAATGTGAGCAGCAAATGGGGTTGGGGTAGGGAGGGGATCCATCAATGGAGACAAAGGAGCAGTGGTCAGACAGGTGTGAGCAACATTGCATTTGGATAATTCCATAGATTTCTAGGAAAAAGAACTTGAAGGACTGGTCATTGGTAATTTTGTAACTATATCTATGCATTGTGTACCCTGAAATTAACCAAGGCTCATTTTAAGATTGTGGAATTAGAGACTTCTGCTGTGGATTTTCAAACTCACCATTTCCTGCCATCCCCATAAGATAATGAAGTCACTGCTTATGTTGTGTAGCTTATTTCAAGTTCAGAGATAACTTCAGCTGACCTTTCCTTTTCCATCCCCACAATTAGAAGGTAGTAGCTAACAGAGCCACCAGATTTTTACTAAGCAACCTACTATGTGAAAGATCTATAACAGGGCTGGACAAACCCCTTATTCACTAATATTCTCCCTTTTAATGCAAAAGGTAAACATTACAAGTGTTTAAGTAAATCAAATGCAGGCTGGAAAAAGTCTTAAGTCTAACATATGGAGTTAATGGTGACAAGTTGCTTGTTTTTATAAGCACAAGAGCTTTTTAAAGCTAGCACTCTGGCTATGCCCATTAGGTTCCATGGTCCCCTCAGACTTTGTTACATGACATCTGGTACTTCACTGCCTTAGAACTAAAAAGAAATGCCATGCGTGCCATTTGCTTTGTTTCAGTGTTTCTAAATGGTTCCCTTTCCACTTGGTCTTTCTGTTAGTGGTAATATTCTTTTAAGCATTTCAGAAATTGAAGGTCTGGTGTTAATAGACTGTATTTTTTTTTTTTTTTTTTTTTTAAAGAGGGACTATACAACTACAATTTGACCATTAGCTTTAACAAAGTTTTAAAGAGGGCTCCACCGGATGATGGAGTTTTTGCATAAAGTATATGCCCTTGGACTAAAGATTAGGACACAGCCTATCAGGACACAGAGAATCAGTTGCAGATTAAAGTGGCTCAGGGTAATCCTTTATGGCAAGACTTGTATGTTACTTTAGGAAAAATTCCTTATCAAGGATCCTAGTCTGGGAAAAATGAAACTCTACTAACATGTTTGAATTTCATACATCTTGCTAGCTGTGCAGGAGGGCTTAGCACTAAGAGGTATTTCCTATGTAGGGACTTTACAAATGTTTGTTGTCTTCCCTGCCTTGTTGACAGGCAGCTCGACCTTATAGGATAAACTTCATCTGTAGTCCACAAACACTAGTGTACAAAGGAGATGGCTCAGAATCCCTTGGTTGTCATTTTTTAAAAGATTCCTGGGCTTAGTTTCTAGATATTTTGATTCTGTACATTCGAGGGTATGCATAGGATAGATCTGCATTTATTCGATTTGCAGATAATTCTGATGAGCAATCATGTTTAAAGTCTGCTCATTTCTTCCTAGATGTATTGTTCTATGACTGGGAGATTCTATGAAAAGTAGGCTGTGTTCCAGACTGAGTGTCCATTTTCCATATGCTAAGTATGGGCATAAATGCACTGAACCTTCTCAAGTGAAGACTGATGGCCCTTTTTTAGGGGACCATAGCTGACATACTAATTTATGATCTTCTAAATCTTGGTATATAACTACAGCAAAATGTAAGAAGTGCAGAGGAAACATTATCTTGTCCTAGGAGGACCTTGGAGCATTTGATAATTCCTCATATTTCCTCAACAGGTGATAGAAGAGATTAGGAATCCAATAATATAATCCATGGCATGTAAGTCAAAACAGAACCTGGATTTCTTCTTTCCTAGTCCAGTTACTATGAAATACATAATTAAATGGTCAAATTAAATCTCCCATGTTGTTATCATTTTAGTGGGATAAAAAGAAGAGAATTTCTCTCAAAACACCATCACCTTTTCCCTACCTCCTAAGAATTAACATCCCAGAGAGACAGCCCTACAGTGCAAAGGCTACCTTAAAAAAATCATGCATATGACTCTAAAGCTTTCTATTTTCATTTAACATATCCTACATATTCCTCTAGGTCAGTGTGTGTCCATAACTCATTCTTTGTAACAGCTTCATAATATTCCATACTATAGACTTCTCTTGATTTAGATCTTAATTTTTCCAATGGATTTCCTGATGGACTTCTAGCTATCAGTTTTTTTAATTCCACCTCAATGCTGCAATAAATATTCTAATGCACAGTTAGGGTCCCTGATCAAAGGAAGGAGACTGATGTAATGCGAAAGTCCCACAAAGTTTTATTCCTTGCCAAGCATCTAAAATCAAACCGACCAGTCAGGGCGACAACGACCAGGACAGGACCAGGACACTGACCCCGACAACGCCGCTCCCAACTCCGCTACCTGAGGACGACCCTACCTGACCACAAACCCCACCGCAACGCCGCTCCCCAGTGAGGCTGCTCCACGCGAGGCCGCTCACGGACCACACAGCTCCCCGTCAAGGCCGCTCACGGACCACGCCGCTCCCCGACCCCGGGACTCCGCTCCCCGACCCCGGGACTCCGCTTCCCCACCACAACCCTACCCGAGGAGGCCGCTCCCCCAACGAGGATGCACCCCGGACAAGGCCGCTCACGGACCACGCAGATCCCCGACCCCGGGACTCCGCTCCCCGACCCTGGGACTCTGCTTCCCCACCACAACCCTACCCGAGGAGGCCGCTCCCCCAACGAGAGTGCACCCCGGACAAGGCCGCTCACCAACCACGCAGCCCCCAGCCAAGGCCGCTCACGGACCACGCTGATCGCCGACCCCGGGACTCCGCTCCCGGACCCTGGGACTCCTCTTCCCCACCACAACCCTACACCAGGAGGCTGCTCCCCGGACGAGGCCGCTCACGGACCACGCCGCTCCCTCGCAAGACCGCTATCCGACCACGCTGCTCCCCGACCCGGGGACTCTGCTTCCCCACCACAACCCTACCGGAAGAGGTCGCTCCCCTGAAGATGAGGCCACTTCCCCACGAGACCGCTCCCCCGACAGCCAGGAGACCTCAAACGACCACCCGAAGGACGCTACCCCCACCTGACCTCCCACACTAACCTTTATAGACGTGGTTGAGCCCGGCCCACACCCAGGTGGCCAATGAGATTGCAACACACAGGGAAAACTGCACAGTCATGCTCGGTCAGCCATACCGGTGGCCAATTGAATTCCAGCTCACCATAGCAAATATATGTGCACCCCACTGATTGGATGTCTCCATCCGGCCTGGCCCGCCCCTATATCCGGGATTTGTAAGTAAGTTCCTCTGGGAGGGGCATGGTCAATCTAAGTTTACAACAACATGGCTCCCTCTGGCTAACCAGGGTTTTACACATGCTAACTTCTTGGTCAAATAATTTCTATGAGTAAAATGCATTTGTGCAAAGGTGCGAGAATCAGAACTCTTACTAGATTCTGCAGGATTATTTTCTGATGAGTTAGTAGCAATTTCACATTTCCATCAGCACTGTGTTGTTTTTTTCCACAGCCTCATCAACATTAGTGAAACTCCAAAAAATTGAAAATTGTTCAATCTTCTATTTGAAAAATGGCTTTTTTGTTGCTTTAATTTGCATTTCTCTGGGAATGAACTATACCTTTTTGTGTATGTTGGCTCTTTGTATACCCTTTTCTGTAAATGGCCCTTTTAATAGGCCATTTACACACTGAGATTGGTTGTGCATCAACCAATCTGTGCATCAACCACACTGAGATTATTCTAAGAAAAAGAAAAACCCAAAACAAAATAAATCAAAACCCAACAAAAATCAAGGCAAAAACTTCGTTTTCTTACTTGTCCTGTGTTCAAAATCAAGCCCTGTAGTAATATATTTAGATATTTAGACACCGATTATAAGAGGCAACTTAGACTTTCCCTGAGATATTAAAAGTATCCTATTAAAAAGGCCAAGGAGTTCCCCTTTAGACCAAAGTCATACTAAGCTACATTCTTGTCACTGACAACCTGAACTGTCCTCACATCAGCAAAACTGAAAACTCAGCTTCTAAGTTAAGAAGTTAGCTGGCACATGATGTGTCCTCTATCAACCCTCTGCCAAAATAAAAAGAAGGTACACAAAGAAAGGGAAAATCCAGTACTTAAGTACCTGTACCAGAGAATTAAAGGAAAAGGCCAAAAGATAAAGCTAGATGTTTCACTGACAGGTTTCTCTAAAAAACAAACCCCAGCCTAGGTCTACTCTACTCCTTTAACCGGAAAAGCAGAAGCCCATGCTGTACGATATGGCAGCCATGAACTCACAGGGCTTTTCAAACTAAAATTAAGTAATGTTAAAAATTTTAAAAAAAAATCAGTTTCTCAGTCACACCAGCTGCATTTCGAATGCTCAACAGCCATGCATGGCTAGTGGCTACTATATTGGACAGTGCAGATACAGAACATTCCCATCCATCATCGGCATGGGTTCCAATGGAGGATGCTGGCAGGAGTCCTGCCCATTTCCCATTGAGATGCAGTCACTATATTAACCAGAAAATCAAGCTGCCACCAACAATTGATGAAGAGAGATATCCATCAAATAATTATTTATAATAAAGAAGGATGGAAAACACCTTAAACATGCAAGGGAAAAGTTTAAGGATGATTCAGGTCTGTAAAGAAATATATTAAAAAGGATACTAGGGAGAGTGATTCTTAAAGAGATATGGGAACAAGGGAAGTCGTCCTTTTTTTTTTTTTTTTTAACAGAAAATAGGTCATTGACCACATGGATTCCACAAAGTAAAATGTTTGTAGCCAAAGGAATAGGAGACATAAGCATATTGCTCATTTTTTAATGCATTCTGTGTACCAACCAATGAGCTACGTGCTTCATGTACATTATCTGGTTGAATCAAGAAAATATCAGATAAAAGAGCGAAGAGCTATGTGCTTCATGTACATTATCTGGTTGAATCAAGAAAATATCAGATAAAAGAGATAATATCCATATTTCTATTTCATAGGTGAGAAAAATAAGACTTATCAAGAATACATAAAAGGGGTGCCTGAGAGGCTCAGTGGGTTGGGGCCTCTGCCTTCGGCTCGGGTCGTGGTCCCGGGTCCTGGGATAGAGCCACGCGTCGGGCTCTCTGCTCGGCGGGAAGCCTGCTTCCCCCCTCTCTCTTTGCCTGCCTCTCTGCCTACTTGTGATCTCTGTCTGTCAAATAAATAAATAAAATCTTAAAAAAAAAAAAAAAAGAATACATAAAAGAAGAAGCCTGGATAGAAACCCATATTCATCTGACCTCAATCTCTAGCCTGTTTATCTCTGTAATTCAAAACATTACAGAGACTGCTTCTGAGTAGAAATATTATGACTTTTTTTTTCATATTTATTGTGTGTTTTCCAAATTCAATAAACAAGGGATTATTTCTGAAGAAATAATGGTTAAAAGGAGGCTGTTGTACGCAGTGGATCAGTGCTGAAAACGGGTTCATTATGAACACCAGGAGTTTCATATTCTGCTGAAACTTCTGTTCAAATCTAATTTCTCAAAGTATATTGCTAGACGCTAATGAAAACCCAAAGAGACACACGCATTTAGGAGATGGATAGCCAATGAATTTTCGTTGTTTTTAGAATGAACAACTTTTTTATATCTTAACAATTTTATGCGAGCTATGAAAAAGATAAAGAAATATTTATGACATTCACTCAATTCCACAGTAATACTAAGTTGTTTGTGTTCTCACTCTGGTTTGAAATGTGCATATTTCAGAGGCTGGGAGTCAAAGCTCAACCCTAAACAAGAACACCATAGAACACTGTCATTTACAGATACCACACGCACTCATCTAACTTACTACGGGCACTTGCCTGGGCAGCAGGATGTAACAGGCTTCACCAAGGCAGCTGTAGAATCAGACACACATATACCTCAGTGCTGCCCAGCAAACAGTGAGCAACACACTGGGATTGCCATGGATACCGGTTTTACCAAAGGTTTACCCTGTATCAGTAGCATTTAATCAAGAACAACAGAAGAGGTGATTGAGGAAACACACAGAAATAAATGAGGACCAATTCCTACCATCCAACTGTCTTACAGAAACTTTTCCTTACTAAAAATGGCCCGATTTACCCCTTGGTATATTTATCGAACTTCCATTTGAGAGAGATCTATGTAGTCATAGATAATTATCAAGAATAGGCCAGAATCCACAATGAGGGGGTTCATGAGTCAAAATCAGCCCATGGGCCAGTTATCTTTAGCCTACAAATGTTATTTTTCTGTTGTTATTGTCATTATTCTGTAACTAATTTCGTGCCACATTTTTAAACTGATGGATTTCACAATTAAAAAACAGATTTCTTGGGATGCCTGGGTGGCTCAGTCAGTTAAGTATCTGTCTTTGGCTCAAGTCATGACCCCAGAGTCCTGGGGTTGAGTCCTGTCCAAGGCTCCCTGCTCAGTTCTTCTCCCTCTTCCTGACATTCTCCCTGCTCCCATGCTCGTTCTCTCTCTCTCTCTCTCTCTCTCTGGCAAATAAATAAATAAATAAGTCTTTAAAAAATTTCTAACTTTTCTCAATAAAGCTGAAGACTTGGCTACTTTGGTCTAGAACTCTCTTATGGCAACCCTTGGCTGGAGCTGAATAGTAGCTAACCCAAGGCCCCCCCCAATGCCTCCCCTGGATTGTTTCATTCAGCAATGTCAACTACACCATCTTTGTAGGCACCTGGGCTTGCAGATATGGTCACAGGAGGCCTCTGAGAGACCATTAAAACACACCGTACCTGCCACATACCTATCCTCGTTTCACCTAAATAAATATAACCCCATTTCTCCTTAGACTGCCTGTTCACCTCAGGGAAGAGGAGAAGAGTGAGACCTGCCCAGAAGGGCACACAAAGAAAAGCCTGTTTCACCACCAGCCACAATCTCAAGGCTAACATGGCAACCAGGTACTACCTTTACGGCCTCACTTTCCCCGGCTCTGGCCAGCTCATACCAGCTCATTCAGGGCTCACCATACATGGAGGTGCCCATCTCTACCTTTACCATGGTCCCCTCACCTAGAACGTACCTCCTCCATGCATTTGTGGATTTGCGCCTTCCCTGGTAGACAACAGCTGCTGTGACATTCACCCCACACAATACCTGAAACATATTTACAATAAGAATGATCCATCAGGGCGCCTGGGTGGCTCAGTGGGTTAAAGCCTCTGCCTTCGGCTCGGGTCATGATCCCAGCGTCCTGGGATCGAGGCCCACATCAGGCTCTCTGCTCAGTGGGGAGCCTGCTTCCTCCTCTCTCTCTGCCTGCCTCTCTGCCTACTTGTGATCTCTGTTTGTCAAATAAATAAAATCTTTAAAAAAAAAAAGAACGATCCATCAGCAAATCCCAGTTCACCTTCAAATTACTTAGCTGGACACTGGCAAAATTCATCCCTCAACTAATTCTACTTTTTTTGTTATTGTATTTAGCCACTGTGTTGTCATCTGTGTATCTGGGCTTTACACACCAATCCTCAATCTTGAGAAGGAAGCCTATCTTTTGTGGCCATTTCCACGGAGCCCACCATTGTGCCAATACCCTGCAAGGGTACACTGAACATGGGTAAATGAGTGACAGGACAGATCACAGAGTACTTCCCCATCAGCCATTACCCCTTGTAATGGACACAGAGGTAACTAACCTCCTCACCATCACCCTCATCATTGCTATCGCCCTTGCCACCAGCACACCATCTCCATTTGCTAAGAGAGCAGAGACCCAGGGCACACAGCCTGAGGCAAGGCAGCCAGGGTCCGATGCATGCCTCTGTGTCTAATGTTGCTACAGTGCCGCCAAAAGGGTGGAAGGGACCAGCATCCCAAGGACCGTGATTACTCAGTGGGCTGCCGCCTACTTTTTCACACCCTCCCAATTTGAAAACAAAATGGAGACAACTGCTGGTTTAGATCACATCCAAGGGAGAGTTGCTATCCTATCAGCAACCTGCACTACACCTGGCAGAGAGCTAGTTGAATAACGAACGCTGACGTCTTACAGGACATATCTCATATCTTCTTCCTCTGGAGTTTTCTATAAGTTATGGATTAATAAACTTTCCCTAAGAATGCAGCCTTACTAATCTTGCAAAATACTTAGAAAAAGAGAATATTTTATTATGCCCATGTACCATGAATTATGATAAGCAAAGTCCCATGTGTGCTGACAAGAAATAAAGTTGCTCTCTACAGCAAATTGTATTTGTGATCTGGTTGTTTCCTCTCCAGTCAGATTTGGAGTAACCAAAATAACAACCTGTGCGTATCTGGATCTGTGAAGACAATAGGGGTCACAAAGTTCACAGCCAACTGAGACCCAGTTTCCCAGGAGAGAAAGAGAAAATTAGTATGGTGGCATTTCTTCAAGCCCCTCCTCTTAAAGCCAGGAAAGCAAGCAAGCAAGCAAGCAGAGACACAGAGAGAAAAGGTCTGTCTTCAGTCAACTACTAAGTTCTCTTCATGATACTGTAGCCTTCCCTTTCAAAGGGAATAGCTGTGTGGCTTCATGTAATCTACTTTACTTGTCTGAAGGTGGAGCGGTGAGGAAGAAAGGATGGTCGATGGGCACCAGGCACAGTTCTAATTGTGTTGCCACTCCCCCTATAGGTCTGATTGTGGCTAAACAATTAAAACAAAAGCATGAGTAAGAATTCATTTTCCAGTGGAGGCTCCAAGCGTTCAGGGACTTGCCCACAGCCATGGACCTAATTACTTCATTACTCAAACCTTGGTCTGAGGGTCTGGAAAATGGGGATGGTGACACCCATCCTGTCTGTCTGATAAGATCAGAAGCTGAAAAGTTTTTGCATGAGTGTGAGTACATGTGTGTGGGTGTGCAAATGTGCGTGCCTATGTGAAATGCTACAAAAGGATAAGATGACCACAGCTGGAGGGCAGATTTACCTGTATGTTCACTCACCAGCTGGCTTCCTTCATTCTGAAACTTCAAGGCTGGAAGTCACCCAAGCTTCAGACCAAAGCAGCATGGACTGCAAAGGGAACTCAAGTAGTAGCAGCTCCTCTGAGAAGCCCTTGGTGACCCCACAACACATGGACCAGCTCTCCAACCTCAATGAAGTCTCCCCATCTATAGACTGAGCAGGCTGTTAGGCCAGGCTACAGAGGAACCCTGCTCTGGCATTCAGTGATCCCGGAACGGCTGTACTGCTTACCAGGAGCACTGGCCTAGAGCTGCCTATAATCAGGCCACATTTCCACTCTTCCTTCTCCTGTCATGTTGAAATACAGGTTCACAATCCAAATTTCCTGGGTCTGATGTGTTCGGAATGCAGATTTTAATATGCAGTTCAGAAAGGCAGCGTGTCGCATGTCACATGTCACATGTCACACACTTAGCTTTTAGGTATCTGGACTACCCCTAGCTAGGTCCCTCCCTCCGTAATCAAGTTCATCAATACCTCTCAAGCCATATGTATGACTATTCACACTCACGGGGATCAACAGATATGATAAGTAGCCTCGTATCCATTCAGATCAGATCAGGTCTTGCCATTCAATGAATTAGGAAAAATATTGGGACTTTTCAGAGTCATCTAGATTTGGGAACTGCAGAATAGGGACTATCACTGTTCTACTCACCAGGGCACTTGGCATGGACGTAGCTCCCCCTGGCAAGATAGAGATTCAATGCCAGGGGTCCCTCTCACAGTTCAGCAAGGGAGGTTGGATGGGACAGCATGGGAGGGCAGCTTAGAGGAGGAGCAGGGCTTTACTTCCCATTCCCAAGTTCTGCAATATTAACAAACACTTTTATAAGAGACTAGTCTTCCTGGCATCAGAACTAGTCCTTTGCCTGTTTCTCTCTGATCCGATTCAGGCTCCTTCCCCTGCGCTGCAGCCTTCCTGCATGGCAGGAAGCTGAGCCCAAGTCCCATTCCCAGGCTCCCTGGCCAACTGACTTCCAGTTAGGGTCAATCAATGGGAATGGCAGGCAGGAGACAGGAAGAAAGGGAGGGGGTTAGAAACTAGGGTATCTATCTCCCTCTATCCCTCTCTTTCTGCTTCAAGGTGGCATCCTGGGCAGCGGCCCAGTCTCCTCGATGGATCCCACCCAGCCCTGTGTGGGACCTGCTCCCACCATGCAGCCCCAATTCCCAGGCTCTGGGAACAGTACCCCTTCCCTTTGTGCCTCTAACTCCAGAAGGAGCTTCCCACTGCTGTTCCATCCCACTCTCAGCTCTTCAGACACGTGTGTGATTCTATGAAAATTTTCCTTGTAGTTTCCTGTATTAAATTCCTTCTATTAGGCTACCTGGTATGTGTCTCTTGACACAGCGCTCACTGACACAGTGTCTACTGTTAACATTGTTACGTTCTGCTTGGATGTCCCAGTGGTGTGGCTGGGTTTTGAGGTGTGCTCACAGGACAGCACCCAGAGACACTCTCCCCTTGCCCCCAAAACACAATGGTTGGCAGAGTTTCCATCTTTAAATTGTAATTTTAAACCAACTGCAGACAACCCATGAAGGGAACAATCACCCAGCTAAAATACCTACATTACCAGGGAACTGGGCAAAGAACTGATAAGGTCCACCTCCTGACTATTCCCCCAAATAGAAATAACACATGAAAGAGGGAATAAAGCATATTTCAGCAACTGTGCAAGATCACACTACAAAACTTTAAGCTGGGAGCCCTTTTGTGGTTGTTGATTTCATGCAATTTCTTTGATTTGGTGAAAGGGGAAGGACAAAACAAAACAAACAAACAAAGGAAGCAAGGTAAAGGAGGGAAGGAGAGAGGACAGGGCAGGAAATGCACAGTTTGGGCATAAAAGAAGCCAAGGACTGGTCCCAAAAGGAAACACTGAAAATTACAAGAGAAAGCTCTTATTTTGTTTCCAAGGTTCAAAATAGTTCATGAAAGGGAGGACAATCTTCTCTCTACTGCAAAGTAACCTTGGTAGGCATTATAAATCAGAAGAAGCAAGAATTTAGGGTGAACTTCCTGGAAAAGCTAAGCCTCTGAGGCATGGAAGACAAGTCGACAGGGCCCTGGAGAAACTCTCAATCTTTAGAGGAATCGAGAGAAACAGACATGGAGCAGAACAGCATAGGACATAATGAAGTATGGTGTTTAATAGAGTTTGAGGTTCCAGAAGCCTGAGAACGATACACATGCCTAGGAAAGGCAGGCACAGGGAGGCATCAAACTTGGCTGAGCCTATGCTGAATGACTCATGTATTTTTGTTTTTAAAAAAGGACAATGTCAATCCATTCTCCCAACCCCCTTCCTCTCAGCCACATTAACTTATGGCTACTGGAATCAAGACCTCTCTCTCCACTGAAACATTTGGAGCAGTCAAATGTATACAAAATGATATCTGACCTCACTCCTATGAACCCAGGGAGAGCAAAGAGAAAATATGGAGTGATATTAGGGTAACCAAGTGATCAGCTTCTCCTTCCTGTAATTTTGCCTTAAAATGACACCCTTTTTTACATCAACCTAAATAAGTATGACTTGCATTATCTTCACCCCAGAAAATACAATGAAACATGATGGCATAATGTGAGAAAGAGGAGAAAGGTACCCCAATAAGCAAGGAGAGAAGAAAAATTTGAAACTTTATCCACACGAATATCCTAGGCATATTCCAGGAGAGAAACCAGTATCCCCTCTAGCTCCTAAAATATAAATAATATTTGAATGGGAAAAATATTACTGGGAGTGAGTTTATGAAAGAGTTAATAACATAAAGAATTCCGAGGGGCACCTGGGTGGCTCAGTGGGTTAAACCTCTGCCTTCAGCTCAGGTCATGGTCTCACAATCAAATCCCACATCAGGCTCTCTGTTCAGTGGGAAGCCTGCTTCCGCCCCCCCCCCCCAACCTGCCTGCCTCTCTGCCTACTTGTGATCTCTCTCTCTGTCAAATAAATGAATAAAATCTGAAATTAAAAAAAAAAAAAGAATTTCAGAGAAAGACATAGAGAGACAGCAACAGAGAGAGAAGGATAGCAATCGACAAATAATCATCATCCCTTGGGCCATAGGTAGACGTCTGTCCTGCTGTCCCCATTTTTGCAGATATGTTACAATGTCTGTGCATAATGGTGATTCCTCATATAGAAAAATGCTTCAGTCTTTCACATGTTCAACACAATATACTTGAGGATGGTAAGTCAACGTGGGGAGGTGGGAAGAATACCGACATGGGTACAGGAGACCTGGATCTCTATTCCTGCTCAACTTGATGACCTGAAATGCCTTTTCACTTACAGATCCAGATTACAAAACAAAACAAAAATGAAACAAAAAAAGTTTTCAAGATCTCTGATCACAAAGAATTTCAATACTGTTAACGAAAAATAATTACTTTTCCCCAATCTCTGTTACCACGTGAACTTAATATACCCCATGAGAGTGCACACATTTAGTTCAATTCAATTCAGCAGAAATTTATTGAGCATCTACTGCATTCTGAAAACTGTTAAAAGGAGAAGCCATAGTTCCTTCTTCTGAAGAGCTTATAAATGAATTTTATTCCAGGAACAGAACAACAATTCCTGGACAGAACAACAATTTCTTTATTATCTCTGTACTGACAAGCTAGAAACTGAATGAGAATTCAAAGGAATTCTTTGTCTTCTAAAAAGAATATTCAAAAGAATTATATGGAATCATAAACACCAAATATAAGACGGTGGTTACCTCTGGCAGAAGGGAAGGAGATATGATCAGGGAAAGGAGACTTCAACTGTATTTACATGGCTCTATTTCTTAAGCTGAGTGTTCTCAGCTTTTTTGGGTTGCTTTTTTTTCTTCTTTAATCAACTTTTACTCTATTTTTATACTTTTTTGTATGTCTCACATATACTATACTACATTTCAAATCACACATATTACTTTTATGATAAGATTAACTCCTTTTGGGGTGCCTGGGTGGCTCAGTAGGTTAAAGCCTCTGCCTTCAGCTCAGGTCATGATCACAGGGTCCTGGAATTCAGCCCCACATCGGGCTCCCTGCTCGGTGGGGAGCCTGCTTCCAACCACCCCCCCCAACCTGCCTCTCTGTCTACTTGTGATCTCTGTCAAATAAATAAATAAAATATTTTTTAAAAAATCAACTCCTTTTTGTAAAAATCCTAATTGATTTACCTACAAACACATTCCCCACTCTATCTCATAAGACACTTTTTAAAAAGGGATTCTTGAAATGAGAGGGTCTCTGGCAAGTAAGTTTAGAAGATCTTAATGATTTCAATGAGCTTCCTTGCTTGCTTGCTTTTACTTCTTACTGAAGTTTTAATGTCAGTAAATACCATGTCTTAGCAAGAGTGTGTTATGTTTTTCAATGCTTTTCAAACTTTGGGGGGCACAGAACATTTTCCTTCTGTATGTTCTTTGTTTTAAAATACTCATAACTATCTTGGGGAACCCTAGTGTTCCTTGGAACACAATCTGGAAAATGCTGTATAAAATAATCCATTTCAGTCACATATTGTACACTACAACCACACCCAACTTTGCCTGTCTCCAAACCAATGATGAACCTTCATGCCCACCTATCTTTGCCCACAGTTCTCCCGGTCTGGATCCCTTCAAGACCTGAGAAATTCTTGGTCAACCTTCAGCTTCCAGCTGAAAGGCAATCTCTTCTTTGAAGCTTCCCCCTCCTTTTCCTTTCTTTAGACATAATAAATTACTCTTCTGGAAGCTTCTAGTGCCATGCAGATATTTCCTGTACCGTATCTCACACTGTGGCAGTAATTTATGCGTGAGGCAGAGTGCCTAGATGGCAGAGACAACATCCTTGCTCATGGTACTGTTCATAATGCCAGGCACAAAGCCAGAGCCAGACACAAACTAGGTGCTCAGGCAAGTATGTGTTAAATGGGTTTGGAAGTAATGTCTATGCACATTCCCTGAGTTAGCTTCCTCCATTTCCCAGATAGTCTCAAAGACATATTTGTAACTTTTCAGTCTTTACTAGCAAAAGTGACACTAACAAGAAGAGATACAAACCAATTCAAAGACTGAAAGAGAGACAAACTCTGAGACAAAAACAAGAAGAGGAAAAGAGGGGGAAAGGAAGACTAACTGATGGACCAACAGATCACAGTTGTCCAGTCAAGAACCAGAGACACTGACCAACAGCAAGAGTCAGAAATTGAATCTTGGAGCCAATATACCAAGTTGACTATTTTGCAAGGCTCACTGTAGGTGGTCGACAGGGACTGGGGTTCACCTTGAATGGCCTCATCTGTCTGGGACTGCCCTCCTCTCATTTTTACCCCCTAAACTAAACAACCCATCTTAGCCATCACAAAACTTGTATCATTTTGGCTGTGAGTTGCTCTATTCAGCAAAAATTTTATTTCTGTTTTCCTTTCTCTTTATGAGAATCCCCCACTGGCATTGTAGATTGGTTATATGTTGGGTTCAAATAAAAATAATAATAATAATAATAATAATAATAAAAACAAGCTGGCAATTTCTCTCCAATAGCATATGCAGCATATTTCATGAAATAGAAGCCGGAGGAGTTTTAATGATTCCTGAACCAAAACCTTCCCATATCTGAGAACTAAGTGGAAGAAAAACACAAAGAGCATCTCACAGAAAAAGAAACCCAATCATTTGTTCATTTGCTCTCCAACCTAAGGGAGGTGTTCAAGTCATCAACTGCTGTGTGTGTGTGTGTGTGTGTGTGTATGTTTAACATGGGTTCATATCCTGATATGCATTTCATAGATTGAGTTTAGTGCCAGTTTTCATGGATATAAGTGTACTTATAAGAGGAGGGGTTTTCTTTTCCTATTGGACACATTTTCTTTTCCTATTGGACACATTTTTCAGTACCGAACATCTGACTGGCTCCTGCTCCCAGTCTGGCAACATTCCCCTTGCTTCAAGGTTTGTTTATATTTCAGGCTACTTCCCTATCCTGGTATGGGAGGCAATCTGGCCCAGAGGAAAAAACAGTGGAAGAGGAGCCCAAGAATTCTGGGTTCCAATGGTGTCTCTCAGCCATTATGTTTACATGCTTCCTTCAATCTGACTTGTTTTCCAATCTGTAAGTGGGGAGAATTGACTATTCTACTACTAGAATCCAATCAATCCAACAGTCATTTTATTTTCCTCAAAACAGTTTCTGAAAAGAGCAATTCCATGGAGAGTTTAGCATTATGTATACTTCCCAATTCTCTTCACAAAGAATGTAAATGTTCAAGGTAATATTTCCAATAAACTAAAAAGACAAAAAAATAACCAACAACAATAAAACCTTTCTCTGAAATCCTGAACTATATCTCTTTCTCCCTATCTTCTGTTTAGGAAAAAAATAAAAATAATAACAGATACTGTTAGGATATTTAGGCCTTGGGATATCAATGACAGAGACCTTTGTATTATGAAAAGGAAGAATCTGGCTTTCATTTGAAGGGTAACACATAGATAAGTAACATTACGTACTCACTGCTGTTCTAAGCACTTGGTGTTAATTCCTATAATGGTCTCCACAGTCATAGGTGGTGGGTACTGTTGTTTTATTATCAAGGACACTAAAGCATGGAGAAGTCAGAGAGGTTGGTCAAGTCCACACCGCTGGCAGGGCTGGAGGAACTAGGGTCTGAACTCAGGCAGTCTAGCACCCAAGTCCAGACTTCTAACTACCTGTTATGCCACCATTCAATTTTAAGAATCTCTGCTTATCACAGTTGGTAACAGACAACCGTAGTAATGCAATTTCTGAATACCTACTTAAAGAATACTTTGACAGCACAGACAGATGTGAACATACTGACCAATACCTATCATGAAGTCCCAAGTGTTCAAAATGTCTATCATCAGCCCAATGCCCTATTGATAACACAATACTCATTTTGTTTTAGCATCTGAACCTTGAGAAAAATCTATAACTTGCTCCTGCCAGAAGTCTATTCCATTGTTCCCTGTTAAGTTTTACAACCACCGCGAGAGATAGCTGGGATCACCCCTCCACACAGAGGCAGCAGTGTGCTGCCACACAGGCCCAGGAACCAGAAAGCTTGGATTTAAATCCCAGTTCTAGGGGCACCTGGGTGGCTCAGTTGGTTACCTATCAACTCTTGACTCAGGTCATGATCTCCAGATTGTGAAGATGAGGCCCACATGGGGTTCCATGCTGATAATGGAGCCTGCTTAGGATTGTCTCCTCCTCCCTTGCCCTCTGCCCCTCCCTGCTCATGGGCACTCTAAATAAATAAATAAATAAATAAATAAACAAACAAACAGACAGACCCTAGTTCTATAACTTATTGGCTTTGTGACCTTGGACCAGTTACCACCTCTGTGGGCCCCAGTCTCTTTATCAATCCAAGGGGAACAAAAATACAACTATCAACCTATGGTTACTCAAAGATTATTCATGGTTATTTAAAGATTAAATAAACTAATGCATGCAAAGTGCTTAAAAGGGTACCTGACTCTTAGTAAGTGATCCAAAAAGGTAAACTATTCTTTTTTTTTTATTTTTTATTAATAGAAGAAGTGATTTACCAAACATCACATAGTCAGGATTCCATCATGGCCATCCAACGCCAAATATCCTCTCTCCTTAGCAGGACTCCATCCTCTGACCAAAAACTACCATTCCCATGAAGTCCTGTTATCTGTCAAAGGGCCCAGAGAGATAGTTTTCCCTATCAAATTGTTGGAAGAACATACAAAGTAGATAATACTGTCCTTGCTTTGCAAATAACAAAACGGAAGTTCTGAGAGGTCAAGAGATTTATCCTCAATTACTTAACTCACCCAGTGCATGTGCTTCACAGTAAGCCCTAAATAATTCTGAAAGTTCCTGACAACAGCCTTCAATGTGGGCAATTTTTTAAAGTGCCATCTAAAAGATATAAACTGTGATGTTCTTGCTTTGTTAGTTTTAGTAGTTTGAGAGAGGGATTAAATTCCTGCAAAAACCAAAATGTTTGACTTGAGTGAATTATCAAAATGAAATGCTGCTTCAATTAGATTCTTCATCTGCCTGGAGGGTGGCTCCAGGCATCCATATATCCACCAAATGCAATTTTTAGGAAGGGTCCTATCAGGTACCAAGCCAACCCCCATCCCTTTAAGGGAAATGACTTTGGAGGGCAGAGGGGAGTGAAGTAGCAGATTCCTCTCTGGCCTGGGGAAGAGAACAGAACAGTAAGTGATGGCATCTCTTCCCTGCAGCCTCCTACAGTGGTGTGTCTTGCAAATGAAACATACTGTGAAACAGCTTGTGAGATGAGCTTCATCAACAATAAGTAATTTTTATCCAGATTCTATTGTTGAATACAATGAACATGATTAAATGTTTCAGATATGCCTACTCAGACCTTAAGCAAACCATCAAGAAAAGAAAAAAGAAAAAAAAAAAAACCTAGTAAAAATCATCCCCTAAATCTGCTTTAGGAGGAGATTTAATTGCCAACTTGATGCTTAGAACTGAATTCCTACTTGACAGTGGCACTGCTCCCAAGAAAACTGTAGCAACACATTTGCACTTCTCACCGCGGCCTCTGCTCTCATCCCTGCCAATCCCCTGAGAGTCAGCAAATAGTTACAATGTCAGTCTTTCAAATCACTGCATTTAGAACTTCCCAAACCTTTAAGAGGTCCTCTGTGTATGGAAAAGAACAATACCACTTCAAAAGCTATGTCTGCGAGTTCTTCAATACTCCATTTGAATGCTGGGGTTTCAATCAAGGACAACAGCAGACAATTTCTGATAAGAAGTTGACTTTTACACAGTTCTGATTAGGTTGCCGCGGGCGAAAGGGAAAGGGTCAAAGCTTTCAGCCTTGGCTTTCACAAAGTAGCCAGTGTTTTTCTTACGTGCCCAGCGCCCGGACAGAAAAAGACTCACTCGCTTCCGCAAGCTTTCCACTCGCGGCTCTTCCTAAAGGATCTAAGTCCAGGCGTGCCTGAGTCTCCAAACTTACCCGCCAGGCACCGACCCACGTGGGCACGCAACCATGCTCGCCAACAGTTGCCAGAGCTCACGGATGCCCGCGCTGGGTCGGCGCCCGTTCGCTGAGCGCCCCCGGCCTCCCTACCCGCATCCCATTCCTTAAGACTCTCCCAACCCAGGCAGACGTGCCCTGGCAGACCCCCAACAATGAGGACTTGTGTGGTGCAGTTGGGGGTGGCGGGTAGTTTAGAGTGAAACATACACAATCTGGCGGGTCCTGGAGCAAGCAACTCAGGAGCCAAGTGGCATCAGCCTCTCCATGCAGATTTCCCTTGCGCCGACTAGCTCTTCCCCCACCCGGTCAGGTCACCAGCACCACCAAGGGAGGGGAGCGGGGAGGGACGGGCGCCTTAAAAAGTGCAGAGAAAAGACTCGCCCTCCCACCAAGGATCACAATAATACTCTGCCGGACACGGATGGAATCAGCCGGGGAAGGAGGGTCCCGGCAGCAGCAACCACCTCCGTTTTGAAATTTACTTTGTACACTCATCCCAAGGCTCCCTTCCGACGAACGACACAATCTCCCCCATCTCTGTCTCCCTGCGTCCAGATTCTCTCGGCGGTTGAGCCCTCCGATAGCGCTTTTTAGGAGCCGAACCACGGGGATTTTAAAGTTTCCCCAGTAGGAGAAAAAAAGAAAAAGAAAGAAAGCAAAAACAGAAACAAAAGCCCTGAGTTCTGGTTCCCAGGCACAGCATCCAGTCTGGAACCTAAACCAAGGGGGCGGGCCAGGGAGGAGAGCCATCGGGGCTGCGGGGAGCCTGGGGAATGGGACAGGGGGGAGCAGCACAGAACGGAGTCCACGGAGGACTCGGGAACGGCTTGGGTCCGGGGAGACGCGGGGTCCAGCTCTGAGGGTGTTTGCGAAAAGGTAGGGGTTATAGGAGAAACCCGCTTGTTCGACGGTTGCGGGCAGAGCCGTAGCTCTACAGATGAGTGGGGAAGAGGGTCCGGCCGCGGGAAGCCGCTCGAGAGGCCGGGAGATGGGCTCCGGAGCAATGGGGAGGTTTTGGAGTGGAAGGGAGGGCTCAAAGGTGGATAGAACCGGGTTCGCGGCAGGGAGGAGGGAGCAGCCGGTCTCGGAGAGAGACGAGTGTTTGGGGTGAGGACGTCTGGAAAGAAGACGCGCGCGGTCAGAAGGAGACTAGGGGTGGTCAGGGAGAGCCAAAAGGAAGGAGGAGAGGTCGCTCCTTTTCTCCCAGCAGAAAGAGGGAGCGGGCGGAAAACTGCTGTCGCCATCCCCGCAACACCCCAGCCAAACTCCCACGACGGGCGCGCCCAGGAGCCCTCTTCTGCGCCCGGAGCCCCAAGCGGTGGCGTCTGGCACCCGGTTCCCCTCTCCCCCCGGCACCTGCTGGCGCTGAACTCAGAGCTGCGCCGGGCCCCACCGCGACTCACCTCCGCTCGCGGACAGCATCCTCCTCCGCTGTCGCAGCCGCGCTGGAAGCGGCTCCCCATGCACGGCGGGCGACACACTCAGGCGCGCTCTCCAGCCTGGGAAAGCCCCGGCGAGCGCCGCGCAGGGTCCATTCTCCCCAGGAGCCACCAGCCTGCGTCAGCGCCGGGGGAGGAGATGGCCGCCCGCACAGCCCCGACTCCTCCCGCGGCCTCCGCCCCATCCGCCCCCGCGCCCGCCCAGCGCAGGGCAACCTAGCTCACCTGCTGGCTCCCCTCGCTGCCTCTCCGCCGCCTGGCCGCCGGGCCGCTCGCCTGCGGCGCGCCCTCGCCCGGGGCCTTGCCTCTCCCGCTCCGGCTGCGGCTCCGGCACTCGCCCCCGCTCTCGCCCGGACGCTGTCCGCGGCGCCTGAGCGCGCTCCGCGAGCTTAGCCGAGTCATGGCGGCGGCGGGGTGGAGGAGGCAGAAGGAGCGAACAAGCGAGCGGGTGCGCCTCGATTCGCGGTCGCGCCTCTGGAGCCCCTGCGCTCACTCCGCATCCCGGTGCGGAAGGAGGCGAGCGGAGCCGAGGGCTTGGGGTCCCCTACGGGGCTTGGGGTCTCCCCCCCAGCCGCATCGCGCCGAGCGGGGGAGGGAGGGAAAGGGTCAAAGCTTTCAGCCTCGGCTGAAAGTAGCCAGTGTTTTTCGCCACCGTCCCCACCGACCACAGCGCCCTCCCGACCTGCCTCATTTTTCCCTAGGGTCTACTCTTATCCAAGCCTCCAAACTTCTCACGCATTCCCAAGGGTAGAGCGACCTCGGGTGAGAGCCAGAGGCGGGTTCGGCGAGGGCCCGCTGCCCCCTCGCTCCTTCGCGGGAGGGGCCGCTAGCTCCCAGCGGCCAACCCTGGTTAGGCAGACCCGCGTCTCCACTGAGGCTCCACTGGGCGAGAAGGGAGAAGGCTTGCATCGCTCCCGTGGCCCTCAGTCCTAGGAAGGGGCTCAAGCCCCTGAAGGTATGCGGGCTGGTCTGCTCGCCCACTCGCGTTCTTAGAATGCTCGGCAGAAGACAATCTGCAGATTCAGTTCGAACACGCGGCCTGCAAGGGAGAAGGCCCCAGCCAGTAAACAGTTGCTCCCTCCTTCTGGTCCTAGTTGCACAGAAGACTGTTTTGGTCTGAAAGTCTTGTATCCTGAGATTGGGTTTAACTCCAGTAAATGTCTGGTATGGTATAACCTGTCTCCAGACGCCGGAATGCCAGGTGTGGGAGAGAGAAAAAAACCCGATCAAGGGCTGCCCATGGGAACAGGGCCAAGAAAGGAAGAAAAGACAGGGAACAGTTCCTCAAAAAATTGATTTTTTTATTCTTTTGAGGGGCCACACTCCTGTCCTCCAGCTGTATAATAAAAAAGCTAATGTGGCAGATTTGGGTTTTGGGGTTTTTTCCCCCTCATAGCTTCTGTCACTCACCCATGAAAATTTAATGAAGCATTTAGGATCATTACCCCCAGGGTCAATGGGCTAAAAATATTTAGCCTAATGCACTCCTTGTGGAGCCAATACGTCCATTGCTGGTACATACAAAGTCATCGAGAAACCCTCGCTTTCTGCATAAAATTCACGACCCATTAAACTTATTCCGTAATAACAGCTTCTGTACAAATGGAAGTTTGAAGGGAATGCAGGACGCTGAGTTGGCCAAGTAATAGAAATGGAAGAGGTTCATGTAAAACTCTCTCTATATTCAATGTTGAATAAGGTCAACTACAGAAACTGGGCAAATCCCCATTACATCCAACAGGGGCAATAAGCCACAGCTGTTCCCAAGTCCAGGCTAGAAGAAAGTGTAACAGAAAGACAGTAAGTGCACACAAGCTGCTCACCAAGAACTTGGTGAAGACACTAATATTCTTCTGGGTTAAACCCCAAACCAAGTCTTAAAGCACTATTTTGAGTTATTGTAGTAAACATATCAAGAAAGAACATACCTAAGTAGGTGTTGTTTTTCTTCTCTTTACATAACAATGTCCTTTCTATTAAGTGTGGCATAAAGAAAAAAAATCAATAAACATTTCTTTACCATCTACTCTGAGAAACCGCAAAGCAAAGATGTATGCATTTTGTATTATGTTCCAGGCACTGTGCTGGGTGCTTTCCATACATTAACTCATTTAATCTTCATGGCAGCCCAGTGAGAGAAGAATCGCTTTTAACATATACTGGATAGACTGCCCACTTTGAAATCTGATGGGCCTGAATCACCTTCGACAAGCTACTCACCTTTCTGCACTCCAACATTCCTTACTCTGCTATGGTGTTAGCTTCATGAGACACCTGCTTCATGAGATCACAGCAGGTCTTAAGAGAGATAATGCAGTAGACATAGCTAGCACCAAAGGAATCACCTAGTAAACATTGGTTGTCCTCCTAGAATAATGCCAAAATAGTTCATTTTTTTAAAAGATTTTATTTATTTATTTGACAGAGAGAAATCACAAGTAGACGAAGAGGCAGGCAGAGAGAGAGAGAGAGGGAAGGAGGCTCCTGCTGAGCAGAGAGCCCGATGCGGGACCTGATCCCAGGACCCTGAGATCATGACCTGAGCCGAAGGCAGCAGCTTAACCCACTGAGCCACCCAGGCGCCCCCAAAATAGTTCATTTTAAATCAACAAGCATCTATGCCATTCCTTTTATATATCAGACTCTGTGCTATGCAATGGGAATGATGATAAATCAGAAACAGACTCTGCCTTTCAGGAGCTGTGAGTCAACTGAATAAAAAAGCAAGGGCATGGGCAGGTGGATGGGCACAAAGGAGTTTTATTGAACTTCACATAATTCATCCTGATGTACCTGATTCTCGAGCTAAACAGAGGAGCAGCCTGTATGAGTTACTGTTTGAAACTGACCTAGGATTAAAAGTAAAACCAAATGTCAAAAATCATCAATTCAATTACCAGAAATTACTCCTCCTGTGAAAGAAATGGAAAGTAGCTCATTTTGTGTAGTATATATTATTTAAAACTAAGTTTATTCCTGCAATTTTTTCTAATAAATAAATAAATTTGGGCCATAAGCTCTGAGGGTTTCAAACACAAATTATTACATAGCCACTGTTTATTAAATGGTTTCTAGTGCTTGCATATGCCAGGAATACACTAATATTCTATATACATAAAGCTCTCAAATTAATAAGATTTTGACTAATGCTCAGTAGGAACATTTCTACCCAGCTTACTAGAGACATCATGTGTTCAAAGTATACCAGTATATAGAATGCACAAAATTTCGAAGGTTAATACCTAAAGTAAATGAGCCTTGCACAGGCCCTTTCATTCAAGTTCATGTTAACACTCCGATTCTATTCCTTTACTCAAAAAGTGTTTGCTGATTGTTTACTCCATACCAGGCACAATGCTTGGCATTGACAAAGAAAGAAAACAAAAAGCAAACAAAACTCATTCTCAAACAACTCAGAGGCACACGAAGGCCATACATCATTATGCTGCATTCTGATCCATGCTATGGTAGTGTTAAGTACAGCATGCTAGGGGAAGATCAGATAGGGGCATTTAACACAGAGTTGGACATTAGGAAGACTTCAGGAAGGAAGTGATATCATCTCGAAAGATGACCAAATGAAGCAGGGAAAGGTATTTCAGGACAAGAAAAGAGAATGGACAAATACCCTCATGGGGGTAGAGGGTAGATATAGTTAACTATAAAGAGGGAAGCAATGTAACCAAATTTTAAAGGGTCTTGTTTGCCATATTAAGGACTTTGGAATTTACTGTGAAAGGGCTCAGATTTTTTAAAAAGCAAGAAAAAATATTTTGCAATCCTTACATTAGCCACATTTCAGATATGTTTCTTACACACCCTGGACTCAAGCAAGATTTTCAATTGCTATTTCTCTTCTGAAGGTTAAAAAGACAAGAAATTTCTGTAAGTCTTCATCAAAACAGAAGCTCCTTTCTTTTATGATGCTGGCCTTTCTTGATTCCAGGGAAACGTTGTGTGGCAGTATTATGACTAAACTTGACTCTGGTTTACAGTTGCTATAAATAGCCCTCCTTTTATTTCTCCAAGGAGGCTGTGGAGGGGACTAGTGGCACTACAATTGTATTTATGCTACCAATCTGCTCTTTTTGGCTAAATGCATAGTAGAAACAAAGTGCAGAGCTGAAACAATCATCAAAAGGCTCTTATGGGGACGCCTGGGTGGCTCAGTTGGTTGGACAACTGCCTTCGGCTCAGGTCATGATCCTGGAGTCCCGGGATCAAGTCCAGCATCAGGCTCCCAGCTCCATGGGGAGTCTGCTTCTCTCTCTGACCTTCTCCTCATTAATGCTCTCTCTCACTGTCTCTCTCTCAAGTAAATAAATAAAATCTTAAAAAAAAAAAAAGGCTCTTATGTTCCAACACAAATCCCAATTTTTTTTTTCAATCATAAAATGGAGCATAAGTGGATGTTAGTGATTGAAAATAGGAGGAGCCTGGACGCTATCAGAAAGACCAAGTTTCCGGAGCCTATGGAGTATGAGATCAGGGAAGAATCAGAATGCTAAAAGATACAATGCCATGTAGCTTGTGGCTACAATATTCAAGTTATGACAGATGCTTGGTTTTTTGGCCTCTCTGCAGCCATTGCCCCTTCATTAGTAAACACCACCCAAATTTTGTTGGGGAACCATTTCCTACACTCAGTGATTTGGTTTCCATTTAATTTTGGGAGAGTTGACCCAACCTTGAACTCCAGGGAGAAACAGGTGCAACACATCAATGGCCACAATTCAGGGATGGTCCAATAGACCTGTGTACTTTTGCTAGAGCAACTAGGGAAAATGCTTTCTCCTTACTGCTATTCTAAACTGGAAAGATGGTAAGCCTGTAGCTCTAAGAACCCATTTCATAAGAAAAGCCTTCAGAGATCAGGAAAACACAGATCAAAACCACAATGAGATACCACCTCACATGAGTCAGAATGGCTAAAATGAACAAGTCAGGAAAAAAACAGGTATTGGTGAGGATGTAGAGAAAGAGGAACCCTCGTACACTGTTGGTGGGAACATAAACCGGTGCAGCCACTCTTGAAAACAGTATGGAGTTTCCTTAAAAATTTAAAAATAGACTCACTCTATGACCCAGCAAATGCACTACTAGGTATTTGCCCAAAGGATACAAACATAGTGATTCAAAGGGGCACTTGCACTCCAATATTTATAGCAGCAATGTCCATAAGGGCCAAAATATGCAAAGAGCCCAGATGTTCATCAAAGGGTGAAGAGATAAAGAAAATGTGGGATATAAATACAAAGGAATATTACTCAGCCATCAAAAAGAATGAAAACTTGCCATTTGCAACAGTGTGGATAGAGCTAGAGGATATTATGCAAAGTGTGATAAGTCAGTCACTCATATGTAGAACTGAGGAAACAAAACAGATAACATAGTCAAAGGAAGGAAAAATAACGTGAAAATAGAGAGGAAGGCAAACCATAAGAGACTCTGAAATCTAGGAAACAAACTGATGGTTGCTAAAGGGAAGGTTGGGGGGGTAACTGGGCAATGGGCATTAAGGAGGGCACTTGATGGAATGAGCTCTGGGCGTTATATGCAACTAAAGAATCACTAAATTCTAAGCAGGGAACTGGTGATGCAGTGTATGTGAACTACTTAAATGAAGTACTGAACTACTACTTAAATGAAGAATTAAAAAAAAAAAAAGAAAAGAAAAGAAAAAGAAAATCCTTAACAAAGAAGAAAACAGACTAAGGTGATAAAAATAGAGATGTATGAGGAAACTCGAAGAATGTTTGGTTTAGTCATGCCTAAAGCTAACTATCATCCCCCCATCCAGATTTTTCAATATGAGCCAAAATACCCCCTCTATTACTTAAGTCAGTTTGGGTTAGTTTTTTTTTTTTTTTCACTTTTGACGAAAAGAATACTAATATACCATGTATTGTATTAGGAACTTTCTATATTTAAATCCAATTTAATACTTAAAGAATACCAAAAAGCTATTTGTATATTTTTATACTTAGCCTTGTTCTGAGAAATACATGAATTTACATTTTATAGGTTAAAATAAACTCAGGTTAAATCATTCCCAAAGTTACATAGTTAGACCATTGGAAAATTAAAAATTTAAATGTTATTTATAAAAGCATGTCTCAAAGTAGGAGTAAATTGAACAAAAGTCATCCAAGATTTCGGCCCAAAACAGAAATTTTTGATGAAAACAATTAAAGAAAACCCAAATAAATGGAGAACCGTACCATGTTCACGGTTTACAAAACTCAACATTGAGGTCAATTCTCCCCCAAATTTAACTACACATTTAGTACAAATCCCAAAAAATCCCACCCTTTTTTTTTTTTCAAGAAATTGACAAGATAAATCTAAAATGTATGTGAGAATGCAAAGAGACTTAGAATAGCCAAAACAATCCTGAGGAAGAAAAGCAAAATTAGAGAGCTTATCCTACCTTATTTCAAGAATTACTACAAAGCTACAATAATCAAGACAGTACAGTCTTAGCATTAGGGATAGATAAAGTGATCAATGGAACAGAATAGAGAAACAGAAATAGGCCAACATATATGTGGCCAATTGATACACACACACACACACACACATATATATATATATATATATATACATATATATATTTTACAAAGTTGTCATCACAATGCCTTGAGGAAAGAAATGTCTTTAAAGTATGGTTTTGCAACAAATGGACAAAGATATGGAAAAAAATTAACCTCAGTCCCTTCCTTCCACCATGTATAGAACAATATACAATCACTAAAATAGTAAAGATTTTAGAAAAGAACTATAAAAGGATCCTCTTAGGTTTTAGGTATGCACAGATTTCTCAGAAAAAAAATTCATTGAACATAAAAGAAAATATAATAAATTAGACTTTATAAAAATTTAAGACATGTGATGATCATAAGACAGTATTAAGGAAATTAATGGTAAACTAAAAGCCCAGAGAAAATATTCAAAATACATATCTGACAAAGGGCTTAAATCCAGAAAATATAAACAAATCCTATCAATTAATAATAAAAAGATAAGCAACCTAATCAAAATGGACAAAATGGTTGAACAGACACTTTGCTAAAAATAAAAAAGAAAGAAAGATATATTGAATATAGCCAATAGGCACACGAGAAGGTGTGTGTCATCTCTGATCATAAAGAATATGCAAATAAACCATAATGAGATATCACTTCACACCCATTAAAATTTCTAAAATTTTGGAAGCCTGACAACATTCAATTTTGGTGAGGACATAGAACTCTCATATGTTTCCAGTGGAAGTGTACAATGGTGTGGTCATGTTGAAAAACTTATCAAGTTAAAGATACATCTACTCTTTGGGCATTTATAGATGTTGCACTCCTAAGTATTTACCTCTGAGAAATAAAATAAGTACATACACGCACACTTAATACACACACATACACACAAACACATATGCTAGAAAGTTATATACTTCTAATAGGTCCAAGTGGAAACCACACAAATGTCTTTCCACAGGAGGATAAGTCATACAGTGGAATACTACTATACTAATATGCAAGAAACAAAATAGACTACTCATGAGTACAGCAACATGGACCAATCTTTAAAAAATATTAAATGAAAGAAACCAGACATTATTATGATTCCTTCTATAGGAAGATCAAGAACATTATTATGATTCCTTCTATAAGAAGATCAATAACATTATTATGGTTCCTTCTATAGGAGGATCAAGAACAGGGAAATTAAATGTATGATAAGAAAAATCAGAACACTGGCTGCCTCTGTGGAGAGGGATTGTCTGGAAAGGGGCACAAGGCACTTCCTGGATTAATAGAATATACTCTTTCTTTAATGTAGTGTTGGTTACATAGGCAAATACATTTGCCAAAATTGGCCAAATTACTCTTAATATCTATGCATTGCAGGTAAAAAAAAAAACCTATGCATTGCAATATAAGTTAATTTCATCCTTTTAAAAATTTAAGAGATCAAGTGCAGAGAAAGTGGAGCAGCCCATCAGACCCCACAGTCCTCATGGGGACCACTCCATGATGGCCCAACACAGATGTTTGTGATAATGTTGCAAGTTCTAAATGAAATTTTATACCTCAACAAAAAGAGTGCTCTATGTTATGTAAGGCACAACCAAAGCAATGAATGAGAGAGAGAGAGAGAGAGAGAGAGAGAGTGTGTGTGTGTGTGTGTGTGTTTTAAGTATGCCTTTTTTAAAATGGACATATAATGTAGTATTTGTTTCAGGGGCACAGATCTGTGATTCATCAGTCTTACCCAATTCACAGCACTCAGCACAGCACCTACCCTCCCCAATGTGCATCCACCAACCACCCCATCCCTTCCAGGAACCCTCAGTTTGTTTCCTGAGATTAAGAGTCTCTTATGGTTTGTCTCCCTCTCTTGTTTCATCTAAGTATCCTTTAAAGTACATTAATGAAAGAATGGTTAGGCCAAAATAGAGTACCTTCACCACCACTGCCCCCTACATACACAGAATGAAAGTACTGTCCAGCAATGCTGTGGGTGTCACCAAAAGGTAAAGGATTTCCTGCCAGAGGAGTTAAGCAAACGTAGGTTGGATGATGGTTTAGCAGAAATGGGATAGGCACATTTAAGCTTCGGATTGTGGAAGTGAATGGAGGAATGGAATCTTGAGCCATAAGACTTTTAAGTTGACCTTTGAAACCCCAACAGTTGATGATTCCTTGAAGAGTTCTCAAAAAACTCAGAAACCACAGTTATACTTCAAATGGTTCTCTTCTCTCCTGTCCCAGAAAGACGATAAAGGCTATATAAAACTCTCTACTGGAAGGTCTATGCTGTGTGGTTGAATTTGTATGAAAACCTCACAAGGAAAAAGTCACCACTCTTTCCTGGAAACTTACTGATGGAAATCACACTTTATAAAATATATTTTTTAAATAAAAAGAATGTAATTGCTCACTGAATTGTAATATGAATGCAAATTAACTTACTGTAATTATACTGTGCAATCTTCTACTTTAAAAACTTAGAAAATGGAAGAGACCTGATAAGTAATTTGAGCTGTAATTCTTCATTGTGGTCCTTCATTATGCAATGGTTACCATAAGCAATTTGTTCTGTTTTAATGTAAAATGCTTTTCTTCATACCTTCACACTGGCAGGACTCAAATGAGTCCATTCAGTACAGACAGATACCCATCCCGCCCCCCACAAGTACATTGTAGAAATAAATGAGATAAAATTAATATAGCACAAGGGAATTTATGAAAGATTCTTAATATATTTTCCCTTGGAACCTTTAGCACATTAAGTGTCTCTCCATCCTATGTCCTCCATGTGTTTTAAACAATCAGGGAATTCCTAACTAAATAGGAGTCAGATGACCAGCATTCATGCTTTAATGGCAAGGCTTGGGTAGAGAAATAAAGAAATTGGGTTTAGTCTCAGCTCTGCCACTAATTAATTGTGTCACCTTCCTCATGCTGACCCTCATTTTGCTCATATGTAAATCAGAAGGCTGGACTAGGTGATTTCCAGCTTCCATCCCAGCCCTTATAATCTAAGACGGCCCTGTAGTCGTTCTTTGCTTTGCATTGTTTAAGCAACATGAGTGACAGTAAATGAATTTCTTATTTAAAATGAATGACTGTCTGGATGAACCACAAGCCCTGTGGTGCAGTCATTCATTGCTAAAGGATATCTAATGCAAAGATCATCTGTGATGATGCAAATGTAAAAAAATAATAATTACCTGTTTTCATGCTAATAATAATTTGCATGTGTAGTTCTTTCAGTGTGGTTCCTGTTATCTGCAAGGTGAAAAGATAGAGAGCTGGGGATCTCATTAAGCAGCAGCACAGTATAGTGGAAAGAGAGGCAGATAGAACTTGGAATCACGAGACTTTGGTTTGGCATTTCCTTTGGCTAATAACCATACCAGGCCCCAGGAATTTCATCTCTTAGAATGGATGCCCTCAGCTAATTTCTTGGGCATTGTTAAGATAAAGCACACAATGAATGGGAAAGTCATTTGGTCACCTGTATTTGTAAATGTCTTATTTAATCCTTCCAGCAACCGTGTGAAGTAGGTGCTCCTCTCATCTCTATTTTTCAGCATACATACACATACACACTCACACATATACACATTCACACACACACACATCTCTCTCTCTCTCTCTCTCTCTCTCTCTCTCACACACACACACACACACACACACAAAAGTAAAAGAAAGAGAAGTTAAATAACTTGTTCAGGGTCATACAATCCATGACACGTGTCTGTCCTTTCTATTCAGAAGGGATAGTAATATACTTTCATCTATGAATTCCCATAGACAAGTAACTTTGTTTTGTCTCAACATACATGATCCTCTTACAGAAAGGGAACAAGTACATCTTTGTGCAACCAACAGTACTGTGAACCTCTATTCCTCAGCTATAAAATGGCAATGAAAGTACCTATGTTTCTCTAAAGGATACTCTTTAGTTCCTTCTTTGGCTCTCATCCCACCCATACCCAGACCATTTCTCCCTTCCTGAAAACCCAGTTCCAATTTGGAGAAGTGTGTGATTTCTCAGAAGCTGTCTTCAGCTTCAGCTCTGGATAAGAGCATGTGACCTGAGACCAAAAAAAAAAAAAAAAATCCTGTAGACCAGGACACAGCAGTGTATGCTTCTAAAGGGAATGGGTCTTATAATTAAGCTGGATCCAAAGAGCTCAAAGCAGAGAGACCAAAAAGAACTCATCCTGTCATATCATGGAGTCACTGTCTAAAGTCAGCACTGCATTAACAATAGCAGGAGCCACAATGTCCTTTTGATTATCTAAGCCAACATTGTTTATAGTTTCTGTTACTTCTGCCCAAACCACATCATCAATGTAATGAGGTAGTGAATGATAAATTGCAAAGGCTACACAATCATAAAATTTAGCAATGGTGATTATGACAACAATGACATGATGACTGGGAGAAGAGGAACACCTTTCAACAAACATGGCTCTGGAATTTCCCATACATCAGAAATTTCCTTCAGGGGTTAAAGACAAAAGTAGTTCATTTTTCTACGTTTCAATCTAGATTCATTTTATAATCTTCTTCTAGCAGGGCACTCCTATATATTCCTGATCAAACCACAAAGATGATGGGTCTCTTCCTGACCACACCTTCTCCATGCTTGCCTCCATTCCCTCACTCAGGCTGCTTCTTACTCCTGGATGACTCCTCCCTATTCCCACGGACTGAAATCCTTCCCAATGTGTAGGACCTAGTCTAAACGAAGCCTCCCCCCATCATTCTCTCTTCTGCTTCCTTTATATATTGTTCCTACTTAAATCCTGATCCCTACCATGCGTTATGGGATAACCCATAAGGACTATAATCTCTTAGAGTAGATGCTAAGCTCCTTATAAACAGCAGAGAGAGAGAGAGAGAGAGAGAGATGTATGTGACACCTGTCACTGCACAAATTTCAAGGGTGATTCAGCTGGTGTGGTTGTAATTCCACCATTGAACAATCATCAATCAAAACCATATAAACAGCACCTTATGAAGAGATGGAAAGTCTTTATAATTAGGAATGCTTAGACTTCAATCTAACTGGAAGTTACAAAAAAAAAGACAGGAGAGTGGATAACAGAGGAAGGAAGGGAAGAAGGAAGGAAGGAAGGAAGGAAGGAAGGAAGGAAGGAAGGAAGGAAGACAGGCAGGCATGCATCCCTGTCTGGTTCCAGGTGCTGTCACTTGTCTCATCTCCATTATTGAATCCCATTAAGAATCCCTCTCCTATGGGCATCTGTTTAATGCCTGTTCCCCCAACAGACTAAAAGCCATCACTATACCTTCCCTGTGCCTCATTGAACTATAACCAGCCCTTTCCCCATCCTTGTCAATGTACATCCAACATGTAACTCAAATCCCTTCACTTCCATCATCTCTCCTGCTATCATCCTGGACCCAGCCGCATCCATCTCTGGCCTCGAACCATCCTTTGCCCTGTTTTTACTCTTGCTTCCCTGAAACACAAATATTAGCTGCAGTAACATTCTAAAAATATAATTCAGGTATTCTTTCTTAAAACACATTAATGATGCCAAGACTTTTCAGAAGTCTTGATAAAGGCTTTCAAATCCCTCCATCATATGACCTAGCCTCAACTCACTCCACTCTGCCCCTGCTCATTATACTCCAGCAACAGTGGGCTTCATTCACTTCTACAAACCCCCATATAAAGGCCTTTCCAAGTAATGTTCTGTCTGCTTGGAATGGTATCTCCCCATGTCGCCAACAGCTTCTACCTAGGCCTCACCTCCTACATATTCACCAGTGCTAGCTTAACTGTCCCTTGTTTAATGGTCTGACCTTACTCCCAGCCGTAATGAGTTTCCTTGGTTAAAATCTTTCAAGGCACCTGTAATTTCCCTCCACAGACCTAATTACAATGTAAAACTATTAATGTACAACAATATAGAAAGTATAATTACATTTTATAATAATATTATGGCTTAATGTCTATTTCCCCTCATAGACTATAAGCTCCATAAGGATAGAATGACGCTTTTATTTGTTGTTTTTGTGTTTGGTCACTGTAGTGGGTTGGATGGTGGCTCCCCAAGATATATGTCCGTGACTCAGTCCCCAGATCTATGAGTGTTACCTTATTTGGAAAAAATCTTTGCTGTCTTTGTATCTCAAGTTAGGATGTTGAGATGAGAAGAGAATCCAGGACAAGGGTGCCTGGGTGGCTCAGTCAGTTAAGTGTCCGGCTCTTAATTTCAGCTCAGGTCGTGATCTCAGGGTTGTGAGATGGAGCCCCATTTGACTCTGCACTCTGCAGGAAGTCTGCTTCTTTCCTTTTCTCTGCCCTGTCCCTTGCTTGTGATCATTCTTTCTCACTCCCTAATACGTAAATTAATAAATCTTAAAAAAAAAAAAAAGATAATTCAGGATTATACAGGTGGGTCCTAAATCAAATTAAAAGTATCCTTGTAAGACACACACAATGGAGACATAGAGGAGAGGAGGCAATGTGACCAGATGGTCAAGGACGGGAGTGATGCGGCAATAAGCTGAGAAACAGCTAACAGCAGAAGAAACTGGAAGAGGCAAGGAACGGATTCCTCCCTAAAGACTTCATAGGGAGCCCAGCTGTGTGGAGACCTCCATGTTAGACTTTGGGCTCCAGAACTAGGAGAGGATAAACACCTGTTGTTCTAAGTTACCAAATTTGTGGCACCTTGTTATAGCAGCTCTATGGCACTAATATTTTTGTATTTCTAGGACACAGATAATTCTGTATTGGATATATTGCTGAGGGCTGATCGGGGAGTACATGCAGAATGAACAAGCGAGTTTTCATAGAGCAAAAGTTATAAATGTCCAGCATTATATACCAGATTTTTCCACAGTGAACAGAGCACACTTGGTGCTCAAATTATTTATTAAATTTCATTTAATTTGATTTCATTTTATAAGAAATACAGGTGTATGAAATTTTTAAAGCTTAAATATGCAAGAGAAACAAAGATATACTAGGCAATATTCTCATTTTTATAAATGAAAACTATAGAATTGAGGAAGATTATCTGACTTACACGAGGTCACACAGCAGGTTCAGGCTGAAGGAAATGGCATTTATTTATATAATTCCTATACCATTCCTATTCCTATATACTAGACTATCTTTCTTAAGTACAATTATATTATTCTAATTAAAATCATTTGCTATGTTGCTGCTGTCTTTAGTCAAAGACCCCAGCATTCATTGTCCTTAAACTAGTTAGTATGTGTAGGTCTGCACTGATAATGAAATAAATGTTGAACTAAATCCCAAGAATTATAAGATAAAATTTTTATCCATTCAAATTCCAAGGATTCCATGAGGGAATAGCAACATTAGATAGACATTTACTATTACATTTTACTTGATTTAATTATGATTTCATTATTGGCATTCAAATATTTAAGCGGCTTATCAGGCATTATCTCTTCATTTAAGAATTTACCCCAAAATATATTAAAATGCATAGAGTAAACCAATGCACTTGAATACTAAGGTTTTTCCCACTTAATTTCTGACTTAGGGGTAACTCCACTCAAGGAGTCTCTAATGATTACAGTTTAATGCTTTCTCATATTTTATGTATGCATGACAGAAAAGACCTCATATATTTCTGTTAATACAAAAAGAGTATCTTGAATCACTTCTAGTGGTTCCCACTATGTGGGAACCCAAAATAGAGCTCTGGAAATCAGCATTGCTGGATTTATTTCATTGGTCTAATTGTATGATCTTGGGCAACTGACATGACCTTTGTGCGTATCACTCACTGACCATTCGCTATCTAGCTACTCAGGCTCTAATTCCATTACTGTTAATGCCACATCATTTAATTCCCAAACACATGCTCTTTTTAGTCACTGTGTCCCCAGTTGTTCTGTCCTCCCTGACATGCCATGAATATCCGTCTATACCTGTCAGGAAAACTGCACAATGATTGTGAGAACCTGGTGTGTTCTTTCCTTCGGATTTACCATATGTGACTAAATTTGGAGACTCCTGTCATAGTCGGAGGACTCCCCAAGGTCATTTACCAAAGGTCCAGCTGCAAATTGATTTTTAATTACACACACCTATGTAAGTTTTAACCATTATACTTTTAAGTATCCTTGGAACTGGAGCCCACATCTTCTCTGGAATATATTTTTCTGAACGATCATGTCTGTTTTCATTTATAAAGCTCATATTTTTATTCATTCGTATGTTCATTTGTCTAAAAACAAAACAAAACCCAAGTATTTTTTCCCTGTGAATGATGCGCTGTGCTAGGCGCCGATGGTAAGGAAATGAAAGACTAGTTCCATTCCCAAGTAACTCACAGAACAATGGGACAGAAAGATAAGTAAACAGGTAGTTTTTTAAAATCTTGCCCTAACCTCTGCCTTTGGCTCGGGTCATGATCTCAGTGTCCTGGGATTGAGCCCCGCATAGGGCTCTCTGCTTGGTGGGAAGCCTGCCTCACCATCTCTCTCTGCCTGCTTCTCTGCCTACTTGTGATCTCTGTCTGTCATATAAATAAATAAAATCTTAAAAAAAAAAAGTCTTGCCCTAAGTGGGGCACCTGCCTGTCTCAGTTGGTGAAGCATGTAATGTTGACCTTGGCATCATGAGTTCAAGCCCTACACTGGGTGTAGAAACGACTTGAATAAATAAACTTAAAAAATTAATAAATGAAATAAAATAGTGCCCTAAGTACCATAATACAGGTAAGGACTGAGTGCTTTAAATGCCTCCCCACTTCCAAGAGAGAGGTATTTAGAGTGGGGAAGTGATCAGCAGCTTCAAAAGAAAGACTTTGTGAGTCTGTTAGATGGATGACAAAGGTCATCTCATTCCTTAGCCACTCAGCCCTCCAGATTTTTCACTACTCAGAGATTTTCTCCAACTAATTCCTTTCCAGTGACACTGATCACCCTGTTAAGATTCTCAGAGAAGTTCCAAAGTGAGGAAGCCTTGTGAAGGTTTCTCTCTCTCTCTGGGCAACCATGCAGCTACTGCTCAGATGAGATATAACTTTATTTGTGCCCACACTTGCACTCAGATTGTTACCGCTTCAGTATATTTCACTGTTTTTTAGGGGGAGATTTATTCCTCCTGTGGGCTTTCTTTTCAGAGAGGTCAGTAAAGAACCAGCTTCCCAGAGAAAAATACTGTACGGCAGTTCCATAATGTGAAGCCCAGGTCTGATTATGCCCTTATTTGAAATAATCTCCAGTGCCTGGAGGAGAAAATCCAGGGTCTTTAATCTGGCATACAGGACCTTCATGGTGAGCACCTGTGTACTCTGCGGCATCCCTTATCAAGAGGACCCCATGCATCAGAGGCCACCAGGCAAGGTGGCCTGTGACCAGAGAAGTCATTGAAGGAGTCAGTGGAAAAGTGATAAGAGCTAATCTACATTTTTCGAAGTTTGTTCTACATTCCCTGAATGGAGCAACTATTGCAGCAAAATCCATGTATACCTCAACGTGCTTCCTTAATACTTTCCTGGAATGAGACAGACCACCAATTAGGAAGCAAAAAAACAGGGAAAGAGAATAAGTAACAACAACAACAAAATGCATATTGTACTTCAAAAAATATACCAAAGAGGGTTCCAGGGTATTTCCTATTACTTCTGTAAAAATGTCAATCTAAAGGTTTGCTATCAGTCTCCTGAGTTACTCCAGTGCCAATCCATTACGTATTCTCTCGACAAATGCTAAATTGGCCAATAGTTTGTAAACATAGCCCTCTCTGTGTCATTGTGCACAGGAGCACCTGGGTGAAAATGTGAATCACTGTAAGTGTTTAGTTATTTCATACTTGTCTGCACCTACTTAAGAAGGGTGCCTTGAAATCGGGGTTTGCTATCATTTTTTTCTCCTTCTGAAAAAAGTTCAGAAAGGCAGCGTGTCGCATGTCACATGTCACATGTCACACACTTAGCTTTTAGGTATCTGGACTACCCCTAGCTAGGTCCCTCCCTCCGTAATCAAGTTCATCAATACCTCTCAAGCCATATGTATGACTATTCACACTCAGGGGGATCAACAGATATGATAAGTAGTCTCGTGTCCATTCAGATCAGATCAGGTCTTGCCATTCAATGAATTAGGAAAAATATTGGGACTTTTCAGAGTCATCTAGATTTGGGAACTGCAGAATAGGGACTATCACTGTTCTACTCACCAGGGCACTTGGCATGGATGTAGCTCCCCCTGGCAAGATAGAGATTCAATGCCAGGGGTCCCTCTCACAGTTCAGCAAGGGAGGTTGGATGGGACAGCATGGGAGGGCAGCTTAGAGGAGGAGCAGGGCTTTACTTCCCATTCCCAAGTTCTGCAATATTAGCAAACACTTTTATAAGAGACTAGTCTTCCTGGCATCAGAACTAGTCCTTTGCCTGTTTCTCTCTGATCCAATTCAGGCTCCTTCCCCTGCGCTGCAGCCTTCCTGCATGGCAGGAAGCTGAGCCCAAGTCCCATTCCCAGGCTCCCTGGCCAACTGACTTCCAGTTAGGGTCAATCAATGGGAATGGCAGGCAGGAGACAGGAAGAAAGGGAGGGGGTTAGAAACTAGGGTATCTATCTCCCTCTATCCCTCTCTTTCTGCTTCAAGGTGGCATCCTGCGCAGCGGCCCAGTCTCCTCGATGGATCCCACCCAGCCCTGTGTGGGACCTGCTCCCACCATGCAGCCCCAATTCCCAGGCTCTGGGAACAGTACCCCTTCCCTTTGTGCCTCTAACTCCAGAAGGAGCTTCCCACTGCTGTTCCATCCCACTCTCAGCTCTTCAGACACGTGTGTGATTCTATGAAAATTTTCCTTGTAGTTTCCTGTATTAAATTCCTTCTATTAGGCTACCTGGTATGTGTCTCTTGACACAGCGCTCACTGACACAGTGTCTACTGTTAACATTGTTACGTTCTGCTTGGATGTCCCAGTGGTGTGGCTGGGTTTTGAGGTGTGCTCAGGGACAGCACCCAGAGACACTCTCCCCTTGCCCCCAAAACACAATGGTTGGCAGAGTTTCCATCTTTAAGTTGTAATTTTAAACCAACTGCAGACAACCCATGAAGGGAACAATCACCCAGCTAAAATACCTACATTACCAGGGAACTGGGCAAAGAGCTGATAAGGTCCACCTCCTGACTATTCCCCCAAATAGAAATAACACATGAAAGAGGGAATAAAGCATATTTCAGCAACTGTGCAAGATCACACTACAAAACTTTAAGCTGGGAGCCCTTTTGTGGTTGTTGATTTCATGCAATTTCTTTGATTTGGTGAAAGGGGAAGGACAAAACAAAACAAACAAACAAACAAACAAAGGAAGCAAGGTAAAGGAGGGAAGGAGAGAGGACAGGGCAGGAAATGCACAGTTTGGGCATAAAAGGAGCCAAGGACTGGTCCCAAAAGGAAACACTGAAAATTACAAGAGAAAGCTCTTATTTTGTTTCCAAGGTTCAAAATAGTTCATGAAAGGGAGGACAATCTTCTCTCTACTGCAAAGTAACCTTGGTAGGCATTATAAATCAGAAGAAGCAAGAATTTAGGGTGAACTTCCTGGAAAAGCTAAGCCTCTGAGGCATGGAAGACAAGTCGACAGGGCCCTGGAGAAACTCTCAATCTTTAGAGGAATCGAGAGAAACAGACATGGAGCAGAACAGCATAGGACATAATGAAGTATGGTGTTTAATAGAGTTTGAGGTTCCAGAAGGCTGAGAACGATACACATGCCTAGGAAAGGCAGGCACAGGGAGGCATCAAACTTGGCTGAGCCTATGCTGAATGACTCATGTATTTTTGTTTTTAAAAAAGGACAATGTCAATCCATTCTCCCAACCCCCTTCCTCTCAGCCACATTAACTTATGGCTACTGGAATCAAGACCTCTCTCTCCACTGAAACATTTGGAGCAGTCAAATGTATACAAAATGATATCTGACCTCACTCCTATGAACCCAGGGAGAGCAAAGAGAAAATATGGAGTGATATTAGGGTAACCAAGTGATCAGCTTCTCCTTCCTGTAATTTTGCCTTAAAATGACACCCTTTTTTACATCAACCTAAATAAGTATGACTTGCATTATCTTCACCCCAGAAAATACAATGAAACATGATGGCATAATGTGAGAAAGAGGAGAAAGGTACCCCAATAAGCAAGGAGAGAAGAAAAATTTGAAACTTTATCCACACGAATATCCTAGGCATATTCCAGGAGAGAAACCAGTATCCCCTCTAGCTCCTAAAATATAAATAATATTTGAATGGGAAAAATATTACTGGGAGTGAGTTTATGAAAGAGTTAATAACATAAAGAATTCCGAGGGGCACCTGGGTGGCTCAGTGGGTTAAACCTCTGCCTTCAGCTCAGGTCATGGTCTCACAATCAAATCCCACATCAGGCTCTCTGTTCAGTGGGAAGCCTGCTTCCGCCCCCCCCCCCCCAACCTGCCTGCCTCTCTGCCTACTTGTGATCTCTCTCTCTGTCAAATAAATGAATAAAATCTGAAATTAAAAAAAAAAAAGAATTTCAGAGAAAGACATAGAGAGACAGCAACAGAGAGAGAAGGATAGCAATCGACAAATAATCATCATCCCTTGGGCCATAGGTAGACGTCTGTCCTGCTGTCCCCATTTTTGCAGATATGTTACAATGTCTGTGCATAATGGTGATTCCTCATATAGAAAAATGCTTCAGTCTTTCACATGTTCAACACAATATACTTGAGGATGGTAAGTCAACGTGGGGAGGTGGGAAGAATACCGACATGGGTACAGGAGACCTGGATCTCTATTCCTGCTCAACTTGATGACCTGAAATGCCTTTTCACTTACAGATCCAGATTACAAAACAAAACAAAAATGAAACAAAAAAAGTTTTCAAGATCTCTGATCACAAAGAATTTCAATACTGTTAACGAAAAATAATTACTTTTCCCCAATCTCTGTTACCACGTGAACTTAATATACCCCATGAGAGTGCACACATTTAGTTCAATTCAATTCAGCAGAAATTTATTGAGCATCTACTGCATTCTGAAAACTGTTAAAAGGAGAAGCCATAGTTCCTTCTTCTGAAGAGCTTATAAATGAATTTTATTCCAGGAACAGAACAACAATTCCTGGACAGAACAACAATTTCTTTATTATCTCTGTACTGACAAGCTAGAAACTGAATGAGAATTCAAAGGAATTCTTTGTCTTCTAAAAAGAATATTCAAAAGAATTATATGGAATCATAAACACCAAATATAAGACGGTGGTTACCTCTGGCAGAAGGGAAGGAGATATGATCAGGGAAAGGAGACTTCAACTGTATTTACATGGCTCTATTTCTTAAGCTGAGTGTTCTCAGCTTTTTTGGGTTGCTTTTTTTTCTTCTTTAATCAACTTTTACTCTATTTTTATACTTTTTTGTATGTCTCACATATACTATACTACATTTCAAATCACACATATTACTTTTATGATAAGATTAACTCCTTTTGGGGTGCCTGGGTGGCTCAGTAGGTTAAAGCCTCTGCCTTCAGCTCAGGTCATGATCACAGGGTCCTGGAATTCAGCCCCACATCGGGCTCCCTGCTCGGCGGGGAGCCTGCTTCCAACCACCCCCCCCCAACCTGCCTCTCTGTCTACTTGTGATCTCTGTCAAATAAATAAATAAAATATTTTTAAAAAATCAACTCCTTTTTGTAAAAATCCTAATTGATTTACCTACAAACATATTCCCCACTCTATCTCATAAGACACTTTTTAAAAAGGGATTCTTGAAATGAGAGGGTCTCTGGCAAGTAAGTTTAGAAGATCTTAATGATTTCAATGAGCTTCCTTGCTTGCTTGCTTTTACTTCTTACTGAAGTTTTAATGTCAGTAAATACCATGTCTTAGCAAGAGTGTGTTATGTTTTTCAATGCTTTTCAAACTTTGGGGGGCACAGAACATTTTCCTTCTGTATGTTCTTTCTTTTAAAATACTCATAACCATCTTGGGGAACCCTAGTGTTCCTTGGAACACAATCTGGAAAATGCTGTATAAAATAATCCATTTCAGTCACATATTGTACACTACAACCACACCCAACTTTGCCTGTCTCCAAACCAATGATGAACCTTCATGCCCACCTATCTTTGCCCACAGTTCTCCCGGTCTGGATCCCTTCAAGACCTGAGAAATTCTTGGTCAACCTTCAGCTTCCAGCTGAAAGGCAATCTCTTCTTTGAAGCTTCCCCCTCCTTTTCCTTTCTTTAGACATAATAAATTACTCTTCTGGAAGCTTCTAGTGCCATGCAGATATTTCCTGTACCGTATCTCACACTGTGGCAGTAATTTATGCGTGAGGCAGAGTGCCTAGATGGCAGAGACGACACCCTTGCTCATGGTACTGTTCATAATGCCAGGCACAAAGCCAGAGCCAGACACAAACTAGGTGCTCAGGCAAGTATGTGTTAAATGGGCATGGAAGTAATGTCTATGCGCATTCCCTGAGTTAGCTTCCTCCATTTCCCAGATAGTCTCAAAGACATATTTGTAACTTTTCAGTCTTTACTAGCAAAAGTGACACTAACAAGAAGAGATACAAACCAATTCAAAGACTGAAAGAGAGACAAACTCTGAGACAAAAACAAGAAGAGGAAAAGAGGGGGAAAGGAAGACTAACTGATGGACCAACAGATCACAGTTGTCCAGTCAAGAACCAGAGACACTGACCAACAGCAAGAGTCAGAAATTGAATCTTGGAGCCAATATACCAAGTTGACTATTTTGCAAGGCTCACTGTAGGTGGTCGACAGGGACTGGGGTTCACCTTGAATGGCCTCATCTGTCTGGGACTGCCCTCCTCTCATTTTTACCCCCTAAACTAAACAACCCATCTTAGCCATCACAAAACTTGTATCAGTTTGGCTGTGAGTTGCTCTATTCAGCAAAAATTTTATTTCTGTTTTCCTTTCTCTTTATGAGAATCCCCCACTGGCATTGTAGATTGGTTATATGTTGGGTTCAAATAAAAATAATAATAATAATAATAATAATAATAATAATAATAAAAACAAGCTGGCAATTTCTCTCCAATAGCATATGCTGCATATTTCATGAAATAGAAACCGGAGGAGTTTTAATGATTCCTGAACCAAAACCTTCCCATATCTGAGAACTAAGTGGAAGAAAAACACAAAGAGCATCTCACAGAAAAAGAAACCCAATCATTTGTTCATTTGCTCTCCAACCTAAGGGAGGTGTTCAAGTCATCAACTGCTGTGTGTGTGTGTGTGTGTGTATGTTTAACATGGGTTCATATCCTGATATGCATTTCATAGATTGAGTTTAGTGCCAGTTTTCATGGATATAAGTGTACTTATAAGAGGAGGGGTTTTCTTTTCCTATTGGACACATTTTCTTTTCCTATTGGACACATTTTCTTTTCCTATTGGACACATGTTTCAGTACCGAACATCTGACTGGCTCCTGCTCCCAGTCTGGCAACATTCCCCTTGCTTCAAGGTTTGTTTATATTTCAGGCTACTTCCCTATCCTGGTATGGGAGGCAATCTGGCCCAGAGGGAAAAACAGTGGAAGAGGAACCCAAGAATTCTGGGTTCCAATGGTGTCTCTCAGCCATTATGTTTACATGCTTCCTTCAATCTGACTTGTTTTCCAATCTGTAAATGGGGAGAATTGACTATTCTACTACTAGAATCCAATCAATCCAACAGTCATTTTATTTTCCTCAAAACAGTTTCTGAAAAGAGCAATTCCATGGAGAGTTTAGCATTATGTATACTTCCCAATTCTCTTCACAAAGAATGTAAATGTTCAAGGTAATATTTCCAATAAACTAAAAAGACAAAAAAATAACCAACAACAATAAAACCTTTCTCTGAAATCCTGAACTATATCTCTTTCTCCCTATCTTCTGTTTAGGAAAAAAATAAAAATAATAACAGATACTGTTAGGATATTTAGGCCTTGGGATATCAATGACAGAGACCTTTGTATTATGAAAAGGAAGAATCTGGCTTTCATTTGAAGGGTAACACATAGATAAGTAACATTACGTACTCACTGCTGTTCTAAGCACTTGGTGTTAATTCCTATAATGGTCTCCACAGTCATAGGTGGTGGGTACTGTTGTTTTATTATCAAGGACACTAAAGCATGGAGAAGTCAGAGAGGTTGGTCAAGTCCACACCGCTGGCAGGGCTGGAGGAACTAGGGTCTGAACTCAGGCAGTCTAGCACCCAAGTCCAGACTTCTAACTACCTGTTATGCCACCATTCAATTTTAAGAATCTCTGCTTATCACAGTTGGTAACAGACAACCGTAGTAATGCAATTTCTGAATACCTACTTAAAGAATACTTTGACAGCACAGACAGGTGTGAACATACTGACCAATACCTATCATGAAGTCCCAAGTGTTCAAAATGTCTATCATCAGCCCAATGCCCTATTGATAACACAATACTCATTTTGTTTTAGCATCTGAACCTTGAGAAAAATCTATAACTTGCTCCTGCCAGAAGTCTATTCCATTGTTCCCTGTTAAGTTTTACAACCACCGCGAGAGATAGCTGGGATCACCCCCCACACAGAGGCAGCAGTGTGCTGCCACACAGGCCCAGGAACCAGAAAGCTTGGATTTAAATCCCAGTTCTAGGGGCACCTGGGTGGCTCAGTTGGTTACCTATCAACTCTTGACTCAGGTCATGATCTCCAGATTGTGAAGATGAGGCCCACATGGGGCTCCATGCTGATAATGGAGCCTGCTTAGGATTGTCTCCTCCTCCCTTGCCCTCTGCCCCTCCCTGCTCATGGGCACTCTAAATAAATAAATAAATAAATAAACAAACAAACAGACCCTAGTTCTATAACTTATTGGCTTTGTGACCTTGGACCAGTTACCACCTCTGTGAGCCCCAGTCTCTTTATCAATCCAAGGGGAACAAAAATACAACTATCAACCTATGGTTACTCAAAGATTATTCATGGTTATTTAAAGATTAAATAAACTAATGCATGCAAAGTGCTTAAAAGGGTACCTGACTCTTAGTAAGTGATCCAAAAAGGTAAACTATTCTTTTTTTTTTTATTTTTTATTAATAGAAGAGGTGATTTACCAAACATCACATAGTCAGGATTCCATCATGGCCTTCCAACGCCAAATATCCTCTCTCCTTAGCAGGACTCCATCCTCTGACCAAAAACTACCATTCCCATGAAGTCCTGTTATCTGTCAAAGGGCCCAGAGAGATAGTTTTCCCTATCAAATTGTTGGAAGAACATACAAAGTAGATAATACTGTCCTTGCTTTGCAAATAACAAAACGGAAGTTCTGAGAGGTCAAGAGATTTATCCTCAATTAACTCACCCAGTGCATGTGCTTCACAGTAAGCCCTAAATAATTCTGAAAGTTCCTGACAACAGCTTTCAATGTGGGCAATTTTTTAAAGTGCCATCTAAAAGATATAAACTGTGATGTTCTTGCTTTGTTAGTTTTAGTAGTTTGAGAGAGGGATTAAATTCCTGCAAAAACCAAAATGTTTGACTTGAGTGAATTATCAAAATGAAATGCTGCTTCAATTAGATTCTTCATCTGCCTGGAGGGTGGCTCCAGGCATCCATATATCCACCAAATGCAATTTTTAGGAAGGATCCTATCAGGTACCAAGCCAACCCCCATCCCTTTAAGGGAAATGACTTTGGAGGGCAGAGGGGAGTGAAGTAGCAGATTCCTCTCTGGCCTGGGGAAGAGAACAGAACAGTAAGTGATGGCATCTCTTCCCTGCAGCCTCCTACAGTGGTGTGTCTTGCAAATGAAACATACTGTGAAACAGCTTGTGAGATGAGCTTCATCAACAATAAGTAATTTTTATCCAGATTCTATTGTTGAATACAATGAACATGATTAAATGTTTCAGATATGCCTACTCAGACCTTAAGCAAACCATCAAGAAAAGAAAAAAGAAAAAAAAAAAAACCTAGTAAAAATCATCCCCTAAATCTGCTTTAGGAGGAGATTTAATTGCCAACTTGATGCTTAGAACTGAATTCCTACTTGACAGTGGCACTGCTCCCAAGAAATGTGTAGCAACACATTTGCACTTCTCACCGCGGCCTCTGCTCTCATCCCTGCCAATCCCCTGAGAGTCAGCAAATAGTTACAATGTCAGTCTTTCAAATCACTGCATTTAGAACTTCCCAAACCTTTAAGAGGGCCTCTGTGTATGGAAAAGAACAATAGCACTTCAAAAGCTATGTCTGCGAGTTCTTCAATACTCCATTTGAATGCTGGGGTTTCAATCAAGGACATCAGCAGACAATTTCTGATTGTTAAGAAGTTGACTTTTACACAGTTCTGATTAGGTTGCCGCGGGCGAAAGGGAAAGGGTCAAAGCTTTCAGCCTTGGCTTTCACAAAGTAGCCAGTGTTTTTCTTACCCGCCCAGCGCCCGGACAGAAAAGCTCTTCCTAAAGGATCTAAGTCCAGGCGTGCCTGAGTCTCCAAACTTACCCGCCAGGCACCGACCCACGTGGGCACGCAACCACGCTCGCCAACAGTTGCCGGAGCTCACGGATGCCGGCGCTGGGTCGGCGCCCGTTCGCTGAGCGCCCCCGGCCTCCCCACCCGCATCCCATTCCTTCAGACTCTCCCAACCCAGGCAGACGTGCCCTGGCAGACCCCCAACAATGAGGACTTGTGTGGTGCAGTTGGGGGTGGCGGGTAGTTTAGAGTGAAACATACACAATCTGGCGGGTCCGGGAGCAAGCAACGCAGGAGCCAAGTGGCATCAGCCTCTCCATGCAGATTTCCCTTGCGCCGACTAGCTCTTCCCCCACCCGGTCAGGTCACCAGCACCACCAAGGGAGGGGGGCGGGGAGGGACGGGCGCCTTAAAAAGTGCAGAGAAAAGACTCGCCCTCCCACCAAGGGTCACAATAATACTCTGCCGGACGGGGACGGAATCAGCCGGGGAAGGAGGGTCCCGGCAGCAGCAACCACCTCCGTGATGAAATTTACTTTGTACACTCATCCCAAGGCTCCCTTCCGACGAACGACACAATCTCCCCCATCTCCGTCTCCCTGCGTCCAGATTCTCTCGGCGGTTGAGCCCTCCGATAGCGCTTTTTAGGAGCCGAACCACGGGGATTTTAAAGTTTCCCCAGTAGGAGAAAAAAAGAAAAAGAAAGAAAGCAAAAACAAAACAAAAGCCCTGAGTTCTGGTTCCCAGGCACAGCATCCAGTCTGGAACCTAAACCAAGGGGGCGGGCCAGGGAGGAGAGCCATCGGGGCTGCGGGGAGCCTGGGGAATGGGACAGGGGGGAGCAGCACAGAACGGAGTCCACGGAGGACTCGGGAACGGCTTGGGTCCGGGGAGACGCGGGGTCCAGCTCTGAGGGTGTTTGCGAAAAGGTAGGGGTTATAGGAGAAACCCGCTTGTTCGACGGTTGCGGGCAGAGCCGTAGCTCTACAGATGAGTGGGGAAGAGGGTCCGGCCGCGGGAAGCCGCTCGAGAGGCCGGGAGATGGGCTCCGGAGCAATGGGGAGGTTTTGGAGTGGAAGGGAGGGCTCAAAGGTGGATAGAACCGGGTTCGCGGCAGGGAGGAGGGAGCAGCCGGTCTCGGAGAGAGACGAGTGTTTGGGGTGAGGACGTCTGGAAAGAAGACGCGCGCGGTCAGAAGGAGACTAGGGGTGGTCAGGGAGAGCCAAAAGGAAGGAGGAGAGGTCGCTCCTTTTCTCCCAGCAGAAAGAGGGAGCGGGCGGAAAACTGCTGTCGCCATCCCCGCAACACCCCAGCCAAACTCCCACGACGGGCGCGCCCAGGAGCTCTCTTCTGCGCCCGGAGCCCCAAGCGGTGGCGTCTGGCACCCCGTTCCCCTCTCCCCCCGGCACCTGCTGGCGCTGAACTCAGAGCTGCGCCGGGCCCCACCGCGACTCACCTCCGCTCGCGGACAGCATCCTCCTCCGCTGTCGCAGCCGCGCTGGAAGCGGCTCCCCATGCACGGCGGGCGACACACTCAGGCGCGCTCTCCAGCCTGGGAAAGCCCCGGCGAGCGCCGCGCAGGGTCCATTCTCCCCAGGAGCCACCAGCCTGCGTCAGCGCCGGGGGAGGAGACGGCCGCCCGCGCAGCCCCGACTCCTCCCGCGGCCTCCGCCCCATCCGCCCCCGCGCCCGCCCAGCGCAGGGCAACCTAGCTCACCTGCTGGCTCCCCTCGCTGCCTCTCCGCCGCCTGGCCGCCGGGCCGCTCGCCTGCGGCGCGCCCTCGCCCGGGGCCTTGCCTCTCCGGCTCCGGCTGCGGCTCCGGCACTCGCCCCCGCTCTCGCCCGGACGCTGTCCGCGGCGCCTGAGCGCGCTCCGCGAGCTTAGCCGAGTCATGGCGGCGGCGGGGTGGAGGAGGCAGAAGGAGCGAACAAGCGAGCGGGTGCGCCTCGATTCGCGGTCGCGCCTCTGGAGCCCCTGCGCTCACTCCGCATCCCGGTGCGGAAGGAGGCGAGCGGAGCCGAGGGCTTGGGGTCCCCTACGGGGCTTGGGGTCTCCCCCCCAGCCGCATCGCGCCGAGCGGGGGAGGGAGGGAAAGGGTCAAAGCTTTCAGCCTCGGCTGAAAGTAGCCAGTGTTTTTCGCCACCGTCCCCACCGACCACAGCGCCCTCCCGACCTGCCTCATTTTCCCCTAGGGTCTACTCTTATCCAAGCCTCCAAACTTCTCACGCATTCCCAAGGGTAGAGCGACCTCGGGTGAGAGCCAGAGGCGGGTTCGGCGAGGGCCCGCTGCCCCCTCGCTCCTTCGCGGGAGGGGCCGCTAGCTCCCAGCGGCCAACCCTGGTTAGGCAGACCCGCGTCTCCACTGAGGCTCCACTGGGCGAGAAGGGAGAAGGCTTGCATCGCTCCCGTGGCCCTCAGTCCTAGGAAGGGGCTCAAGCCCCTGAAGGTATGCGGGCTGGTCTGCTCGCCCACTCGCGTTCTTAGAATGCTCGGCAGAAGACAATCTGCAGATTCAGTTCGAACACGCGGCCTGCAAGGGAGAAGGCCCCAGCCAGTAAACAGTTGCTCCCTCCTTCTGGTCCTAGTTGCACAGAAGACTGTTTTGGTCTGAAAGTCTTGTATCCTGAGATTGGGTTTAACTCCAGTAAATGTCTGGTATGGTATAACCTGTCTCCAGACGCCGGAATGCCAGGTGTGGGAGAGAGAAAAAAACCCGATCAAGGGCTGCCCATGGGAACAGGGCCAAGAAAGGAAGAAAAGACAGGGAACAGTTCCTCAAAAAATTGATTTTTTTATTCTTTTGAGGGGCCACACTCCTGTCCTCCAGCTGTATAATAAAAAAGCTAATGTGGCAGATTTGGGTTTTGGGGTTTTTTTCCCCTCATAGCTTCTGTCACTCACCCATGAAAATTTAATGAAGCATTTAGGATCATTACCCCCAGGGTCAATGGGCTAAAAATATTTAGCCCTAATGCACTCCTTGTGGAGCCAATACGTCCATTGCTGGTACATACAAAGTCATCGAGAAACCCTCGCTTTCTGCATAAAATTCACGACCCATTAAACTTATTCCGTAATAACAGCTTCTGTACAAATGGAAGTTTGAAGGGAATGCAGGACGCTGAGTTGGCCAAGTAATAGAAATGGAAGAGGTTCATGTAAAACTCTCTCTATATTCAATGTTGAATAAGGTCAACTACAGAAACTGGGCAAATCCCCATTACATCCAACAGGGGCAATAAGCCACAGCTGTTCCCAAGTCCAGGCTAGAAGAAAGTGTAACAGAAAGACAGTAAGTGCACACAAGCTGCTCACCAAGAACTTGGTGAAGACACTAATATTCTTCTGGGTTAAACCCCAAACCAAGTCTTAAAGCACTATTTTGAGTTATTGTAGTAAACATATCAAGAAAGAACATACCTAAGTAGGTGTTGTTTTTCTTCTCTTTACATAACAATGTCCTTTCTATTAAGTGTGGCATAAAGAAAAAATTCAATAAACATTTCTTTACCATCTACTCTGAGAAACCGCAAAGCAAAGATGTATGCATTTTGTATTATGTTCCAGGCACTGTGCTGGGTGCTTTCCATACATTAACTCATTTAATCTTCATGGCAGCCCAGTGAGAGAAGAATCGCTTTTAACATATACTGGATAGACTGCCCACTTTGAAATCTGATGGGCCTGAATCACCTTCGACAAGCTACTCACCTTTCTGCACTCCAACATTCCTTACTCTGCTATGGTGTTAGCTTCATGAGACACCTGCTTCATGAGATCACAGCAGGTCTTAAGAGAGATAATGCAGTAGACATAGCTAGCACCAAAGGAATCACCTAGTAAACATTGGTTGTCCTCCTAGAATAATGCCAAAATAGTTCATTTTTTTAAAAGATTTTATTTATTTATTTGACAGAGAGAAATCACAAGTAGACGAAGAGGCAGGCAGAGAGAGAGAGAGAGGGAAGGAGGCTCCTGCTGAGCAGAGAGCCCGATGCGGGACCTGATCCCAGGACCCTGAGATCATGACCTGAGCCGAAGGCAGCAGCTTAACCCACTGAGCCACCCAGGCGCCCCCAAAATAGTTCATTTTAAATCAACAAGCATCTATGCCATTCCTTTTATATATCAGACTCTGTGCTATGCAATGGGAATGATGATAAATCAGAAACAGACTCTGCCTTTCAGGAGCTGTGAGTCAACTGAATAAAAAAGCAAGGGCATGGGCAGGTGGATGGGCACAAAGGAGTTTTATTGAACTTCACATAATTCATCCTGATGTACCTGATTCTCGAGCTAAACAGAGGAGCAGCCTGTATGAGTTACTGTTTGAAACTGACCTAGGATTAAAAGTAAAACCAAATGTCAAAAATCATCAATTCAATTACCAGAAATTACTCCTCCTGTGAAAGAAATGGAAAGTAGCTCATTTTGTGTAGTATATATTATTTAAAACTAAGTTTATTCCTGCAATTTTTTCTAATAAATAAATAAATTTGGGCCATAAGCTCTGAGGGTTTCAAACACAAATTATTACATAGCCACTGTTTATTAAATGGTTTCTAGTGCTTGCATATGCCAGGAATACACTAATATTCTATATACATAAAGCTCTCAAATTAATAAGATTTTGACTAATGCTCAGTAGGAACATTTCTACCCAGCTTACTAGAGACATCATGTGTTCAAAGTATACCAGTATATAGAATGCACAAAATTTCGAAGGTTAATACCTAAAGTAAATGAGCCTTGCACAGGCCCTTTCATTCAAGTTCATGTTAACACTCCGATTCTATTCCTTTACTCAAAAAGTGTTTGCTGATTGTTTACTCCATACCAGGCACAATGCTTGGCATTGACAAAGAAAGAAAACAAAAAGCAAACAAAACTCATTCTCAAACAACTCAGAGGCACACGAAGGCCATACATCATTATGCTGCATTCTGATCCATGCTATGGTAGTGTTAAGTACAGCATGCTAGGGGAAGATCAGATAGGGGCATTTAACACAGAGTTGGACATTAGGAAGACTTCAGGAAGGAAGTGATATCATCTCGAAAGATGACCAAATGAAGCAGGGAAAGGTATTTCAGGACAAGAAAAGAGAATGGACAAATACCCTCATGGGGGTAGAGGGTAGATATAGTTAACTATAAAGAGGGAAGCAATGTAACCAAATTTTAAAGGGTCTTGTTTGCCATATTAAGGACTTTGGAATTTACTGTGAAAGGGCTCAGATTTTTTAAAAAGCAAGAAAAAATATTTTGCAATCCTTACATTAGCCACATTTCAGATATGTTTCTTACACACCCTGGACTCAAGCAAGATTTTCAATTGCTATTTCTCTTCTGAAGGTTAAAAAGACAAGAAATTTCTGTAAGTCTTCATCAAAACAGAAGCTCCTTTCTTTTATGATGCTGGCCTTTCTTGATTCCAGGGAAACGTTGTGTGGCAGTATTATGACTAAACTTGACTCTGGTTTACAGTTGCTATAAATAGCCCTCCTTTTATTTCTCCAAGGAGGCTGTGGAGGGGACTAGTGGCACTACAATTGTATTTATGCTACCAATCTGCTCTTTTTGGCTAAATGCATAGTAGAAACAAAGTGCAGAGCTGAAACAATCATCAAAAGGCTCTTATGGGGACGCCTGGGTGGCTCAGTTGGTTGGACAACTGCCTTCGGCTCAGGTCATGATCCTGGAGTCCCGGGATCAAGTCCAGCATCAGGCTCCCAGCTCCATGGGGAGTCTGCTTCTCTCTCTGACCTTCTCCTCATTAATGCTCTCTCTCACTGTCTCTCTCTCAAGTAAATAAATAAAATCTTAAAAAAAAAAAAAGGCTCTTATGTTCCAACACAAATCCCAATTTTTTTTTTCAATCATAAAATGGAGCATAAGTGGATGTTAGTGATTGAAAATAGGAGGAGCCTGGACGCTATCAGAAAGACCAAGTTTCCGGAGCCTATGGAGTATGAGATCAGGGAAGAATCAGAATGCTAAAAGATACAATGCCATGTAGCTTGTGGCTACAATATTCAAGTTATGACAGATGCTTGGTTTTTTGGCCTCTCTGCAGCCATTGCCCCTTCATTAGTAAACACCACCCAAATTTTGTTGGGGAACCATTTCCTACACTCAGTGATTTGGTTTCCATTTAATTTTGGGAGAGTTGACCCAACCTTGAACTCCAGGGAGAAACAGGTGCAACACATCAATGGCCACAATTCAGGGATGGTCCAATAGACCTGTGTACTTTTGCTAGAGCAACTAGGGAAAATGCTTTCTCCTTACTGCTATTCTAAACTGGAAAGATGGTAAGCCTGTAGCTCTAAGAACCCATTTCATAAGAAAAGCCTTCAGAGATCAGGAAAACACAGATCAAAACCACAATGAGATACCACCTCACATGAGTCAGAATGGCTAAAATGAACAAGTCAGGAAAAAAACAGGTATTGGTGAGGATGTAGAGAAAGAGGAACCCTCGTACACTGTTGGTGGGAACATAAACCGGTGCAGCCACTCTTGAAAACAGTATGGAGTTTCCTTAAAAATTTAAAAATAGACTCACTCTATGACCCAGCAAATGCACTACTAGGTATTTGCCCAAAGGATACAAACATAGTGATTCAAAGGGGCACTTGCACTCCAATATTTATAGCAGCAATGTCCATAAGGGCCAAAATATGCAAAGAGCCCAGATGTTCATCAAAGGGTGAAGAGATAAAGAAAATGTGGGATATAAATACAAAGGAATATTACTCAGCCATCAAAAAGAATGAAAACTTGCCATTTGCAACAGTGTGGATAGAGCTAGAGGATATTATGCAAAGTGTGATAAGTCAGTCACTCATATGTAGAACTGAGGAAACAAAACAGATAACATAGTCAAAGGAAGGAAAAATAACGTGAAAATAGAGAGGAAGGCAAACCATAAGAGACTCTGAAATCTAGGAAACAAACTGATGGTTGCTAAAGGGAAGGTTGGGGGGGTAACTGGGCAATGGGCATTAAGGAGGGCACTTGATGGAATGAGCTCTGGGCGTTATATGCAACTAAAGAATCACTAAATTCTAAGCAGGGAACTGGTGATGCAGTGTATGTGAACTACTTAAATGAAGTACTGAACTACTACTTAAATGAAGAATTAAAAAAAAAAAAGAAAAGAAAAGAAAAAGAAAATCCTTAACAAAGAAGAAAACAGACTAAGGTGATAAAAATAGAGATGTATGAGGAAACTCGAAGAATGTTTGGTTTAGTCATGCCTAAAGCTAACTATCATCCCCCCATCCAGATTTTTCAATATGAGCCAAAATACCCCCTCTATTACTTAAGTCAGTTTGGGTTAGTTTTTTTTTTTTTTTTTCACTTTTGACGAAAAGAATACTAATATACCATGTATTGTATTAGGAACTTTCTATATTTAAATCCAATTTAATACTTAAAGAATACCAAAAAGCTATTTGTATATTTTTATACTTAGCCTTGTTCTGAGAAATACATGAATTTACATTTTATAGGTTAAAATAAACTCAGGTTAAATCATTCCCAAAGTTACATAGTTAGACCATTGGAAAATTAAAAATTTAAATGTTATTTATAAAAGCATGTCTCAAAGTAGGAGTAAATTGAACAAAAGTCATCCAAGATTTCGGCCCAAAACAGAAATTTTTGATGAAAACAATTAAAGAAAACCCAAATAAATGGAGAACCGTACCATGTTCACGGTTTACAAAACTCAACATTGAGGTCAATTCTCCCCCAAATTTAACTACACATTTAGTACAAATCCCAAAAAATCCCACCCTTTTTTTTTTTTCAAGAAATTGACAAGATAAATCTAAAATGTATGTGAGAATGCAAAGAGACTTAGAATAGCCAAAACAATCCTGAGGAAGAAAAGCAAAATTAGAGAGCTTATCCTACCTTATTTCAAGAATTACTACAAAGCTACAATAATCAAGACAGTACAGTCTTAGCATTAGGGATAGATAAAGTGATCAATGGAACAGAATAGAGAAACAGAAATAGGCCAACATATATGTGGCCAATTGATACACACACACACACACACACATATATATATATATATACATATATATATTTTACAAAGTTGTCATCACAATGCCTTGAGGAAAGAAATGTCTTTAAAGTATGGTTTTGCAACAAATGGACAAAGATATGGAAAAAAATTAACCTCAGTCCCTTCCTTCCACCATGTATAGAACAATATACAATCACTAAAATAGTAAAGATTTTAGAAAAGAACTATAAAAGGATCCTCTTAGGTTTTAGGTATGCACAGATTTCTCAGAAAAAAAATTCATTGAACATAAAAGAAAATATAATAAATTAGACTTTATAAAAATTTAAGACATGTGATGATCATAAGACAGTATTAAGGAAATTAATGGTAAACTAAAAGCCCAGAGAAAATATTCAAAATACATATCTGACAAAGGGCTTAAATCCAGAAAATATAAACAAATCCTATCAATTAATAATAAAAAGATAAGCAACCTAATCAAAATGGACAAAATGGTTGAACAGACACTTTGCTAAAAATAAAAAAGAAAGAAAGATATATTGAATATAGCCAATAGGCACACGAGAAGGTGTGTGTCATCTCTGATCATAAAGAATATGCAAATAAACCATAATGAGATATCACTTCACACCCATTAAAATTTCTAAAATTTTGGAAGCCTGACAACATTCAATTTTGGTGAGGACATAGAACTCTCATATGTTTCCAGTGGAAGTGTACAATGGTGTGGTCATGTTGAAAAACTTATCAAGTTAAAGATACATCTACTCTTTGGGCATTTATAGATGTTGCACTCCTAAGTATTTACCTCTGAGAAATAAAATAAGTACATACACGCACACTTAATACACACACATACACACAAACACATATGCTAGAAAGTTATATACTTCTAATAGGTCCAAGTGGAAACCACACAAATGTCTTTCCACAGGAGGATAAGTCATACAGTGGAATACTACTATACTAATATGCAAGAAACAAAATAGACTACTCATGAGTACAGCAACATGGACCAATCTTTAAAAAATATTAAATGAAAGAAACCAGACATTATTATGATTCCTTCTATAGGAAGATCAAGAACATTATTATGATTCCTTCTATAAGAAGATCAATAACATTATTATGGTTCCTTCTATAGGAGGATCAAGAACAGGGAAATTAAATGTATGATAAGAAAAATCAGAACACTGGCTGCCTCTGTGGAGAGGGATTGTCTGGAAAGGGGCACAAGGCACTTCCTGGATTAATAGAATATACTCTTTCTTTAATGTAGTGTTGGTTACATAGGCAAATACATTTGCCAAAATTGGCCAAATTACTCTTAATATCTATGCATTGCAGGTAAAAAAAAAAAACCTATGCATTGCAATATAAGTTAATTTCATCCTTTTAAAAATTTAAGAGATCAAGTGCAGAGAAAGTGGAGCAGCCCATCAGACCCCACAGTCCTCATGGGGACCACTCCATGATGGCCCAACACAGATGTTTGTGATAATGTTGCAAGTTCTAAATGAAATTTTATACCTCAACAAAAAGAGTGCTCTATGTTATGTAAGGCACAACCAAAGCAATGAATGAGAGAGAGAGAGAGAGAGTGTGTGTGTGTGTGTGTGTGTTTTAAGTATGCCTTTTTTAAAATGGACATATAATGTAGTATTTGTTTCAGGGGCACAGATCTGTGATTCATCAGTCTTACCCAATTCACAGCACTCAGCACAGCACCTACCCTCCCCAATGTGCATCCACCAACCACCCCATCCCCTCCAGGAACCCTCAGTTTGTTTCCTGAGATTAAGAGTCTCTTATGGTTTGTCTCCCTCTCTTGTTTCATCTAAGTATCCTTTAAAGTACATTAATGAAAGAATGGTTAGGCCAAAATAGAGTACCTTCACCACCACTGCCCCCTACATACACAGAATGAAAGTACTGTCCAGCAATGCTGTGGGTGTCACCAAAAGGTAAAGGATTTCCTGCCAGAGGAGTTAAGCAAACGTAGGTTGGATGATGGTTTAGCAGAAATGGGATAGGCACATTTAAGCTTCGGATTGTGGAAGTGAATGGAGGAATGGAATCTTGAGCCATAAGACTTTTAAGTTGACCTTTGAAACCCCAACAGTTGATGATTCCTTGAAGAGTTCTCAAAAAACTCAGAAACCACAGTTATACTTCAAATGGTTCTCTTCTCTCCTGTCCCAGAAAGACGATAAAGGCTATATAAAACTCTCTACTGGAAGGTCTATGCTGTGTGGTTGAATTTGTATGAAAACCTCACAAGGAAAAAGTCACCACTCTTTCCTGGAAACTTACTGATGGAAATCACACTTTATAAAATATATTTTTTAAATAAAAAGAATGTAATTGCTCACTGAATTGTAATATGAATGCAAATTAACTTACTGTAATTATACTGTGCAATCTTCTACTTTAAAAACTTAGAAAATGGAAGAGACCTGATAAGTAATTTGAGCTGTAATTCTTCATTGTGGTCCTTCATTATGCAATGGTTACCATAAGCAATTTGTTCTGTTTTAATGTAAAATGTTTTTCTTCATACCTTCACACTGGCAGGACTCAAATGAGTCCATTCAGTACAGACAGATACCCATCCCGCCCCCCACAAGTACATTGTAGAAATAAATGAGATAAAATTAATATAGCACAAGGGAATTTATGAAAGATTCTTAATATATTTTCCCTTGGAACCTTTAGCACATTAAGTGTCTCTCCATCCTATGTCCTCCATGTGTTTTAAACAATCAGGGAATTCCTAACTAAATAGGAGTCAGATGACCAGCATTCATGCTTTAATGGCAAGGCTTGGGTAGAGAAATAAAGAAATTGGGTTTAGTCTCAGCTCTGCCACTAATTAATTGTGTCACCTTCCTCATGCTGACCCTCATTTTGCTCATATGTAAATCAGAAGGCTGGACTAGGTGATTTCCAGCTTCCATCCCAGCCCTTATAATCTAAGACGGCCCTGTAGTCGTTCTTTGCTTTGCATTGTTTAAGCAACATGAGTGACAGTAAATGAATTTCTTATTTAAAATGAATGACTGTCTGGATGAACCACAAGCCCTGTGGTGCAGTCATTCATTGCTAAAGGATATCTAATGCAAAGATCATCTGTGATGATGCAAATGTAAAAAAATAATAATTACCTGTTTTCATGCTAATAATAATTTGCATGTGTAGTTCTTTCAGTGTGGTTCCTGTTATCTGCAAGGTGAAAAGATAGAGAGCTGGGGATCTCATTAAGCAGCAGCACAGTATAGTGGAAAGAGAGGCAGATAGAACTTGGAATCACGAGACTTTGGTTTGGCATTTCCTTTGGCTAATAACCATACCAGGCCCCAGGAATTTCATCTCTTAGAATGGATGCCCTCAGCTAATTTCTTGGGCATTGTTAAGATAAAGCACACAATGAATGGGAAAGTCATTTGGTCACCTGTATTTGTAAATGTCTTATTTAATCCTTCCAGCAACCGTGTGAAGTAGGTGCTCCTCTCATCTCTATTTTTCAGCATACATACACATACACACTCACACATATACACATTCACACACACACACATCTCTCTCTCTCTCTCTCTCTCTCTCTCTCTCACACACACACACACACACACACACACACACAAAAGTAAAAGAAAGAGAAGTTAAATAACTTGTTCAGGGTCATACAATCCATGACACGTGTCTGTCCTTTCTATTCAGAAGGGATAGTAATATACTTTCATCTATGAATTCCCATAGACAAGTAACTTTGTTTTGTCTCAACATACATGATCCTCTTACAGAAAGGGAACAAGTACATCTTTGTGCAACCAACAGTACTGTGAACCTCTATTCCTCAGCTATAAAATGGCAATGAAAGTACCTATGTTTCTCTAAAGGATACTCTTTAGTTCCTTCTTTGGCTCTCATCCCACCCATACCCAGACCATTTCTCCCTTCCTGAAAACCCAGTTCCAATTTGGAGAAGTGTGTGATTTCTCAGAAGCTGTCTTCAGCTTCAGCTCTGGATAAGAGCATGTGACCTGAGACCAAAAAAAAAAAAAAAAAATCCTGTAGACCAGGACACAGCAGTGTATGCTTCTAAAGGGAATGGGTCTTATAATTAAGCTGGATCCAAAGAGCTCAAAGCAGAGAGACCAAAAAGAACTCATCCTGTCATATCATGGAGTCACTGTCTAAAGTCAGCACTGCATTAACAATAGCAGGAGCCACAATGTCCTTTTGATTATCTAAGCCAACATTGTTTATAGTTTCTGTTACTTCTGCCCAAACCACATCATCAATGTAATGAGGTAGTGAATGATAAATTGCAAAGGCTACACAATCATAAAATTTAGCAATGGTGATTATGACAACAATGACATGATGACTGGGAGAAGAGGAACACCTTTCAACAAACATGGCTCTGGAATTTCCCATAGATCAGAAATTTCCTTCAGGGGTTAAAGACAAAAGTAGTTCATTTTTCTACGTTTCAATCTAGATTCATTTTATAATCTTCTTCTAGCAGGGCACTCCTATATATTCCTGATCAAACCACAAAGATGATGGGTCTCTTCCTGACCACACCTTCTCCATGCTTGCCTCCATTCCCTCACTCAGGCTGCTTCTTACTCCTGGATGACTCCTCCCTATTCCCACGGACTGAAATCCTTCCCAATGTGTAGGACCTAGTCTAAACGAAGCCTCCCCCCATCATTCTCTCTTCTGCTTCCTTTATATATTGTTCCTACTTAAATCCTGATCCCTACCATGCGTTATGGGATAACCCATAAGGACTATAATCTCTTAGAGTAGATGCTAAGCTCCTTATAAACAGCAGAGAGAGAGAGAGAGAGAGAGAGAGAGAGAGAGATGTATGTGACACCTGTCACTGCACAAATTTCAAGGGTGATTCAGCTGGTGTGGTTGTAATTCCACCATTGAACAATCATCAATCAAAACCATATAAACAGCACCTTATGAAGAGATGGAAAGTCTTTATAATTAGGAATGCTTAGACTTCAATCTAACTGGAAGTTACAAAAAAAAAGACAGGAGAGTGGATAACAGAGGAAGGAAGGGAAGAAGGAAGGAAGGAAGGAAGGAAGGAAGGAAGGAAGGAAGGAAGGAAGGAAGACAGGCAGGCATGCATCCCTGTCTGGTTCCAGGTGCTGTCTCTTGTCTCATCTCCATTATTGAATCCCATTAAGAATCCCTCTCCTATGGGCATCTGTTTAATGCCTGTTCCCCCAACAGACTAAAAGCCATCACTATACCTTCCCTGTGCCTCATTGAACTATAACCAGCCCTTTCCCCATCCTTGTCAATGTACATCCAACATGTAACTCAAATCCCTTCACTTCCATCATCTCTCCTGCTATCATCCTGGACCCAGCCGCATCCATCTCTGGCCTCGAACCATCCTTTGCCCTGTTTTTACTCTTGCTTCCCTGAAACACAAATATTAGCTGCAGTAACATTCTAAAAATATAATTCAGGTATTCTTTCTTAAAACACATTAATGATGCCAAGACTTTTCAGAAGTCTTGATAAAGGCTTTCAAATCCCTCCATCATATGACCTAGCCTCAACTCACTCCACTCTGCCCCTGCTCATTATACTCCAGCAACAGTGGGCTTCATTCACTTCTACAAACCCCCATATAAAGGCCTTTCCAAGTAATGTTCTGTCTGCTTGGAATGGTATCTCCCCATGTCGCCAACAGCTTCTACCTAGGCCTCACCTCCTACATATTCACCAGTGCTAGCTTAACTGTCCCTTGTTTAATGGTCTGACCTTACTCCCAGCCGTAATGAGTTTCCTTGGTTAAAATCTTTCAAGGCACCTGTAATTTCCCTCCACAGACCTAATTACAATGTAAAACTATTAATGTACAACAATATAGAAAGTATAATTACATTTTATAATAATATTATGGCTTAATGTCTATTTCCCCTCATAGACTATAAGCTCCATAAGGATAGAATGACGCTTTTATTTGTTGTTTTTGTGTTTGGTCACTGTAGTGGGTTGGATGGTGGCTCCCCAAGATATATGTCCGTGACTCAGTCCCCAGATCTATGAGTGTTACCTTATTTGGAAAAAATCTTTGCTGTCTTTGTATCTCAAGTTAGGATGTTGAGATGAGAAGAGAATCCAGGACAAGGGTGCCTGGGTGGCTCAGTCAGTTAAGTGTCCGGCTCTTAATTTCAGCTCAGGTCGTGATCTCAGGGTTGTGAGATGGAGCCCCATTTGACTCTGCACTCTGCAGGAAGTCTGCTTCTTTCCTTTTCTCTGCCCTGTCCCTTGCTTGTGATCATTCTTTCTCACTCCCTAATACGTAAATTAATAAATCTTAAAAAAAAAAAAAAGATAATTCAGGATTATACAGGTGGGTCCTAAATCAAATTAAAAGTATCCTTGTAAGACACACACAATGGAGACATAGAGGAGAGGAGGCAATGTGACCAGACGGTCAAGGACGGGAGTGATGCGGCAATAAGCTGAGAAACAGCTAACAGCAGAAGAAACTGGAAGAGGCAAGGAACGGATTCCTCCCTAAAGACTTCATAGGGAGCCCAGCTGTGTGGAGACCTCCATGTTAGACTTTGGGCTCCAGAACTAGGAGAGGATAAACACCTGTTGTTCTAAGTTACCAAATTTGTGGCACCTTGTTATAGCAGCTCTATGGCACTAATATTTTTGTATTTCTAGGACACAGATAATTCTGTATTGGATATATTGCTGAGGGCTGATCGGGGAGTACATGCAGAATGAACAAGCGAGTTTTCATAGAGCAAAAGTTATAAATGTCCAGCATTATATACCAGATTTTTCCACAGTGAACAGAGCACACTTGGTGCTCAAATTATTTATTAAATTTCATTTAATTTGATTTCATTTTATAAGAAATACAGGTGTATGAAATTTTTAAAGCTTAAATATGCAAGAGAAACAAAGATATACTAGGCAATATTCTCATTTTTATAAATGAAAACTATAGAATTGAGGAAGATTATCTGACTTACACGAGGTCACACAGCAGGTTCAGGCTGAAGGAAATGGCATTTATTTATATAATTCCTATACCATTCCTATTCCTATATACTAGACTATCTTTCTTAAGTACAATTATATTATTCTAATTAAAATCATTTGCTATGTTGCTGCTGTCTTTAGTCAAAGACCCCAGCATTCATTGTCCTTAAACTAGTTAGTATGTGTAGGTCTGCACTGATAATGAAATAAATGTTGAACTAAATCCCAAGAATTATAAGATAAAATTTTTATCCATTCAAATTCCAAGGATTCCATGAGGGAATAGCAACATTAGATAGACATTTACTATTACATTTTACTTGATTTAATTATGATTTCATTATTGGCATTCAAATATTTAAGCGGCTTATCAGGCATTATCTCTTCATTTAAGAATTTACCCCAAAATATATTAAAATGCATAGAGTAAACCAATGCACTTGAATACTAAGGTTTTTCCCACTTAATTTCTGACTTAGGGGTAACTCCACTCAAGGAGTCTCTAATGATTACAGTTTAATGCTTTCTCATATTTTATGTATGCATGACAGAAAAGACCTCATATATTTCTGTTAATACAAAAAGAGTATCTTGAATCACTTCTAGTGGTTCCCACTATGTGGGAACCCAAAATAGAGCTCTGGAAATCAGCATTGCTGGATTTATTTCATTGGTCTAATTGTATGATCTTGGGCAACTGACATGACCTTTGTGCGTATCACTCACTGACCATTCGCTATCTAGCTACTCAGGCTCTAATTCCATTACTGTTAATGCCACATCATTTAATTCCCAAACACATGCTCTTTTTAGTCACTGTGTCCCCAGTTGTTCTGTCCTCCCTGACATGCCATGAATATCCGTCTATACCTGTCAGGAAAACTGCACAATGATTGTGAGAACCTGGTGTGTTCTTTCCTTCGGATTTACCATATGTGACTAAATTTGGAGACTCCTGTCATAGTCGGAGGACTCCCCAAGGTCATTTACCAAAGGTCCAGCTGCAAATTGATTTTTAATTACACACACCTATGTAAGTTTTAACCATTATACTTTTAAGTATCCTTGGAACTGGAGCCCACATCTTCTCTGGAATATATTTTTCTGAACGATCATGTCTGTTTTCATTTATAAAGCTCATATTTTTATTCATTCGTATGTTCATTTGTCTAAAAACAAAACAAAACCCAAGTATTTTTTCCCTGTGAATGATGCGCTGTGCTAGGCGCCGATGGTAAGGAAATGAAAGACTAGTTCCATTCCCAAGTAACTCACAGAACAATGGGACAGAAAGATAAGTAAACAGGTAGTTTTTTAAAATCTTGCCCTAACCTCTGCCTTTGGCTCGGGTCATGATCTCAGTGTCCTGGGATTGAGCCCCGCATAGGGCTCTCTGCTTGGTGGGAAGCCTGCCTCACCATCTCTCTCTGCCTGCTTCTCTGCCTACTTGTGATCTCTGTCTGTCATATAAATAAATAAAATCTTAAAAAAAAAAAGTCTTGCCCTAAGTGGGGCACCTGCCTGTCTCAGTTGGTGAAGCATGTAATGTTGACCTTGGCATCATGAGTTCAAGCCCTACACTGGGTGTAGAAACGACTTGAATAAATAAACTTAAAAAATTAATAAATGAAATAAAATAGTGCCCTAAGTACCATAATACAGGTAAGGACTGAGTGCTTTAACTGCCTCCCCACTTCCAAGAGAGAGGTATTTAGAGTGGGGAAGTGATCAGCAGCTTCAAAAGAAAGACTTTGTGAGTCTGTTAGATGGATGACAAAGGTCATCTCATTCCTTAGCCACTCAGCCCTCCAGATTTTTCACTACTCAGAGATTTTCTCCAACTAATTCCTTTCCAGTGACACTGATCACCCTGTTAAGATTCTCAGAGAAGTTCCAAAGTGAGGAAGCCTTGTGAAGGTTTCTCTCTCTCTCTGGGCAACCATGCAGCTACTGCTCAGATGAGATATAACTTTATTTGTGCCCACACTTGCACTCAGATTGTTACCGCTTCAGTATATTTCACTGTTTTTTAGGGGGAGATTTATTCCTCCTGTGGGCTTTCTTTTCAGAGAGGTCAGTAAAGAACCAGCTTTCCAGAGAAAAATACTGTACGGCAGTTCCATAATGTGAAGCCCAGGTCTGATTATGCCCTTATTTGAAATAATCTCCAGTGCCTGGAGGAGAAAATCAAGGGTCTTTAATCTGGCATACAGGACCTTCATGGTGAGCACCTGTGTACTCTGCGGCATCCCTTATCAAGAGGACCCCATGCATCAGAGGCCACCAGGCAAGGTGGCCTGTGACCAGAGAAGTCATTGAAGGAGTCAGTGGAAAAGTGATAAGAGCTAATCTACATTTTTCGAAGTTTGTTCTACATTCCCTGAATGGAGCAACTATTGCAGCAAAATCCATGTATACCTCAACGTGCTTCCTTAATACTTTCCTGGAATGAGACAGACCACCAATTAGGAAGCAAAAAAACAGGGAAAGAGAATAAGTAACAACAACAACAAAATGCATATTGTACTTCAAAAAATATACCAAAGAGGGTTCCAGGGTATTTCCTATTACTTCTGTAAAAATGTCAATCTAAAGGTTTGCTATCAGTCTCCTGAGTTACTCCAGTGCCAATCCATTACGTATTCTCTCGACAAATGCTAAATTGGCCAATAGTTTGTAAACATAGCCCTCTCTGTGTCATTGTGCACAGGAGCACCTGGGTGAAAATGTGAATCACTGTAAGTGTTTAGTTATTTCATACTTGTCTGCACCTACTTAAGAAGGGTGCCTTGAAATCGGGGTTTGCTATCATTTTTTTCTCCTTCTGAAAAAAGTTCAGAAAGGCAGCGTGTCGCATGTCACATGTCACATGTCACACACTTAGCTTTTAGGTATCTGGACTACCCCTAGCTAGGTCCCTCCCTCCGTAATCAAGTTCATCAATACCTCTCAAGCCATATGTATGACTATTCACACTCAGGGGGATCAACAGATATGATAAGTAGTCTCGTGTCCATTCAGATCAGATCAGGTCTTGCCATTCAATGAATTAGGAAAAATATTGGGACTTTTCAGAGTCATCTAGATTTGGGAACTGCAGAATAGGGACTATCACTGTTCTACTCACCAGGGCACTTGGCATGGATGTAGCTCCCCCTGGCAAGATAGAGATTCAATGCCAGGGGTCCCTCTCACAGTTCAGCAAGGGAGGTTGGATGGGACAGCATGGGAGGGCAGCTTAGAGGAGGAGCAGGGCTTTACTTCCCATTCCCAAGTTCTGCAATATTAGCAAACACTTTTATAAGAGACTAGTCTTCCTGGCATCAGAACTAGTCCTTTGCCTGTTTCTCTCTGATCCAATTCAGGCTCCTTCCCCTGCGCTGCAGCCTTCCTGCATGGCAGGAAGCTGAGCCCAAGTCCCATTCCCAGGCTCCCTGGCCAACTGACTTCCAGTTAGGGTCAATCAATGGGAATGGCAGGCAGGAGACAGGAAGAAAGGGAGGGGGTTAGAAACTAGGGTATCTATCTCCCTCTATCCCTCTCTTTCTGCTTCAAGGTGGCATCCTGCGCAGCGGCCCAGTCTCCTCGATGGATCCCACCCAGCCCTGTGTGGGACCTGCTCCCACCATGCAGCCCCAATTCCCAGGCTCTGGGAACAGTACCCCTTCCCTTTGTGCCTCTAACTCCAGAAGGAGCTTCCCACTGCTGTTCCATCCCACTCTCAGCTCTTCAGACACGTGTGCGATTCTATGAAAATTTTCCTTGTAGTTTCCTGTATTAAATTCCTTCTATTAGGCTACCTGGTATGTGTCTCTTGACACAGCGCTCACTGACACAGTGTCTACTGTTAACATTGTTACGTTCTGCTTGGATGTCCCAGTGGTGTGGCTGGGTTTTGAGGTGTGCTCAGGGACAGCACCCAGAGACACTCTCCCCTTGCCCCCAAAACACAATGGTTGGCAGAGTTTCCATCTTTAAGTTGTAATTTTAAACCAACTGCAGACAACCCATGAAGGGAACAATCACCCAGCTAAAATACCTACATTACCAGGGAACTGGGCAAAGAGCTGATAAGGTCCACCTCCTGACTATTCCCCCAAATAGAAATAACACATGAAAGAGGGAATAAAGCATATTTCAGCAACTGTGCAAGATCACACTACAAAACTTTAAGCTGGGAGCCCTTTTGTGGTTGTTGATTTCATGCAATTTCTTTGATTTGGTGAAAGGGGAAGGACAAAACAAAACAAACAAACAAACAAACAAAGGAAGCAAGGTAAAGGAGGGAAGGAGAGAGGACAGGGCAGGAAATGCACAGTTTGGGCATAAAAGGAGCCAAGGACTGGTCCCAAAAGGAAACACTGAAAATTACAAGAGAAAGCTCTTATTTTGTTTCCAAGGTTCAAAATAGTTCATGAAAGGGAGGACAATCTTCTCTCTACTGCAAAGTAACCTTGGTAGGCATTATAAATCAGAAGAAGCAAGAATTTAGGGTGAACTTCCTGGAAAAGCTAAGCCTCTGAGGCATGGAAGACAAGTCGACAGGGCCCTGGAGAAACTCTCAATCTTTAGAGGAATCGAGAGAAACAGACATGGAGCAGAACAGCATAGGACATAATGAAGTATGGTGTTTAATAGAGTTTGAGGTTCCAGAAGCCTGAGAACGATACACATGCCTAGGAAAGGCAGGCACAGGGAGGCATCAAACTTGGCTGAGCCTATGCTGAATGACTCATGTATTTTTGTTTTTAAAAAAGGACAATGTCAATCCATTCTCCCAACCCCCTTCCTCTCAGCCACATTAACTTATGGCTACTGGAATCAAGACCTCTCTCTCCACTGAAACATTTGGAGCAGTCAAATGTATACAAAATGATATCTGACCTCACTCCTATGAACCCAGGGAGAGCAAAGAGAAAATATGGAGTGATATTAGGGTAACCAAGTGATCAGCTTCTCCTTCCTGTAATTTTGCCTTAAAATGACACCCTTTTTTACATCAACCTAAATAAGTATGACTTGCATTATCTTCACCCCAGAAAATACAATGAAACATGATGGCATAATGTGAGAAAGAGGAGAAAGGTACCCCAATAAGCAAGGAGAGAAGAAAAATTTGAAACTTTATCCACACGAATATCCTAGGCATATTCCAGGAGAGAAACCAGTATCCCCTCTAGCTCCTAAAATATAAATAATATTTGAATGGGAAAAATATTACTGGGAGTGAGTTTATGAAAGAGTTAATAACATAAAGAATTCCGAGGGGCACCTGGGTGGCTCAGTGGGTTAAACCTCTGCCTTCAGCTCAGGTCATGGTCTCACAATCAAATCCCACATCAGGCTCTCTGTTCAGTGGGAAGCCTGCTTCCGCCCCCCCCCCCCCAACCTGCCTGCCTCTCTGCCTACTTGTGATCTCTCTCTCTGTCAAATAAATGAATAAAATCTGAAATTAAAAAAAAAAAAGAATTTCAGAGAAAGACATAGAGAGACAGCAACAGAGAGAGAAGGATAGCAATCGACAAATAATCATCATCCCTTGGGCCATAGGTAGACGTCTGTCCTGCTGTCCCCATTTTTGCAGATATGTTACAATGTCTGTGCATAATGGTGATTCCTCATATAGAAAAATGCTTCAGTCTTTCACATGTTCAACACAATATACTTGAGGATGGTAAGTCAACGTGGGGAGGTGGGAAGAATACCGACATGGGTACAGGAGACCTGGATCTCTATTCCTGCTCAACTTGATGACCTGAAATGCCTTTTCACTTACAGATCCAGATTACAAAACAAAACAAAAATGAAACAAAAAAAGTTTTCAAGATCTCTGATCACAAAGAATTTCAATACTGTTAACGAAAAATAATTACTTTTCCCCAATCTCTGTTACCACGTGAACTTAATATACCCCATGAGAGTGCACACATTTAGTTCAATTCAATTCAGCAGAAATTTATTGAGCATCTACTGCATTCTGAAAACTGTTAAAAGGAGAAGCCATAGTTCCTTCTTCTGAAGAGCTTATAAATGAATTTTATTCCAGGAACAGAACAACAATTCCTGGACAGAACAACAATTTCTTTATTATCTCTGTACTGACAAGCTAGAAACTGAATGAGAATTCAAAGGAATTCTTTGTCTTCTAAAAAGAATATTCAAAAGAATTATATGGAATCATAAACACCAAATATAAGACGGTGGTTACCTCTGGCAGAAGGGAAGGAGATATGATCAGGGAAAGGAGACTTCAACTGTATTTACATGGCTCTATTTCTTAAGCTGAGTGTTCTCAGCTTTTTTGGGTTGCTTTTTTTTCTTCTTTAATCAACTTTTACTCTATTTTTATACTTTTTTGTATGTCTCACATATACTATACTACATTTCAAATCACACATAATTACTTATATGATAAGATTAACTCCTTTTGGGGTGCCTGGGTGGCTCAGTAGGTTAAAGCCTCTGCCTTCAGCTCAGGTCATGATCACAGGGTCCTGGAATTCAGCCCCACATCGGGCTCCCTGCTCGGCGGGGAGCCTGCTTCCAACCACCCCCCCCCAACCTGCCTCTCTGTCTACTTGTGATCTCTGTCAAATAAATAAATAAAATATTTTTAAAAAATCAACTCCTTTTTGTAAAAATCCTAATTGATTTACCTACAAACATATTCCCCACTCTATCTCATAAGACACTTTTTAAAAAGGGATTCTTGAAATGAGAGGGTCTCTGGCAAGTAAGTTTAGAAGATCTTAATGATTTCAATGAGCTTCCTTGCTTGCTTGCTTTTACTTCTTACTGAAGTTTTAATGTCAGTAAATACCATGTCTTAGCAAGAGTGTGTTATGTTTTTCAATGCTTTTCAAACTTTGGGGGGCACAGAACATTTTCCTTCTGTATGTTCTTTCTTTTAAAATACTCATAACCATCTTGGGGAACCCTAGTGTTCCTTGGAACACAATCTGGAAAATGCTGTATAAAATAATCCATTTCAGTCACATATTGTACACTACAACCACACCCAACTTTGCCTGTCTCCAAACCAATGATGAACCTTCATGCCCACCTATCTTTGCCCACAGTTCTCCCGGTCTGGATCCCTTCAAGACCTGAGAAATTCTTGGTCAACCTTCAGCTTCCAGCTGAAAGGCAATCTCTTCTTTGAAGCTTCCCCCTCCTTTTCCTTTCTTTAGACATAATAAATTACTCTTCTGGAAGCTTCTAGTGCCATGCAGATATTTCCTGTACCGTATCTCACACTGTGGCAGTAATTTATGCGTGAGGCAGAGTGCCTAGATGGCAGAGACGACACCCTTGCTCATGGTACTGTTCATAATGCCAGGCACAAAGCCAGAGCCAGACACAAACTAGGTGCTCAGGCAAGTATGTGTTAAATGGGCATGGAAGTAATGTCTATGCGCATTCCCTGAGTTAGCTTCCTCCATTTCCCAGATAGTCTCAAAGACATATTTGTAACTTTTCAGTCTTTACTAGCAAAAGTGACACTAACAAGAAGAGATACAAACCAATTCAAAGACTGAAAGAGAGACAAACTCTGAGACAAAAACAAGAAGAGGAAAAGAGGGGGAAAGGAAGACTAACTGATGGACCAACAGATCACAGTTGTCCAGTCAAGAACCAGAGACACTGACCAACAGCAAGAGTCAGAAATTGAATCTTGGAGCCAATATACCAAGTTGACTATTTTGCAAGGCTCACTGTAGGTGGTCGACAGGGACTGGGGTTCACCTTGAATGGCCTCATCTGTCTGGGACTGCCCTCCTCTCATTTTTACCCCCTAAACTAAACAACCCATCTTAGCCATCACAAAACTTGTATCATTTTGGCTGTGAGTTGCTCTATTCAGCAAAAATTTTATTTCTGTTTTCCTTTCTCTTTATGAGAATCCCCCACTGGCATTGTAGATTGGTTATATGTTGGGTTCAAATAAAAATAATAATAATAATAATAATAATAATAATAATAATAATAATAAAAACAAGCTGGCAATTTCTCTCCAATAGCATATGCTGCATATTTCATGAAATAGAAACCGGAGGAGTTTTAATGATTCCTGAACCAAAACCTTCCCATATCTGAGAACTAAGTGGAAGAAAAACACAAAGAGCATCTCACAGAAAAAGAAACCCAATCATTTGTTCATTTGCTCTCCAACCTAAGGGAGGTGTTCAAGTCATCAACTGCTGTGTGTGTGTGTGTGTGTGTATGTTTAACATGGGTTCATATCCTGATATGCATTTCATAGATTGAGTTTAGTGCCAGTTTTCATGGATATAAGTGTACTTATAAGAGGAGGGGTTTTCTTTTCCTATTGGACACATTTTCTTTTCCTATTGGACACATTTTCTTTTCCTATTGGACACATGTTTCAGTACCGAACATCTGACTGGCTCCTGCTCCCAGTCTGGCAACATTCCCCTTGCTTCAAGGTTTGTTTATATTTCAGGCTACTTCCCTATCCTGGTATGGGAGGCAATCTGGCCCAGAGGGAAAAACAGTGGAAGAGGAACCCAAGAATTCTGGGTTCCAATGGTGTCTCTCAGCCATTATGTTTACATGCTTCCTTCAATCTGACTTGTTTTCCAATCTGTAAATGGGGAGAATTGACTATTCTACTACTAGAATCCAATCAATCCAACAGTCATTTTATTTTCCTCAAAACAGTTTCTGAAAAGAGCAATTCCATGGAGAGTTTAGCATTATGTATACTTCCCAATTCTCTTCACAAAGAATGTAAATGTTCAAGGTAATATTTCCAATAAACTAAAAAGACAAAAAAATAACCAACAACAATAAAACCTTTCTCTGAAATCCTGAACTATATCTCTTTCTCCCTATCTTCTGTTTAGGAAAAAAATAAAAATAATAACAGATACTGTTAGGATATTTAGGCCTTGGGATATCAATGACAGAGACCTTTGTATTATGAAAAGGAAGAATCTGGCTTTCATTTGAAGGGTAACACATAGATAAGTAACATTACGTACTCACTGCTGTTCTAAGCACTTGGTGTTAATTCCTATAATGGTCTCCACAGTCATAGGTGGTGGGTACTGTTGTTTTATTATCAAGGACACTAAAGCATGGAGAAGTCAGAGAGGTTGGTCAAGTCCACACCGCTGGCAGGGCTGGAGGAACTAGGGTCTGAACTCAGGCAGTCTAGCACCCAAGTCCAGACTTCTAACTACCTGTTATGCCACCATTCAATTTTAAGAATCTCTGCTTATCACAGTTGGTAACAGACAACCGTAGTAATGCAATTTCTGAATACCTACTTAAAGAATACTTTGACAGCACAGACAGGTGTGAACATACTGACCAATACCTATCATGAAGTCCCAAGTGTTCAAAATGTCTATCATCAGCCCAATGCCCTATTGATAACACAATACTCATTTTGTTTTAGCATCTGAACCTTGAGAAAAATCTATAACTTGCTCCTGCCAGAAGTCTATTCCATTGTTCCCTGTTAAGTTTTACAACCACCGCGAGAGATAGCTGGGATCACCCCCCACACAGAGGCAGCAGTGTGCTGCCACACAGGCCCAGGAACCAGAAAGCTTGGATTTAAATCCCAGTTCTAGGGGCACCTGGGTGGCTCAGTTGGTTACCTATCAACTCTTGACTCAGGTCATGATCTCCAGATTGTGAAGATGAGGCCCACATGGGGCTCCATGCTGATAATGGAGCCTGCTTAGGATTGTCTCCTCCTCCCTTGCCCTCTGCCCCTCCCTGCTCATGGGCACTCTAAATAAATAAATAAATAAATAAACAAACAAACAGACCCTAGTTCTATAACTTATTGGCTTTGTGACCTTGGACCAGTTACCACCTCTGTGAGCCCCAGTCTCTTTATCAATCCAAGGGGAACAAAAATACAACTATCAACCTATGGTTACTCAAAGATTATTCATGGTTATTTAAAGATTAAATAAACTAATGCATGCAAAGTGCTTAAAAGGGTACCTGACTCTTAGTAAGTGATCCAAAAAGGTAAACTATTCTTTTTTTTTTTATTTTTTATTAATAGAAGAGGTGATTTACCAAACATCACATAGTCAGGATTCCATCATGGCCTTCCAACGCCAAATATCCTCTCTCCTTAGCAGGACTCCATCCTCTGACCAAAAACTACCATTCCCATGAAGTCCTGTTATCTGTCAAAGGGCCCAGAGAGATAGTTTTCCCTATCAAATTGTTGGAAGAACATACAAAGTAGATAATACTGTCCTTGCTTTGCAAATAACAAAACGGAAGTTCTGAGAGGTCAAGAGATTTATCCTCAATTAACTCACCCAGTGCATGTGCTTCACAGTAAGCCCTAAATAATTCTGAAAGTTCCTGACAACAGCTTTCAATGTGGGCAATTTTTTAAAGTGCCATCTAAAAGATATAAACTGTGATGTTCTTGCTTTGTTAGTTTTAGTAGTTTGAGAGAGGGATTAAATTCCTGCAAAAACCAAAATGTTTGACTTGAGTGAATTATCAAAATGAAATGCTGCTTCAATTAGATTCTTCATCTGCCTGGAGGGTGGCTCCAGGCATCCATATATCCACCAAATGCAATTTTTAGGAAGGATCCTATCAGGTACCAAGCCAACCCCCATCCCTTTAAGGGAAATGACTTTGGAGGGCAGAGGGGAGTGAAGTAGCAGATTCCTCTCTGGCCTGGGGAAGAGAACAGAACAGTAAGTGATGGCATCTCTTCCCTGCAGCCTCCTACAGTGGTGTGTCTTGCAAATGAAACATACTGTGAAACAGCTTGTGAGATGAGCTTCATCAACAATAAGTAATTTTTATCCAGATTCTATTGTTGAATACAATGAACATGATTAAATGTTTCAGATATGCCTACTCAGACCTTAAGCAAACCATCAAGAAAAGAAAAAAGAAAAAAAAAAAAAACCTAGTAAAAATCATCCCCTAAATCTGCTTTAGGAGGAGATTTAATTGCCAACTTGATGCTTAGAACTGAATTCCTACTTGACAGTGGCACTGCTCCCAAGAAATGTGTAGCAACACATTTGCACTTCTCACCGCGGCCTCTGCTCTCATCCCTGCCAATCCCCTGAGAGTCAGCAAATAGTTACAATGTCAGTCTTTCAAATCACTGCATTTAGAACTTCCCAAACCTTTAAGAGGGCCTCTGTGTATGGAAAAGAACAATAGCACTTCAAAAGCTATGTCTGCGAGTTCTTCAATACTCCATTTGAATGCTGGGGTTTCAATCAAGGACATCAGCAGACAATTTCTGATTGTTAAGAAGTTGACTTTTACACAGTTCTGATTAGGTTGCCGCGGGCGAAAGGGAAAGGGTCAAAGCTTTCAGCCTTGGCTTTCACAAAGTAGCCAGTGTTTTTCTTACCCGCCCAGCGCCCGGACAGAAAAGCTCTTCCTAAAGGATCTAAGTCCAGGCGTGCCTGAGTCTCCAAACTTACCCGCCAGGCACCGACCCACGTGGGCACGCAACCACGCTCGCCAACAGTTGCCGGAGCTCACGGATGCCGGCGCTGGGTCGGCGCCCGTTCGCTGAGCGCCCCCGGCCTCCCCACCCGCATCCCATTCCTTCAGACTCTCCCAACCCAGGCAGACGTGCCCTGGCAGACCCCCAACAATGAGGACTTGTGTGGTGCAGTTGGGGGTGGCGGGTAGTTTAGAGTGAAACATACACAATCTGGCGGGTCCGGGAGCAAGCAACGCAGGAGCCAAGTGGCATCAGCCTCTCCATGCAGATTTCCCTTGCGCCGACTAGCTCTTCCCCCACCCGGTCAGGTCACCAGCACCACCAAGGGAGGGGGGCGGGGAGGGACGGGCGCCTTAAAAAGTGCAGAGAAAAGACTCGCCCTCCCACCAAGGGTCACAATAATACTCTGCCGGACGGGGACGGAATCAGCCGGGGAAGGAGGGTCCCGGCAGCAGCAACCACCTCCGTGATGAAATTTACTTTGTACACTCATCCCAAGGCTCCCTTCCGACGAACGACACAATCTCCCCCATCTCCGTCTCCCTGCGTCCAGATTCTCTCGGCGGTTGAGCCCTCCGATAGCGCTTTTTAGGAGCCGAACCACGGGGATTTTAAAGTTTCCCCAGTAGGAGAAAAAAAGAAAAAGAAAGAAAGCAAAAACAAAACAAAAGCCCTGAGTTCTGGTTCCCAGGCACAGCATCCAGTCTGGAACCTAAACCAAGGGGGCGGGCCAGGGAGGAGAGCCATCGGGGCTGCGGGGAGCCTGGGGAATGGGACAGGGGGGAGCAGCACAGAACGGAGTCCACGGAGGACTCGGGAACGGCTTGGGTCCGGGGAGACGCGGGGTCCAGCTCTGAGGGTGTTTGCGAAAAGGTAGGGGTTATAGGAGAAACCCGCTTGTTCGACGGTTGCGGGCAGAGCCGTAGCTCTACAGATGAGTGGGGAAGAGGGTCCGGCCGCGGGAAGCCGCTCGAGAGGCCGGGAGATGGGCTCCGGAGCAATGGGGAGGTTTTGGAGTGGAAGGGAGGGCTCAAAGGTGGATAGAACCGGGTTCGCGGCAGGGAGGAGGGAGCAGCCGGTCTCGGAGAGAGACGAGTGTTTGGGGTGAGGACGTCTGGAAAGAAGACGCGCGCGGTCAGAAGGAGACTAGGGGTGGTCAGGGAGAGCCAAAAGGAAGGAGGAGAGGTCGCTCCTTTTCTCCCAGCAGAAAGAGGGAGCGGGCGGAAAACTGCTGTCGCCATCCCCGCAACACCCCAGCCAAACTCCCACGACGGGCGCGCCCAGGAGCTCTCTTCTGCGCCCGGAGCCCCAAGCGGTGGCGTCTGGCACCCCGTTCCCCTCTCCCCCCGGCACCTGCTGGCGCTGAACTCAGAGCTGCGCCGGGCCCCACCGCGACTCACCTCCGCTCGCGGACAGCATCCTCCTCCGCTGTCGCAGCCGCGCTGGAAGCGGCTCCCCATGCACGGCGGGCGACACACTCAGGCGCGCTCTCCAGCCTGGGAAAGCCCCGGCGAGCGCCGCGCAGGGTCCATTCTCCCCAGGAGCCACCAGCCTGCGTCAGCGCCGGGGGAGGAGACGGCCGCCCGCGCAGCCCCGACTCCTCCCGCGGCCTCCGCCCCATCCGCCCCCGCGCCCGCCCAGCGCAGGGCAACCTAGCTCACCTGCTGGCTCCCCTCGCTGCCTCTCCGCCGCCTGGCCGCCGGGCCGCTCGCCTGCGGCGCGCCCTCGCCCGGGGCCTTGCCTCTCCGGCTCCGGCTGCGGCTCCGGCACTCGCCCCCGCTCTCGCCCGGACGCTGTCCGCGGCGCCTGAGCGCGCTCCGCGAGCTTAGCCGAGTCATGGCGGCGGCGGGGTGGAGGAGGCAGAAGGAGCGAACAAGCGAGCGGGTGCGCCTCGATTCGCGGTCGCGCCTCTGGAGCCCCTGCGCTCACTCCGCATCCCGGTGCGGAAGGAGGCGAGCGGAGCCGAGGGCTTGGGGTCCCCTACGGGGCTTGGGGTCTCCCCCCCAGCCGCATCGCGCCGAGCGGGGGAGGGAGGGAAAGGGTCAAAGCTTTCAGCCTCGGCTGAAAGTAGCCAGTGTTTTTCGCCACCGTCCCCACCGACCACAGCGCCCTCCCGACCTGCCTCATTTTCCCCTAGGGTCTACTCTTATCCAAGCCTCCAAACTTCTCACGCATTCCCAAGGGTAGAGCGACCTCGGGTGAGAGCCAGAGGCGGGTTCGGCGAGGGCCCGCTGCCCCCTCGCTCCTTCGCGGGAGGGGCCGCTAGCTCCCAGCGGCCAACCCTGGTTAGGCAGACCCGCGTCTCCACTGAGGCTCCACTGGGCGAGAAGGGAGAAGGCTTGCATCGCTCCCGTGGCCCTCAGTCCTAGGAAGGGGCTCAAGCCCCTGAAGGTATGCGGGCTGGTCTGCTCGCCCACTCGCGTTCTTAGAATGCTCGGCAGAAGACAATCTGCAGATTCAGTTCGAACACGCGGCCTGCAAGGGAGAAGGCCCCAGCCAGTAAACAGTTGCTCCCTCCTTCTGGTCCTAGTTGCACAGAAGACTGTTTTGGTCTGAAAGTCTTGTATCCTGAGATTGGGTTTAACTCCAGTAAATGTCTGGTATGGTATAACCTGTCTCCAGACGCCGGAATGCCAGGTGTGGGAGAGAGAAAAAAACCCGATCAAGGGCTGCCCATGGGAACAGGGCCAAGAAAGGAAGAAAAGACAGGGAACAGTTCCTCAAAAAATTGATTTTTTTATTCTTTTGAGGGGCCACACTCCTGTCCTCCAGCTGTATAATAAAAAAGCTAATGTGGCAGATTTGGGTCTTGGGGTTTTTTTCCCCTCATAGCTTCTGTCACTCACCCATGAAAATTTAATGAAGCATTTAGGATCATTACCCCCAGGGTCAATGGGCTAAAAATATTTAGCCTAATGCACTCCTTGTGGAGCCAATACGTCCATTGCTGGTACATACAAAGTCATCGAGAAACCCTCGCTTTCTGCATAAAATTCACGACCCATTAAACTTATTCCGTAATAACAGCTTCTGTACAAATGGAAGTTTGAAGGGAATGCAGGACGCTGAGTTGGCCAAGTAATAGAAATGGAAGAGGTTCATGTAAAACTCTCTCTATATTCAATGTTGAATAAGGTCAACTACAGAAACTGGGCAAATCCCCATTACATCCAACAGGGGCAATAAGCCACAGCTGTTCCCAAGTCCAGGCTAGAAGAAAGTGTAACAGAAAGACAGTAAGTGCACACAAGCTGCTCACCAAGAACTTGGTGAAGACACTAATATTCTTCTGGGTTAAACCCCAAACCAAGTCTTAAAGCACTATTTTGAGTTATTGTAGTAAACATATCAAGAAAGAACATACCTAAGTAGGTGTTGTTTTTCTTCTCTTTACATAACAATGTCCTTTCTACTAAGTGTGGCATAAAGAAAAAAAATCAATAAACATTTCTTTACCATCTACTCTGAGAAACCGCAAAGCAAAGATGTATGCATTTTGTATTATGTTCCAGGCACTGTGCTGGGTGCTTTCCATACATTAACTCATTTAATCTTCATGGCAGCCCAGTGAGAGAAGTATAGCTTTTAACATATACTGGATAGACTGCCCACTTTGAAATCTGATGGGCCTGAATCACCTTCGACAAGCTACTCACCTTTCTGCACTCCAACATTCCTTACTCTGCTATGGTGTTAGCTTCATGAGACACCTGCTTCATGAGATCAGAGCAGGTCTTAAGAGAGATAATGCAGTAGACATAGCTAGCACCAAAGGAATCACCTAGTAAACATTGGTTGTCCTCCTAGAATAATGCCAAAATAGTTCATTTTTTTTAAAGATTTTATTTATTTATTTGACAGAGAGAAATCACAAGTAGACGGAGAGGCAGGCAGAGAGAGAGAGAGAGAGGGAAGGAGGCTCCTGCTGAGCAGAGAGCCCGATGCGGGACCTGATCCCAGGACCCTGAGATCATGACCTGAGCCGAAGGCAGCAGCTTAACCCACTGAGCCACCCAGGCGCCCCCAAAATAGTTCATTTTAAATCAACAAGCATCTATGCCATTCCTTTTATATATCAGACTCTGTGCTATGCAATGGGAATGATGATAAATCAGAAACAGACTCTGCCTTTCAGGAGCTGTGAGTCAACTGAATAAAAAAGCAAGGGCATGGGCAGGTGGATGGGCACAAAGGAGTTTTATTGAACTTCACATAATTCATCCTGATGCACCTGATTCTAGAGCTAAACAGAGGAGCAGCCTGTATGAGTTACTGTTTGAAACTGACCTAGGATTAAAAGTAAAACCAAATGTCAAAAATCATCAATTCAATTACCAGAAATTACTCCTCCTGTGAAAGAAATGGAAAGTAGCTCATTTTGTGTAGTATATATTATTTAAAACTAAGTTTATTCCTGCAATTTTTTCTAATAAATAAATAAATTCGGGCCATAAGCTCTGAGGGTTTCAAACACAAATTATTACATAGCCACTGTTTATTAAATGGTTTCTAGTGCTTGCATATGCCAGGAATACACTAATATTCTATATACATAAAGCTCTCAAATTAATAAGATTTTGACTAATGCTCAGTAGGAACATTTCCACCCAGCTTACTAGAGACATCATGTGTTCAAAGTATACCAGTATATAGAATGCACAAAATTTCAAAGGTTAATACCTAAAGTAAATGAGCCTTGCACAGGCCCTTTCATTCAAGTTCATGTTAACACTCCGATTCTATTCCTTTACTCAAAAAGTGTTTGCTGATTGTTTACTCCATACCAGGCACAATGCTTGGCATTGACAAAGAAAGAAAACAAAAAGCAAACAAAACTCATTCTCAAACAACTCAGAGGCACACGAAGGCCATACATCATTATGCTGCATTCTGATCCATGCTATGGTAGTGTTAAGTACAGCATGCTAGGGGAATATCAGATAGGGGCATTTAACACAGAGTCGGACATTAGGAAGACTTCAGGAAGGAAGTGATATCATCTCGAAAGATGACCAAATGAAGCAGGGAAAGGTATTTCAGGACAAGAAAAGAGAATGGACAAATACCCTCATGGAGGTAGAGGGTAGATATAGTTAACTATATAGAGGGAAGCAATGTAAACAAATTTTAAAGGGTCTTGTTTGCCATATTAAGAACTTTGGAATTTACTGTGAAAGGGCTCAGATTTTTTAAAAAGCAAGAAAAAATATTTTGCAATCCTTACATTAGCCACATTTCAGATATGTTTCTTACACACCCTGGACTCAAGCAAGATTTTCAATTGCTATTTCTCTTCTGAAGGTTAAAAAAGACAAGAAATTTCTGTAAGTCTTCATCAAAACAGAAGCTCCTTTCTTTTATGATGCTGGCCTTTCTTGATTCCAGGGAAACGTTGTGTGGCAGTATTATGACTAAACTTGACTCTGGTTTACAGTTGCTATAAATAGCCCTCCTTTTATTTCTCCAAGGAGGCTGTGGAGGGGACTAGTGGCACTACAATTGTATTTATGCTACCAATCTGCTCTTTTTGGCTAAATGCATAGTAGAAACAAAGTGCAGAGCTGAAACAATCATCAAAAGGCTCTTATGGGGACGCCTGGGTGGCTCAGTTGGTTGGACAACTGCCTTCGGCTCAGGTCATGATCCTGGAGTCCCGGGATCAAGTCCAGCATCAGGCTCCCAGCTCCATGGGGAGTCTGCTTCTCTCTCTGACCTTCTCCTCATTAATGCTCTCTCTCACTGTCTCTCTCTCAAGTAAATAAATAAAATCTTAAAAAAAAAAAAGGCTCTTATGTTCCAACACAAATCCCAATTTTTTTTTTCAATCATAAATGGAGCATAAGTGGATGTTAGTGATTGAAAATAGGAGGAGCCTGGACGCTATCAGAAAGACCAAGTTTCCGGAGCCTATGGAGTATGAGATCAGGGAAGAATCAGAATGCTAAAAGATACAATGCCATGTAGCTTGTGGCTACAATATTCAAGTTATGACAGATGCTTGGTTTTTTGGCCTCTCTGCAGCCATTGCCCCTTCATTAGTAAACACCACCCAAATTTTGTTGGGGAACCATTTCCTACACTCAGTGATTTGGTTTCCATTTAATTTTGGGAGAGTTGACCCAACCTTGAACTCCAGGGAGAAACAGGTGCAACACATCAATGGCCACAATTCAGGGATGGTCCAATAGACCTGTGTACTTTTGCTAGAGCAACTAGGGAAAATGCTTTCTCCTTACTGCTATTCTAAACTGGAAAGATGGTAAGCCTGTAGCTCTAAGAACCCATTTCATAAGAAAAGCCTTCAGAGATCAGGAAAACACAGATCAAAACCACAATGAGATACCACCTCACATGAGTCAGAATGGCTAAAATGAACAAGTCAGGAAAAAAACAGGTATTGGTGAGGATGTAGAGAAAGAGGAACCCTCGTACACTGTTGGTGGGAACATAAACCGGTGCAGCCACTCTTGAAAACAGTATGGAGTTTCCTTAAAAATTTAAAAATAGGCTCACTCTATGACCCAGCAAATGCACTACTAGGTATTTGCCCAAAGGATACAAACATAGTGATTCAAAGGGGCACTTGCACTCCAATATTTATAGCAGCAATTTCCATAAGGGCCAAAATATGCAAAGAGCCCAGATGTTCATCAAAGGGTGAAGAGATAAAGAAAATGTGGGATATAAATACAAAGGAATATTACTCAGCCATCAAAAAGAATGAAAACTTGCCATTTGCAACAGTGTGGATAGAGCTAGAGGATATTATGCAAAGTGTGATAAGTCAGTCACTCATATGTAGAACTGAGGAAACAAAACAGATAACATAGTCAAAGGAAGGAAAAATAACGTGAAAATAGAGAGGAAGGCAAACCATAAGAGACTCTGAAATCTAGGAAACAAACTGATGGTTGCTAAAGGGAAGGTTGGGGGGGTAACTGGGCAATGGGCATTAAGGAGGGCACTTGATGGAATGAGCTCTGGGCGTTATATGCAACTAAAGAATCACTAAATTCTAAGCAGGGAACTGGTGATGCAGTGTATGTGAACTACTTAAATGAAGTACTGAACTACTACTTAAATGAAGAATTAAAAAAAAAAAAGAAAAGAAAAGAAAAAGAAAATCCTTAACAAAGAAGAAAACAGACTAAGGTGATAAAAATAGAGATGTATGAGGAAACTCGAAGAATGTTTGGTTTAGTCATGCCTAAAGCTAACTATCATCCCCCCATCCAGATTTTTCAATATGAGCCAAAATACCCCCTCTATTACTTAAGTCAGTTTGGGTTAGTTTTTTTTTTTTTTCACTTTTGACGAAAAGAATACTAATATACCATGTATTGTATTAGGAACTTTCTATATTTAAATCCAATTTAATACTTAAAGAATACCAAAAAGCTATTTGTATATTTTTATACTTAGCCTTGTTCTGAGAAATACATGAATTTACATTTTATAGGTTAAAATAAACTCAGGTTAAATCATTCCCAAAGTTACATAGTTAGACCATTGGAAAATTAAAAATTTAAATGTTATTTATAAAAGCATGTCTCAAAGTAGGAGTAAATTGAACAAAAGTCATCCAAGATTTCGGCCCAAAACAGAAATTTTTGATGAAAACAATTAAAGAAAACCCAAATAAATGGAGAACCGTACCATGTTCACGGTTTACAAAACTCAACATTGAGGTCAATTCTCCCCCAAATTTAACTACACATTTAGTACAAATCCCAAAAAATCCCACCCTTTTTTTTTTTTCAAGAAATTGACAAGATAAATCTAAAATGTATGTGAGAATGCAAAGAGACTTAGAATAGCCAAAACAATCCTGAGGAAGAAAAGCAAAATTAGAGAGCTTATCCTACCTTATTTCAAGAATTACTACAAAGCTACAATAATCAAGACAGTACAGTCTTAGCATTAGGGATAGATAAAGTGATCAATGGAACAGAATAGACAAACAGAAATAGGCCAACATATATGTGGCCAATTGATACACACACACACACACACACATATATATATATATATATACATATATATTTTTTACAAAGTTGTCATCACAATGCCTTGAGGAAAGAAATGTCTTTAAAGTATGGTTTTGCAACAAATGGACAAAGATATGGAAAAAAATTAACCTCAGTCCCTTCCTTCCACCATGTATAGAACAATATACAATCACTAAAATAGTAAAGATTTTAGAAAAGAACTATAAAAGGATCCTCTTAGGTTTTAGGTATGCACAGATTTCTCAGAAAAAAAATTCATTGAACATAAAAGAAAATATAATAAATTAGACTTTATAAAAATTTAAGACATGTGATGATCATAAGACAGTATTAAGGAAATTAATGGTAAACTAAAAGCCCAGAGAAAATATTCAAAATACATATCTGACAAAGGGCTTAAATCCAGAAAATATAAACAAATCCTATCAATTAATAATAAAAAGATAAGCAACCTAATCAAAATGGACAAAATGGTTGAACAGACACTTTGCTAAAAATAAAAAAGAAAGAAAGATATATTGAATATAGCCAATAGGCACACGAGAAGGTGTGTGTCATCTCTGATCATAAAGAATATGCAAATAAACCATAATGAGATATCACTTCACACCCATTAAAATTTCTAAAATTTTGGAAGCCTGACAACATTCAATTTTGGTGAGGACATAGAACTCTCATATGTTTCCAGTGGAAGTGTACAATGGTGTGGTCATGTTGAAAAACTTATCAAGTTAAAGATACATCTACTCTTTGGGCATTTATAGATGTTGCACTCCTAAGTATTTACCTCTGAGAAATAAAATAAGTACATACACGCACACTTAATACACACACATACACACAAACACATATGCTAGAAAGTTATATACTTCTAATAGGTCCAAGTGGAAACCACACAAATGTCTTTCCACAGGAGGATAAGTCATACAGTGGAATACTACTATACTAATATGCAAGAAACAAAATAGACTACTCATGAGTACAGCAACATGGACCAATCTTTAAAAAATATTAAATGAAAGAAACCAGACATTATTATGATTCCTTCTATAGGAAGATCAAGAACATTATTATGATTCCTTCTATAAGAAGATCAATAACATTATTATGGTTCCTTCTATAGGAGGATCAAGAACAGGGAAATTAAATGTATGATAAGAAAAATCAGAACACTGGCTCTGCCTCTGTGGAGAGGGATTGTCTGGAAAGGGGCACAAGGCACTTCCTGGATTAATAGAATATACTCTTTCTTTAATGTAGTGTTGGTTACATAGGCAAATACATTTGCCAAAATTGGCCAAATTACTCTTAATATCTATGCATTGCAGGTAAAAAAAAAACCTATGCATTGCAATATAAGTTAATTTCATCCTTTTAAAAATTTAAGAGATCAAGTGCAGAGAAAGTGGAGCAGCCCATCAGACCCCACAGTCCTCATGGGGACCACTCCATGATGGCCCAACACAGATGTTTGTGATAATGTTGCAAGTTCTAAATGAAATTTTATACCTCAACAAAAAGAGTGCTCTATGTTATGTAAGGCACAACCAAAGCAATGAATGAGAGAGAGAGAGAGAGAGAGAGTGTGTGTGTGTGTGTGTGTGTGTGTGTGTGTGTGTTTTAAGTATGCCTTTTTTAAAATGGACATATAATGTAGTATTTGTTTCAGGGGCACAGATCTGTGATTCATCAGTCTTACCCAATTCACAGCACTCAGCACAGCACCTACCCTCCCCAATGTGCATCCACCAACCACCCCATCCCTTCCAGGAACCCTCAGTTTGTTTCCTGAGATTAAGAGTCTCTTATGGTTTGTCTCCCTCTCTTGTTTCATCTAAGTATCCTTTAAAGTACATTAATGAAAGAATGGTTAGGCCAAAATAGAGTACCTTCACCACCACTGCCCCCTACATACACAGAATGAAAGTACTGTCCAGCAATGCTGTGGGTGTCACCAAAAGGTAAAGGATTTCCTGGCAGAGGAGTTGAGCAAACGTAGGTTGGATGATGGTTTAGCAGAAATGGGATAGGCACATTTAAGCTTCGGATTGTGGAAGTGAATGGAGGAATGGAATCTTGAGCCATAAGACTTTTAAGTTGACCTTTGAAACCCCAACAGTTGATGATTCCTTGAAGAGTTCTCAAAAAACTCAGAAACCACAGTTATACTTCAAATGGTTCTCTTCTCTCCTGTCCCAGAAAGACGATAAAGGCTATATAAAACTCTCTACTGGAAGGTCTATGCTGTGTGGTTGAATTTGTATGAAAACCTCACAAGGAAAAAGTCACCACTCTTTCCTGGAAACTTACTGATGGAAATCACACTTTATAAAATATATTTTTTAAATAAAAAGAATGTAATTGCTCACTGAATTGTAATATGAATGCAAATTAACTTACTGTAATTATACTGTGCAATCTTCTTCTACTTTAAAAACTTAGAAAATGGAAGAGACCTGATAAGTAATTTGAGCTGTAATTCTTCATTGTGGTCCTTCATTATGCAATGGTTACCATAAGCAATTTGTTCTGTTTTAATGTAAAATGCTTTTCTTCATACCTTCACACTGGCAGGACTCAAATGAGTCCATTCAGTACAGACAGATACCCATCCCGCCCCCCACAAGTACATTGTAGAAATAAATGAGATAAAATTAATATAGCACAAGGGAATTTATGAAAGATTCTTAATATATTTTCCCTTGGAACCTTTAGCACGTTAAGTGTCTCTCCATCCTATGTCCTCCATGTGTTTTAAACAATCAGGGAATTCCTAACTAAATAGGAGTCAGATGACCAGCATTCATGCTTTAATGGCAAGGCTTGGGTAGAGAAATAAAGAAATTGGGTTTAGTCTCAGCTCTGCCACTAATTAATTGTGTCACCTTCCTCATGCTGACCCTCATTTTGCTCATATGTAAATCAGAAGGCTGGACTAGGTGATTTCCAGCTTCCATCCCAGCCCTTATAATCTAAGACGGCCCTGTAGTCGTTCTTTGCTTTGCATTGTTTAAGCAACATGAGTGACAGTAAATGAATTTCTTATTTAAAATGAATGACTGTCTGGATGAACCACAAGCCCTGTGGTGCAGTCATTCATTGCTAAAGGATATCTAATGCAAAGATCATCTGTGATGATGCAAATGTAAAAAAATAATAATTACCTGTTTTCATGCTAATAATAATTTGCATGTGTAGTTCTTTCAGTGTGGTTCCTGTTATCTGCAAGGTGAAAAGATAGAGAGCTGGGGATCTCATTAAGCAGCAGCACAGTATAGTGGAAAGAGAGGCAGATAGAACTTGGAATCACGAGACTTTGGTTTGGCATTTCCTTTGGCTAATAACCATACCAGGCCCCAGGAATTTCATCTCTTAGAATGGATGCCCTCAGCTAATTTCTTGGGCATTGTTAAGATAAAGCACACAATGAATGGGAAAGTCATTTGGTCACCTGTATTTGTAAATGTCTTATTTAATCCTTCCAGCAACCGTGTGAAGTAGGTGCTCCTCTCATCTCTATTTTTCAGCATACATACACATACACACTCACACATATACACATTCACACACACACACATCTCTCTCTCTCTCTCTCTCTCACACACACACACACACACACACACACACAAAAGTAAAAGAAAGAGAAGTTAAATAACTTGTTCAGGGTCATACAATCCATGACACGTGTCTGTCCTTTCTATTCAGAAGGGATAGTAATATACTTTCATCTATGAATTCCCATAGACAAGTAACTTTGTTTTGTCTCAACATACATGATCCTCTTACAGAAAGGGAACAAGTACATCTTTGTGCAACCAACAGTACTGTGAACCTCTATTCCTCAGCTATAAAATGGCAATGAAAGTACCTATGTTTCTCTAAAGGATACTCTTTAGTTCCTTCTTTGGCTCTCATCCCACCCATACCCAGACCATTTCTCCCTTCCTGAAAACCCAGTTCCAATTTGGAGAAGTGTGTGATTTCTCAGAAGCTGTCTTCAGCTTCAGCTCTGGATAAGAGCATGTGACCTGAGACCAAAAAAAAAAAAAAAAATCCTGTAGACCAGGACACAGCAGTGTATGCTTCTAAAGGGAATGGGTCTTATAATTAAGCTGGATCCAAAGAGCTCAAAGCAGAGAGACCAAAAAGAACTCATCCTGTCATATCATGGAGTCACTGTCTAAAGTCAGCACTGCATTAACAATAGCAGGAGCCACAATGTCCTTTTGATTATCTAAGCCAACATTGTTTATAGTTTCTGTTACTTCTGCCCAAACCACATCATCAATGTAATGAGGTAGTGAATGATAAATTGCAAAGGCTACACAATCATAAAATTTAGCAATGGTGATTATGACAACAATGACATGATGACTGGGAGAAGAGGAACACCTTTCAACAAACATGGCTCTGGAATTTCCCATAGATCAGAAATTTCCTTCAGGGGTTAAAGACAAAAGTAGTTCATTTTTCTACGTTTCAATCTAGATTCATTTTATAATCTTCTTCTAGCAGGGCACTCCTATATATTCCTGATCAAACCACAAAGATGATGGGTCTCTTCCTGACCACACCTTCTCCATGCTTGCCTCCATTCCCTCACTCAGGCTGCTTCTTACTCCTGGATGACTCCTCCCTATTCCCACGGACTGAAATCCTTCCCAATGTGTAGGACCTAGTCTAAACGAAGCCTCCCCCCATCATTCTCTCTTCTGCTTCCTTTATATATTGTTCCTACTTAAATCCTGATCCCTACCATGCGTTATGGGATAACCCATAAGGACTATAATCTCTTAGAGTAGATGCTAAGCTCCTTATAAACAGCAGAGAGAGAGAGAGAGAGAGAGAGAGAGAGAGAGATGTATGTGACACCTGTCACTGCACAAATTTCAAGGGTGATTCAGCTGGTGTGGTTGTAATTCCACCATTGAACAATCATCAATCAAAACCATATAAACAGCACCTTATGAAGAGATGGAAAGTCTTTATAATTAGGAATGCTTAGACTTCAATCTAACTGGAAGTTACAAAAAAAAAGACAGGAGAGTGGATAACAGAGGAAGGAAGGGAAGAAGGAAGGAAGGAAGGAAGGAAGGAAGGAAGGAAGGAAGGAAGGAAGGAAGGAAGACAGGCAGGCATGCATCCCTGTCTGGTTCCAGGTGCTGTCACTTGTCTCATCTCCATTATTGAATCCCATTAAGAATCCCTCTCCTATGGGCATCTGTTTAATGCCTGTTCCCCCAACAGACTAAAAGCCATCACTATACCTTCCCTGTGCCTCATTGAACTATAACCAGCCCTTTCCCCATCCTTGTCAATGTACATCCAACATGTAACTCAAATCCCTTCACTTCCATCATCTCTCCTGCTATCATCCTGGACCCAGCCGCATCCATCTCTGGCCTCGAACCATCCTTTGCCCTGTTTTTACTCTTGCTTCCCTGAAACACAAATATTAGCTGCAGTAACATTCTAAAAATATAATTCAGGTATTCTTTCTTAAAACACATTAATGATGCCAAGACTTTTCAGAAGTCTTGATAAAGGCTTTCAAATCCCTCCATCATATGACCTAGCCTCAACTCACTCCACTCTGCCCCTGCTCATTATACTCCAGCAACAGTGGGCTTCATTCACTTCTACAAACCCCCATATAAAGGCCTTTCCAAGTAATGTTCTGTCTGCTTGGAATGGTATCTCCCCATGTCGCCAACAGCTTCTACCTAGGCCCCACCTCCTACATATTCACCAGTGCTAGCTTAACTGTCCCTTGTTTAATGGTCTGACCTTACTCCCAGCCGTAATGAGTTTCCTTGGTTAAAATCTTTCAAGGCACCTGTAATTTCCCTCCACAGACCTAATTACAATGTAAAACTATTAATGTACAACAATATAGAAAGTATAATTACATTTTATAATAATATTATGGCTTAATGTCTATTTCCCCTCATAGACTATAAGCTCCATAAGGGTAGAATGACGCTTTTATTTGTTGTTTTTGTGTTTGGTCACTGTAGTGGGTTGGATGGTGGCTCCCCAAGATATATGTCCGTGACTCAGTCCCCAGATCTATGAGTGTTACCTTATTTGGAAAAAATCTTTGCTGTCTTTGTATCTCAAGTTAGGATGTTGAGATGAGAAGAGAATCCAGGACAAGGGTGCCTGGGTGGCTCAGTCAGTTAAGTGTCCGGCTCTTAATTTCAGCTCAGGTCGTGATCTCAGGGTTGTGAGATGGAGCCCCATTTGACTCTGCACTCTGCAGGAAGTCTGCTTCTTTCCTTTTCTCTGCCCTGTCCCTTGCTTGTGATCATTCTTTCTCACTCCCTAATACGTAAATTAATAAATCTTAAAAAAAAAAAAAAAGATAATCCAGGATTATACAGGTGGGTCCTAAATCAAATTAAAAGTATCCTTGTAAGACACATCAATGGAGACATAGAGGAGAGGAGGCAATGTGACCAGACGGTCAGGGACAGGAGTGATGCGGCAATAAGCTGAGAAACAGCTAACAGCAGAAGAAACTGGAAGAGGCAAGGAACGGATTCCTCCCTAAAGACTTCATAGGGAGCCCAGCTGTGTGGAGACCTCCATGTTAGACTTTGGGCTCCAGAACTAGGAGAGGATAAACACCTGTTGTTCTAAGTTACCAAATTTGTGGCACCTTGTTACAGCAGCTCTATGGCACTAATATTTTTGTATTTCTAGGACACAGATAATTCTGTATTGGATATATTGCTGAGGGCTGATCGGGGAGTACATGCAGAATGAACAAGCGAGTTTTCATAGAGCAAAAGTTATAAATGTCCAGCATTATATACCAGATTTTTCCACAGTGAACAGAGCACACTTGGTGCTCAAATTATTTATTAAATTTCATTTAATTTGATTTCATTTTATAAGAAATACAGGTGTATGAAATTTTTAAAGCTTAAATATGCAAGAGAAACAAAGATATACTAGGCAATATTCTCATTTTTATAAATGAAAACTATAGAATTGAGGAAGATTATCTGACTTACACGAGGTCACACAGCAGGTTCAGGCTGAAGGAAATGGCATTTATTTATATAATTCCTATACCATTCCTATTCCTATATACTAGACTATCTTTCTTAAGTACAATTATATTATTCTAATTAAAATCATTTGCTATGTTGCTGCTGTCTTTAGTCAAAGACCCCAGCATTCATTGTCCTTAAACTAGTTAGTATGTGTAGGTCTGCACTGATAATGAAATAAATGTTGAACGAAATCCCAAGAATTATAAGATAAAATTTTTATCCATTCAAATTCCAAGGATTCCATGAGGGAATAGCAACATTAGATAGACATTTACTATTACATTTTACTTGATTTAATTATGATTTCATTATTGGCATTCAAATATTTAAGTGGCTTATCAGGCATTATCTCTTCATTTAAGAATTTACCCCAAAATATATTAAAATGCATAGAGTAAACCAATGCACTTGAATACTAAGGTTTTTCCCACTTAATTTCTGACTTAGGGGTAACTCCACTCAAGGAGTCTCTAATGATTACAGTTTAATGCTTTCTCATATTTTATGTATGCATGACAGAAAAGACCACATATATTTCTGTTAATACAAAAAGAGTATCTTGAATCACTTCTAGTGGTTCCCACTATGTGGGAACCCAAAATAGAGCTCTGGAAATCAGCATTGCTGGATTTATTTCATTGGTCTAATTGTATGATCTTGGGCAACTGACATGACCTTTGTGCGTATCACTCACTGACCATTCGCTATCTAGCTACTCAGGCTCTAATTCCATTACTGTTAATGCCACATCATTTAATTCCCAAACACATGCTCTTTTTAGTCGCTGTGTCCCCAGTTGTTCTGTCCTCCCTGACATGCCATGAATATCCGTCTATACCTGTCAGGAAAACTGCACAATGATTGTGAGAACCTGGTGTGTTCTTTCCTTCGGATTTACCATATGTGACTAAATTTGGAGACTCCTGTCATAGTCGGAGGACTCCCCAAGGTCATTTACCAAAGGTCCAGCTGCAGATTGATTTTTAATTACACACACCTATGTAAGTTTTAACCATTATACTTTTAAGTATCCTTGGAACTGGAGCCCACATCTTCTCTGGAATATATTTTTCTGAACGATCATGTCTGTTTTCATTTATAAAGCTCATATTTTTATTCATTCGTATGTTCATTTGTCTAAAAACAAAACAAAACCCAAGTATTTTTTCCCTGTGAATGATGCGCTGTGCTAGGCGCCGATGGTAAGGAAATGAAAGACTAGTTCCATTCCCAAGTAACTCACAGAACAATGGGACAGAAAGATAAGTAAACAGGTAGTTTTTTAAAATCTTGCCCTAACCTCTGCCTTTGGCTCGGGTCATGATCTCAGTGTCCTGGGATTGAGCCCCGCATAGGGCTCTCTGCTTGGTGGGAAGCCTGCCTCACCATCTCTCTCTGCCTGCTTCTCTGCCTACTTGTGATCTCTGTCTGTCATATAAATAAATAAAATCTTAAAAAAAAAAAGTCTTGCCCTAAGTGGGGCACCTGCCTGTCTCAGTTGGTGAAGCATGTAATGTTGACCTTGGCATCATGAGTTCAAGCCCTACACTGGGTGTAGAAACGACTTGAATAAATAAACTTAAAAAATTAATAAATGAAATAAAATAGTGCCCTAAGTACCATAATACAGGTAAGGACTGAGTGCTTTAAATGCCTCCCCACTTCCAAGAGAGAGGTATTTAGAGTGGGGAAGTGATCAGCAGCTTCAAAAGAAAGACTTTGTGAGTCTGTTAGATGGATGACAAAGGTCATCTCATTCCTTAGCCACTCAGCCCTCCAGATTTTTCACTACTCAGAGATTTTCTCCAACTAATTCCTTTCCAGTGACACTGATCACCCTGTTAAGATTCTCAGAGAAGTTCCAAAGTGAGGAAGCCTTGTGAAGGTTTCTCTCTCTCTCTGGGCAACCATGCAGCTACTGCTCAGATGAGATATAACTTTATTTGTGCCCACACTTGCACTCAGATTGTTACCGCTTCAGTATATTTCACTGTTTTTTAGGGGGAGATTTATTCCTCCTGTGGGCTTTCTTTTCAGAGAGGTCAGTAAAGAACCAGCTTCCCAGAGAAAAATACTGTACGGCAGTTCCATAATGTGAAGCCCAGGTCTGATTATGCCCTTATTTGAAATCATCTCCAGTGCCTGGAGGAGAAAATCCAGGGTCTTTAATCTGGCATACAGGACCTTCATGGTGAGCACCTGTGTACTCTGCGGCATCCCTTATCAAGAGGACCCCATGCATCAGAGGCCACCAGGCAAGGTGGCCTGTGACCAGAGAAGTCATTGAAGGAGTCAGTGGAAAAGTGATAAGAGCTAATCTACATTTTTCGAAGTTTGTTCTACATTCCCTGAATGGAGCAACTATTGCAGCAAAATCCATGTATACCTCAACGTGCTTCCTTAATACTTTCCTGGAATGAGACAGACCACCAATTAGGAAGCAAAAAAAACAGGGAAAGAGAATAAGTAACAACAACAACAAAATTCATATTGTACTTCAAAAAATATACCAAAGAGGGTTCCAGGGTATTTCCTATTACTTCTGTAAAAATGTCAATCTAAAGGTTTGCTATCAGTCTCCTGAGTTACTCCAGTGCCAATCCATTACGTATTCTCTCGACAAATGCTAAATTGGCCAATAGTTTGTAAACATAGCCCTCTCTGTGTCATTTTGCACAGGAGCACCTGGGTGAAAATATGAATCACTGTAAGTGTTTAGTTATTTCATACTTGTCTGCACCTACTTAAGAAGGGTGCCTTGAAATCGGGGTTTGCTATCATTTTTTTCTCCTTCTGAAAAAATAAAATACAAAGCACAGAAAATTCAAACCAGTTTAAGAAGAGATACATACTACTCTTCTCCATGAGGCAATAAACTAGTTATATGAAAAACACTCTCCAGCAATTTGAAGAGTTAGATTCAAAATAACCCAACCTGTGGCTAATAACATTTGAGTGTTGTACAATTATATTAAAAAAATAATCACTGGATTTGTCTCCTTGTATGAATGAATTAATTCAATAGATATTTATTGAGTATCTATTAGACACAACAAAAACAAACTGCTGTCTAAGAAATTAGATATCATCCTTGCCTTCAAGGAGCAGAGTATTTCCATTTATTTTGAGGTCTTAGTCGCATAAAGTAAAAACCAATACGGGACACAGGTTGACCTGTCTTATTCCTTCATGCTATCAAGCCAACTCCACGTACACACACACACTATATTGAAAACACTGATTAGGAATTAGCTGCACACTGTTATTGTCCCCAGTTCTAAATCAGTAAGCTTCATGTACTTTGTGTTCCAAAATTTTGCTTATGTCCTAATTTTCCCACTTCTGTCTTTAAGGCTCATTTATACAGGAACTTTTATTTTCCTCAACCTCTGACTAGGAATTTGATTCCTCCCAAGCAACAGCAGCTTCTCTTGTCTTGGATAAACATCTTGCCTTCTGGTGTGGGGTCTGGAGGCTTTGGTGGGCTCATGAGGGAAGGGGCAACTCTCCCCCCGACCCACCAGGTTATATCCAGTCCTCATCTAACATCAACATAACCCTGCATTTCAAAAGATCAATGTGTTCATGTAAGAAATATGACCAACCATGAATCCAAAGGCAGGATTCTACTTTTCTGTGGCAATATAAGAACACGCAGGTATCACATTCAAGTCATGAGTAAGCACGAACTCTCCCGGATCCCTACGGCGGCCATGTCAGCTGGAGTCCCAGGCCCTTCTTTAGCATCTTAGTTTCTTTGGGACCTGATTGTGTAAGCAGTTCCCAGGCAGAGGGTGGATTGTTTAGGTGCCTTAAGAGATTCTTTTTCAATCTGACTGATGGCTGTGAAATTCTTTTCAAATATGTCGTTTAGTGTCTTTCTCTCTCTCTCTCTCTTTTTTTTACTCAGCTTATGAAAATGTGATATATTTGACATGACTTGCTGTATCTGTTAGGTTGATGTTATTGATTCTAGAATTATTTAGTGTTAAATATATGACAGGCTTTGTAGTCAACCACTGGGAATACAAAAGCCAACTGGACAGCTGTGGTCCCTTCCTTTAGGAAGCTTACCATCCTGTGGCGAGGCACATTTAATAATTCAGGTTCACGGATATATCTCAGGCAGTGTTTCACTAAGGGCTTCTAGTAGAGGTCTCTAAACAGAAACCGTGAGAGCTCCTTATGCTCCTGAAATTCTTTCAGTAAGAGAAACATGTTTGTGGGCACCTGGGTGGCTCCGTTGTTAAGCATCTAACTTCGCTTCAGGTCATGATCCCAGGGTCCTGGGATCAAGCCCCACTTTGGACTCCCTGCTTGGCAGGGAGCCTCCTTCTCCTTCTCCCTCTGCCACTCCCCCTGCTTGTGTTCTGTCTCTCTGTCAAATAAATACATTTTTAAAAATCCTTAAAAAAATAAGAGAAACATGTTTGTGATTATTCAGCTGAAAGATAATGACTGAAAGGCAAACAAATAAAGGAGGAGGCCACATGGCTCATTGGCTTGAATTCATACTGAAGTGGAAATGACTGACACTGGATATTAGTTCTTGAATAAAGCTCTTGATGGAGAAAAGGTAAAGAGGAAGGTACAATAGGTTATTAAATTAGGGGAATCATGGTGTTATGAGTGGGGAGAAATTACCTACCAAATAATCTCGCTTATGGTGAGTCCTTTGAGTATATATTTGATGAAAAGAATTCTAAGTTCAGATTGTTCTTTGGGCTCAATCACTTCACTTTGGACTCTGAAAAAGGCCTGTAATTTCTCTGAGATTTAAATTATTGTTATTAAAAGGGGATAACAAAGTTTGTCCCAACACCTCACAAATTTTGGGGGAAAGTAATATTGATCATAGGCTATACACATGTAAGGTGTTAATAAGGCAGGAGAATTGTTATACTGCACTGGAAACCTCAAATTACATCTAAAAGATGAATGAAACAAGTGTAAGCTGGGACACTGATTTAAAAGTAATTATACATACATACATCTTTGTTGGTCCAGTAATAAAGTTCTACTCTCAGACTTTAAAACAATGAACTTTAATTTACCTGAAGCCATAGTTTCAGTTCATAATAACTAATGATTCCTTTATGCCTTTCAAAGGAATTATTGTGTCACAGGGCTTATCTCACACTTTTGAAATAAACATATTCCAGTAGGATTGGCTGATTTCTATTGTCCAATTGTTCCACAGTTAACATATGAGATCTATATTTCACTTACAGTACCATAACACTTTTTAAGCAGTTATGTTTTGGTATTGCTTTGTTGTTTTCTACTAGCCATGATTTAATTGTGGGTCATGAAATCCAATGGACCTATCGTGTCCTCAGGCCAACATTCATTACAAGTCCCCTTCTTGCCTTAGGATGGATCGGATAATTCTAGACCCCAGACTCCACCAGGACCACCAGCTTCAAGACATGTCTCTGCCTTCACCCCATTTTGGTGGCTCTCCCACATGCCCTCTTGTCTGCTCTCAGTCCTTGCTGAGAGGTTAATTTACTGAGGTTCAAAGAAGTTAAGCTTCTGCCCACAGACACAGGGAAAAAGGTGAACCTCTAAGATTTGAACTTACATTTCTTTTTTTTTTTAATTTTTTTAAAGATTTTATTTATTTATTTGACAGAGAGAGATTACAAGTAGGCAGAGAGGCAGGCAGAGAGAGAGAGAGAGGAGGAAGCAGGCTCCCTGCTGAGCAGAGAGCCTGATGCGGGACTCGATCCCAGGACCCTGAGATTATGACCTGAGCCGAAGGCAGCGGCTTAACCCACTGAGCCACCCAGGCGCCCCTGAACTTACATTTCTAAGGCACCAAAGCTCATATGTATTCTTTCTATTGCATCCTGCTGATTTGCAGAACATCTGATTTCTCCACAGAGAGACTCTTTTTTAGTGGGAGAGACCTGGGTTATAGTATTCTATTAAAAAAAAAAAAAAGCCTATGTTAAAAGATGTTTTGTGATGTGTAAGACAAAGAAGGCTATTTAAATTGAAATCATTTTCCTAGTATCCAAGATCTCTAAATCTCATGCACATTGAATTAACACTAACAAGGGTCTAACAGCATTGATGCTCTGTTTGGATAATTAAATTCTTAGAAAATCATTCCACATTTGAGGGAGAAACGAAGGGCACAGTGAGTTCAGTCTTAATTCAAAGTCACTTATACATTGTTACTTGCTGTTTCCAGGCCTTCACAGAATCAGCAGGGAGGATTTGATATTAAAAATGACAGTTTCTCTCTTTCTCTTTCTATACCCCCCCCCTTTCTGGCCAAATTCTTAGGGTGGGGGGAATGGTAGAATTGTCAACGGGAATTCTTCCTAAACTGTCCCTTGACTTTGGCATTTATCGTATATAGAATATTCAGGCTATCTTGCATCCTGAAGTGGAAGCCCTAGCAATATCCTTTCTTTCAAAACTGTGTCCCAATTTATATGTATGAAGTGCTCGATAGTTTACAAAGCCCTTTTCCCATTCATTATTGCATGTGACTCTCAGAAGCACCTGTAGATAGTACCTTCTTCTGTGTCATCATCCAAAGAAAAAGTGGCTGGCTGTCCATAGGCCTCATGAAGTAGCATTTATGTTGGTTACATTTTACATCCTAAACTAACATTTGACCCTGAGACTTTGAGTTGTAAAATAAATTTGTCATACCCAAGAAGTGAGTCAGCTTGGGAGTAACAAACCTCACAAGAGGCCGAGGATGACACTGAATTCGCACTGAAGATTTTATGGTGGGAAACAGAACTACCCATGGGTGATAACTGTTACAGTGGCATGAGTAGGGCACTTTGTTCTGGGATAGTGACATTATCAGAAGGTGGTTTGATTTTCAAGATGAGAAAGCAGAAGCTCAGAGACATGAACTAACTTCCCGTCAGCCAAGCAGGTGGTAAGCGATGAAAACAACTTGAACCCTCCATCTCCATCCTAGGGACAGAGGCCGCACTGGGGTAAGGGGGTGGCTGGTGGCCCTTGAGCCATGCCCTGTCCCCTTCCTGGGAAATCCTTCGATGAGCACCATGGATCTTATCCTCTAGTCTCTCTTCATGTCTTTCTGTGATTGATCCCCACCCTTGGCTTAGTAAGGTGTCATTTCAGCTTTGTTCTGGTGTAGGAGGGTGATTCTTTTGCTTTAAAGATTTATTTATTTGAGAGAGAGAGAGAGAGTGGGAGGGGGGCAGAGGGAGAAAATCTCAAGCAGACTCCTGCTGAGTGTGAAGCCCAAGAGTGGGGCTCCATTCCACAACACCAAAATGAGGAGTCACACACTTAATGGACTGAGCCACCCAGGCACCCTGTGATTCTTTTGTTTTAAAGCAACTTTGTATATTTCTACTTTGATCTTATAGGCATTGGTATAGCTTGGACCCTCTGACAGTAAAGTCTGTCAGCCAAGGTGGCACCAACAAGGCCCTCTGTATACCAGGATATAACTCTTTCCAGTAGCTGAGGCAGCAATTACTCTTTAAAAGACTTTCTTTAAAAGACTTTACTTATTTATTTGAGAGAAAGAGAATGGGAGAGAGAGAAGAACATGAGGGAGAAGCGTCAGAGGAAGAAACAGACTCCCTGCTGAGCAAGGAACCCAATGCGGGACTTGACATTGGGACTCGACACTGGGACTCCAGAATCATGACCTGAGCTGAAGGCAGCTCTTTATTTTTTTTTTAAAGATTTTATTTATTTATTTATTTGACAGACAGAGATCACAAGTAGGCAGAGAGGCAGGCAGAGAGAGAGGAGGAAGCAGGCTCCCCATGGAGCAGAGAGCCCAATGCGGGGCTCTATCCCAGGACCCAGGATCATGACCTGAGCTGAAGGCAGAGGCTTTAACCGACTGATCAACCCAGGCACCTCTAGACATCAATGTCTTGTCTGTTGCATGCATCAGTGTGTTTTCAAGGCCTGGCCCAGAGTAGGCATTCAATAAACATGGAACGGGGGGCAGGAGGGAAGAGGGATAGAAGGAAGGATGGAAGGAAGCAAGGAAGAAAGGAAGGAATGGAGGAGGGGTGGAAGGAAATAAATATTGTAGACGTTAAAGTAAACTGGTAGAATTTGGGACTTGATTGCCTGAGAAGGAGTTAGAGAGCAGGGAGAGAAGCTAAGAAGACACAGACCTGGGCCATCAAGAGTCCTGTTGTCTGGGAGATGAAATTTCTGTCTATGAATATTGATCATTGGTTTACAGGGGGTGTTCTTCTAAGAAATGGGAAAGGTTTCCAATTATTGTTTATTCCAGAGTTCAAATTCAGTTCCATCACTGGAATTAGAATCAAGGAAAAAGTTTAACCATATACAAACTTTCTGTATTTGTATCTGAAAAAATTTGCCACAGTGCTTTTGAATAGGACTCAAGGAAATGGCTCCTGGCCAGTAAACCATGAAAAGAAATCTATTCTGTTTCACCACTGAATCATCCACACATTTGTATTTTGGAGTTACAAGAGCCTCATGGTTTTTTTTTTTTTTTTTTAATTTTTTATTTCTTTTCAGTGTAACAGTATTCATTGTTTTTGCACCATACCCAGTGCTCCACGCAATCCGTGCCCTCCCTAATACCCACTACCTGGTTCCCCCAACCTCCTACCCCCCGCCACTTCAAAACCCTCAGATTGTTTTTCAGAGTCCATAGTCTTTCACGATTCACCTCCCCTTCCAATTTCCCTAACTCCCTTCTCCTCTCCATCTCCCCTTGTCCTCCATGTTATTTCTTATGCTCCACAAATAAGTGAAACCATATGATAATTGACTTTCTCTGCTTGACTTATTTCACTCAGCATAATCTCTTTCAGGCCCGTCCATGTTGATACAAAAATTGGGTATTCATCCTTTCTGATGGAGGCATAATACTCCATAGTGTATATGGACCACATCTTCCTTATCCATTCGTCCATTGAAGGGCATCTTGGTTCTTTCCACAGTTTGGCAACCGTGGCCATTGCTGCCATAAACATTGGGGAACAGGTGGCCCTTCTTTTCACTGTATCTTCAGGGTAAAGCCTCACATTGTTTTACTAAAACTTGCCCTGCGGTATATTGTCGGAAAGTATCATGGACCTTGGTAGGCTTGTGGACCTTGGTAGGCTTGCTACTCTGGAAGAAGGTCAGAGAGTAGGATGAATACCTTGAACTCCAACTTTATAATCTAATTTCTTCGAGTCTTCAGACCTGTTTTTATAAAAAAAATAACCAAAAAAAAAAAAAAAGTCAAGCGACAGAAATCAATTTTCTCATTTAATCAGCTTCTTTGTTAATTCAACCATAAATTATGTGCTAGAGAAGTCTAATTACATTGTATATGAATGTTGTGTAATTTGCATTAATTACAACCTAAGATGTAAGTGCATTATGTGCTATTGTATGTATTTTTTGCTTATCTCATAAAAAACAGTTATGGCTGCCTATGGCAGACATGACTTATTTCTCTAAACACACTAAAGAAGAAAAACAAACTCTTACTGATTAGTTTAGGAAGTGGTGTATTTTGGAAAAGATCATCTTTTTTAACTCTACTAGTTCTTGAATCGGTGCTAAAGCAGCTCCTCCCAGATTTGCACAGAAGGAGAATCTTGCAGCCCGCAAGAGAGAACACCTACGAACCAGTTACAATGCTTATTGGAAACCTCTTGTAAAATGCTCATGGGCCAGGGTCACCATGCCCAGTCTTGATATTTTCTAGACCCTTAGACTGATAGTAAATGTGGCTCCTATTCTTCCCCGTTTTATAGCCACAGGACTAATTCCCAACTGTCTTGGTAGGTACAATTATAAGGGGGAATGAGATAACTCTCATGAACCTAGAGGATAATGTGCTGAGGATGGTAATTAGGTATGTAGGTAGGAGGAAAATTCACTTCACCTATAGCTAGAGATTCCATTATATGATATTCTGTTCATTTTTCTTAATTTTTAATTTTTAATTCTTCTTTTTCCCAACGTGGGGCTTGAACTCATGATCCTGAGATCAAAAGTCAGGCACTTAACTGACTGAGTCACCCAGGAATCCATCTGTTGATTCTTTTACTCATTTAACAAACCTTTACTGTATGCCTAGCATGCACTAAGAACGAAGTTGAACACTGAGAATTCTAAAATGAGTAAATAAAAAATTCTCTTTCTTCAAAGAGGTCATTTGGTAGAGGAGGCAGAATATAATCAAATTATGTCAATATTCTGTTGCAAGTGCTTTAATAAAGATGTGTGAAAAGAACATTAATTGATACAAAGGAGGGAGAGGACAGCATTGTCTAGGAGAGGGAAGGACAATTAGGGAAGAAGGAGAGATGCAGAGCTGGGTATTGAAAGATGAAAGGGAATCATAATCCAGAGGAAGACTCAAGGAGATTTCAGGTCAAGGGAAAAGCATGTTCCAAGATTAGGACAATTGTTTGGTATGTGCAAGAAACTACAAGCAGTTTTAGGGAGTACCAGTGATAAGATTAGATAGGAATAAATGGATGAGTTCATGGAACAGCCAAATTCTACTATGTATATATATATCAGATGCTTCTGTCTGTCTGGTTGCCTGTCTGTCTATCTACCTACCTACCTTCTTATCTAGTGTGTATATATAATTTAATTCCCATAAGCCCGAGGTTGTAATATTTATAATCCCAAATTTATAGATAAGGAAACTGAGACACACGTGGCTATCCAAAGTCACATAGCTGGGAATTAACAGCAACAAAATGTACAGAATCTGATTCTAGACTCTTGTCTCTTCATCATTACATGAGAGTCTGGGCTTTATCTTTAGGCTATGGTGAAGAGTTTCAAAGAGAGGAATAGCATGGCAAGAGTAGGCTTTACAAAGGTTCTTCAAACCCTAGTGTGGAGAATGGATTAAAGAAGGGCATCTGTATGTGCAAAGCCACCTAGCAGACCAGAGTTCGTCATCAAGGCAATATAACAAAGACTGAAACTACTACAAGGGACATGATTTCTCCAGCACAGAAAGGTAATTGGCCAAAGGTGACATAACCAGCTCAGCTAGGATTAAAGAGTGGGGTTTGGACTTTGCTCTACCATCTTACCCAATTCACAGTCCTGTATATTATGGCATTAAGAGAAAATACCCTCTATTCTAACATGCAGCTGGGGCCCAGACTCACAGAACTCAGAGCTGGAAGAAAGCTTAGGTTGATTCGGTACCTCTGTCCTCTCCAGTTAGGAATTCCTTATAAAGCATCACTGTCAAATGATGTTCTATTCTTTGCCTGAAGTTATTAGCAAAAAATGTCTTTAGAATGATTAACAGCATTTACTCAGTAAACATTTATTGAGCACCTACTGTGGTCAAGGCATTATTTTTGATGCTGTGGATACAATAAACAAAAGCAAACAGGGCCTTGAGGAACTTAAAACCTAATATTAAAACCTGTTTCCCTATGATATCCACCTATGGTAACTAGTTCTGTTCCCTAGAATTATAAAAGTAAGCTGTTCTTTTATGTACTGTAGCATTTCAAATACTGAAAGATTTGAAAGCTCTCAAGGGTTTCTTAGTTTTCTTCTTTCCTAAGATAAACATTTAGTTTCTTCAACAGTTTCTCATATAAGGCAGTCAAATCTGCTAATAACTACTCAGTTTGCATGACTAAATTCCTAAGCATTACTGAAAAAAAAATACAGCATCTCTCACTATTAGCAGAGTCCAAGACTGACACAGAAATCAAATCAGTTATAATTTGAAAGATTACAGATGTTAGTGGCTTTGAGATATCTGACCACCAGAAACGGATGCTGGATTAGAATTCAAATCATAAATTTAAAATAAAAATTCCACAATACATTTGCATGTATGCTTAATATTAAAACAAAGTTATTATATAAATTTAAAAATCAGAAGCCTCTGGTTTAAAAATACTATTAAAAAAGTAGTTGGGGAAATCTTCTCTCAACCTTCCAAATAAGACAAAAAATCCAAAAACTCATAAAAGCCCATCAATAACCACTGTTAAGATAGTGACACGTTATTCAAGCATTGCTCATTCACAACAAGCATTGAACAGTTGGAAAATGCAATCAATGTTCCAATTATATCATCTGATCCTAAAAAGAATGTGATTTAGCTCTTCCCAGCTATCTCTATTCTAAAAGTAAGATCTGTTTCAACTTGAAAACAGGGCAGACATCATTTTCCTAAGTGGGTTCCACTTTTGAAAGAGAAAAATAGAACCCAGAGAGCTCTTCCTAACTTTCCATATTAGCATTCTTTTTTTTTTTTTAATAACCACTGTAAACTGGAATTGCCAGAATTTAAAAGGCAAACAAACAAACAAACAAAAAGAAATCAGGATGATCATGTTCATGGGAGTGCAGTGAATCTGAGGAGGCGTGACTTCCACAAGTAAAGCTATGAATTGCTAAAGAAGATAGCAGAGGACACAAGGAATCCTGTAGCAGTGAATCCTGAACACAGTTGTCATGTATACTTTGATCAGAGCATCAGGGATCTTTGAGAGGTGGGCAAAGAGGAAAGAACCTGTTTCAGTTCAGCATGAAACAAATGTGTGGTAGACACGAGAATTGTAAGAACTCTAAGAATCAAGGCGCCATCTGCCATAGATCTGTTAAAGAAATCTGACCAGCATGTCAGTGGACAGAAATTGGGGTCAAGGGCTATCCACACACTGCATTTATTGGCAAACAGTAGGTCTGAATAGATCTCTTCTATTAAAGGGTGATTAGATGGCAAACAACAAAATCACCATGGGGACTGTACAAAAAATGCTATAGAATAAGGAAAAGGGAATTGTGTATTCATAAGACTTCTGAAAATTATCTACTGCAGGAACTTCAGAAGAAATAATTTCAGAAATCTATTTGGCATCACTCAATGCTTGCAAGTTGGTGTGATCTCCAGGAAACCAGAACCAAACGCCACAAGAAAGAAGGATGGGAGTAGACTAAAAATGTTAACAAAATTAAAGCTTTTGCAGAAGTAGTGAAGAATAGAAAGATATTGAGAGAAAATGGGATTTATGATGAAGAAGACAGATTTGGAAAACTCTCAGAGGAGAAAAGGGACAAAACCAGATCAAAATAATTAAAAGAGAGTAGAGATGGAAGACAGTAAAGAAAATTCCAATCTTATAGGATGGTCTGAGGAGCAAAGTAGAACAATTGAAACAGAAGTAATAATCAAAGATATAACTGAGGAAAACTTTCCTGAGAGTAAAACAAAAAGCAAAAGGACATCCGATTTAAGCCCATAAATTAGAAAAGCTTGCTGTATTTTAGGCAAAATCAGTTAACCACAGAATCACACCTATGTAGAACCTGGAAAAAATGGTGGTTTGCACTGTTTCACTAATAAATTGTGGTAAATATTTTGGTGTTTGTGTGTGTATGTGTGTGCATTCTTCTTCCAGGGAGGTATTTCATAGATAAGTCTATTTACATACATTTATATGTAGCACATATGTATTCAGACTATACATATTTGTGTAGCTTGCTTTTTAAATTAACAATGTATCACAAATATTTCCTAATGCCCCTAAGTGTTATAAAATATTTTTAGAGTAGTCCATCATATCCTGAGTTATTTAACTAATGCTTTCTTGTTGGTCACTTAAATCAGTTTAAATCTTCATGATTATAGACATAATTATTAGAATTATGTATTAGAAACATTAAAAAAAGGTTCTGTATTAGAAACTTTACTATAAACAACCACATTTCTGTTTACTCCTATGAGACCAATTGACGAACTTAAATTGCTAGATCAAATGATACAAAGTATAATTTTAAATTGGAAATTTAAAACTCATAAGCATTCCTTGACCAAGCAGAAAACTCCAATTTCCTTCAAGATGACCACCTGCAGATTAGCCTCAGCCTTCTCTTTAATACTTCAAGTCAGAGGACAATGAAAGAAAACCCACAGAGTTCTCAGAATAAAAAGTTGCAACCCAAGATTTTTATGCTGTGCTATCTTCACATGCATAGGCAAAAGGAAGATGTATAAGAGCTCAAATAATATGCCACTATGTACCTCGATTAAAAAAAAAAAAATCCTTGGGTGCATGGGTGTCTCAGTTGGTTAAGCAATTGCTTTCGGCTCAGGTCATGATCCTGGAGTCCTAGAATCAAGTCCCACATTGGGCTCCCTGCTCGGCAGGGTGTCTGCTTCTCCTGATGACCTCTGTCTCTCACTCTCTCTCTCTCTCAAATAAAAAACAAAACCTTTAAAAAAAATCCTTGAAGATGAATTACCAATCCTTACTGACTTCAAAATACATTGAATATGAGGTCTGGGAATGAGAAGTTTTGGTTTAAAAGAATTCCGGGGCACCTGGGTGGCTCAGTGGGTTAAAGCCTCTGCCTTCAGTTCAGGTCATGATCCCAGGGTCCTGGGATCGGACCCCGCATTGGGCTCTCTGCTCCGTGGGGACCCTGATTCCTCCTCTCTCTCTGCCTACCTCTCTGCCTACTTGTGATCTCTGTCAAATGAATAAATAAAATCTTTTAAAAAAATAAAAGAATAAAAGAAGAGTTTCTTATTTTCCCATTCTGAGATTCTATCATAAGCAAATAATCTAAAATTTGGACAGTGATTTATAAACTATAAAGACCATTTCAGGATTATTAAGCAAAATAATAATCCAATAATAATTGGAAATAATCTAAATATGTAACAAGAGTTAGAAATAACTGGGGGACTAAATGATGTATTATGTGTTTATAAACCTTTTTAGCAACATGGGAAAATACAAAATAAAGTTAAGTAATATTAAAAGCAAAACATGATTCAGATTTATAGAGATAGAATGATCTACCTGTGCAAAGGAAAATCAAAACCAATGTTTAAAAAAACTAAAAAAAGACCAAACTCATAATAAGTTGCCTGTGGGATGTCTGGGTGGCTAGTTGGTGAAGTGTCTAACTTGGTTTTGGGTCAGGACATGAACTCTGGGTTGTGAGATCGAGACCCACATCGGGCTCCACACTCAGCGGGGCATCTCCTTGGGATTCCCTTCCTCTCCTCTGCTCCTCCCCAGCTTGTGTTCTCTCTAAGATGCATAAAGAAATCTTAAAAAAAAAAAAATTAGGTTTCCTCTCATGAGTGCAGTTTGAATGTTTTTCCATTTCTTTTTACTCTTTTGAATTTCCAAATTTTATGTAATGAGTATCAATTTTGAAATCCCAAGAGAAATACAGAAGTCAAAAAGTTTTGATGAAGTACCTTTAACTGCCCAAAGTAATAGTGAGACTTAAATATTATAAAATTAATTTTTGTAAAGTACTATAAACCCATTACCAAAATAAATGATTTTATATTATATTCTCTTTCAATCAATCTGTAAACATTTTTCTGTCTGTAATATAGTCTATGCACAATTTTAAATTCTTTACTTTTTTGCTTGGCATTATTTCCTAAAGACATATGCATGTTTCTACTTGGAGAGGTATCACAGTTGGTATGTTATTATAGTCAATCACCCCATCACATGTACACCCTAAAATTTATAAAACCATGCTCCTATTGTGGGTCATTTAGGTCTTGGCTGTTTGACACAATGAGCAAATGCCAAGGCTTTGTACTCAGAGCTCTTCTTTTTTATAATTTCCTTGGGATGTTCTCCAGAATTGTAATCATTGTACGAAATTACGCACATGATTCTTTTTATGGCTTTGGTGTGTATTCTCAGATCATCCTCCAGGATGCATGGAGTTTATGTAGTCTTAATACTCTCCTACAGGGAAAAAAAATGAATGGAAGAAAAGGCCATTGGATTTCTTGGACATTAAACTAGAGGAAACCTTGGAGATCAGCCATCTAGGGCAATTCTCATTTTACAGGAAGAAATAGAAATTCAGAGGACTCAAAGCGAGCTTCATATTGAACATCAAACTTAGCTCTCTTGACTATAGAGCCCCTCTCATGCCTCTGTTTTGAAGTATTCTTTCTCCTTTCTCATCCCTCTCTCTGGAGTGAGAGATAAAGAAAAAAAAATGTGTTTATTTTGGTTTAAGGCAGCAGAGGAATAGGAAATTGCTTTGGATCAAATCCTTGCTCTGCCACGTAAAGCTCTCACCATGTTGCTTCATCTTTCTGGCACTCAGTTTTCTAATCTGTAAAATGGGGATCCTAAGACTATGTGCACCATACAGGGTGGTTGTTGGGGTTATAGATAATATGTGGGGGGCTACCACTAGCTCATGTGCCACGCTGAGGGTTAGGAGGGAAAAATCACTCTCTCTGAAAAGCTGTACCAAGGCTCGAGTACACAAGTCCTTGAGTGTACTGTATATTTGGGGCAGTTAGAAAAAGGTGCTCCTTCCTCCAGGGTGTGCAGCCCACACAGGGCACACGATGTGGGGAGCACTACATAACATGATGCCAGCACACGTTCACTCCTTTGTTCCAGAACCTTTGTGTTGAGCGACAAAACCTGCACACCCTTACAGTAAGGCCCGGTACATGTGGCCATCAGTTTTTCTTATTCTCATTATTATTTGGAAGGAGAAGACAATTTCCTTGGGACACTCATCCATCTATCCTATCCCCACAGAAGTGAAGATAGAGAGAACTTCTTGGCAAGCAAGAGCTGAACATGGGGCTGAATCTCACTGCCGTGAAAGCCATGAAGGCCAAATGTGAACACCGACCTTCATTAATTCAAGCTTTGTACTTCTGCTAAGGAGCTAGTTTGCCTGACGCATCTTCTCTCCCTAATTTGGCCTGTTTGGGTAACAAAGCTCCCAGCAATCATCTAAACCTCATTTGACGCACCTGTGAGCAATTCGTTATATTAATATAACAGCAAGGGAGGAGCAGAGACACTAATAAATAGACTTTAGCTGCCAGGACTCCTTGTCTCAGCTGAGCTGGTCCTTTCCGTCTCTCCCCCTTCCATGCCCAGCCAGCTCCCTGCCTCACTGGGAAGGTCCTGCAGGCCACGGGGAGGGTGTATCTCCAGCTGTCAGTGCCCATCTCTGGTCAGAGTCTGGTGCATCCACTAATTGTCTTTTTTCAAGCTCTACAGGATTTTCATCTTACCTGATTTGAAAAACTTGCTCTTAGTTAGAAGTGGAACACAAGCGTTGCTAACTAAGGTCGCTTGGAACAGTATTTGGTAACTCTCCTCATGGCTGAAACTCCATTTATCAAAGAGAATCTGTACTGCAGCAACACAGAGAGTGATTGGTCAAAGTCTTTATTTTGTTGACTCTCAGCACTTCTCAGCTATCCTAATGTTGGAGTGAATTTTCCCTTTTCCATCACCTCAGAGGATACCAACATATGTTTCATATTGCTTGATTTTAACACTTTTTCAAAACCACGGGTCTTTTTTCTTTTTTTCTGCCAACACAACCCTCTCAGCTTTAAAGTACGTAGTTCTGGAAACGGACATCAATCCCCAGGTGTTCCAACATGACGCCTGGGACTCCTTCCACCAATGCTCCCCCAGTATGCCACCCCTGGCTTTCTCTCCTGGGCTTCTCCCCCTCTTCACATCTTAGGCTCCACGCTCTAGCAGGGAAAGGAAATTGCAGCTCTTCACAGATGTCATGCTCTTCCCTGCCCTTGTGGGTTTGTCCCAGCAGTACCCTCTGCCAGGAATGCCCCCAATCCCACAACAGCTCAATTTGCCTCTTACTCATCCCTCACATTCTGCTCAACATTGGATTAATTATTCCTCATCTGTGTTCCCTCTGCATACCTTTATCATTAAATTAATTCTCTTCTATAGTTATGTTTCTCTACCCTTCCCCTCCCACCAAAGTATGAGTTCCATAAATGCTGGGACTGGTCTAAACTTATTTATATCCTCAGTGGATGAATAAAGCCATGTAAAGCTTTGGGCTGGGGGGCGGAGGAAGGAATACATAAAGATAACAGACAGTCAGACTTGGTCATGTCTAGTGCAAGTGAGAAGAACACGGACCCAAGGCCAGACCTCCTTGTCAACTACTGGCCATGTGTGATTAGACAAGTTACTTCATCTCTCTAGGCCTTTTGTTTTTTAGCCCACAAAAAATGCTGGGTGATCTGTGGAGCTCCAGGGATTCTGGTGGAGTGAGGGGTGCCCACAAATGAGATGGACATAACAAAATGTCAGTACCTTCCTTCCTCAATTCAGCTTTATATGAAGAATGGATTCTAGGTCTTTAAAGGTTGGCCTACGAAAATAGTTAGCAGTGACTCAAAACTCCCAGATGCTTTACGTGTATTAACTTATTGCCCTCCTATGAGAGGGTAGTATTCGTTCCCATTTTTAAATGAGGAGCTAAAGCACAGAGAAGTCAGAGAACATGCAGATAGACACAAAGCCCAGGAGTGATGGAGATAAGATCTGAATTCAGAAGAAGGGGACTCCCGGGTCTAATATTTGGTGGTTTTATTATTAAACTAATGGCCTAGCATGTACCTAAAAAAAATAGCTATGTATGTAATGTAGTATTTGAAAGTCCTAAGCCAGAGATGCAAAGCTGGAGGGCCTAACAACAGAGACCAGGGGGAGCTATAATCAATTGGCTTGACAGATTCAAGAAGGCTGCTGGAGGATGAAAAACTTTAACAGAACCTCCAAATGAGAGTGGGGTCCAGATGAATGGAAAAGTGAGGGAGTATCATTAAAGCTAGGTTAGAGGGAATATAAAATTAAAATGGATATCACTCCCAAGTCCAAAGGTAGTGTGGGCTTCGTAATCTATCATGAAGAGGTACCATCCCCTCTTGGCCTTGCATACCCAGGACATAGTCGGGCCTGAGTACCAGTTGCACCATTTACTGATTGTGCTACACTGGATAGCTCCCCTGGCTGCGATGAGCCTCAGTCTTCCCATCTTTAGCACAGAGTTAATGACAGTGGATTGTGAGACAATATATAGTTTATAATAATGTGCAAAGGTGCCAAGGTTGTAGCTATCTTTGGACATATTTTAAATATCTTCAAAAATATCCATATTGTAAAAAATGAGTACATATAATTCTTGAAATAATAATAAGGATTTTTATTTGGGAGGGGTCTTGGATATTTACTGTCATGCAATAGAGTTTAGCTGCACAGTTTTCTCTCAAGGGAGGCATGGGGAAGAAATGCAATGCCCAAAATTTGTGCTCTGAGGCGAGAGGGAAGGTTGCTAGGGTGAGTGAGCTTTTTATTCCTCTGCTGTTCCAAACATCTGGCAGCCTGGGGAAGCAGGTTTTTTTTTAATTTTTATTTAAATTGCAGTGTAGTTTACATACAATCTAATATTAGTTTTAGGTGTACCGTATAGTGATTCAACACTTCCAATATCACCCCGAGCTCATCACAAGTGCCCTCCTTAATCCCCATCACCTGTTTCACCTATCCCCTACCCACCTCCCTTTTGGTCACCATCAGCTTGTTCTCTATGGTTAAAAGTGTGTTTCTTGGTTTGCCTTTTTCTCCCTATGCTCATTTGTTTAGTTTCTTAAATTCCACATGTGAGTGAGACCGACATATTTCACTTAGCATAATACTCTCTAGCTCTACCCATGTTGTTGCAAAGAGATTTCATTCTTTTTTAGGGCTGGATAATATTATATATATATTATATATATATAATGTATCATATATATTTTATATAATATATTATATATAATATATTCACAATATATTCATAAGTAATATATGCAGTATATACATGTGTGTGTGTGTGTGTGTGTATGGCTATTTCCATAATTTGGTTATTGTAAATAATGCTGCTATAAACATCAGGGTGCACATAACCCTTTGTATTAGTATTTTTGGTCTATGGCAATACCATCCTAAACATACCCGATCTTGTCTGAATTAGTATTTTTTATATTCTTTGGGTAAATAACCATTCATGCAATTGCTAGATTATAGGGTAGTTTTATTTTTTACTTTTTCAGGAACTCCCATACTGTTTTCCCAGTGGCTACCACCCGTTTGCTTTCCCACCAGCAGTGCAAGATCTCCACATCTTCACTAATACGTGTTGTTTCTTGTGTTGTTGATTTTAACCATTCTGACTGGTAGGAAATGATATCTCATTGTGGTTTTGATTTTCATTTCCCTGATGATGTGATGCTGAATATCTTTTCAAGTGTCCGTTGGCTATCTGGATATCTCCTTTGGAAAAATGTCTATTCATGTCTTCCTGGGGCAGCAGTGTTCTAATAGCCCTTAAAAAGTATCTTAGGGGGGCACCTGGGTGGCTCAGTGGGTTAAAGTCTATGCCTTTGGCTCAGGTCATGATCCAAGTACCCTGGGATCAAGCCCCACATCAGGCTCTCTGCTCAGCAGTGAGCCTGCTTCCTCCTCTCTCTCTCTCTGCCTGCCTCTCTGTCAAATAAATAAATAAAATCTCTTTTAAAAAAGTATCTTAGAGACTAAATTCAACAGCTACTCTTTGAATTTCCTGTAGCATTTAGCTTAGCACCAAGATCTTAAAGGATTCTATTCTACTCTACTCTATTACTTCTATCTTCTTCTATTTATTCATTCATCCATGAAACATTTATTGAGAAACTACTTTGTGCCAGGCACTACATTATGTGTGTGGATACAGAAATAAATAAGACATAGCACTTGTCTGCAAAGAATGATAGTTTTGAGTCAGATACAGACATATAAACAACAAATGTTTGCTACACATTGGAGAGCTTCAGATGTACAACACAGGCTATACTCTAACTGTAAAGAAAGTCTGGCATACAAGATTGGGTGAAAACCACAGGCAGCCCAGCCACCCTGATCTCAAATTTTTCTCAGTTCCTCAATCAATGAATAAATACTAGCTTATTGTCCATGTGGACTTATCAAGAAATACGTGTCAATGATTTCCATGAACCGTCCAGTTAATCCTTACAACACTATTACATGGGTTTTACCATTTTGCCCATTTTATTTATTTTTCATTCCTTCATTTCAGAGATGAGGAAACTGAGCCCTCGAAAAGTTTAGCAGCTTGCCCAGGGTCATTTGCCATGCCCTCATTCACCTTTGAACCCCCTTTTTACTATTGTCCTCTCCGTCTAGAAAATGCCACCTCCCTGTTCTTTACTGCTTCTCTCTCACTCACTCTCCCCCATCCCAATTCCTGGATTCCTTCTAACTCAGTTAAAAAAAATCACTTTCTCAAAATAGCTGTCTTTGATCTTTGACTATATTAACTTCTTGTAGCACAGGTACTGGGCAATCCTGTGTTATCACCATGTACTGGGATTGCCTGAGGAATGCTCCTCTCCTCCGCCCAATGTAATCTCCAGGAAGGCCATTTGCCTCAGGTTTGTTTTCATTCATTAGTATTTTCCAAGAGGCCAGAAAAGGGCTTAACAAGTAGAAGGTTTCAATAAATATTTTTCAAATGAAAGCAAGGGGAGAAAAGAGATATATGAGACACTTCACGCAGCCATCACAACCAAAAGATCACCCAAGATCTCCAGTGAGAAGTTCTTCCTGGGGTCTTATCATACTGGTTCCCCAAATGGGGAGAAAGACAGTCGATTGGTGAGCTGCACACCAGCTATCTTAGGCAAGTTGACATTTGTTGTGAGGCAGGGAATTGCTCTTAGCACAATATTTCCTGAGAGGAGCAGGTAAATATTGAGACAAGATGCACATCAAGTTTTTTCTGTGAACCACTTTACAATAATCAATTCTGGAGATAACAAAGGCATTTGTTAACAGTCCCATCTCCTTTTTCAAAGCTCAGCTCTAAGGCTGGCAATGTTACAAAGCTCAAGAAAAGAAGTGTTGTTAGCAGATGCCAACCACTTGTCAGAGGAAAAATCCAAAAGACAATATGCAATACCTCAGCTTTTTTACACACAGATAGGATTTCTGTCCTCCAGTTCATCAAAATTCCTAATGGAGTGGCTGCAGAAATGGAAAGTGAGAGTTTTACAAGCAGATTAAATAAGGAAAACAAAAACAAACAAACAAACAAACAAACAAAAAAACCCTCAGCCCGGCAGAAAAACCTACTTGTACAGTCCTCTGGTTTTCAGGTTATTCTTGCACGAACAAGAGTTTATGGCTGGGCACGTAGATTCCCCTGCATCAGAGTATTTGGATGCAAAATGTGTTGTTATTATTAATCTTTTGGGGGGGGATTGTCTGGGCTAGATTTTGAGAGCAAAACTTTGTTTTATTCACTTTTGTACCTATGCCTCTCTGGGGAGCACATAGAAGACACCCAGTGTATATTCCTTGAGCCAATGAATGGCTGACATGAATAAACATTTGGGGAGTGAAGCCAGGACAGCCCTCTTTGGAAGAGCAACATAAATTATTCTTGGATGGATTTCTGTAGAATTTCTATTACACACTTTTGGAACTTGTCTATGCAAGCAGATTAATATAGTTTGTAAAGACTCTTTTCAAAAGATAGGATCAGAATTAGGGATAGATTTTTATTTTTACTCTCTCCACAGCGAAGATGCTTTTTGTTTTGTACTAAAATTGGTCTGATGAAGCCCAGTTGCTTCGGAATCGCACTGAGCACCCCAGCAGGAGCTTAATATATGTGTGTGGGCAGAAGGGATGAATGAATGGATGGATGGGTGGCTCTTCCCCTTGTCTTGGCTTCCCTAAGTCAGTGTCTGAGACAGCAGAGAAGGAACCTCAGTGGAAAGACTGGGTTGAAGTAGGCACACACATCACCCTTCATACCTTTGGCAGGAGTGACTACTCCTGATTTAAAGAGCCAGAGGACAGAACTTCATTAAGTCTCCGTGTTTTATATTCCAGCTGACATCACTATGCACAAAGGTATGTTCTGGGAAGTTGATGAAACACTGTGGGGGACTTACCTAAATGTTCTCTGTATCTCCAGTGAGCCAGGGGGCTGTAAGACCCTTGCCAAAGGACAAAGCCTGGACAATTGTTCTGGGCCTCCTGACATATTGATTACATTGCCAACCTTTGGAGCCACTGTCAGGAGGATCTGACTCTACAGTTATCTCCTATCCTTGAGTTGCAACTACATTAAGCCTGAAAGAATATCCCAAGCCTCCCTTATGTGTTTGAACCATTCAACTATCTTATAAAGCAAACAGATTGGAGTTTGCAATTTTCGCGGACACATTAAAGAAATAGGACTCATTTTTTTTCAATGTCTACTGAACTGAAGTCTTTCTTCTTTGGCTTCATCCAGTCTCCCTATTTCCTCTATGTTTGATCTTTTTCCTTTCTGTTTTTGAGCATTAGGGAACTTCAAACTATAGTTTGGAAAAAAAAATATGTACATACATATATATAGAGAGAGATAGATTCATATTTCATGTACATATATTTATATATGTGAATATATATATTTAATGTACATATATTTTTTCATATATATATGAATATATATATTTAATGTACATATATTTTTTTCCCAAACTATAGTTCTGACATTAGGTATGAGACTGTGGGAAAAGAACCTCAGTCCTCTGACCCCACCTGGTCATCCAAAAAGTGGAAATAATGAACCTGTGCTTCAGAGCCTATGGGAGGATCCCATTCCTTAATGGTCTACTGCCAAACCTAAATGTTTATGCATTGGTTTTCCACTGCTGCATAACAAATTGCCATCTATTTACCACCTTAAAACAACACCCATTTATCCTCTCATATTTTTGCAGGTAAGAAGTCAGCAGGCTTGGCTGGGTCCTCTACTTAGGGTGTCAAAGACCAGATGGGTTCTTATCTGGAGGTTCTGGAAGAATAAGCCTCCAGGCTCATTCAGGGTGTTGGCAGACTTTAGTTCCATGTGGTTGTAGGATCAAGGTCCCTGTTTCCTTGCTGGCTGTCAGCAGGGCACTGCTCTCAGTCCCTAAGGCTCTCTGCTTTCATTCTCCTATGACCCTCTCCACCCGCTGCTTAGCAAAATGGTGCCTTGACTTCTCACATTTGAAATCTCTTCAGTTTCTTTTGCCACAAGCCACAGAAAACCCTGCTTTTAAAGAGCTTTGTAGTTAGATTAGACTCGCCAGATAATCTAACTTTTGTCATATAACGTGATATAACCATGAGAGTCCAAGCTCACCATATTCATGGATTCCATCTTCACTCAGGAGGAAATTGCATCAGGACAAGGGCCACTGGAAGTCATTCTTAGAATTCTGAACATGACTGCATCAGAATCACCTTGGAGCTTTTTAAAGGAACAGAATTCTTAAACAATAGAACACCTATCTCTAAATACTTATAAATCTAGAACAAATTTTAATAATTATTTCCTCATCATTAAAAGAAAAAAAAAAAACAATATTTTGACATCTGCTTACAAACTTAAGCCAAGGATAATTTTGAACAGTTCAAGTTCTCAAATAAACAATTCATAATCTTCAAAACTTATTTTTTAAAATAAAGAGTGCAATTTTTTCCATAACCTTATGTTTTCGAAGAGAAATGTCTTCATCTGAAGTTTCTCCTTAAGAATAACTAATTACAGAGAAGGAGGAGTCAAGATGGCGGAGAAGTAGCAGGCTGAGACTACTTTAGCTAGCCGGAGATCAGCGAGATAGCTTATCTAAAGATTGCAAACACCTGAAAATCCATCGGCAGATCGAAGAGAAGAAGAACAGCAATTCTGGAAACAGAAAAACAACCACTTTCTGAAAGGTAGGACCGGCGGAGAAGTAAATCCAAAGCGACGGGAAGATAGACCCCGGGGGAAGTGGCCGGCTCCCGTCAAGCAGCGCAGCAGCGGCGCACAAAATCACGACTTTTAAAAGTCTGTTCCGCTGAGGGACATCGCTCCAGAGGCTACCCGGGGCAAAGCCAACCCAGGGTCAGCGTGGCCTCAGGTCCCGCAGGGTCACAGAAGGATCGGGGGTGTCTGAGTGTCGCAGAGCTTGCGGGTATTGGAACGGGAAAGCCGGCTGCAGAGACAGAGCCGACAGTAAGCTCACAGCTCGGTGTTACCTTGAACCGGACGCAAGCTCGGTGAGCTCGGAGCGCGGCCGGAGGTCAGGCAGACGGGAGTAACTGGGCGCTGTTCTCTGAGGGCGCACTGAGGAGTGGGGCCCTGGGCTCTCGGCTCCTCGGGGCCAGAGACTAGGAGGCCGCCATTTGTATTCCCGACCTCCGGAACTCTACGGAAAGCGCTCAGGGAACAAAAGCTCCTGAAAGCAAACCCGAGCGGATTACTCACCCCGGCCCATGGTAAGGGCGGTGTAATTCCGTGTGGGGCAAAGACACTTGAGAATCACTACACCTGGCCTCTCCCCCAGAAGATCAACAAGAAATCCAGCCAAGACCAAGTTCACCTACCAAGGAGTGCGGTTTCAATACCAAGGAGAGCAGCAGAATTCCAGAGGAGGAGAAAGCCAAGCACGGAACTCATGGCTTTTTCCCTGTGATTTTTTTTAGTCTTCCAGGTAATTTAATTTTTTCTTTTTCATTTTTTGTTTTTTTTTTTCTTGCCTTTGGGTAAAATTTTTTTTTTTAACTTTTACCTTTTTCTTTTTTAACGTTTTTAAACTAGTTTATCTAATATATATATTTTTTCTTTTTTATATTTTTCTTATGTGTTTTCTTTTTTTAAAATTCTTTTCTTTTCTTTTCTTTTCTTTTTTCTTTTTTATTTCTGTCTTCCTTTTTGAACTTCTTTTTATCCCCTTTCTCCCCCTTCACAATTTGGGATCTCTTCTAATTTGGTTAAAGCATATTTTCCTGGGGTTGTTGCCACCCTTTTAGTATTTTACTTGCTCCTTCATATACTCTTATCTGGACAAAATGACAAGACGGAAAAATTCAACGCAAAAAAGAGAACAAGAGGCAGTACCGAAAGATAGGGACCTAATCAATACAGACATTGGTAATATGTCAGATCTAGAGTTCAGAATGACAATTCTCAAGGTTCTAGCCAGGCTCAAAAAAGGCATGAAAGATATGAGAGAAACCCTCTCGAGAGATATAAAAGCCCATTCTGGAGAAATAAAAGAACAAAAATCTAACCAAGTTGAAATAAAAAAAGCGATTAATGAGGTGCAATAAAAAATGGAGGCTCTCACTGCTAGGATAAATGAGACAGAAGAAAGAATTAGTGATATAGAAGACCAAATGACAGAGAATAAAGAAGCTGAGCAAAAGAGGGTCAAACAGCTACTGGACAACGAGGGGAGAATTCGAGAGATAAGTGACACCATACAACAAAACAACATTAGAATAATTGGGATTCCAGAAGAAGAAGAAAGAGAGAGGGGAGCAGATGGTATACTGGAGAGAATTATTGGGGAGAATTTCCCCAATATGGCAAAGGGAACGAGCATCAAAATTCAGGAGGTTCAGAAACGCCCCTCAAAATCAATAAGAATAGGCCCACACCCCGTCACCTAATAGTAAAATTTACAAGTCTCAGTGACAAAGAGAAAATCCTGAAAGCAGCCCTGGAAAAGAAGTCTGTAACATACAATGGTAAAAATATTAGATTGGCAGCTGACCTATCCACAGAGACCTGGCAGGCCAGAAAGAGCTGGCATGAAATTTTCAGAGCACTAAACGAGAAAAACATGCAGCCAAGAATACTATATCCAGCTAGGCTATCATTGAAAATAGAAGGAGAGATTAAAAGCTTCCAGGACAAACAAAAACTGAAAGAATTTGCAAACACCAAACCAGCTCTACAGGAAATATTGAAAGGGGTCCTCTAAACAAAGAAAGAGACTACAAGTGGTAGATGAGAAAGGAACAGAGACCATATACAGTAACAGTCACCTGACAGGCAATACAATGGCACTAAATTCATATCTCTCAATAGTTACCCTGAATGTTAATGGGCTAAATGCCCCTGTCAAGAGACACAGGGTATCAGAATGGATAAAAAAAACAAAACCCATCTATATGTTGCCTCCAAGAAACTCATTTTAAGCCCGAAGACACCTCCAGATTTAAAGTGAGGGGGTGGAAAAGAATTTACCATGCTAATGGACATCAGAAGAAAGCAGGAGTGGCAATCCTTATATCAGATCAATTAGATTTTAAGCCAAAGACTATAATAAGAGATCAGGAAGGACACTATATCATACTATATCATACTCAAAGGGTCTGCCCAACAGGAAGATTTAACCATTTTAAATATCTATGCCCCCAACGTGGGAGCAGCCAACTATATAAACCAATTAATAACAAAATCAAAGAAAACACATCAACAATAATACAATAATAGTAGGGGACTTTAACATTCCCCTCACTGAAATGGACATATCATCCAAGCAAAAGATCAGCAAGGAAATAAAGGCCTTAAACAAAACACTGGACCAGATGGACATCACAGATATATTCAGAACATTTCATCCCAAAGCAACAGAATACATATTCTTCTCTAGTGCACATGGAACATTCTCCAGAATAGATCACATCCTCGGTCCTAAATCAGGACTCAACCGGTATCAAAAGATTGGGATCATTCCCTGCATATTTTCAGACCACAATGCTCTAAAGCTAGAACTCAACTACAAAAGGAAGTTTGGAAAGAACCCAAATACATGGAGACTAAACAGCATCCTTCTAAAGAATGAATGGGTCAACCGGGAAATTAAAGAAGAATTGAAAAAAATCATGGAAACAAATGATAATGAAAATACAACAGTTCAAAATCTGTGGGGCACAACAAAGGCAGTCCTGAGAGGAAAATATATAGCGGTACAAGCCTTTCTCAAGAAACAAGAAACGTCTCAGGTACACAACCTAACCCTACACCTAAAGGAGCTGCAGAAAGAACAAGAAAGAAACCCTAAGCCCAGCAGGAGAAGAGAAATCATAAAGATCAGAGCAGAAATCAATGAAATAGAAACCAAAAAGACAATAGAACAAATAAACGAAACTAGGAGCTGGTTCTTTGAAAGAATTAATAAAATTGATAAACCCCTGGCCCGACTTATCAAAAAGAAAAGAGAAAGGACCCAAATAAATAAAATCATGAATGAAAGAGGAGAGATCACAACTAACACCAAAGAAATACAAACTATTATAAGAACATACTATGAGCAACTCTACGCCAATAAATTTGACAATCTGGAAGAAATGGATGCATTCCTAGAAACATTTAAACTACCACAACTAAACCAGGAAGAAGTAGAAAGCCTGAACAGACCCATAACCAGTAAGGAGATTGAAACAGTCATTAAAAATCTCCAAACAAACAAAAGCCCAGGGCCAGACGGCTTCCCGGGGGAATTCTACCAAATATTAAAGAAGAACTAATTCCTATTCTCCTGAAACTGTTTCAAAAAATAGAAATGGAAGGAAAACTTCCAAACTCATTTAATGAGGCCAGCATCACCTTGATCCCAAAACCAGACCAGGATCCCATCAAAAAAGAGAGCTATAGACCAATATCCTTGGTGAACACAGATGCGAAAATACTCAACAAAATACTAGCTAATAGGATTCAACAATACATTAAAAGGATTATTCACCACGACCAAGTGGGATTTATTCCAGGGCTGCAAGGTTGGTTCAACATCCGCAAATCAGTCAATGTGATACAACACATCAATAAAAGAAAGAACAAGAGCCATATGATACTCTCAATAGATGCTGAAAAAGCATTTGACAAAGTACAGCATCCCTTCCTGATCAAAACTCTTCAAAGTGTAGGGATAGAGGGCATATACCTCAATATCATCAAAGCCATCTATGAAAAACCCACCGCAAATATCATTCTCAATGGAGAAAAACTGAAAGCTTTTCCGCTAAGGTCAGGAACACGGCAGGGATGTCCCTTATCACCACTGCTATTCAACATAGTACTAGAGGTCCTAGCCTCAGCAATCAGACAACAAAAGGAAATTAAAGGCATCCAAATCGGCAAAGAAGAAGTCAAATTATCACTCTTCGCAGATGATATGATACTATATGTGGAAACCCAAAAGACTCCACTCCAAAACTGCTAGGACTTATACAGGAATTCAGTAAATTGTCAGGATAAAAAATCAATGCGCAGAAATCAGTTGCATTTCTCTACACCAACAGCAAGACAGAAGAAAGAGAAATTAAGGAGTCCATCCCATTTACAATTGCATCCAAAACCATAAGATACCTAGGAATATACCTAACCAAAGAGGCACAGAATCTATACTCAGAAAACTATAAAGTACTCATGAAAGAAATTGAGGAAGATACAAAGAAATGGAAAAATGTTTCATGCTCCTGGATTGGAAGAATAAATATTGTGAAAATGTCTATGCTACCTAAAGCAATCTACACATTTAATGCAATTCCTATCAAAGTACCATCCATCTTTTTCAAAGAAATGGAACAAATAATTCTAAAATTTATATGGAACCAGAAAAGACCTCGAATAGCCAAAGGGATATTGAAAAAGAAAGCCAACATTGGTGGCATCACAATTCCGGACTTCAAGCTCTATTACAAAGCGGTCATCATCAAGACAGCATGATACTGGCAGAAAAACAGACCCATAGATCAATGGAACAGAATAGAGAGCCCAGAAATAGACCCTCAACTCTATGGTCAACTAATCTTCGACAAAGCAGGAAAGAATGTCCAATGGAAAAAAGACAGCCTCTTCAATAAATGGTGCTGGGAAAATTGGACAGCCACATGCAGAAAAATGAAATTGGACCATTTCCTTACACCACACACAAAAATAGACTCAAAGTGGATGACGGACCTCAACGTGCGAAAGGAATCCATCAAAATCCTTGAGGAGAACACGGGCAGCAACCTCTTCGACCTCAGCCGCAGCAACATCTTCCTAGGAACAACGCAAAAGGCAAGGGAAGCAAGGGCAAAAATGAACTATTGGGATTTCATCAAGATCAAAAGCTTTTGCACAGCAAAGGAAACAGTTAACAAAATCAAAAGACAACTGACAGAATGGGAGAAGATATTTGCAAATGACATATCAGATAAAGAACTAGTGTCCAGAATCTATAAAGAACTTAGCAAACTCAACACCCAAAGAACAAATAATCCAATCAAGAAATGGGCAGAGGACATGAACAGACATTTCTGCAAAGAAGACATCCAGATGGCCAACAGACACATGAAAAAGTGCTCCATATCACTCGGCATCAGGGAAATACAAATCAAAACCACAATGCGATATCACCTCACACCAGTCAGAATGGCTAAAATCAACAAGTCAGGAAATGACAGATGCTGGCGAGGATGTGGAGAAAGGGGAACCCTCCTCCACTGTTGGTGGGAATGCAAGCTGGTGCAACCTCTCTGGAAAACAGCATGGAGGTTCCTCAAAATTTTGAAAATAGAACTGCCCTATGACCCAGCAATTGCACTATTGGGTATTTACCCTAAAGATACAAACGTAGTGATCCAAAGGGGCACGTGTACTCGAATGTTTATAGCAGCAATGTCCACAATAGCCAAACTATGGAAAGAACCTAGATGTCCATCAACAGATGAATGGATCAAGAAGATGTGGTATATATACACAATGGAATACTATGCAGCCATCAAAAGAAATGAAATCTTGCCATTTGCGACAACATGGATGGAACTAGAGCATATCATGCTTAGCGAAATAAGTCAATCAGAGAAAGACAACTATCATATCATCTCTTTGATATGAGGAAGTGGTGATGCAACATGGGGGCTTAAGTGGGTACGAGAAGAATAAATGAAAGAAGATGGGATTGGGAGGGAGACAAACCATAAGTGACTCTTAATCTCAGAAAACAAACTGAGGGTTGCTGGGGGGAGGGGGTTTGGGAGAAGGGGGTGGTATTATGGACATTGGGGAGGGTATGTGTTTTGGTGAGTGCTTTGAAGTTTGTAAACCTGGTGATTCACAGACCTGTACCCCTGGGGATAAAAATATATGTTTATAAAAAATAAAAAATTATATTAAAAAAAAAAAGCTGTTTATAGGGCACCTGGGTGGCTCAGTGGATTAAGCCGCTGCCTTCGGCTCAAGTCATGATCTCAGGGTCCTGGGATGGAGTCCCACATCGGGCTCTCTGCTCAGCAGGGAGTCTGCTTCCTCCTCCTGTCTCTCTGCCTGTCTTCTGTCTACTTGTGATTTCTCTCTGTCAAATAAATAAATAAAATCTTTAAAAAAAAAACTGTTTATAATTAATGTTCCTTAATCTTAGGTATTATTTAGAAAGGGTCAATATCTGACCAAATCAGATTTGAAGCAATGTTCCTTAAATTATAAAACTCTTTATTTTTTTAAACACTTTATTTTTCCAAGTTCTTAAACACTTCTCAGCCTGTAGGTTTGTTGAATAAATAAATACTAAGAAAATGTTCATCATACTTCTCAGCTGAGACTAATTAATGCACATGTACAAAAATGAGAAATTTATACATGAAAATTAAGCAAAACCAGGATATTAAGTTGATGGGTGCAGGTTGTATCTTAAGACCTGTGTTTATGATATCATGATACCCTCATCTCTGCTGAACCACAGACCACAGAGATGACAAACAAACTGGAGAGATGTCCTTGATATGACCTTTAGATCAATAAGACATTCCTGCACCTACAGCTTAGTTTAGTGTCACAAAGAAGAGTATATACCAGTTACAGAAGAGTACCACAAAGAGCTTGTATAGATCAATGCAGGTCCTGTCTGTGGAAAGACCAGTCCCTCCCCAAAAGAATCTACATGCCTTCTTTTCACAGAGCTTAATGCGTTGCTCATATTGTCTTTTCAGTATCTCTGTCCTTGACTAGAGCTTCCCTTAACGAGAATAAAGAACAGTGAAGACAGCATAATTTGTAACAGAAGTTTGCTAGTTTAAAAAGTTGAGGAAGGGCGCCTGGGTGGCTCAGTGGGTTAAGCCGCTGCCTTCAGCTCAGGTCATGATCTCAGGGTCCTGGGATCGAGTCCCGCATCGGGCTCTCTGCTCAGCAGGGAGCCTGCTTCCTCCTCTCTCTCTCTGCTTGCCTCTCTGCCTACTTGTGATCTCTCTCTGTCAAATAAATAAATAAAAAATCTTTAAAAAAAATTTTGAGGAAGATTCATATTAAAAATTCCAGATTTGGGGGGTGCCTGGGTGGCTCAGTGGGTTAAAGCCTCTGCCTTCGGCTCAGGTCATGATCTCAGGGTCCTGGGATTGAGCCCTGCATCGGGCTCTCTACTCAGCCCGGAGCCTGCTTCCTTCTCTCTCTCTGCCTGCTTCTCTGCATACTTGTGATCTCTATCTGATAAATACATACAATCTTTAAATAAATCAATAAATTTTAAAAATTAAAATTCCAGATTTTTTAGAGTACCTCTTAAAACATCAGATGTGCTAACTATACTTGGGGCCACACACCTGCCTGGCAGCAATTGGCTGAAGCAGAGGGGTGCTGCCCTCCTTGCGCTCCCCAGTCCTTACCATTCCCTAGTGTTTGCCCCTGATCAGCTTTGGCCATTTTTGTTCCCTGCCTTACCTCATGAGCATTTTATTCGAACCCTTTGGTTTAAGTGTGAGAACTCTGCTATTAGACTACCCAGATTTAAATCCCAACACTTCCTAGTTGTATGACCCTGGGCATATTACTTTCTTCCCTCTCCTTGCTCTTTTGTTTTCTCCTTGAAAAGTTATAATAATTTTCACTACTTTATAGAGTTGTTGGGGAAATTAAAAATAACATGGACATCAAGTACAGAGGCCAGTGAATCCATAAATGTACTTATTATTAAGGAAAACACAGAGACACACACGAGTGGGGCTAGATTAAACCCCCTCTGCCCCACTGCATTAGATGTGTAGAGCTACCTCGGAGGCTTTCAGCCTTAGGCCAAGGGAACATGGGCCACAGCTCCAGTAGCACAATCTGGATAGGCTGCTGGGGATCTTGAGTGAGGTGGACCCAGGTTGAAACTCAGTGCATTGTATCAGTTATGGCTGGCATTCTCCTCGAAGTCCCGGGACCGTTCTTATACCTAGCTATACTTTACAGTCACCTGCGGAGAGTCTCAAAACTAAAGAAAACAATGCCCAAGCCCTACACCAAACCAAGCAAGTCAGATCTATTGAAGTGGATCTAGATATATCTTTAAAGCTCCCTAGGTGATTCTAATGTACAGACAGGCTTGAGAACCACTGTTCCATGGCACAGAGAGCACCAGCCCTCCCCAGCCACGTCTAGGACTCTCAAAAGATCCAAGACAGGGGTTCACATTTTTAAAAATGAGCAGCTTAGGAAGCATTAAAATCCAGAAATTACTGATTCATATGGCAGAAAATATTCATTTTGTAAACATGTCTGCATTTTGGATTAAGTGAGTTACATTTTTTAAAAATAGGAAGATCATTGTTTGCGACTGTGGTATTTCATCAAGTGTATCCCCACACAAATGTGTGGATACACTTAAATGCCTCTTTTAAGTGCATTCCACAGACTGAGGGAAAAAAATTTTGAGTTTTCGGAAGGTGACTGAATTTAGCAATACCACATTAAGTAATTAAAGGTTGGCATATAAAGCTAGTTTTACTTAATAGTGAGACAACTTTAAATTTTTATAAAGAAGTCATAGCTTTCTACTTAAAAATAACAAAATCATCAATAGTTTTGCAGGAAATATAAAGCAACATCATTAAAATGTTGCTAATATATGTGTAAGTTCTATGCTAATTTGGCTAAACAGTTTAAATGCTTATCAAACTACATGTATAGAAAATAAAATATTAGTATTATTCTTTAGCAGTCTTTAATTAGATCTGAAAATTTTTAATTATTAAAATATCTAAGATTTAGATGTTTTAAAGATAGATTTAAAGATCATTCTTAGGCAAAATTTAGGTTGAGAGATAACTAATTTGGAGAAAACTCTATTTTGAGGAAATCTAATATTCTTTGTAGTCACTAAATTAGGATGCCACGTATATTTAAATGTAAATTTAGATGTGCCCCACTTATTTTAGCATAAATCTTTTAAATCAAATATTAACACTTTTTGAATTTCTTTTTCCATATCTGTATCTCATGTACTAATTTCCTTCTCCTTTCCCCCAAACAAGGTTACAAACCCAGATCTCTATAGGATAGGGAAATCACACAAAACAGCAAAGTAGTGGCGGGCAGTCAGGTCCCCAGGCAGAGGCCACAAAACAGCAGCCTGGAAATCTGGTCCATACACATGAATGGTTTGCTTCTTTTGCATTTAAAAAATTTGGAAAACTCAGATAAAAATCCTGAATTCCAGCTTATTCTGGAAAAGCAGGAGCTCCTGGAACATTGGGGTCATAGTCTTTAGCAAGAGTTGACTGGACGTGAGTATCGCTGCCCCTTTGGATGGGGCACAGACTCCCTCCACCTGACCAGTTATCACCACCTGCTTGTTATGTATGCGTTGCCTGCTTTACCTCTGGAAGCTTCTGAGTTTCCAACAAAAGGATAAACTAATCAAGTAAGAGACCTCAAACTCAGGCCCAAGACTCCACAACCAAGGTAGGGGCCTAGAAGACAAAAAAAAAAAAAAAAAAGAGTGGTGGGCAACAACCCTGGGAAACAAAGAAGACACACAAAGTCTACTATACATATTTTGGGGAGTCAGGAGATGGTGTGGTTCAATGGAAAGAAAAGAGTGGGGGAACATCTGTGCTTGAATCATGGGCTCTCCCACTATCATTGGTGGGACCTTGGGTGGAGCTTGCCCTCTGTGGATAATGGGCTACCAATTTCTCTCTGAGTGAAGAGTCACTAGGGTGATGAGTGCACCGTGTCATGCACATTCAGGGCTTAGGAGATGTAGGGAGTAGTAGGCGAAAGAACATTGGATTTGGTAGCAAAATCTGGCTTTGAATCCCAGCTGTACTCCACCATCTCCGTGAGCTTCAGTTTACTCCTTGGAGGCAACATTCCTGGAGTAAGGACAGAAGGGTTGCCAGGAGAATGTCTACTATGGAGTGCATTGACTTTCACCAAACCTCTATCATCATCAGTCCTAATTCTCTGATTCCAGTCCTTGTCCCACTGCAGGGGGAAGTGAAGGAGCCCTGGCTAGAACTGAGGCCAGGCAGATGCTAGGTGGCTGCGGACTCTGTAGCATTTTAGAAATTAAAAAGAATGGGAAGAGAGACAATCCAAAAACTGTATGGCTAGAAGGCAGAAGTGTTCAAATATTTTCTGTGGTATCAGAATGAGGCATCCATGATGTGTGGAGGCAAAAGGTGAATAGGAAGATGGAGGGTGGTCATTCAAATGAAAAAAAGTATCTTTGAGTACCTGCTATTCTGCCTTATGGGACAGCAAAGACATTGGGTATATTTATGTACGTGGGAATAGCCACATGTATACACACACACACACACACACACACACACACACACTCACATACACACACACAAAAAATTTCTGGTCCTCCAAAATTCCCAATGAAAAAGACAGACACATTCAAATACCTAATATGAGGCTTGTATTAATAAGAACAGTCTAGAAAGAAGGATGATCGAGTAGGAAAGGAAGAAGTCAAATGCAGGTGGGGAAACTCTGAACAGATGCTTAGAAAAGGTGGAGTTTGAACATCACAGACCAAGAAGGGTTTCCAAAAAGAGGAAGAAATGGGGTATCGAGTATCTTGAAAAGGCAACAATCTGAGGCCAGACCCAAGGGCAGCAGCTACCAGATCTATGTGGGAACAGTCAGTCCAGTGCATGAGAGGAGGGCTTGGGGAACAAGGCAGGAGATGAACTTGAAATATACCTGGAGAGGAACTGTCAGTCTACAACTTCATCCTGGACACATTCATTCTGGACACAGCTTTCCCCAGAGAGAGATAACCTCAGAATCCCTGCAGAAGTACAGCAGGTTGGAAAGAAATAATAAATATCTTAAAGGTGCCCAACCAGGACAGAGGAAAAGAATCGGGCTTTATGATGTCAATAGTGGCTCTGAATTGATCTATTTAGCGTTGCTAGCTAACGGTCTCACTAGCTTACCTTCTGGGGAATGTTGACCAGCTTTACATAGTTCTGGAAAGATGAAGATATTGATAATAAAAGGAGAGCAAACATAAACACATCAGAAATGAGTGATTCTATTCATCTTCAACTTTGGTTTCAGTGACTTCTAAACTCTGACACATTATCTCTATTCCCCTGACCAGAGCTGGAAAGGCCACAGTATCACTTGGATTTCACAGCTTTGCTGTTCTTCTTGGACCCCAGGTTGCTGGTACCGTGTTCCAGAATTTCCTATGGTGCCAGGAACGCAAGCTGGTGCCAGGGATGCAAAGTCAAACCCCTGCCTTTGGAAGGTTACAGAAGGAGAGAAGCAAAATAAATGGAAAACAATGGCTTAAATCCAGTGAGATAAATCAATGCTCCAAGAAGTGTTACAGAGAGCTCAGAGACCAATCCAACTATTGTATCTACATGCTCCCTGCATGCTCAGGCAGTACAGTGTCCTGACAAAGAGCAGAAGCTCAACTCTAAGAGGTGGTTCAAATCCCAGCTGTGCCACTGATCAGCTGGGTGATTCCAGGGCAATCACTTAATCTCTCTGTGCCTCAATGTCCCAACCATAAAAAAGGCAGAATAAGCGAGCCTACCTCATAGGATCACTGTGAGAATTAAAAGAATTTACACACATGTTGCACTTAATACTGTGTGTTGCACACTAAAATATTGTCATTAGTATAACCTGATTAGCCCAAAAGAGAGCCTAGAAAAATGTTAATCTTTCCTGCATTTCTCCTGTCTCCAGTCAAAAGAAGCATTATGAAAATGAACCTTTTTCTCAATACACATTTGCCAACCAAGTGAAATTAACCTTGAACTTCCATCTCCCAAGTGACAGCTGCCTGAGATCTTTCCACCACTACATGAGTCTTGCTATTTATCAAGCTTCCTGAAAGCTTCCAGCAGAGCTGTTCCCTGCAAGAAACCTCATGGTCCTGATAACAGAATTAAAGAGATATCATTCTGGATATTTCTGGTGGGAAGCACTGGTTGTATGCAAGGTTGGAGCAGCTCCACACCCCAGATAAATTGTGGACCATAGCCAAGCCCAAATACCCTGTCCGGACATTGCACTCAAATTGCCTCCAATGGCCTAGCTGCTCCTCTCCCTTCCAAATGTGTGGTCATGCCAGGGAAGAGAGATTCCTTCCCGATTCCCCTTCAGCCCCCTACACTTAGCACCCTCCACAGGATTCTCTGCCTCTGGTTTCAGGATTCTCAGGCTTCATGGGTTAGCAGTGAGAGGCCTGCTGTTCCAGACTAAAAAGTTGTTTTCCCATCCCTGAAAAGAAGGAAAAATAAGTTTTGTCAGCACACAAGTAGACTTACTTGTCAGCTGCTCTGATCTTGGCATTTAGATCCAAAATGGTACTTTCTCAATAACTCATCAGGTTTTTAAAAAGATAACTTGGGGGTGGTGCCTGGATGGCTCTGTTGGTTAAGCAACTGCCTTTGGCTCAGGTCATGATCCCGGATTCCCGGGATTGAGTCCAGCATCTGTCGCTCAGCTCCACGGGGAGTCTACTTCTCCCTCTAACCTTCTCCTCTCTCATGCTCTTGCTCACTGTCTCTCTCTCTCAAATAAATAAATAATATCTTTTAAAAAAAGATAACTTGGTAATATCCAACACAAATGTGTCAGTATCAATGGTTAGCATAATCTGAAAACTGTGTGTGTTCAAATTAAAGCAAACATGGACAGTGGAATTAATATTTACAACATAATGTTAAAAAATTAGAAATAACCATCTTTATTTATTTTTTTAAAAGATTTTATTTATTTATTTGACAGAGAGAAATTACAAGTAGATGGAGAGGCAGGCAGAGAGAGAGAGGGAAGCAGGCTCTCCGCTGAGCAGAGAGCCCGACGCGGGACTCGATCCCAGGACTCTGAGATCATGACCTGAGCAGAAGGCAGCAGCTTAACCCACTGAGCCACCCAGGTGCCAGAAATAACCGTCTTTAAACAGAAGAGAAAAATAAAATTTCCCATGATGGTACTTCTTTACCGAAAGCATCGCCTTTATTCTCATCCCTCTAAATAAAAATCTAATTAGCTTGGCAGCAAAGCTGACCAATGCTGATGAGTGTTCAGGAAGCTATTTTGTTTGGCTTTGAAAACAAGTCATAATTAGGAAATCAACACGGGAAGCATAATTTAAATATCCAAAAGTATTTTCTCTGCTTAGCAACTGGCAAGAACTTAGTGTGTTTTCTCTCCTTCTGTGTCATGTTGCTCTGGTCCCTGGAACTATGTGGTGGCTGCAAAAGGAAAGGGGGATGGGTAAACCTGGTGATTCACAGACCTGTACCCCTGGGGATAAAAATATATGTTTATAAAAACTAAAAAATTAAAAAAAAAAAGGAAAGGGGGAAAACAAAACAAAACAAAACAAAACAAAAAAACTTCTGCATTGAAGCAGTGGCACAAGTTTAGCCTGAAAGCTGCTGTGTGGGGATTTGTGCAACTAGGCTCCATGCCCACCAGTTACTAGCCAAGGAAAGGCCAGGCGGTGGGGCCCCTCCCGCTCGCAGCCCTTGGTTTCCTCCTAACCCCGCAGTGCAGCAAGGGACCTTCAGCATTTCCTCTTCTGGGATGGCTGGGAATTGACTGTTTTTATGAAATGAACATGACCTAGAAAAGCATTCAGCATGATCCACTTGTGCACTTGAAAGAGTCCTCAGCTGTACTTCCCATCACAAAGTGTTTGAGCTCCTGTTTATTAAAGCACAGCTTGAACCAGAGGACGGGTCAGTCTTCCAGGTGAACAGCAACAGATCTTTGGCATGGAATTACCACAACTCCCGGCTAGCACTTTTACATGGGAAGTCAGAAGATTAATTTCTTATAAACTACCAGAACTAGTTAAATTAATGCAAACTGGCAGTAATGACTGTATTTAATCAGGCATACACTAATAAAAGTACACATATACAGATGTGTATCTATACCTATCAGAATCACACAAGAACACCATGCTCTGGAACAAAGTCCAAATGAAATCTTGAAATTCAATACTACCACCACCACATTCTGTCATAAAATGCTTTGCTGTTCAGTAAAAAAAAAAAATTGTGCAATGATTATTTATTAAAAACGATGTGCTTGACACTGAGCTAGCTTCTGAGGAACCAATGATAAGTCAATAATGATTTCATGAGTTGCTGATCCAGTAGAGGACACTGATACATATAAAAATATTTGCATCACAGTGTGTTCCATATAAATTTATTTTCAAGGTTCAGAAGTAGATGGAGTATCAGATCTTTCTGAGTATGTAAAGAGTAACATGGAAAGGCTTTACTAAGAGACTGAGGTCTTAGAGGAGGGTTCTAAAGAAATGGACAGAAATTCTTCAAGTAGAGAAGAAGAACTCTTAAGATTGTGGGAACAGCAAGGGTTGCTTGAGTGGCTTAATTGGTTAAGCATCTGCCTTTGACTTAGGCCATGATCTCAGGGTCCTGGGATCAAGTCCTGCATTGGGCTCCCTGCTCAGCTGAAAGCCTGCTTCTCCACTTCTCTCTGCCCCTCCTCCCTCCATTCATGTGTATGCTCTTTCTGTCAAATAAATTAATAAAATCTTAAAAGAAAATAGGGAGAACAGCAGGAACTGCTGGCATGTGACACACATCTAAAGGCATGATGACACACATTCCCAAAGCAGGACAGAGCACAGAGGTACACTAATGTACTACTTTACACATATTAACTCAATCCTCATAACAATCCTATGACTTAGGCACTAACATAATCCCCATCTTACAGTTGTGAAAGTTGAGGGAAATAAAATTTGGATGTAGAGCCCACATCCCTAATAACTACAATAACATTTAAGGGGTTATCAAAGAATGAATAACACAACAAAAAACTACCTATATTTCTGAAGCATAAAATCCAAGGCATCTGGCAGAAGGGAAAGAACAGGGAAAGACTGCTGCTAGAAATCATGTGTCATTGAGGGGAGGGGGGATCTCAGAAGCACCCCGAGGCCAGCTTCACTACTTGAAACTCCTGTGGCATTCTAGGTCCATGAACATGGTCAGCTCTGTGCATAGAATGTTCACGATCACGGAGGGTGGGGACTTACCTGAGTCCAGAATGGTGGCAGGCACCTCAATGAGGAGGCTAGTACAGTAACTCCAGTGTAACAATTTAAATGAAGTGACAGTGAAGATGGAGAGGTGGAAAGTATTGCAAAGCGTGTGCACATTTGAGCAGCACTGCACCAGCATGGCTGGGTGTTGAAGGGGGACATACGCATCCGCACATCTGTGCAACTGAGTCAGTTAAAGGGAGCATTTAGTCTTTCTGCATGAAAGCCCTTTGGGGCCAGAGTGAAACAAAGTTTGTTTCCTCCCCCACTGATTCCTAATCATTGGTATGCAGATACCAGATTCAAGATCTGTTTTCATTAAAGTAATGTTTGTTTTAAAGAAGTACACAAACTTAAAATTTTAGGAATTGGCCTATCGCTTTAAAAAAACAAACTCTATGGTCTACAGAAAGTAAATGTTCTGTGGATGCCTTTCAGTATTGTCTAAAGGGGTCAGTAAAAAAAAAGGGGGGGGATAAAAATGAAAACTTAATAATGCAGCTCAATTCAAATAAAGACTGGAGTACCTGCATACCAGAACTGAGGTATTCCAAGAAATACCACAGAGGAGATGCTAAAGGCCAGGCCAAAACTGAGCTTCAGGTTCTTTGGAGAGTACGCAAGTAACTGTGATATAAATCAGGGAATAATAAGCAAGTAAGAACATTCGGGGTGGGTGTGTGTGTGTGTGCAGGAGTGGGCAGTTAAAGGAAAACATAATCCCATCCCAGTTAGAGGATCGGAAAAATTTTATAAAGTAAGTAGCATTTTGGATTGGTGTTGAGAGGTTGTTTACCTGAAAAAGGGTATATAGCCTCAATACTGTACACCGTTCTTATACATAAATATATGAGACTACTCATGTAATCATCAACTGCTACCTGGCTCTCTCCCAAACTCCCAAGTGGAATGATATATTTTTATTATACATATACATAAAATATAATATAATAATATTATATATACATATATTTTCCCCCTGTAAAGAATGAAGATTCTAGGGGTGCTTGGCTCAGTGGGTTAAGCCTCTGCTTTCGGTTCAGGTCATGGTCTCAGGGTCCTGGGATCGAGACCCACATGGGGCTCTATGCTCAGCAGGGAGCCTGCTTCCCTTCCTCTCTCTCTCTCTCTCTCTGCCTGCCTCTCTGCCTACTTGTGATCTCTGTCAAATAAATAAATAAAATCTTAAAAAAAAAAAGAATGAAGATTCTAATATTTTTTCATATTTCTTTAGCTGTGACATTCCCCCAACCCATTGCATCACAGGGAAAACAGCATGAGCTTTGGAGCCATAGTAAAAATTAAAGTATGATAGCAAACTTGTACTAAGCATCTACTATGTACTAAACACATTTAACCCTCATCTATGTGGCAGCACTCATACTATCCACACTTTTCAATGGGGGGACGGAGGCATGGAGACACGTGAGTCTCCAAAGTGACACAGCTGGCAAATGTTGCAGCTGGACTCATCTAGTCAATCCTTTCTTTGTTCATTGATAATAAACTCCACCACCCAAGTCTGTTGTGATGACTAAGTCAGATAGTGTGTATAAAGTACCCAGCTGAGACTTGGGCATTAGCAGGCATTCATTTCCTAATGGCTATAATTATTATTTCATCTCAGTTTAGCAACTAGGTCATTTCCCACCAGTCAGATCTCCAATGAAAACTCGCTCACAGCCCTACCGCATGCCCAGGGCTCGCTGGCATCAGGACTCCTAAATGATTCCAGCTGAGGCCATCTGGTTCACATACATCTTAAGGCTATCAAGAGTGTCATATTTTACATTCTCAGACATCTTCTAATGACACTGAAGGTCATTAGTCAAAATGCCTACAAATCACAGCATTACTGACAAGTTGGCACCCATCACAGTTTGAACACTCATACACAGAGAGCTCACTCTCTTGGAGGTATTTATTCCAAAGTTGTTTATTTCCCTATTGTCAAAGAAAGTCATAAGAAAGATCATAGAACTAAATTTCTTCACAGAACTGAATCTATTCCTCGGACTTCCAGTTAGTGGTTGTTGCCTTCCCTCTAGACAATTCTTGCTTTTGACTATCTTGTCTCCTTTATTCAATGGGAGGGTTGATCAGCTTCAGGTCTGTTGTCTCTTTTGCCTGAAATATTCTTCCCAGACTGTTCACCACCCTGGTTACCTTCCCTGGCCATTCTCTTCTCTGTAATTATCTCTAAAAATATGGCCTCCAGAACAAAGTTGAAAAGCAGTGATGGAGGTGACACCTCCATCCAGTGTCACCTGTCTTTACCAACACCTTTCCTGGTAAGACCACATTTACTTTCCTAACAGTCTTCTAATACTGTTCCCTTCTTTTAGGGGCTTATTTAAAACACAGAACATCTCTTTTCCAGTAATTGTAGAAGTGCAGAAATTTGGATTTATGCCTTTAAACTTTACTTTCTCATTCTCAGGCCACCACATCTATCCCTATCATAATCATTCTGTTGCCTATTTCTGTTATCAACCACATTAGTGTCTACCTAATTCCATGCAGTTTCCCTCTGTAGCTTCACCCAAGTTGATGAAGGAAGATGAAGAAATGAAGAAAACCATGTCCAATACTCAATGGCATTCTAATAGAGGCTTCCTTCCCTCTTATCTGTAGCATCTCTACTTTGGGAATGACCACTGATTACTTTTTGCTCTGAGACTATGCTGGGGTTTTACTCTCATTTGTCCTTTTTATGCTTTTTTAGAAAACTCAATCTTATTTTTGTTGCTGATCAAAAGCCTACTTTTTATTTAAAAAATTGAATTGTACAAAGGGTTACCAGTTCCCATATTACTGTTCTGTTCCAAGATAAAAAGGAGGGGGTCATTCTGGGGGAAGGTTGTGCTTTTCATTTCTAGCAATGGAAATGGTAAGCTTCTTCATCTTGAGTTGTCCCCCTCTTCTTTATCCCAGTGTGCTTTAAGGTCTAAGAAAAAGGCACTAATCATTGTTTCTTAAACATGCCAAACCTCTCTCATATCTGTGCCTCTGTATTACACTACTCCCTTTGCACAGAAGATCTTTCCTTCCACTTTGTTGCTCAAATTACTATACATTCTTCATGTCTCACTAGCAATGTTATCTGCTGTAAACAACTTCCTGGACTCCCTTAGGCAGAACGAGTTGCTCTGATCCTACTTTGCTCAGGTTTACTGATATTATATTGTATCTGTCTATAGCTGGTATTCCCAGTACACTTGATCTCCTCCAGGGAAGAGCAAAGTCTCTGAAAATGGAAGGCCCACAATAATGTTTACCTCATGAAAAACACTCAGTAAATGTTTGCTGAATAAATACATGAATAGGAAGATGGAAAAGACATCATGGTATTAAAAAGAATATACTAGGAATGAAAGGAACAAGGATAAACCAAATGCATGGCATTTGTTCATAAATACAGATATTTTAAGCTTGGTAGTTGAAAAGATTCTTTAATCTTTTTATATATCCTGATTCTTTAGAGTTAACAACCACAAACCACAAACAATAAACCATCAGAAATTAATTTAAATCTCCATTTAAATCTCATTTTTTTTTGTTTTGTTTTGTTTTTGTTCAAGAACTACACGTTACCAAAAAAGAAAAAGAAAAAAAAAGTCTGGCATATCAGATTCAAACTTTTCCATATGGTATTGGCACTTAAAGTAAATCTGCTGGGATGGAAAATAATCAGACCTGGCCTATTTGGAATAGCTTTATCATTATAATTTTTTTTAATTTTTTATTTTTTATAAACATATATTTTTATCCCCAGGGGTAAAGGTCTGTGAATCACCAGGTTTACACACTTCACAGGACTCACCAAAGCACATATCCTCCCCAATGTCCATAATCCCACCCCCTTCTCCCAAACCCCCTCCCCCCAGCAACCCTCAGTTTGTTTTGTGAGATTAAGAGTCACTTATGGTTTGTCTCCCTCCCAATCCCATCTTGTTTCATTGATTCTTATCCTACCCACTTAAGCACCCATATTGCATCACCACTTCGTAATATCAGGGAGATCATATGATAGTTGTCTTTCTCTGCTTGACTTATTTCACTAAGCCTGATACGCTCTAGTTCCATCCATGTTGTTGCAAATGGCAAGATTTCATTTCTTTTGATGGCTGCATAGTATTCCATTGTGTATATATACCACATCTTCTGGATTCATTCATCTGTTGATGGACATCTAGGTTCTTTCCATACTTTGGCTATTGTGGACATTGCTGCTATAAACATTCGGGTGCACGTGCCCCTTTGGATCACTACGTTTGTATCTTTAGGGTAAATACCCAATAGTGCAATTGCTGGGTCATAGGGCAGTTCTATTTTCAACATTTTGAGGAACCTCCATGCTGTTCTCCAGAGTGGCTGCACCAGCTTGCCTTCCCATCAACAGTGTAGGAGGGTTCCCCTTTCTCCGCATCCTTGCCAGCATCTGTCATTTCCTGACTTGTTGATTTTAGCCATTCTGACTGGTGTGAGGTGATATCTCATTGTGGTTTTGATTTGTATTTCCCTGATGCCGAGTGATATGGAGCACTTTTTCATGTGTCTGTTGGCCATCTGGATGTCTTCTTTGCAGAAATGTCTGTTCATGTCCTCTGCCCATTTCTTGATTGGATTATTTGTTCTTTGGGTGTTGAGTTTGCTAAGTTCTTTATAGATTCTGGACACTAGTCCTTTATCCGATATGTCGTTTGCAAATATCTTCTCCCATTCTGTCAGTTGTCTTTTGATTTTGTTAACTGTTTCCTTTGCTGTGCCATAGATTTTGATCTTGATGAAATCCCAATAGTTCATTCTTGCCCATGCTTCCCTTGCCTTTTGCATGTTCCTAAGAAGATGTTGCTGTGGCTGAGGTCGAAGAGGTTGCTGCCCGTGGTCTCCTCAAGGATTTTGATGGATTCCTTTCGCACATTGAGGTCCTTCATCCATTTTGAGTCTATTTTTGTGTGTGGTGTAAGGAAATGGTCCAATTTCATTTTTCTGCATGTGGCTGTCCAATTTTCCCAGCACCATTTATTGAAGAGGCTGTCTTTTTTCCATTGGACATTCTTTCCTGCTTTGTCGAAGATTAGTTGACCATAGAGTTGAGGGTCTATTTCTGGGCTCTCTATTCTGTTCCATTGATCTATGGGTCTGTTTTTGTGCCAGTACCATGCTGTCTTGATGATGACAGCTTTGTAATAGAGCTTGAAGTCCGGAATTGTGATGCCACCAACGTTGGCTTGCTTTTTCAATATCCCTTTGGCTATTCGAGGTCTTTTCTGGTTCCATATGAATTTTAGGATTGTTTGTTCCATTTCTTTGAAAAAGATGGATGGTACTTTGATAGGAATTGCATTAAATGTGTAGATTGCTTTAGGTAGCATAGACATTTTCACAATATTTATTCTTCCAATCCAGGAGCATGGAACATTTTTCCATTTCTTTGTGTCTTCCTCAATTTCTTTCATGAGTACTTTATAGTTTTCTGAGTATAGATTCTGTGCCTCTTTGGTTAGGTATATTCCTAGGTATCTTATGGTTTTGGATGCAATTGTAAATGGGATTGACTCCTTAATTTCTCTTTCTTCTGTCTTGCTGTTGGTGTAGAGAAATGCAACTGATTTCTGCGCATGGATTTTATATCCTGACACTTTACTGAATTCCTGTATAAGATCTAGCAGTTTTGGAGTGGAGTCTTTTGGGCTTTCCACATATAGTACCATATCATCTGCGAAGAGTGATAATTTGACTTCTTCTTTGCCGATTTGGATGCCTTTAATTTCCTTTTGTTGTCTGATTGCTGAGGCTAGGACCTCTAGTACTATGTTGAATAGCAGTGGTGATAAGGGACATCCCTGCCATGTTCCTGACCTTAGCGGAAAAGCTTTCAGTTTTTCTCCATTGAGAATGATATTTGCGGTGGGTTTTTCATAGATGGCTTTGATGATATTGAGGTATATGCCCTCTATCCCTACACTTTGAAGAGTTTTGATCAGGAAGGGATGCTGTACTTTGTCAAATGCTTTTTCAGCATCTATTGAGAGTATCATATGGCTCTTGTTCTTTCTTTTATTGATGTGTTGTATCACATTGACTGATTTGCGGATGTTGAACCAACCTTGCAGCCCTGGAATAAATCCCACTTGGTCGTGGTGAATAATCCTTTTAATGTATTGTTGAATCCTATTAGCTAGTATTTTGTTGAGTATTTTCGCATCTGTGTTCATCAATGATATTGGTCTATAGTTCTCTTTTTTGATGGGATCCTGGTCTGGTTTTGGGATCAAGGTGATGCTGGCCTCATTAAATGAGTTTGGAAGTTTTCCTTCCATTTCTATTTTTTGGAACAGTTTCAGGAGAATAGGAATTAGTTCTTCTTTAATGTTTGGTAGAATTCCCCCGGGAAGCCGTCTGGCCCTGGGCTTTTGTTTGTTTGGAGATTTTTAATGACTGTTTCAATCTCCTTACTGGTTATGGGTCTGTTCAGGCTTTCTACTTCTTCCTGGTTTAGTTGTGGTAGTTTATATGTTTCTAGGAATGCATCCATTTCTTCCAGATTGTCAAATTTATTGGCGTAGAGTTGCTCATAGTATGTTCTTATAATAGTTTGTATTTCTTTGGTGTTAGTTGTGATCTCTCCTCTTTCATTCATGATTTTATTTATTTGGGTCCTTTCTCTTTTCTTTTTGATAAGTCGGGCCAGGGGTTTATCAATTTTATTAATTCTTTCAAAGAACCAGCTCCTAGTTTCGTTGATTTGTTCTATTGTCTTTTTGGTTTCTATTTCATTGATTTCTGCTCTGATCTTTATGATTTCTCTTCTCCTGCTGGGCTTAGGGTTTCTTTCTTGTTCTTTCTGCAGCTCCTTTAGGTGTAGGGTTAGGTTGTGTACCTGAGACGTTTCTTGTTTCTTGAGAAAGGCTTGTACCGCTATATATTTTCCTCTCAGGACTGCCTTTGTTGTGCCCCACAGATTTTGAACTGTTGTATTTTCACTATCATTTGTTTCCATGATTTTTTTCAATTCTTCTTTAATTTCCTGGTTGACCCATTCATTCTTTAGAAGGATGCTGTTTAGTCTCCATGTATTTGGGTTCTTTCCAAACTTCCTTTTGTAGTTGAGTTCTAGCTTTAGAGCATTGTGGTCTGAAAATATGCAGGGAATGATCCCAATCTTTTGATACCGGTTGAGTCCTGATTTAGGACTGAGGATGTGATCTATTCTGGAGAATGTTCCATGTGCACTAGAGAAGAATATGTATTCTGTTGCTTTGGGATGAAATGTTCTGAATATATCTGTGATGTCCATCTGGTCCAGTGTTTTGTTTAAGGCCTTTATTTCCTTGCTGATCTTTTGCTTGGATGATATGTCCATTTCAGTGAGGGGAGTGTTAAAGTCCCCTACTATTATTGTATTATTGTTGATGTGTTTTTTTGATTTTGTTATTAATTGGTTTATATAGTTGGCTGCTCCCACGTTGGGGGCATAGATATTTAAAATGGTTAAATCTTCTTGTTGGACAGACCCTTTGAGTATGATATAGTGTCCTTCCTGATCTCTTATTATAGTCTTTGGCTTAAAATCTAATTGATCTGATTTAAGGATTGCCACTCCTGCTTTCTTCTGATGTCCATTAGCATGGTAAATTCTTTTCCACCCCCTCACTTTAAATCTGGAGGTGTCTTCGGGCTTAAAATGAGTTTCTTGGAGGCAACATATAGATGGGTTTTGTTTTTTTATCCATTCTGATACCCTGTGTCTTTTGACAGGGGCATTTAGCCCATTAACATTCAGGGTAACTATTGAGAGATATGAATTTAGTGCAATTGTATTACTGTATATGGTCTCTGTTCCTTTCTCATCTACCATTTGTAGGCTCTCTCTTTACTTAGAGGACCCCTTTCAATATTTTCTGTAGAGCTGGTTTGGTGTTTGCAAATTCTTTCAGTTTTTGTTTGTCCTGGAAGCTTTTAATCTCTCCTTCTATTTTCAATGATAGCCTAGCTGGATATAGTATTCTTGGCTGCATGTTTTTCTCATTTAGTGCTCTGAAAATTTCATGCCAGCTCTTTCTGGCCTGCCAGGTCTCTGTGGATAGGTCAGCTGCCAATCTAATATTTTTACCATTGTATGTTACAGACTTCTTTTCCAGGGCTGCTTTCAGGATTTTCTCTTTGTCACTGAGACTTGTAAATTTTACTATTAGGTGACGGGGTGTGGGCCTATTCTTATTGATTTTGAGGGGCGTTCTCTGAACCTCCTGACATTTGATGCTTATTCCCTTTGCCATATTGGGGAAATTTTCCCCAATAATTCTCTCCAGTATACCTTCTGCTCCCCTCTCTCTTTCTTCTTCTTCTGGAATCCCAATTATTCTAATGTTGTTTTGTTGTATGGTGTCACTTATCTCTCGAATTCTCCCCTCGTTGTCCAGTAGCTGTTTGACCTTCTTTTGCTCAGCTTCTTTATTCTCTGTCATTTGGTCTTCTATATCACTAATTCTTTCTTCTGTCTCATTTATCCTAGCAGTGAGAGCCTCCATTTTTTATTGCACCTCATTAATCGCTTTTTTTATTTCAACTTGGTTAGATTTTTGTTCTTTTATTTCTCCAGAATGGGCTTTTATATCTCTCGAGAGGGTTTCTCTCATATCTTTCATGCCTTTTTTGAGCCTGGCTAGAACCTTGAGAATTGTCATTCTGAACTCTAGATCTGACATATTACCAATGTCTGTATTGATTAGGTCCCTATCCTTCGGTACTGCCTCTTGTTCTCTTTTTTGCGTTGAATTTTTCCGTCTTGTCATTTTGTCCAGATAAGAGTATATGAAGGAGCAAGTAAAATACTAAAAGGGTGGCAACAACCCCAGGAAAATATGCTTTAACCAAATCAGAAGAGATCCCAAATCGTGAGGTGGGGGAAAGGGGATAAAAAGTGGTTCAAAAAGGACGAAAGAAAAAAAAAGAAAAGAAAAGAATTAAAATAAGAAAACAAATAAGAAAAATATAAAAAAGAAAAAATATATATATTGGATAAACTAGTTTAAAAATGTTAAAAAAGAAAAAGGTAAAAGTTAAAAAAAAATTTACCAGAACGTGCGAAAAAAAACAAAAAATGAAAAAGAAAAAAATTAAATTAACTGCAAGACTAAAAAAAATCACAGGGAAAAAGCCATGAGTTCCTTGCTTTGTTTTCTCCTCCTCTGGAATTCTGCTGCTCTCCTTGGTATTGAAACTGCACTCCTTGGTAGGTGAACTTGGTCTCGGCTGGATTTCTTGTTGATCTTCTGGGGGAGGGGCCTGTTGTAGTGATTCTCAAGTGTCTGCCCCAGGCGGAATTGCCCCACTCTTAGCAGGGTCCGGGCTGAGTAATCCTCTCGGGTTTGCTTTCAGGAACTTTTGTTCCCTGAGTGCTTTCCGTAGAGTTCTGGAGGACGGGAATACAAATGGCGGCCTCCTGGTCTCCAGCCCCGAGGAGCCGAGAGCCCAGGGCCCCACTCCTCAGTGCGCCCTCAGAGAACAGCGCCGTTACTCCCGTCTGCCTGACTTCCGGCCGCGCTCCGAGCTCACCGAGCTTGCGACCTGTTCAAGGTAACACCGAGCTGCGAGCTTACTGTCGGCTCTGTCTCTGTAGCCGGCTTTCCCGTTCCAATACCCGCAAGCACTGCGACACTCAGACACCCCCGATCCTTCTGTGACCCTGCGGGACCTGAGGCCACGCTGACCCCTATTAGTTGACGGGGTGTGGGCCTATTCTTATTGATTTTGAGGGGCGTCCTCTGAACCTTCTGAATTTTGATGCTCGTTCCCTTTGCCATATTGTGGAATATGGCAAAGGTTTAGCCTCCGGTTTAGCCTCTGGAGCGATGTCCCTCAGCGGAACAGACTTTTAAAAGTCCTGATTTTGTGCTCCGTTGCTCTGCCGCTTGCCGGGAGCCGGCCCCTCCCCCCAGGGTCTATCTTCCCGTCGCTTTGGGTTCACTTCTCTGCCGGTCCTACCTTTCAGAAAGTGGTTGTTTTTCTGTTTCCAGAATTGCTGTTCTTCTTCTCTTCGATCTGCCGATGGATTTTCAGGTGTTTGCAATCTTTAGATAAGCTATCTAGCTGATCTCTGGCTAGCTGAAGTTGTCTCAGCCTGCTACTTCTCCGCCATCTTGACTCCTCTATCATTATAATTTTTAAAATAAATAATCCAAATGTTACAGCAAAGAGGCAAAGAACAAGACAATTCCTTAAGTTGATTAGCTGTGAAGGAAAAAATATTGTAATTTTAGTACCCATTAATTTATACTACAGTACATGATATGATGCAGCTCTAAAACATAGCTCATCAAATAGAAAATATGTACCCTAACACTGTTCTCAAGTTATGCACACTGATAATTTATAAGCTCTATCCTAACAAGTGATTCACTGAAGCTTAGAACCCTAGGGTTTGATAATAGTATACAGAAACTTCAGTTGTTTATTACTATCCTTTCTTTTCTCTTTATGAGAAAATTGATTTTCTTTCTCATGCTATTTGTAAAACAATAAACAATAGCACTGGGCAGATGAAATATTTTCCAACAAACTGTTATTTATTCAACAGGAATGTCTAATTAAAAAGATATTCCCTATTTTTTGTCCTTAAAGACTGGAGTACGAACTCCATGATTAATTTAGAACTTTTTTTGAGAAGCCAAGCATATGTGCTTTATAATTTCTAAATGAACAATCAATGTATATTTCTTGAATAATTAAACTATAAACTCTGCTTGGTAGGCATTATGATGAGAAAGAGAAACACATACACCCTAGTCATTACACTCTAAAATGGCATATAGGCTACTTGCAGACACAAAACTAATGCAATGCAAAATAGCCATAAAACAATTCAAAACCACCCAACAGAAAGGAGTACCTACTTTTATCAAAGAAATTTATAAGAGTGCTAACAGCAAGACTATCCATATTAGTCAACAAGAGGAAACTACTCCAATGTCCATCAAGAGTAGAATGGATAAACTGTGATACACTCACAGAATGGGATACAATATAGCAATTAAAAAACTACAGGTAAATTGCACAAACAGTGGTATGTGAAAAATAGGAGACAAAAAACAGTTGACCTTTAACATGAGTTTAACTGCATGGCTCTCCTTACAGGTACATTTTTACAGTATAGTACAGTGACTGTGTTTTCTCTTTCTTGTGATTTTCTTAACATGGCTCAAACTTTTCATGGCACAGTGATCTCAGAATAGGTACACTTCCTACATAGTGGCTGGCTTTGAGGCGAAGCATCAAAAAGCAAATCTTCCTTCAAGCTGCACAGCTTCTTATGACCTAGACCTAGGAGTCTTTGGTCAACAGCAACTTACAGGGCCAGCTCAGAGTCAAAGAAAGGATGCCACAAAGGTGTGACCACTGGGGGGTAAAGTTTCTTGGGGAAACAACTTTGGAAACTAGCTGCGGCATTGCATTATTATTTAAGCAAATACTTAAAAATATATGAGACACAGTTTATGTATTCATTTAACAAAAACCAGTTACTTAATTCCTGATAAATACTGGGAACATTAAATGAATAAGATATGGTTGAAAAGATATAATTACATGCTAAAATATAATACTTATTTAGGCACTACTTCCTTGCCCTATTTATTGATAATAACCTCCATCCAACACTTTGTTCAATTCCATTGCCCTCACCTTTTCCTATATTTAGTTTATTCAGACTATTATGTACTTGGAAATGTAAGACATTTTAAAAAAAGATGTATACTAACATTTATCTGTTTCACTTTAAATGCATTTGGTCATTCATTTATTCTCTAGGTTCACTATAGGATTGGCAGTGCATAATGAACTAATTATAGAAAATAAAAATAGGAGAAAGGCACAGATTCTGCTTAAAAATACATAGAGAAAACACAATGAAAAGGACATAGAGACAGAAAAGCACAGGCTATGCACTAGTAACATCAACCAGATCTATCAGTTCATTTGTTGTTGTTATTTTTTAAGGATTTTATTTATTTATTTGACAGAGGGAGACATAGTGAGAGAGGGAACACATGCAGGGAGCGTGGAAGAGGGAGAGGTAGGCTTCCTGCTGAGCAGGGAGCCCGATGTGGGGCTCAATCCTCCAGGACTCTGGGGTCATGACCTAAGCTGAAAGCAGATGCTTAACGACTGAGCCACCCAGGCACCCCAGTTCATTTGTTCATAAGAGTTCAAAAGACTAGTAGGCTCTAACCACAAGAAGCCATGAGTTTGGACTGGTTCTCGTAAGTCACTGAGCTAATATACATTTTTTAGAGCTAAAAGAATAAAGTAAATGCTGTACATTCATTAGGAAATTTAATTTCTTAGCAAGGAAAAATTGAGAGATAATAAAAGCAAAAACCAGTTCAGAGAACTCCAGAAAGAGGAACAAACCTGGAAACCAGGGAGTGGCAGAAACAGCCAGAAGCAAAGGAATCAGGAGCTGGTTCTGAGACACAGCAATTAGGATACAATAGAGACTGACTTGAACACAAAAACTGTCCATTTTTATACCTATTTCTACAACTAAGTTAATATTCAATTGATTATGCCCTCACATGAACAGGAGAGTAAAATTGAAAGAGACCTATGCAGTAAATGGATTTGAAACAGTTATCTTTAAAATGGCATCATTATATTGTCTCTGATTAGAACAGGCATGACTACTCACTGTAGTAAAGCTAAGTCACTTCTTTGTATTAGTTTTGTACAACCAGTCCCAAACTAATTCTCAGAATTTGCAAATTAACAATGGGAAGATTTTGCCAACCTCACAGTTGACCAATCACACTATTTTAACCTACTACATTATTTTAATAATAATATAATTATTACACATAAATTAATATAAATTATAATAAATTATAATTTATTTATTATAAAATAATAAAAAAACATTATTTTAAAAATCAACTCCCTTTCATTCATCCTTTTGGTATTCCTTATTTGGGAAAATTAACTCCAAACCTTAATAAAATAGAGTATTTCTGGGTAATATTTAAGCTAACTGATCTCATGCCATGCTCTAAAATACATTTATAAAAATATAAGGTGTATACAAAAGGTGCACCCAAAACCATAAGATACCTAGGAATAAACCTAACCAAAGAGGCATAGAATCTATACTCAGAAAACTATAAAGTACTCATGAAAGAAATTGAGGAAGACACAAAGAAATGGAAAAATGTTCCATGCTCCTGGATTGGAAGAATAAATATTGTGAAAATGTCTATGCTACCTAAAGCAATCTACACATTTAATGCAATTCCTATCAAAGTACCATCCATCTTTTTCAAAGAAATGGAACAAACAATCCTAAAATTCATATGGAACCAGAAAAGACCTCGAATAGCCAAAGGGATATTGAAAAAGAAAGCCAACGTTGGTGGCATCACAATTCCGGACTTCAAGCTCTATTACAAAGCTGTCATCATCAAGACAGCATGGTACTGGCACAAAAACAGACCCATAGATCAATGGAACAGAATAGAGAGCCCAGAAATAGACCCTCAACTCTACGGTCAACTAATCTTCGACAAAGCAGGAAAGAATGTCCAATGGAAAAAAGACAGCCTCTTCAATAAATGGTGCTGGGAAAATTGGACAGCCACATGCAGAAAAATGAAATTGGACCATTTCCTTACACCACACACAAAAATAGACTCAAAATGGATGAAGGACCTCAATGTGCGAAAGGAATCCATCAAAATCCTTGAGGAGACCACAGGCAGCAACCTCTTCGACCTCAGCCGCAGCAACATCTTCCTAGGAACAACGCCAAAGGCAAGGGAAGCAAGGGCAAAAATGAACTATTGGGATTTCATCAAGATCAAAAGCTTTTGCACAGCAAAGGAAACAGTTAACAAAATCAAAAAACAACTGACAGAATGGGAGAAGATATTTGCAAACGACATATCAGATAAAGGACTAGTGTCCAGAATCTATAAAGAACTTAGCAAACTCAACACCCAAAGAACAAATAATCCAATCAAGAAATGGGCAGAGGACATGAGCAGACATTTCTGCAAAGAAGACATCCAGATGGCCAACAGACACATGAAAAAGTGTTCCATATCACTCGGCATCAGGGAAATACAAATCAAAACCACAATGCGATATCACCTCACACCAGTCAGAATGGCTAAAATTAACAAGTCAGGAAATGACAGATGCTGGCGAGGATGTGGAGAAAGGGGAACCCTCCTCCACTGTTGGTGGGAATGCAAGCTGGTGCAGCCACTCTGGAAAACAGCATGGAGGTTCCTCAAAATGTTGAAAATAGAACTGCCCTATGACCCAGCAATTGCACTATTGGGTATTTACCCTAAAGATACAAACGTAGTGATCCAAAGGGGCACATGCACCCGAATGTTTATAGCAGCAATGTCCACAATAGCCAAAGTATGGAAAGAACCTAGATGTCCATCAACAGATGAATGGATCAAGAAGATGTGGTATATATACACAATGGAATACTATGCAGCCATCAAAAGAAATGAAATCTTGCCATTTGCGACAACATGGATGGAACTAGAGCGTATCATGCTTAGCGAAATAAGTCAATCAGAGAAAAACAACTATCATATGATCTCCCTGATATGAGGAAGTGGTGATGCAACATGGGTGCTTAAGTGGGTAGGAGAAGAATAAATGAAACAAGATGCGATTGGGAGGGAGACAAACCATAAGTGACTCTTAATCTCACAAAACAAACTGAGGGTTGCTGGGGTAGGGGGTTTGGGAGAAGGGGGTGGGATTATGGACATTGGGGAGGGTATGTGCTTTGGTGAGTGCTGTGAAGTATGTAAACCTTGTGATTCACAGACCTGTACCCCTGGGGATAAAAATATATGTTTATAAAAAATAAAAATTATATAAAAAAATAAAAAAATATAAGGTGTATATATTAAATATATTTTTAGAACATGACATAAAAATGCTCATAAATGTATACCTTTTACTTTTGAAACATAAAAATGCTTCAAAATGCGTACCTTTTACTTTTTCAACCTAATAATCGTGCTTTTTCTTCTTAACCAAGACATGAGGAAAATTCTATTTCAATAGTATAAGTCCACAGAGTAGTATTACAAAAGCAACTCTCAGAGAGGAGCTTTCAAACATGAGGTTTTTAGAATTTGAATTATTTTAAGAAAGCTGTTTATCAGAACACAGCAAAGCAAATTTTAGTCATATTTGACCTTTTCTCCAATTGTTCCTTCTCCCTAAATGCAGAAAGGTAAATTTTTAAGTGCAATTTTAGAACTCAGAGAACATTTTCTTGATTACTTATTGCGTGTATTACAATTAGCCAGTAAGATACTTAACATCTACTAGGTAACAGACATAAGCTAGGTTCTGTGGAAAATATAAAGAAAAAAAGGAGTTAAGTTTTACAATAAGTGCAAGCACTTTGAGGGGCGCCTGGGTGGCTCAGTAGTTTAAGCATCTGCTTTCAGCTCAGCTCATCCCAGGGTCCTGGGATAGAGCCCCACATCAGTCTCCCTGCTCAGTGGGAGGCCTGCTTCTCCCGCTCCCACTCCCCCTGCTTGTGTTTCTTCCCTCTCTTTCTGTGTATCTCTCTGTCAAATAAATAAAATCTTAAAGAAAGAAAGAAAGAAGAGAAGAAAGAAAAGAGAAGAAAGAAAAGGAAGAACGAACTTTGAAAGAGTGATGGAAAAAGTGCTGCATTTATCATTAATCCTCCTTCTATTTCACATTTTACTCTCACTATCTGTGTGTTCTGAAATTCTTACTAGTATTATTGATCCCAAATGTAAAATGACTGATTTGCCTTATTATCAGGCACAAATATGATAATGATTTATAAACTGTGATGTCCAAACAAATAATTACTACAGAAACCACATGATGATGATGCAAGACATCATCAAATGATGATGCCAGAAAAGCAGCATTGAAATAATGAAATTTGTGATATGAACAACAAAACATTGGGAGGTGATGAAAGGCAAGAGTGGTATGGGATATCTTTATAGAAGTGTGATATTTGAATCAAGTCTTACAAGGCAAGTGGAATATAGATATCTAAGAAGAGAGAAGAGTTTGTCCTAGCAGAAATAAGAGCATAAGCAGAGACAATCAGATAAGTCAGCAAGATAATTGATTGGATTACTTGAGAGACAAACTAACCCTACAGGAGAGATTTGTTAGGGGTAGCCATGGTAAGTGTGAACAGATACGGTAAGGAGATTTTTATGAAGGTTCTAGAATGTCAACTGGAGAAATTGGGACGTGTGAGCCTCAAGGAGATGAGGTCTGTCTTTGGCAAAATAAATAAATTAAAAAAAGATGAAAATAGTATTTTAGGAAAACTAATCTGGGCATGTTTGTTGGATGGTTATCACTCTGCCCGCTCTGTCATTGTTACATCTCCCCTGAACAAAGGGAGATCAATTCATTATGTAAGTAGCAGCATCCTGGACACATTTAGAAATGTCTAAACACAATCAGAAGAGGGAATCAATAGGGCATTGAGACTGGTTTGATAGGGGATAAAAAAACAAGAAGATCAAAAAGACACCGAGCCTACCAGTCTAGGGAAATTGGAAAATGCCAATTATAAGAAGGTAGTAGGGCCCAAGAGAGGAAAAATGATGACAGAATTGGAGGCAAAAGTGAAACATATGGTGCAATGTCCTGTATATAGAAGACATGACTTTGGGACTCGACATCTTAACTGGAATGATATATTTGACTTTAGTTTTATTTATTTAAGCTATTATAGAGGCCATGATGAGTTGATTAAGTTTATTAAAAAGATAGATAAAATTTATATAAAAAAGGAAATGAAAAGCCAAGAATGAGAGTTGAAAACAAAGGGGGATAGTATAGACTTCCATCAGTGAACCCAAGGGATGCTACCCAAGGAGGAAATTTCAAAAAAGTACAATGATGAGCAATGTCAAATGCCACAGGGAAGCAAAAGGAGATCCTACTAGGGCAGAGTTAAAATATTGGTTAAAAGATGGTCATGGGGAAAAGGTTAGGAGTCTTTCTTCTGAAAAGAAGGGTCAAGAAGCCAGGTTGGGAAAGGCCTCAAAGAGGGCAAGAAAGCAGTCAGTGCAACAGTAAATACGTACAACAGTGTGGTCTGAAAGGAGTCTGAAAGCATTGCGAGAGAATTTCCACAGCAGCTGCAAGAAGCAATGGAATCCACAGGAGGTTTCACTCATATTTTCAACACAAAAGACCTACCTAATCTGATAGTGTAAGGTATTTCCATAGAAAGATATAAACTAAAATGACACTTTTTCTGCCTCTTCATATATAGTAATAGCCTATGTTCTGTGGAGATCACCAGTAGACTTTATTTATAAGAATTACTGGAACTGGAAATTAAACTTCTACTATTATAGCCAAAAGCAAGGACATCTGAGCCTCTCACAATGGTGAACTTTAATTGTGTGTTTAGACATAGGGATTGGATGAAAATAAAACCAAATCATTAAGGACATCACATCAAACAAGTGGTTTCATATAAATCAGTTTCTTGAATTTCAAATCTCTCTTGGCATACATATGCTTATGTTCACAAATTGGCACTTAGAAAATAACCTTCCATTTTTCATCACAACAAAGGACTTTGGAAAATACATCAGCCCCCTATGGGAATCCTCTTAAGACTTTAAAATATTAATTTCTACAGCATCCTTATTTCCCAAACTAGTATACTTCCTTTCCCACACCAAAAGTACTTTCCACTAATCACTGTTGTCTTATTATACCACTCAGACACATGGAAAATAATTAGTTGGCTGCTTTCTAAAACAAATAGAAAGTTTAACAATATCTCCTCCACTACAGTATTTCTCAGTAATTTTATTTTTTTTTTAAGATTTTATTTATTTACTTGACAGAGAGAGATCACAAGTAGGCAGAGAGGCAGGCAGAGAGAGAGAGAGGGAAGCAGGCTCCCTGCTGAGCAGAGAGCCCGATGCGGGACTCGATCCCAGGACCCTGAGATCATGACCTGAGCCGAAGGCAGTGGCTTAACCCACTGAGCCACCCAGGCGCCCAGTTTCTCAGTAATTTTAAAAAGTATTATTGGGTAATGACTGAATGACATCTCCATATAAATGCAGCCCCTTAGCTAATTTCATTTCTCTTTAGTTTCTTCTTCAATGTTTTCTTGCCTCTTAGTTTTATGAGTTAATTTTGTCAGCGTATCCCTTCTCATCATCCATTTTATTATCAATATCTACTTTGTTAAACTCTTAGCATTTATAGATCAGACTCAAATTTGCAATCCTTTACTAGATTTCTAATACCTTTCCAATGCATTGTGTATGTTTTAAGAAGTTTTCTTAACAAAGGGTTTAAATATGCACACACGCACACATACGCACACATACACATATATATGTCTTATATGATATTGAGTATGAGTCACACCAATTGATTCAAAAAACATTTATGAACACCTACTATGTGCTAAGCATTGTTTTAGAGGTTGTGCGAATAGCCATAAACAAGCAGTCATGGATCTCCTTCCTTTCCTAATGAACTCGCTTCCTAGTGGGAGAAGAACAGACAAGATAACCGAGGTATTTAGTAGGTCAGCAGGTGCTTTAGAGAAATTAAAGCAGTAAAGGTGGGTGAGGAAGGTTGGGTTGAAAAGGGAAGAGATACAACTTGGTACACAGTGGTCAGGGTGGGCATGAGAGTACCTGGGGGGAGAGCATTCCAAGCCAAGAGAACAATAGTGCAAAGTTCCTGACGCAGGAGCTTGCCCAGCATATTTGAGGATCAGCAAAGGGGTGACTGTGATCAGAGGAAGGCAAGCTGGAAGAATAGCAGGAAATGAGATTGAGATGTAACAGAGAAGACTGCAGATCACAAGGTCTCACAGGTCATTAGAGGGACATGGCTTTTACTCTGAAGGAGATGAAAAGTATTTGGAGGGCGTAAGCCAAAAGAGTGAAATGATTTGACATGCTCATAAAGAATAGAAAAACACTAATTAAGGAACTTTCTCTCTGTTAAATAAATAAATAAAATCTTAAAAAAAAAAAGTGGTCCAATTTTATTCTTTGCATGTAGCTGTCTATTTTTCCCAACACCATTTGTTGTAGAGACTTTTTCCTATTGCATATTGTTGCCTCCTTTTTCATAGACCAATTTCTGGGCTTTCCATCCTGTTTCATTGATCTATGTGTCCATTTTTGTGCCAGTACCTTATTGTTTTGATGACATAAGCTTTTTCAATAGGTTGAAATCTGGAATTATGATACCTCCAGCATTGTTTCACATTTTCATGATTGCTAGGTCTATTCAAAGTCTTGTGGTTCCATAAAAATTTTAGAATTGTTTGTTCTACTTCATTGAAAAATGCTGTTCATATTTTGATAGGGATTACATTAAATGTGTAGATTGCTTTGGGTAGCATAGACATTTTAATGTATTTGTTCTAATCCATGAGGATGCACTGTCTTTCCCTATCTTTGTGTCATCTTCAATTTCTTTCATCAATGTTTTACAGTTTTTAGAGTATAGGTTTATTACTAGATACCTTATAATTTTGGTGCAATTGTAAATGGAATTGTCGTCTTGATTTCTCTTTCAGTTGCTTCACTATAGAAATGCAACAGATTTCTGTACTTTGATTTATATCCTGCAACTTTATGGAATTCACTTATTCATTCTAGCAGTTTTTTGTTGGAGTCTTTAGGGATTTCTATATATAATATCATGCCATCTGCAAATAGTGAAAGTCATACTTCTTCCTTACCAATTTGGATGCCTTTTATTTCTTTTTGTTGTCTGATTGCTGTTTCTAGGACTTCCGATACCATGTTGAATAAAAGTGGTGAAAGTGAACATCCTTGTCTTGTTCCTGACCTTAGAGGAAAAGCTCTCAGTTTTTTCCCATTAAGAATGATGTTAGTTGTGGGTTTTTCACATATGTTGAAGTATGTTCCCTCTAAGCCTACTTTGTTGAGGCTTTTTATCATGAACGTATGTAAAGTCTGGATTTTCTTTTTTTTTTTTTTATAGAGCTCAAAAGGATTTGCCACTATTAAATGTGATCAATGAGAAAAGATTAAGTTGTTTACTGACAAGTGTAAGATCTCAGAAAGATGAGGTTTGGCTGGGAGAAAGTAGAATGAGGTGAGGGGAGGTGTTAAGCAGTTTGATTTTGGCCATGTTAAGTTTAAGACACATATTAGACATTCATGGAAGACACAGACATTCAAGACTGAAGTTCAGGGTGACCACCAAAGGAATAAATGTACGTAGAGAAGAAAAATGGTCAGAACAATGAGTCCTGTGTCTCTACGATAGATACCATGTGGCTCCAACAGCTACATATCATGGAGAAGATGAGCAACCAGCAAAGGACACTGCGATAGTGGAGCACAGAGTCGGAAACAAAGTCAATATATACTGTCCTGGAAGGAATTGTTTCAATTAGAAGATCAACATTCTGTTAGGTCAAGCAAAAAGAGGACTGAGAAACTGGCCAATGGCCGCTGGATTTAGCAACGTGGATAGCACTGGTGACTTGGATAAATATATATTTGGTGGAGTGATGAAATAAAAGCCCATAGGGTTGGGTTCAAAAGAAAATGTGAGGAGAGTGAAGTGAATTTACTTGCCTCTTCAGCCTAAACCTTCCTTCAGTTCTTTGGGTATGCTCATGAACTCTGTTTTCTTCCGTACACCTTCTCCTTTGTCATTTACTTTCACATAGCCTTGAATGAGCCATCCATCTGGGTTATCTTTATAATACCTGAAAATGACAATAATAATATTAACCCTTGCACTCACAGTTTATCTCCACTGTTTCTCATGTCTGCTGAGACAGGACAGGTAATAAGAAATAGCACAGGCTTGGGAACAAGAGCAGATGTGTGCTCTCTTGAAAGCTAAAGCCTACTTTTATTTCCTGTAAAACTGGGAGGTTAATCCCTACATCACAGGACTATTGGGCAGGTTAATGATAATGTATATAAATTCCCACTGTATGGGAATTATTTGGCACACATCAATTTAGCACTCCCTTTTCCTAATAAGTAGAAGAAGGGCCAGAAGTCAGATTTCACCATACCAGGTAGCCAACTTAACTATCCCACTGAACAGTACTTTAAACTTAAAACAAACAAAAAAATCCTCCCCCCCCCCCCCAGAGATTCATGTATCTGGAGAAATAGATCAAAGCATGAAAAGGGAGAAACAAAATTCCTAAACAAATTCAACTGCAGAAAAAGCTCGTCCTGGGTCATGATTGTGATCATTCTGCCCCATTTCTGATCATTTTGGCTAATGCAATAATGTCTTTCTGGTGGTGGTTTTTAAACTACTCCATAATGCATTCCAGTCCTCAACTCAACATCTTTCCTCTGTCATCTCAGAGCTCTCTCTCTTTTCAAGCAAGCATGCCCACAACTTAAACCACACTCATCAACTTTTTAGCAGCATATTGGAAAAAACATTATTCATCTCAATCCCTGATTGATATATATTGTTAATGCTATTTTATTCATTTCCTTTTATTTTTTTACCTTACTTACACATTCAAATCAGCTATGAAGCCTTTTAAAAATACTAATTCCTGACTCTCCACTCTCTCTCCCCATCCCAAGATTCTAATTAAGGTGGTCTGGATGGGGCCTCAGCATATTCTCCACTCATTTAATCTTTTGACTTTTGTTGGGCTTCATCGGTTGGTCTCTTCCAGTCTTACCTGTGCCCAATGTAGCCATTCCTACACCTGTTGCTAAAAGACTTTCTGCCATATGACCCTTCTTGAATCAAGGCCCAATTCTGTGACTTCTGCTCAAAAAACTCCCTACCTCTCCACTGTCTACCAATAGCTCTAAATGAATCTGGCATTCAAGGCCACTCAACCATCTGACCCTAGGCTACCTTGACCACCCACGACTCCCTTACACCAATCCTTTGGTCAGACCACTTTAATCACTGTTCTACAAAAACAAAACCATAAAATAAGACAGTCTTTCCAGCAACTTCCATCCAAAGTATAATCTACCCAAAAACCATAGGCCTTTCCTCTTTGGCACTAGCATGACAGATGAAGGGGAATCTGTTTGCATTAGGTAAATCAGTATAAGAACGTAACTGATAAATCCTTCAGACAGTGGAAACTCTGCTAGGTCAACAGGTGGAGGAAGGGAGGCCTGAATCATTGGTCTCTGTCCTGACCCTCCAGGCCCTAGTCTAGCAGGTTCTGAGGATCCTTGCATCAATTGCATCACAATCTTAGAAGAGGAGAATGGTCTTCTCTTGATGCATTTCGCATTTCTTACTCTGAAATCAAAAGAGGATTACCTCCTGATCGAGAAATCATGAATTTTTAGCTACTAGTGTGAGAACTCTTAACTCCGAGTTATTTTTAGTGTATTTTCCCAAACTGGCAGGCCAGCGCAATTGCCGTGGGAGGTTGGCAAGGCTGAGAACTGCAAAGTGAGATGTCAGCCTTTATTTGTAAATTGGTTCCATCAGAGACATAGAAGCTTGAAAATAGATTAGGGGTATTGTTCTTTTTACTGGGATAATTTATCCCATGTTGTTGAAAGCCTGATGATCATTATAGTATTTCTTCATGTGAACAGGAATAGCTCTCATTTGATGTTTTGGGGTTTAATTTCATCATTAAATTATAATCATACTGGAGAGCTGAACAAGAGACCTGAGTAGCACTTTCCTCTTAGGTACTGCCTGAGTTCAGAGTATAAAAAATAAAAATAAAAATTTATTTTTAAATATTCTTAGAGCCTTGCAGAAAGGAGGGACTTTCTGCCTTTCCAACCTATATAAAATGTAAAAACATACACAGATTTTTATTGTCCATCTGCTTCACTCATTCTTATTGCCATTTAAGCTAGCTAATATACCAAACATTTCATTCATTTATCTGGTAGCTACTGTTTTAGAAAGGGAGCTCCATGAAACAGGGGATTTTTAACTCCTCCTCCCAGCCTAGAACAGTGATTGGCATGCACTACATGCTTAATGAATATGCCTTGGAATATTAAGAATCAAAATTGGTGCGCCTGTGTGGCTCAGTTGGTTAAGTGTCTGCCTTCGGCTCAGGTCATGGTTCTGCAGTCCCAGGATCTAGCCCCACAGGGGGCTCCCTGCTCAACTGGGAATCTGCTTCTCTCTCTGCTCCTCACCCCGCTCATGCTCTCTCCCTCTCTTGCTTTCTCTTGCTCTCAGATGGATAAATAAAATCTTAAAAAAATATATCTGGGGCTGCCTGGGTGGCTCTGTGGCATAGGCATCTCACTCTTCATTTCAGCAGGGGCGGTCTCCATTGATCCTAGAATTAGGCTCTGTGCTCAGTGGGGAGTCTGCTTAAGATTCTCTCTTTCCCTCTCTCAAATAAATAAATAAGTCTTTAAAAAAGGAATCAGGGGTGCCTGGGTGGCTCAGTCATTAAGCATCTGCCTTCAGCTCAGGTCATGATCCCAGGGTCCTGGAATCAAGCCCTGTGTCGCATCGGGTTCCCTGCTCAGTGGGAAGCCTGCTTCTCCCTCTCCCACTCCCCCTGCTTCTCTTCCCTCTCTCACTGTGTCTCTCTCTGTCAAATAAATAAATAAAATCTTAAAAAAAAAAGAATCAAAATACCTGAACCTTATGTTTTTAAAACAATTATTGAAGAGAATAAATTATAAGTCTTAGTATAAAAGAGGTATTTTTTTAATTGACCTGAGACATAAACTGCACTGTTAAAAGGTTTTTCACATGTAAGTTGGTTTTGAAATAAATTTAAAAATCCTCTAATTCCATTCTGTAGTAATTTTTTTTTTAACTGATTGGTTAGTTCTGTCTTTACTTATTACAAAATTACTACAGATTTCACTTGGCAAAAATTAAATTCTAAGAAAGAAAATTCTAGAATATCACAGAATAATCGGAACTTTAATTCTGAAAAGCTGGAAAAGAAATGGTTTGTAGAAAGAATATATAATACAATATAGTAAAGCTATAATTTTCCCTTTAAATCTAGTTAGCAGACTTTTTCTTTTTTAAGATTTTATTCAAATATCCTGGCTGACTTCCTGGACCTCTTACTTAGGTTTGTGTATATTTTTCTGATGCCATTAAAGTTGAATCTGAACCAAATACTCAACTATAGAAATGTGAATATTTAAAATTAAGAATCTATTGAAGTTATCAACTAAACTTTCAAATTTTCTGATAATCTAACTCATTAAATTCCTTATAATTAAGTCAATTTTAAATATAAAATAATTTTTTAAAAAAACAGCCCTAAAGCCCAAAGAATATTTGCTCTCCTCAGAAAATTTCACCATACAGAGAAAGTACAATTTATATGTGAGAATTATTTTTCAAAATATACATGAGAAACATCAACTTCTCATAATTTACTTGAAAGGTATATTCATCTATCCATAGCATGATTCCCTTCTAGACTCTAAGATTACACAGCTGTGCTAACTGTCCTTGCTAGAATAAGAAAATAAGAAAAATGGCCCCACCTATATAACATGGCTTATTTATCAAACGTCATTCTGGGATTACCACAATGCCTGTTCCTCTCCCTAATCTATCCCATCAAAAGAAGTAGTCCTGGCATGGCAAATAGAGCACTTCCAGCAATAACAATCATTTGAATTATAGTTCACTTCCTCTGTGTTTTAATTACATTAATGCTTTCTACCAATGCCAATTATACAATATCCACTGAATGCAGAACAATACATACATTTTGAAGAGTGAGGATGTGTGTCTGCATGTGCGTGTGTGTATTTAATCCCTGCTTCAAATAGCATATGATTTAATCATATAGAGGACACACAGAAGCCACTTTCAACACATAAAACCAAGAGTAAGTAGAAAGTAATTAAGCACATAGAGATCCAAAATGATCCACACTGAAATCACCCTTAGCAATGATATACACTAATAGATATCCAACAGTAGAACTAAGGTTGTCTATTTTTAAATGATTCATTGCATTTCCTCATTTCTGTCCTAGAAACTCTTGACTTCTGAGTAATTGTTGGCTCCTGAGTGCTTGCCTGGCTCTGACCCCTGTCTTGGATTGACCAGGAGATTCTTATTGCTCCTTCGCTCTTGTTCCTTTGCCTGAAATGAACTACTGTTCCTTCCTGACTTCTAGCTTCTGTGTACTTCCGGAGTCATCAAGTTCTGTGCCCTGATCCCAACATCTGCCTTGGTTTTCCGAGTCCTGATTAATCACAGTGCTCCCACAATTAGAAATGCCTGGGCCAGTAAATCACCAGCAGAACCTCTTGGAATAGCTGCACAATGGATTGGCTCAGAATCCCCCTTCTCCCACTGAGGAACCAACCAGAGTATACTTAGGTATTTGTTACAATGATACAAGCCTTAAAAGTAGTTGTGAGTAATACATGAATATCCAGTGCCTGACATACAACAAAGTCATATTAAATGATCTCCATAATTTCCTGGGACAGTTTTATCATTTGTTTGAGACTTCAGGAAAAAAAAATGATTAATTACACAAAATTTCCAAACTCCCTCTTCATTCTTCCTGTAGTGAAAACCAATGGGAAAAAAAACCACAACAAAAACAAAAATAAAAACCATGAAAACCAAACAAAAACAAACAAACAAACAAACAAACAAAAAACCCACAAAAACCCTTTACGTTACTCTTACAAACATATGTGAAGAGATAGATAAATATTAGATAGATTTCTATGTGGAAAAGAATATATTAGTTTAGGGGGAAATAATCCAAATTATATGTTAAGTAGAACAGATTCTTATAGTAAAGGAACCCAAGAATTAATATAAATGATTTTCTGAGATCCAAGCCTAGGGGCACCTAGGTGGCTCAGTCATTAAGCATCTGCCTTCAGCTCAGGTCATGATCCCAGGGTCCTAGGATTGAGCCCCATATCGGGCTCCATGCTCAGCTGGAAACCTGCTTTTCCCTCTTCCGTCCCTCCTGCTTGTGTTCCCTCTCTCACTGTGTCTCTGTCAAATAAATAAAGTCTTTAAAAAAACAAAAAGAACCAATCCTAAGTTTTCACTGGAGCCTAAAGTGTGGCAGAAATTACACCTTGCTCCTCAATATTTATTTTCTATTTCTTTATATTAGTGGAGAACTCCCCAAATTTCAGCCGTACACATGGCTATCCAACTAGATAGCACATTTCCAGTCTCCCTCACAGCTGGTTCAGCCATGTAGTGACGTTCTGGCCAAGGGGATGAGAGTGAAAGTGATGTGTGGGATTTGCCTCTGTCCCCTTACAGCTGAAATGAGAAAGGGGTCTGTAAGCCAGCTTTAACCATATGGACAGGAAGACCTTCGTATATTGGTTCTCCAACCTTCTGCATATTGGAACCACCTGGAGAAACTATATAAAATACTGATGCCTGGCTCTCTCTCCTCTAGACTTTGATTTAATGGATCCTAGGGGATGGTGGAGCAATAAGATAGAAGGAACAGGATACTCAATGACCTGATAGAGCCGAGCTGCTTACTCCTCTGAAATACTGTTAGGCAATCAAATTGAAAAATTAAATAACCAGAGCTCCAAGACATAACACACACACAAAAAAGCCATGTTGATCACATACGGCTTTCATAGTCACAAACAATCTGTGTTGTTTAAACTACTGTTGTTTAACCTCAGTGAAAGCAGCTGAACAAATGTTCTTATAAATATACATAAAAAACACACAAATTCTGGTCTTCAGGAAAAAAAGTATAGACGCATATGTTAAAAATAATACTGTTCTTTTTCTAACAACAACAAGAAGAAAGTTTACCAAGAGCAAAAGAGAGTGTAGTTTTAGTGTAATCCAGGGAAATCACTGGTGAGCTTTCCTTAAAGAAAAGCTAGAAATAAATTTAAAACGTTAGGATTACTCAGTTAAGACAAAGACAGAAAAATAGATTAAAGTTTGCCAATTCATTAATAATTTGCATAAATCAGTGAAAATTGGAAGCACAATATAAAAATGTCAAAAAAGATGATGTTAGGACACAGTTAAGTAAATACTGACTTATTTTTATAGGCCCATTTTTGATAGGATACCAGTTAGTCTGTTTTAATAAAGAAATGGACTCTTTTTGTTTTGTTGTTCTGTTATCCTCAACATGTGACTCCATGTCAATGAAATCATTTTCCAAAATGGCTGCTTCCTTTCCTACCATCACACCCTCACACCACCCAGGGAGAAGGGAGAGAGTGCATACCCTCCATTATCAAGGTACACCTTGTAAGTTACCCATGCCACTTCTGCTCACAACCCACTGCCCAGACCCTATTCATAGGTCTACACTTAACTGCAATGGAGGCTGAGACATGCAATCTTAAGTTAGATAATTGTGTCCTGAGCTAAAACTTTTATCACTATGGAAGAAAAGAATATTGGACATTGGGAGCAATTAGAAATCTCTGCCAGACATCTCATTATTCAAGAGATACTAGAAAACCTGGCAAAAAGTGTTTAGAATATTCAAAAATTTTAGGAGAATAAATATATGAATTCAAAAATATTTCTATATAACATATAAAAATATATTAAAGTCACACAAAATCCAACACAGAGATACACAGTGTAGAAAATGAAAATTCCCTTTGCTTCCATAATTTTAGTTCTGTGGAAATAATGAATTATTAAAGCAATCTTGGAATCTGCAAGTATGGGACTAACATCGAGGTGATAAAATGTCTTTCCATAGCTCTCCCCCAAGTGCTACTGACAGAAAAAAAAACTTTGGAATGGGAGATGTTATTTCTGGAATCCTAAAATTTCTTTCTCTGGGGCAATAGTCTTAAACAAGAAAAAACTAGAAACCAAAGGAGCATGAAAGCAAGGCCAAGGTGAAGCATTACAAGGCATCAAAGGAAAACATCTGCATTTCTTGCACAATCACTGAAAATGTGTCACCATCTATAAAGCCTCTTCTACTGTCAAGAAGACAATTTAAATAGATAATTAAAATAACAAAAGTAGCAAAGCAAAGTCAAACACAGACATCAACTCTTAGGTGGCTCTCCCAGAAAAAAAAAGTTTTAAAATAAATAAAAATGTTTACTCATTCATATTCTAGATTACTGTATTTTTGCTATTAACCCAGAGAATATTTTTATGTCAGTATTCTAAATTTAACCAGATGTCATCATTTCTTAAGTATTATACCATTTAAGCTTTCCAGGTGAAGGGCTTGTCTTTTAATGAAAAATACTCATTTCACATTGATGACAGAACATAACATCCTTGGCTTAGCCATTCTCCAACAACACAGGTCCTTTTTTGTTCAGTTTGCTTAGCTATATGGTAAGGCTAGAATACTACAAATTTATGCATGGAATCAAAGTCTGAAGTCATCTATACTAACTAGAGATGTTTAAAAACCATAACCTCAACTTAACATATCAATTTTCTTAAAATTACAATCATTGAATTCTTGGATAAAATTCAATGATTGTTCATGAGAATGGGAAAAAATTGAAAAAAAAGTTTTTATAAGATGTCCCAGGATTTGAATGAATATACTCAACACCATTTAAAAAGTAACCCAATCATAGTTTTAAGCAAAGAAATACTTATTAATGGGTGATTTTGAATTTGTTATTGTTTGAGGCAATAATATAATAAGTCAAAGAAATCCTGGTTTTAATATAGCTAATGCAATTACAATATACTGAGAATAAAAATTCATCTATTATGAAAAGTAAATATTATAGCTAAGAATTTTAAAGAATTCATGTAAATAGAAACAACTATTTTTAGGTCAAACTAATTGTACTCAAAACTCAAACATAACAATTTTATTTGGAATTAAAGTATAAACCAGGTATATAATAAGAGAACACTCAACAGAACAATGCTAAAAGACAGTACTGAGAAAAAATGTAATGTTATCCAAATGTTGTCAGATAAATCAATGTTTCTTTTCAAAGAGTGTGCACAGTAATTGCTGTGTGCCTTAAATGTAATAGTATGGAAGTTCTACACAATTTGTGTCATGGTTTAAAAAAATGATTATGTCATTATTTCCAAGATTTGAACCTAGTCATAATATAAGAAACCAGGTGAAGCCATTTCTCTATTTTGACTTCTAAATTGATATATTGCATTAAGAAAGTCACATTTAAAAGAATACATATGGGGCACTTGGGTGGTTCATTCAGTTAAATAGCTTCTGCCTTCGGCTCTGGCTCAGGTCATGATCCCATGATCCTAGGGTCCTAGGATTGAGTCGTTCCCCCCTCTACCCTCGTTGAGCTCCCTGCTTAGCAGAAGAATCTACTCCCTCTCCATCTATCTCTCCCCCCTCCACTCATACTCTCTCTCCTCCCCACTTTCAAATAAATAAATAAACAAAATATTTTAAAATAATAATAAAAATAAATAAAAGAATGATTACACAAAGACAGTCAGACATCCAACCTCAGATACCTGAATTCAGTTCCCCTTACTGTTCTTGAAAGTGTATGTTTCAAATCTGTATCACTGTCTTCATAGGCCTTACTCTCAGCAAAAACAAACAAAACAGAACACAAAGAAAACAATAGTTCAATTTCATAGAAAAGTAAAGGTCATCAGGCAGAAACCTCCAACTCCTTGCATCCTTTGTTCCTCCCAGAGGCAAACTACTCTGCACCTTCCCCAGCACACACCCCCACCCCAAATCTCCCACACCCTTACCACTCTTTCTCCTCCTCTAAGACCACACCTCCCCTGCATTCCTGAAGGCCCCTCCAGCCTCCTCAGCACCTTTCTATTAAAACTTATCTATTAAAACCTCCAATATGCTTCCAGGCTGGAAGAGAAAGGGCCCAGAAGCAGGCTAGGTGGCCTCAACAACCACCAGACTCTGTCTGTGAGGCAGGAAGAGAAAGGAAAAAGAGGAAAGCCTTACTACCTATCAGGACTGTACCTACAGAAGCTGATTTGAACTTGAGGCCAGCCTGTAAGATATTATTAAATGTGTTTTCCAAATATGAAACCAAGCATAAAGAGGCTATGTAATTTGCCTCAAGTTATACACAGTTTGTAAGTTTCAGTGCCAGAACTTTAACCCAGGTCATCAGATTCCCTAAACCCATGCTCTGTACCATGTACCGCACCCTACTGTCCCAGCAGGGCTGCTGGTGAGTGTGCAAAGGGAGGCACAAAGGCTATCCCAGCAGTTCCTCACATGCTACACTAGAGAAGCAGCAGAAATTTAAAAGTATCTAAGACAGCCGGCTCACTCTTGGCATTACAGTCTGCAACGATGTGTTGTTGTGGGTGTTTCATGGCAGTGAATCTTGCCAAGGATCTTCTTTATCTCCTGGTGACATGGCAGTTCCTCAAACATCTCTGGACAAAATCACCTGCTTCTGTTACTAACCTACTTCTCCCCTTGCATTTACTGACAAAGTCTCAGGATAGTTTTTCCACTGGTCTTCATCCCTCAGCTTCCACGGGGTCTCAGCTCAATCTCTGTCAGTTTTCTGCTCACACATAGTCCTGAATTAAAGCCCAATGACAGGCATTTAATAGACAAATCCAGGGGCCTTTTCTGTGTTCCCACCACCTACTTCTCAAAAGTTCTAAGGAAGACTCTCTTCTGGGTACTAGGTCCTTCCTTGGATTTCAAGAGATCACTCTCTCCGGGTTCTTTGTTTCAAACTTTGATGGCTCAGTCTGAGTCACCAGCGCAGTCTACTTCTTTCTCCATCCTTCAAATGTTGGCTTTCCAACAACCTACCCTCTTTCTATATGGCTTTTTTCCTCAAGTTCTTCCCCTTAGGGCATCTCATCCACCTGATGACTTCAAAAAATATAATAAGTTAATTTCTAGAACTCTAATTTTTGTCCCAAATTCTTTCTTAACTTTCATATTCATATCTTCAAAAAGCAGCAGAATTTGCAGCCCAGCAGGTCCAAAACCAAATTCACCTTTTTCCTCCTTCCGATGCTCTTCTGTCCCTTGTATCCGTCTTGTTTTCAAACTACAGGCTGAAGTTCCACACAATGTTCTCCCTTCTACAGAAACCGCCACTTCCGAAGGAACACACATACCAAAAGTTCCACTCCAAGATGTCTCCTAGTTGGTGGGTGCTTGTTTGCCTGTTTGTGTTTTGGTTTGGTTTTTATTCTGTTTTGTTTTGTTTATCTTCTTCATTGCTTCTGTCTTAAATCAGACATTCCACATTTCTTACCTGGACCAGTGCAATGGCAGAAGCTCCCAATGTGTAACCAGACTCTAGTCTTCATTCCTCAATCCTACTGACAGAACTCTCTGGCTGAGAAACAAAGCTAATCTCAGTAGATACTATTCTTATATTAATGGCATTATAATAAGGTACAACTATGCAGATGAAACCATAAGACTAAAGATACATTCCTCTGTATAGGGAGTAGGCTCTGGCCATAATGATTAATATTCCAAATATCTGAATTATGAATGAACTAAGGTGTATTCACTACGAGACTCAAGACATCCTAAGGGCAGTGTCCTGAGGCCATCTTCATACATACATGTTCAAGTTAATGCTTAGAAAACAAAGCACTCCCCCAAGTCAGCCCAGGAGTTAACTACCTTGGGGCTTAGGATAAAAATAGGTCCGAGTCTCCAGGCCCTGAAAGATCACTTTGTTAGGAGCAGGAATCTGTATTATACAAGTTGGACTATGTTTGTGTTTCATGTTGTTTCTAGGATTACTGGCCTCTGTTCTTCCCTACTCAAGAATAATGTTTTGAAGATTATAACATGTCCCAGATTAAGAGAAGCAAGGAAAGGTCTTCTCTGTATGCTTATGTGAATTGCTGAGGACCAGAGAGGTCATAGACATAGGGAATGAAGAGAAGGAATCCCAAGGTGAAATTCAGAGATAGTGATTCAGGAAATCTTGGCCTAGTAACTTTATCCCATAAGACATCCCTTTCCAGTGCCAACTTTGAAGATCTCATATTTGTTTATTACTAACAGGACAGTAGGTGTCCCCTCACAATTGATTTCCTGCTACTTTTAGTTAAAGCCCGGATTCTTCAAATAGGTGTGCCTGGGTGACTCAGTTAAGTATCTGCCTTTGGCTCAGATCATGCTTAGTGGAGAGTCTGTTTCTCCCTCTGTCCCTCCCCCGCTCATGTTCTCTCCCACACTCTCTCTTTTACATAGATTAATAAAATCTTAAAAAAAAAAAAAAAGAATTCTTGGGGCATCTGGATGGCTCAGCTTGTTAAGTGACTGTCTTAAGCTCAGGTCTTGATTATGGGGTCCCAGGATTGAGTCCAGCATCAGGCTTCTGCTCAACAGGGAGTCTGCTTCTCCTTCCTCATACTCTGTCTCTCTCTTTCTCTCTCATTCTCTCTCTCAAGTAAATAATAAAAATAGAGAGAAAGAAAGAGGAGAAAGGGAGAAAGAATTCTCAAACATACAGTCCTTCTCAAACTAGACTGAACTTACTTCACCTCCTACCAATACCCAAAAGTATCCAAAAAGCATATAGAACTTTTCAATCTCCATCAACAAAGAATTGTCAGCATCGCCTATGCAACGTCCTGTCAGCAGCCCCAAAATGTCATATGAAGGTCACACGGAACACGCTGCTCTTTCCGGATGGATAGTTAGCTATCTTCCCAGTCTGGCATATTCTCCTCATCCCTCAGAAGCTATCCATCATGTCTTTCCCAAAACTTCCCTTGACCCCGGACTGAAGGGGCCCCTTAATGCCTCCATGCAACTTTGCTTATTACTCTATCATTGCCTCGCCCACATGGCATTGAGGGTTAGGATGGCAGTATATGAATTTGACGTTCACACAATTTAGCCGGTATAGTACAAACCTAAATGTAATGTGTTGAATTAGTTTATCCTTGCCTGGAAAAAGTTAGATTGTGGCTGAAGGAAGTTGTTTTTGGACTCATTCAAACTGTGTGCTTGCTTTTGTTTGATTTGTTTGTTTCTCTGTGCACCTATTTACACACCACTGTATTTAGGCGAAAAAAACTGTACCTAAAAGAAAAATGCACCACTCCTGTTCTCTTGGAGTTTACTCTCTAGGTAAGAGGCTTTTCTAACTGCTTTAGCAAAGGTACAAATCAGAAGAAGGTGGGGCTATGCAAGGAGAGATTGAGTAGAAAGCCTGTAGCCATTCAATTCAGTTCCTGCTCACCCTCTATGAGGGCCAAAACACAGAACCGTGGAACCCTAAGGAAAACCATTTGAAAGAGTAAGGGGCACATATATTAACCCAAACCAGATAATAAATATGCAATTGTTTACTGTAAACTGTAAAATAGCATACTAACTATGGTTGTTGTTTTGTAGACTGCAAGGTGTTCTCGCAGTCTTAAGTCAACTGAGTATGTATAAGAATATCTCGGGGCACACCTGGATGGCTCAACTCGTTAAGCGTCTGCCTCATGCTCAGGTCATGATTCCAGGGTTCAAGTCTCACACTGGGTTCCCTGCTCCATGGGGAGTCTGCTTCTCCCTCTGCCTACTGCTCCCCCTGATTGTGTGTGTGCTTGCTCTCTCTCTCTCTCTCTCTCTGACAAGTAAATAAATAAAATCTTTAAAAAAAAAAAAAAAAGAATATCATGGGAAGAAGGACTGCATGAAAAGAAGGGGAAACACCAGGGGAAGAAGTAAAGAAGAGACTCAGAGACAGAAAGTGTAAAGAGGAATATCACACATGCAAAAATTAGACATTAAGACTGACCAGTATGGGTATCTCTGTGTAGCAACTGTAGCACCAGAAGAAATAACAGTAACCATATATAGGGCCCTCCTGTAAGTCAGGGACTGGGCAGAGCCCAAAGCATCCATCATCTCATCCTTACAGCAACCTTGAGAAATGCTATTGTTTCCCCATTTTACAGATGAAGAAAATGGGGCTGGAAAAGTTTAGGAATGTGTGCAAAGTTAACTAGTAAATTAGAGACAGGACTCAGATTCTGGGCTATCCGAGGTCAACGCCTACACAGGTAACAAATTTCAAAATCTTTTGTTTATGACAAGACATGTAACTCAAAGTCTTTGTCTTCATGTGCTGGCAACGTGGAAGAACAGCACATTCTGATTTGCCAGGAACACTCCAGGGTTACATCTGTTTCCCAGTGTAATTATTAACAGCACTCCCTTTCACCCTCAGAAGTGTCCCATTTTAGACAAAAATGTTCAGAGCCATCTGGCCACAATGCCATAGTGAAATGTGTCTACAAGATTTTCCAGGCCTAGTGCAAAATAAAAGTGTGAGACCTTTTGCTCAAAAAGCAGGGGGAAATGTGTTATTAAAGGTACTGAAATAGGGGCACCTGGGTGGCTCAGTTGGTTAAGCCTCTGCCTTCAGCTCACATCACGATCCCAGGGTCAGGGAATTGAGTCCCGCATTGGGCTCCCTGCTCAGCAGGAAGCCCGCTTCTCCCTCTCCCTCTCCTCATGCTTGTGTTCCCTCTCTCATTGTCTCTCTCTGTCAAATAAATAAAGTCTTAAAAAAAAAAGTGATACTGAAATATAAAGCTTTTCTCTTTCTTTCATATATTAGCTCTACTCACATTCTACTGTCCCAATGGACTTCATTTGTAAAACACAAGTTCAAAGATAAAACGAGCACAAATGTCAAGATGGTGCTAGCAGAGCTCTAAACCAAGTTGCAGGTCCTTCTGAGCATGAAGCCCAGAGCAAAGTGCAGAGCATGCACACCCATGAAGCTGGCCCTGCTCTGCTCTTCTTCTGTTCACTCAGATGGGTCTGGGAAGACATCCTGATCTTGGAATGGCCTATGATTTCACAAGCACTGCACAAAATTCTAGGGAAAAACAGACAAGTGAAATATGTGCCTGTTCTCAAGAAGCTTACATTCTAATAGAATGAGACCAAAGTAAACACATACATGTATAAGCCTCCTTTGGTGCAGGAAAGAAGAAACTACAAAGCAGTGAGCACTGTAGACTGGGATGGGGTAGGGGGGACAGCAGAGAGGACAGGATTATGAAGTTTCCTGAAGGAACGGAGCCCTGAAAGCCCAGTGAGAATACAAAAGGATAGAAGGGCTAGCAAGAAACAAAAGAAGCCAGAGATCCCATGGGAAGAGAGAATCACTCTATATACCAGCTATCTGTGGGGTGGGAGTGGGGAAAGTTGTTCTCGCTTTAAAAAATGAAAGGGTTGGAAATGAGAACAAAAGGAATTAGAAGTAGAAAAGATCTTAGGGGTACTTGGGTGACTCTGTCAGTTAAGCATCTGACTTAAATGCTCAGGTCTTAATCTCAGAGTCCTAGAATCAAACCCCAGTCAGGCTCCCCTTAGCAGGGAGTCTGCTTCTCCTTTTCCTTCTCCCTCTGCCTCTCCCCTGGTTCATGGTCACGTGCTCTTTTTCTTTCTCTCTCAAATAAAATTTTTAAAAATCTTAAAAAAAAAAAAGAAGTATAAAAGATCTTAGTAAGAAAAGTTTTCCCCTTCAGGTCATATGATCATTTAATCAAGAGAAAAAATACCATTTTGTTTGATTATTTTTGGCCTGTAAGTAAAAAAAAAAATAGTTCTTGTTAAAACTAAAAATAGGTTTTCTATCTCTTCATAATAAAGAGTTACCCTTCATGCATGTTAATGGCTAAAACAATGACAGAAATCTAAAACAATGACTAATCCAACAAATATTTGACTTAGAAATGCACTATCAGATTTTTTACAACAAATGTACCCTTTATTTAATACTAGTGCTAACTTTTTAAAAAAATCACGGTTATGGTTTGTCTACACTTCTTATCAGTCCTTCAAGATGGACTCCTAGAAAGAGAATTGCCAGGCCAAAGAGTTTGAATATTTTTAAAGCTTGGTATATTATTAGCTTATGTTAAAGTTAGAACTAGATTGACTACATCAACAGAAGGTGATCAAGTAATACATGCATATTCAGTGTTACTATAAATAATAATGAAAAAATAAATATTCAGAAAAGAAAATCTAAAAGTATAATATAAGTAGATCTGAGGCTTTCAATGATTAAAAAGAAGTCAGGGTAAACTTTTGTTTAGGATGACCTGCCAATTAGTGTGTTTGTATGTGTGTAAACATGTTTGTGTGTAAGTACTGTATGTACATGCACAAAATAATGGACAAAGAAAAATAAAAGTGGAAGAGTCCATAATTTCTGAATGAAATAAGAATGAAATCATTAAATGAACTACTTGTAAATAGGTACATATAATTTATTTTATACCTTCCACAATTTCTTTTTTTCTTAAGATTTTATTTATTTATTTGTCAGAAAGAAAGATCACAAGAAAGGGAAGCAGCAGGCAGAGAGAGAAGCAGGCTCCCTGCTGAGCAAAGACTCCAATGTGGGGCTCAATCCCAGGATCCCCGGATCATGACCAGAGCCAAAGGCAGATGCTTAACCGAGCCACCCATATGTCCCCTCACACAATTTCTTACCCAACTCTATCTAGCAATAAGTTTTCAATTTTAATAATCACGTGCTAAGGTTAGAGGAAAAACTCATATATTAAATAAAGATCAACAAATTGGTTTTTGATGTAGATTAGGTTAGCTCTCTATTTCTACAATTCAGAACTCTATACAGTACTTTTTTCATATACCTCTAGAAAGAAGTAACTAATACAGTTTAAGAAGTGGCTCAGATTTTTCAAAAGTCAAAGGACTTTGTCACCAATGAAATTTCCTGAAAGGCAAATCTGAAGCTATTAAAAGTCAAATCTCCACCTCACATCAGTCAAAATGACTAGTATCAAAAAAAAACCAAGAAATAACAAGTGTTGGTAAAGACATGGAGGAAAGGAAACCCTCATGCACTGTTGGTGGTAATGTAAATTTGTGGGGCCCTTATGGAAAACAGTACGGAAGTTCCTCAAATAACTAAAAATAGAAGTATCATATGATCCGTAACTCCAGTTCTGGGCGTTTGCCTGAGGAAAATGAAAACACCAATTCAAAAAGATATATGTACACCTATGTTTGTTGCAGCATTATTTACAGTATGTAAGCAACTTAAGCATCCATCTATAGATGAATTGATCTAGAAGATGTGGTATGGAATAGAATATGAAATTCACAATGGAATATTACTCAGCCATTAAAAGCATTAAATCTGGCCATTTGTGACAACACAGATAGACAATATTATGCCAAGTGAAGTAAGTCAGACAGAAAGACACCATATAATTTCATTTACAGTGGAATCTAAAAAACAAAACAAGCAAACAACAACAAAAAGAGAAACAGATTTGTACCCCTGGGGATAAAAATATATGTTTATAAAAAATAAAAAGTTAAAAAAAAAAAAAAAGAGAAACAGATTCATAAATACAGAGAACAAACAAGCAGTTGCCAGCAGGGAGGGGGATGGGGGGGATAAGTGAAATAGATGAAGAGGATTAAGAGGCACACACTTCTGATTATAAAATAAGTCACAGAAACATACAACATAGGGAATATAGTCAATAATACTGTAATAACTGTAAAAAAAGTGAAATCTTAAAAACATGCTTTTTTTACATCGCTGCATGGAAGTGTACTGTAAAGTTTTTCTGGCGAGATAAGCACAACACCAGGCAAAGTGAGTGCAAGGCAAGATTTATTAAAAACACTCTCCAGGGAAGTTTCAAGGCTCAGGAGAAGGGGAGCCAGTAAAGTTGCGCTGAGAGGAGGTGGGCATCCTCAGGCAAGGTTCTGTGACTCTGGAAAGCAGAGTGGCGGAAGTCGTGCCCAAGGCAGGGAGGAGGGGACTTTTAAGGGGTCTGGAGGGGAGCTCAGGGGTCTTCTGGCAAGTTTCCCTTATTTGGATATTTTGCCTGCTTGTCAGGGTCGCATTGGTCCATGGGAGCGGGGGCGGGAGGGTCTCAGATTCCTGCTTGGGCCTTTCTTCTCCTGTCCCAGCTCAGGTCTTGTGGCGGGAACTTGCGCCATCTTGGGCCTTTGTTCTCCTGTCCAAGTTCAGGTTTTGTGGCGGGAACTTTTGTCATCTTAAGTAGCCCTTTCTCCCAGCCCAACATGTACAACAATCCAATCTATCACCAATTTCCCATATATTCTCAAATATCTAAATATTTCCAAAGGATGTGGCCCCAGGGGCTCAGGTATACTGATTTTAATTTGAGACGTCAACCAGAAGTCAACCTGTGTTGAAACATTGTTCTCTCCTTCTTGATATAGCAAAGAAGTGAATTCCTCTACCATAATTAGAAGCAGAAAGTTTACATCTTACAGAACACTGAGCAGGAAGTTTTGGCCTTTGAAACATTTCCCTTTGGACCAGAAAGCATGAAACACGGAGGTGGAAGGAGCAGAAGGTTTGAAGATGTGAGTTAGATTGCAAAGGCTAAGAGCTCCTCAGTCCTATGCTCTCCTAGGCATCTGGGTGGAAATGAGCCAATGCTCAAACTCTTTTGTCTTTCCAACAATGAATAGAAAAAAAATTCAATTTCTGAGTGATGTCTCAAATGTCTCTTTCACTCAATTTGCCCCTTCTGGCTCTAAAATGAGTGAAACGCTTCCAGAGCAGGCTTCCCATACGTCAAGCTGAAACTTTGAATCAAAGTTCCTGCCAGTTCTTTCTATGAAATCTTGGAAGTTTTTTGACACTAGTTTTATTATACTGCTCTACTGTGCTCAGTGTGAACAGAGAATCCAGAAGATGAGCAGGGAGCAAATTTAAACCGGGGTTGGAGGATGGGGTTAGGAGACTGCAGGGCTAGAACAGGGTGAGCACCACAGGTGGCTTTAATATCAAACAGCTGCTAGAGATCATAACCCCGCTGCTCGTTCTCTACCCCCCGCCAGAATCCTGTTGTTTCAAAGATTATTGTAACTAAAGAGACTTAGCTGCCATCTAATCTGAATAATGAACTCAAGCTCCAAAACAATCAAGGATTTTTTTCTTTTAACTAAACATACCTGAATGTAGTAGACTGACTTTAATCCCGAAGCCAAAGTCTTAAAATCTCAGGGGCGGAAGAGAAGAGGGTAAAAAAATTACACAAGGCAGCCGGGGACGGGGTAAAAAGAGTGAGGAAAGGTGGGGTACGCAGGGATTCCCAGGACAAGAGTCTTCTCCCATTGGAGCTAACTTTTCAAGCCCGCATATGTCCAAGGCCCTGGCAAACTTATTCCGTGTCCAGGCGTGAAACAGTCCAGCCCGGGGTCCACGCGCGGGCGAGCAGAGTGTCGGCCTGCGTCGGTTCCGCGCGGTCCGCGGTGCCCCGTCCCCCCGCAGACAATGCCGCGCACCCGCGGCTGCTCCGGGATCCGCGCCCGGCGCCGCCCGCCACACCCTGCGTCGCCGCGCGGGGACACACTCTCCGACACCAGGAGCTCCAGCGTGCCCACATAGTCCCGCTCGGTCTTCTGGAGCTCGCTGAGCACGCACACGCGCAAGCGAAGCTGTTTCTCCAGGTCCTTGGCGCTCTGGGCGCGGCCGTCCCAGCGGCTCCGGTCGGTCATGGTGGGCGGCGGGACGGAGGGCTGCTGTGCTGCGCGCTATTCCGCTAGCCGACTGGCGCCCGGCCCCGCGCCGGCCAGAGGGGAAAGTTGCTGCCTCCGAGAAGCCCGAGGGGGTACCGGCGACTTTACAGGCTGGGGAGAGGCTGGGGTGTTGGGAGAGGAAAGGGCGCTCGCTGGAACTCGGGCGCGGAAGGCGCGAGGCAATAAGCAGACAACTCCCGAGAGAAGCGGCCCCGGTCCGGGATCTGCACGCCGAGCCCAGCGGCTCCGGCCTCATGCGGCCGGGGCTGGCGGGGAGGCAGCTCCGACCCACAGCGGTGACTTAAACATTAATCAAATGCTTTGTACACATGTGACTCCGACCCTTTACCCTTCGCCAAATCTCAGGAAAAATGAAACAACCCTGGGGAAGTGTGTTGTATGCCAGCTAACACACACACACACACACACACACACACACACACACACACACGGAGTCAGCACTTCAGTTGGAACTAATTGGAGATTCCCAAACCTAGGAGGATGTACTACTCCAAGACACAGCTCGAGGGTTGCTTCTATGACTCCTGCCTATTGTTTAGCTTTAATGTGTTTTGTACAAATCCTGAAAGCAAAGACACAAGTCCCCATGGTTACATAACTGGATGGGAACAAAACAACCATGGTATTGACCCTCCCATCTTTGGAAAGAAACACATTGGTTTTAGGTTTTGTTTGGGCACAAAATAGGTTTGCTTTTAAAAGACCCCCAACCGAGAATAATTCACCAGGCAGATACCCTCCCGCCTGCGCTTGGAAAGTCAATTAGCATAATAAATGAAGACACTGTGGGAAAGTGACAGCCCTGGCCAAAACAACAGACTCCAGATAGAATGAGCATCCCCATTGCACTGTGCTGTTTTGGAGGGATGCTTTGTTTGCATGCCTATGACTTTTTTCCAATAGCAAGATAATATGTAAATTAAATCACAGGCAAAAATACTGGTGCCAATTTCGTTTCTAAGAGCTGCTATGATTTAACACAGTGTCACTAAATGAGCAGCTTTGTCTAAAGCTGTTATTGAGTGGTTATCAAAAGGTATGTAGATAGACATAAAGGTATATAGATACAGATATATTAAGATTTGAAAAAGAAGAGAAACACAGAGCATGTCCTGATTGGAATATGTATGTTTATTGCCTTTTCTCACTTGGAAACAGAATCAGAAGCTAATGAGCACTGAACATTTAACAATTCCATGCAGAATAATCCATATATATTTTTGTCACTTGCAAATATTTGGACGGTATAGAAGAATGGGCTTTAAAACACATTTTTAAATCCACCTAAGTACTGGGGTGCCTGGGTGGCTCAGTGGGTTAAGCTACTGTCTTTGGCTCGTCATGATCCTGGAGTCCCAGGACTGAATCCCCATCTGGTTCCCTGCTTAGCAGGGATTCTGCTTCTCCCTCTGACCTTCCCCCCAACCCTGCCCCATCTCTCAAATAGATAAATAAATAAATAAATACCTTTATAAGTAAATAAATAAATCTACCTAAATATTTAAGGCTAGAGAAGTTTTAGGAGAGATAGGAAGAAAACATCCATTTTCCAAAAGAAAAAAGTTGGCAAATTGGGGCAAGAGCAATGTGAAATTGTCATTAATGCTAAGGAGAACTTCATTCTCATTAAAAGAAAAATGCAAAATCCATCAAATGGTATAAGCTAAGCTATTCAAACACATTGATCACAGTGAGAAACTCAACAATTTTGAAAGCTCTCAAAAATGAGAATACCAACATTCTTCAAATAACAGACATTCCAAAAAGTAGCAAATCTCCATTTTCCTTTTTTTCTCCCTTGTATGTTTGCTTTCCTCCCCCTGGCTCACAGTTGCAAACAAGGCTGCTGAGGAGGATTTTTACACCAACAGTGAGCAGTTCCTGATGTTGGAACACCTCTGGTCACTGCATTACCAGGTCCAATCACTTAAGCTTGTTAAAAATCAAAGCCATGTTCTCTTGCTGGTTTCAAGATTAGATTCTGTATCAAATTTATGAACAATGGGGAGCAATGTGCAAATTAGAACACACTTTTCAGGACCTCACTTCCTCTTTGAGGGCTGGAAAAATGCCCAATTCTAAAAACCTCTCACTAATCTCACAAAGACTGATTCAGTATATTTGGGCTGGGTTGAGGGGCAAATAAATTATTTCTTTGCAGCAATTTCTTAGAATTATAGATTTGTAAGAGACCATAAAAGTTGTCCAAAGGTCCAGATGGCTTATTTAACTTTTCAGAGTCTTTGTCAAAACAGAAGCTTAGAAGTTACCCTGTGCCCATTCTCTCATGCCAATATGGAATCTCATGAATTCTTTTTTTTTTTTTTTCATGAATTCTTTTGATGCTCAGGTTTGCTCTAAGAAGTAAACAAGTATTTCTGTCCCAAGGTAAGCTACACTAAAACAGAGATTATTCAAACCTGACTGCAGTTTCATAAGGTGGAAAGTCCTATCACCATTTTCTAAGTGTAGGGGAAAACATATGCTTCAACGGAAAACTATGCACAGTTTAAGGCTTCAGAGCACAACCTTCAGGTTTAACTGACTGATTCCATAGATACTCTTTGGCCTTCATTGTCTTTAGGGTATTTTACAACTCTGTATTATAAAACACTGGTAAGAGTGTGGTGTTTAAGATAGGAAGAAATTCTGTCCAGTGGAGGGAAGCCCCACCCCCATACCCCCCCACTCCCAGACAAGAGAGGGACAGGGGTGGGGTAGAGGGGCAGGGGAGGGGTGGGGGGAGGTGGGAGGAAGGCTGTGTTGCATCCATTTGCAGTTACTCAGTATTTCTGATCCCTGTCTCTGCTCTTTGATGTTTGAACTAGTTGTAACATCTTTTTTGTTTCCTCATTTAATTAATGAGAAAATCTTTGACCTATATTCATTTTATATTTCTATGAAAAGCATGGTTTCACTTTAAAAAATTTATTCTGTAACACACAACTATGATTCCAAATTACAGTAACTGAATCAAATCATTTTCCTACTTGTGTTATTTTCTTCAGACTGCAATAGTAGTTAAAAATGGTGTAATTAATTTGTCAAAAAAGCTTTTAATTTCAGTTATGTTCTCATTTACTATGCACTAAACAAAAAGTTTAAAGCTCCACTAAGTAGTTAATGAGAAATTAAAGTCTGAGTGTGTGTGTGTGTATCTGTGTGTGCACGTGCTGGGGGTAAAAAGTAAGAAATCGATTACACACTTGGTAGTAAAAACACTAAAATAGGGGGCACCTGGCTGGCTCAGGTGATTGTCTTCCTTTGGCTCAGGTCATGATCCCAGGTCCTAGCATCGAGCCCTGCATGGGGCTTCCTGCTCAGTGGGGGAGTCTGCTTCTTCCAATCTCTCTGTCTCTCCCCAGTTCCTGCTCTCTCTCTCTCTCCCTCTCTTCCTCTCAAGTAAATAAATAAAATAGTAAAAAAAAATAATAATAAAAACACTAATGTAAGAACATAGGAGTAGGGTGTGAAATTGGCATATTGCAATGATAAAAATTCTAAAACACTCCATCTGAGTTATCAGAAATACAAAGTTAGGTTGAAACAGTCATCACATGGGACATAATATAAAACTCTCTTGGTTATCTTAAAATAACTTATTACCAACTCTAAAAAAATAATTTAACACTCTATCTTCTAACTTTCCTTCAGTTTGTATTGCAAATAGGCTTAATATTTAATTATTTTGACTATCATAAATAAAAAAGTAAAAGAAGTATTGGGTTTCTCCCTTGCTTTGTAGTATTTCATGTGGACTCATTTGACAATCATTTATTACATGTAACACTTCATACTAAATATTATTACACCATCTCTAAGATTAACTTCAGTCTACAAAGGTCCAGCCCTGTCAATACACTGTAAGGTAATGAGAGACTATGATTTCACCACCTGCCTCTGGTACTAACCTAAGAAGAGAATTATGAAGAAAGTATCTAGCAATTCCCACACTATACCTCCTCATCCAAAATAGGGATAAGTCCATCAAACAGGTGGTTATTTTAAGGAATAAAACTATATAGTATATGTACAAAGAGTTATAAAATATATTGTCCATATTTTAATTATTATTATGTCTAAATGAAATATGTCCATTTCAGGAACACATAGATATCTAGAGGAAACTTTTGATCCTGACTGGGGCCTTAATTATTAGGAGTATAATTATTATTACTGCCAGTTATTTTCCATAAATCATTTCATCTAATGGTTATAATAACCCTATGACATAAGCATAATTAAAGCCAATTTATCCAAAACAGAAACTATCAGGACCAGACAGTTTCACTAATGGATTGTACTAAACAGTTAAGAAAAAATTTTACCAATTCTCTACAATCTCTTTCAGAACATAAAAGCAGAGGGAATTTTTCCTGACTCATGCTATGAAGCCAGCCTCTTACCCTTTTTTTTTTTTAAGATTTATTTATTTATTTATTTATTTATTTATTTGACAGAGATCACAAGCAGGCATAGAGGCATGCAGGGGTTGGGGGTGGGGGGGAGCAGGCTCCTCACCAAGCAGGAGCCCGATGTGGGGCTTGATCCCAGGACCCTGGGATCATGACCTGAACCAAAGGCAGAGGCTTTAACCCACTGAGCCACCCAGGCGCTCCCAGCCTCTTACCTTAATACCAAAATTGTACAATAGAAAACTACAGATCTAAGCTCTCATAAACATATATGCAAATCCTTAAAAAACTAGCAAATGAAATATCAAAAAAGTTGAAAACAATTATACACCATGACAAAGTAGAATTTATCCCAGATATGGAAGGCTGGTTGAACATTTGAACATTTGAAAATCAATTTCTTATTTAGTCCACTGATTAAGAAAAATCACATGATCATATCAATAGATGCAGAAAAAGCATTTGACAAAATTCAGTACCCATTCATGATTTTTAAAAACAACTTATAAGTGTTCTGTTGTTCTTTCAGTACAGATCCTTTACCTCTTGGGGTTAAGTTTATTCCCAGGTATCTTATGGTTCTTGGTGCTATAGTAAATGGAATCAATTCTCTCATTTCCCTTTCTGTATTTTCATTCTTAGTGTATGAGAAAGCAACTGATTTCTGTACATTGATTTTGTATCCTGACACATTACTGAATTGCTATATGAGTTCTAGTAGTTTGGGGGTGGAGTCTTTTGGGTTCTCCATATAAAGTATCATGTCATCTGCAAAGAGAGAGAGTTTGACTTCTTCTTTGCCAATTTGAATACCTTTTATTTCTTTTTGTTGTCTGCTGTTGCTAGGACTTCTAGTATTATGTTGAATAACAGTGGCGAGAGTGGACATCCTTGTCGTGTTCCTGATCTCAAAGGGAAGGCTGTCAGCTTTTCCCCATTGAGGATGATATTTGCTGTGGGTTTTTCATAGATAGATTTGATGAAGTTGAGTATATTCCCTCTATCCCTATACTTTGAATCATTTTAATCAGGAACAGATGCTGTGCCTTGTCAAATGCTTTTTCTGCATCAATTGAGAGGACCATGTTGTTCCTCTCTCTTCTGTTATTGATTTGTTCTATCACATTGATTGATTTGCAAATGTTGAACCACCCTTGAATCCCATGGATAAATCCCATCTGATCATGGTGGATAATCTTTTTAATGTACTGATGGGTCCTATTAGCTAGGATCTGTTTGAGAATCTTGGCATCCATATTCATCAGAAAGAGCTACAGAACACTCATGAAAGGAACTGAAGAAGACACAAAAAGATGGAAGAGCATTCCTTGTGCATGGATTGGAAAAATAAACACTGTTCAAATGTCTGTACTCCCTAGAGTCATCTATACTTTCAATGCCAATCCTGATCAAAATTCCACCAGCATTTTTCAAAGAGCTGGAACAAACAATCCTAAATTTTGTATGGAACCAGAAGAGACCCAAATTGCTAAGGAAATGTTGAAAAAGAAAAACGAAACTGGGGGGATCACATTGCCTGGTTTCAAGCTTGACTACAAAGCTGTGATCACCAAGACAGCATGGTATTGGCACAAAAACAGACACAAAGACCAGGGGACTCAAGTAGAGAGCCCAGATATGGACTCTCAACTATATGGCCAAATAATCTTCAACAAAACAGGAAAAAATATACAGTGAAAAAAAGACAATCTCTTCAAAAAATGGTGTTGGGAAAATTGGACAGCTGTGTGTAGAAGAATGAAACTCGACCATTTTCTTACACCACACATAAAGATAAACTCAAAATGGGTAAAGGACTTCAACTTGAGGCAAGAGTCTCAGAATCCTAGAGGAGAACACAGGCAGTAATCTCTTTGACATTGGCCACAGCAACTTCTTTCAAGACCTGTCTCCAAAGGCAAAGGAAACAAAAGCAAAAATGAACTTTTGGGACTTCATCAAGATCAAAAGCTTCTGCACAAGCAAAGGAAACAGTCAGCAAAACAAAGAGGCAAGCCACAGAATGGGAGAAGATATTCGCAAATGACACTACAGACAAAGGGCTGATATCCAAGATCTATAAAGAACTCCTCAAACTCAACACACACAAAACAGATAAGCATGTCAAAAAATGGGCAGAAGACATTAATAGACACTTCTCTAAAGAAGACATACAAATGGCTAACACACACATGAAGAAACATTCATCATCATTAGCCATCAGGGAGATTCAACTCAAAACCACATTGAGATACCACCTTACACCAGTTAGAATGGCCAAAATTAACAAGCCAGTAAGCAACAAACATGTGTTGGAGAGGGTGTGGAGAAAAGGGAGCGCTCTTACACTGTTGGTGGGGAATGCAAGTTGGTACAGCCATTTTGGAAAACAGTGTGGAGATTCCTCAAAAAATTAAACATAGAGCTACCCTATGACCTGCAATTGCACTACTGAGTATTTACCCCCAAAATACAGATGTAGTAATGAAAAGAAGAGCCATCTCTACCCCAATATTCATAGCAGCAATAGCCATAGTGGCCAAACTGTGGAAAACCAGTAAATGGATAAAGAAGATATGGTCCATATATACAATGGAGTATTATGCCTCCATCAGAAAGGATGAAGACCCAATTTTTATATCAACGTGGATGGGACTAGAAGAGATTATTCTGAGTGAAATAGGTCAAGCAGAGAGAGTCAAGTATCATATGGTTTCACTTACTTGTGGACCATAAGGAATAACACGGAGAATGTGTAGGAGATGTGAGTTGGGGGGAAATCAGAGGGGGAGATAAACCATGAGAGACTGTGGACCCTGAGAAGCAAACTGAGGGTTTTGGAGGGGAGGGGCTTGGGGAGTTGGGTGAACCTGGTGGTGGGTATTATGGAAGGCGCATATTGCATGGAGCACTGGGTGTGGTGCATGAACAATGAATTTTGAAACACTGAAAATAAAATAATATAAGATAAAACTTAAAGAAAAAGAGTTGGATGCTTACATGACTGAAAAAAATTTAAAAAACAAAAAACCCTGAAAACCTCTCAGTAAATTAGGAATAAAGAGGAGCCTTCTTAACTTGACAAAGACTATCTACAAAAAAACCTATAGCTAACATTATACTTAATGGTGAGAAATTAGATTTCCAATTAATATCAGGTACAAAGCAAGGATGTCCCTTCTTATCACTGTTTTTCAACATCAGACTAGAAATTCTTGCTAAAATAATTAGGCAGGAAAATGAAATAAAACATACATAGATTGGGAAGGAAGACATAAAACTATTGTTGTCATAAATGACATGATTGTCTATGTTGAAAATATAGAAGAATAGATGAAAATTTCCTGGAACTAATAAGCTATTAAAGCCATGATGTAGGATACCAGGTTATTATACAAAGCTCAACTGAATTCCTATATACCAAAAATGAACATGTAGAATTTGAAATTAAAAACACCATGAATATTGACTCTTGAGAAAATGAAATACTTTAGTACAAAGCTAACAAAATATGTACAATGTCTGTATAGGGAAATGATAAAACTCTGATTACAGCAATAAATGAAAAGCTAAATAAATGCAGAGATATTTCATGTTCATAAATAGAAACACTCAACTTTGTCAAAATGCTTGTTCTACCCAACTTGATCTGCAGATTCAATGCAATCTCATTCTAAATCCTACCAAGTTACTTTATGGACATCAACAAACTGATGATCTAAAGTTTATATGGAGAGGCAAAAGATCCAGAATAGCCAACAGAAATATTGAAGGAAATAGAAATATATTTGGAGGACTGATGCTACCCAACTTCAATAGATACTCTGAAGCTTTGATAAGACACTCTGGTATTAATGAAGCAATAAGCAAATAGATCAATGGCAGAGAATAGAGAGCCCAGAAATACACCAATATAAAATATATGAAGCTTGTCTTTGTACAAAGGAGCAAAGGCAGTACAATGGAGAAAGTTTCTTTAGCAAATGAAGCTGGAACAACTGAACATCCACATGCAAAGACTTAGACACAAACCTTTATACCCTTCACAAACTTATCTCAAAATGGATCATAGACCTAACCATAAAATGAAAAATTATGAAGTTTTTAGAAGACAATGTAGAAGAAAACCTAGATGACCTTAGTGTGTTTTCAGATATAGCAGCGAAGACATGATCTATGAAAGAAATAATTGTTAAGCTGGACTTCATTAAAATCAAAAGCTTCTGCTCTATCAAAGACAATTTCAAGAGAATTAGAAGACAGTTACCTACCGCAGGGAAGTTTTTGCAAAAGACACATGTGATAAAGGATTGTTATATAAAGTAGGGAAAGAACCCTTAAAATTCAATAAGAAAAGAACAAACTACCTAATTTAAAAATGGGCCAAAGTCCTTAAAAGAAACTTCACCAAAGATGATATGCAGATGATAAATAAGTTTATGAAAAGATGCTCCACATCATACATCATCAGGGAAACGCAAATTAAAACAACAATGAGATATCAATCTATACTCATTAAAATGGCCCAAATCCAGAACACTGACAACACCAAAGGCTGACAAAGAGATGTAACAGGAGCTCTCTTACATTGTTGTTGGGAGTGCAGAATGGCACTTTGGTAGAGAGTTTGGCAACATCTCACAACACTAAACATATTTTTACCATATGATCAGTGATCACATTCCTTGGTATTTATCCAAAGGAATTGAAAACACACGCACAAATGTACAATGCCTGATTCTAGCAGCTTTGTTCATAATTGGCAAAACTGAGAAACAACCCAGCTGACCTTCAGTAGGTGAATGGATAAATAGTGATATATCTGTGAAATATTAACAGTGAAATATTATTCAGCACTAAAAAGAAATAGGTATCAAGTCATAAAAAAACATGGTAGAACTTTAAATGCATATTACTAAGTGAAAGAAGCCAATCTAAAAAGGTTTCACGCATACTGTTTGATTTCAACTACATGATGTTCTAGAAAAGACAAAACAATAGAGAAAATAAAAGAATCAATGGTTGCCAGGAGTAGAGGCAGAAGAGAGACAAGGAATGAATAGGCAAAGCACAAAGGATTTTTAGGGCAGAGAAAATACTCTGTATGATATTGTAATGATGGATATATGTAATCATATTATATATGTAATATACTTGACCATATTCACAGAATGTATAACATCAGGAAGAAACCTTAAAGTAAACTATGAGCTTTGGGTGATTATGGTATGTCAATGTAGGTTCATCCTTGGTAAAATGTACCATTCTGATGAATGTTGTTAATAATGGGGGACACTAGGCTTGTGTACGGGGAGGAGGTTTATGGGAAATCTCCATACCTTCCCTTGTTTTGTTGTAAATGTAAAACAGTTCTGAAAACTGTTCTTAAACTAATTTATAGGTGATAAAATGAGAATCAGGAAAGTTAAATCATCTCCTAGTAAATATTATAGGTAATGGGTGGCTGAGTCAGCATTTGAACCTAGGTTGCCTTAGTGCCAATGTACACACCTTTCTGCTATCCTACATAATTGCTGGTTATAATGAGAAATTTTAAACTGGTTAATTGAAGAAGTCAATATTCCTTGAAGAAATTGCCCACCAAGGATCAAATGAGATACATAGTTAGCATGTCATAAAACTAGGACTTTCAGTCTGATTGATTTAGCAACAAATATTTCCCACAGAGAAGGATTCTTTCACTCTGCTGGCATTTCTCAATATGCAAATACATAGAATTTTAAACAAAGTTCTAGTTAGGTAAGGTTTTCTGAATTAATTGAAGTAACCATGCCACTTAGTCCATTCAGTTACAAAATATTACATTGCACTAAAAAAGTTTTAAGGTATTTTCTACAGTAAATGTTTTAAATAGTTTTTCCAACAGAGAGCTAATCTTGATTAAGTTATGTCTGAAAAAAACTAAGATAATTGTCAAGTATCCTGGCTATAAAAATAAGTCATATTATCAAAAGCTTAGAAATATGTGCTCTCCTTGGGAGGAAATTAGCAATGATCCAATGTAAGAAATAGTCTTTTGAAACTAAAATAAGGATTTTAAAAACAAAGATCCTCTGAGTGCTATCACACTAAGACCCGAGGAAGGACAAAATTATGGATCTATCAAAATTCTCCAAAGAGCTCATGATCTGTTGAAGAAGTCCCCATGTTGATTATTTGTCAATGTGGGGATTGCAAAATGTCAGCTACTGTACATACCCGTTCCTGTGGATGTTTCCCTGACTTGAGAGAGAAAGGTTCTCCAGAAATAGGGATCACCAGAATCTTCCTTTTATTCACTGGCATTTAAATTAATCTTTTGAGAAAAGATGGGAAGTAAAACCTTTGCCAGTATATTAATGCATGAGGAAGAATGTAGGATTAGGTGAGGAAGAAGTGGGGTGACTGGGTGGCTTAATGGGTTGAGTGTTAGACTTTAGCTCAGGTCATGATCTCAGGGTCCTGGGATTGAGCCCCGCATCAGACTCCCTGCTTAGTAGAGAGCCTGCTCCTCTGTCTCTCCCTGCCCCTGCCCCCACTGGTGTGCAATCTCTTTCTCTCTCAAATAAATAAATAAAGATCTTTAAAAACTTTTTTAAAAAGGAGAGGAAGAAATTGGACCAAGCCCTGGGCAGCTGCCAAGACTAGTTTAAATTAAATAAATAAATAAATAAATAAATAAGAAAAATCCAGAGAAGGAGGCTGAGAAGTAATGGCCAGAGAAGTAGAAAATCAGAGGAGTAGGTAGTGATAGAAGCCCCAGGTGCCATGTTTTACAGAAGAAAACATAGTAAACTTTGTCAAATAAGGAGAAGCCAGGTGGAATGAAAGCAGCAGAACACGAGTTTATCTTAATAGAAAATGTCTCTGGATATTTTAAAGTCATTTTGGTTGGAATAATGGGGAATGGAAGCCAGATGGAGAGTGTGGAGGGACAAGGGGATGTGATAAAGCAGAGGCAGTGAACATAGAGAACATTTTTGATAAGTTTGGCTGTAAAAGGAGGAAAAGCCTGCTAAAATGGTTGTGGGAATAGAAGGCAGATTTGAATTTTTTTTTTTTTTAAGATAGGAAAGGTTAGGACATATTTAAATGCTGATGGGATAGGTCAAACCAGAATAGGTAGCATGAGGAACTAATCAGTAGGATAGATTCATTTTTAGAAAGTAAGACAGGATATCAGGTACACCTGGTAACACCTTGAAGAAAGAAACGCACCTGGGAACAAGGAGAAGAGGACGAGTGAAGAGGCAAGCAATTCTACCAGTCATGTCGGAAAATGAGGATATTTCTTCTGGTGGCTTCAATTTTTTTAAGGAAAACAGAGAGTAAGGGTATTGTTGACAATGCAAGAACTAGAAAAGTAGCAGTATTCTTTTTCCTGATCCTTTCTCATCGATTACCCCCATGATGAGCAGACTCTAATAATTAGCTAACAACATAACCTGTTGATGGTCTGATGGGATTTTTGTGTCCTGATTTGCAAATGAAATAGGAGGTTATAAATTACACTTGACATCACACTCTAGGAATGGATTCAGTGTATTTAACTTTCAAAAAGGTATCTTCCAAATAAATTGTGGGTTAGAAGAGAAGATGTCTTTTATCATAGGCATGTTCTGGTAAGTGCAGTAAGTATCTACTTGTTAAAAGAATGTGCCCTGATATTGGAGATAAAGGAAAATAAATGTCTTCTTGTAGCCTTAAAAATCAGCTAATTATAACAGAGATGAGTTACATTACGGAGACGGATTTAATAAGAAGCACAGGGAAGCAATGTTAACTATGGAAAATTTTTGAACTAACACAGAGGAGCCTTTTAAATTAATCTGTGAGGGTCAGCAAAAAGAAAATTAGTCTGTTTAGAAAAAAATGATAGTGAACAACAAGTAGGAAAAGGAAATGGAAGATCTGTTAAGCTCTTCTGCTTCTGTTATGAGAGCAAGATGCCAAGAGGCAAAATTTCTAGCTACAAAGATAAGAATCTGGATAATGGACAGGTAAGGGGAAAAAAAATTCTATCTATCCATCTGTGGAGATGGGGAAAGGGACAGATAGCAGAACAAATCTGGCACATATGTGCAACATAGTAACAGGGTTTTTAAAGTAATACTAAGCATCACAAAATAAGGGAAACAATGAACAACTGTGGCCTCCTTTCTTAAAGCATGGGAAACACACACACACACACACACACACACACACCATACCATTCATGAGATGTAATTAACTTCACATAGGGTTTTCTGAAAGTAACTAAATGAAAACCGAGCTGTGGCTTGCACTGAAAATGCATTAGGTCAAAATAACATGAGAGGAAATCAGCCATTATAGAGAAGAAAGTCACATTTAAGACTTTATCATGTCAGTGAGGCATTACTAGGAATATCATCTACGTATCAGCGGGAGTCTTCTACTCTTGAGATCTAAACAAGTCTAGACTTGAACTCTCATTTTGCACAGTGCGGAAATCAAAAGTCTTCCCATTCCTGGAGGTCAAATCTGTTTCTGGATCTGCTGTCTCTAACATCAGGTTGACTGGGGCATAAAAATCATCTCTATCATCAAGCCAATTGGTCCATCCATTTGTGAGTGTTCACTTTAAGACAGTATGGCATGGGCAAGCCAAGGAATGTCTTTAGTGTAGAAATGCAGATAGTTTATGTTGAGTCTTCAATATATGTTTTCATAGAAAATCCTTCAGGCACCTTAATTTTTCCACTGGCTGTTTTACTTCCTATTCTGCAGCACATATCACAATTTCCTCTTTCTACTCTCTGTTCTCCTCCCTCCCTTCTTTGCTTCCCTATCTTCCCCACCTCTTCTCTCAGAAACAAAAGAAATTCCTCTATAATTCTCCTAAGAGCAATTTGACCTGACTCTTCTGTGGCTTTCATTTTGCTGACCACCACACACCACAGGGCCCCACCTTCTACCCAGTGTCTAATCAAGTCACTTCCTCAAAGGTAGTTTCCTCCCCAAATGGCATACTGGTGCCAATTGTTAAGAAAATAAGCCCAATACATAAATTCTACTAGGACTTCAAAAGTGTGCCTTTGTCACAAAGGAAAACAACCAATTGCTTGAAAATCCCATGTCATATAAGGTGTAATATCCATGTAACCTGTAATTATGGAGACTGAAGGCAGTTGTGGAATAGGTAGTTCCTATGAGGGAATTTTTCCACCTTAGGAAATTCTTGGTGGCATTGGCAATCGCATATTAGAAAGCTTTCAAAAATAAGACTCAAGAGAGGATTGTATTTCCCGATGGGGATAATTTCCACTGGATAGCTGGAGCTTACACTTTCATTAGCATAGAGTCCCCCTCTGTCTGCCTCAGTAGAGATACAGGAACAAACAACAGCTGGCCAAGGCCCCGCCATACAAAGGGCTATATCAGGACCAGGCTGATTGCCCATTCTATCGCCAGTCATGAGTTCTTCATGCCTTTTAATCCTGCTTACCTCAGGTTTCACAGCAATCAAGACTCCTCACACACATACACACACACACACACACACAGACTCCTGACACATTCCACGTCCTTTCTTTCCTTACTGACACAATAAAGTTTGATGTTTTAGTTTCAGTGCAAAGGTTAGAAAAGATTGATATTACAGCTCATGTAGGCAGGAATTTCCTCTTACTCATGAGAGAGTCAGCCTTTTTGTTCTGTTTAGGCCTTCAACTAATTTGATAAGGTCCACCCACATTAAGAATGGCAGTGTCTTTACTCAGTCTACCTAATCAGATGTTAATCTCATCAAAAAACACCCTCACAAAGTCAGAATAGTATTTGACCAGGTATCTGAGCACGTCATTACCTAGTCAAATTGATATGTAAAATTAACCATCATAATTAGTTAATCAAGAAATGTCAGTCATATTAGACAGTCATAAAAGAGATACATATTAAATTGGAACTTTGAATTTTATATCAAACATATAAATACATATTTACTTACCTTCCTTTTATAATAGACCCAAAGCTTTTTTTTTTTTTTTTTTTTTTTTAATATGAATCTGGTGACTGGAGTTCCAGATAGTCTTTTTCAAAAAACTATACTCATAATTCATCTACATTTTCATATATATCTACATAATTCATCTACATTTCCTAGTGTGTTTCAAGTGAGAAAAAGATCTTAAAGCTAAAAGCAAAATTTTCTAGGCCTTAAAAGGTTTTTTTCCCCCCAATTCTTTATAATTATTTGATTTGATCTCATTTTAAAAATCAGTTAGTTTTCTGAAGTATTTAATTTAGTTTTCATAGCAGCAACATTTTTCTTTTACAACCTGTCATCTTGGGTAATATGTAGTTGTCAAGTTGTATTAACATGTAGTTGTTATAGTATTACAATGACAAGGTTTCAAATCAAACACAATCTAGTCTAGGGAAGCATACAACACAGGTATAAGGATAGAATGGAGGCTAGTATGGCAGTGCTGAGGGTCAGTTTGCTGTGGGAATCAGCCAGTATGATTCACAGAGAGAGGGTAGAGAGTCTGTTAACCTTGAAAGTCCCCTCAGTGGAAGCCTTAGTTATTTGCTACCCATATCATCAGGCTAAAATGACATTAAACATTAACATCTGTTTGCATCAGATTTGAGAGTTCCCAAAGGACATAGGTCACCAGAAAAATAAAATAAACAAGAGGAAGAGAATCTATTTCCAGGATTTTCTAGGAACTTTCTTGACTCCTTTGGCTTATTCATCAGTTCCTATTTTCATAATTGCTTTCAAATATGTAATTTAAAAATGATAATTCTTACTCAAGTCTCTCTGAGTTATTGTCTTTGGTATCTCAAGAGTAAAATCATATGCTGTTTTATTGAAATGCCTACTTTTATTATAACAACTACTTTTTTAGAACAAATAAAATTCTGCTCTATTTCATCCAGATGATAAAATAATCAGTGCTGCACAGTGAAGACAATTCAGAAATCAGTACTTTGATGCATAATGCCATGTAAAAGCAAGTCCCATTTTTACTTTTTATGTAGAGATAAAACACAGCTCAACATTTTCATACAACAAGTTGATATATAAAGTAATACTATTACTTTTGCTAATTACCTTGATATATTTGTGAATCTAAGTAACAAAAGTCTTAAAAAGTTAAGCTTTGGGAAATGATAAAAGAAAAAGACTAATTTTTAATAATTTTTTTCTGAATACCTGAAAAGATAGTGCTCTGTTATACAAAGCCATCAGGGACTGTGTTAAACACTCTAGTGACCAGTTAGTAACATTTATACTAAGTAATTTGTCACATTTTCTTTTAATAGTATACCTTATTAGAGACAAAAATATGTGCTATTTATGGGAGGCCTCCAGGGTCAGAAGGCCTCAGTTTGAATCTCAGCTCTACGTCTTCCTATTTAGCTGAACTTGGGTGATTATTTAAGTCCCTAAAATGTTAGTGTTGCCAAATGCTGGATCCTTAAAAATTCCACCAAAATAACCTGTTGAAAAGGTAAATCTGAATCTATTGCTCAGTAAGGGAGAACACAGATTTGACCACGAATTAGTAGCATCTTGGAAGGAAGAGAGAAAAGTTGTGATATGAAGTTTTGTTATTTGGTTTAAGGCAAGTCTTTCAAGGCAAGGGATGGCTTTTAATTAGGATGGGATAAAGATCACAGCAGAATGCTTTAGGATTTGTGGGTACAGCAAAATGAGGGCTTTGAGGTAAAGGTATGGAAAAATCAAAAAGCAAAGAATTATTTGATGCTATCTATTGAAAAGCCAAACAGTCTTATGTTCATTAAAAATGGATTTTTTAGGAAGTTCCTGAAAGGAACATTGAAGCTATTTTTAACTTTTATCTCTATGGACAAAAATTTCCTGCAATAGTTAAGACATTGTGATAAAGACAGTGGCAGAGTAAAATCACGATAATAGTCAAGTATGTTTGTGACGTGGAGCGAGTAGATGGTTTTGATTCTTAGTTTCCATTTGCAAAATGGGAATAATAATAGCATATTTATGGATGATTTGCCAAGTAAGTATTAACAGATCTTCTAGAAGGAAACTATGAAGTGGAGGGAGAAAGGTTCACAGTTGGTCAAATGTGGATTTACTTCTAAATTACAACTTTGTGGTAAGTATGATTCTGTTTTGGTTGTCTTCAGACTGATGCTTCTAACAGGGGTATTGTGAGAATTATATTAAATAATGAATGAGAGTCCCAAAAATCAAATATGCAAGTTGACTCAGTGAAAAGCAGCAGAAGTGACTTAAATTTTCAAGTGTCAAATGGAGAAATACCTCATACGCAACCTCAGGCTTCAGCCATACCTCTCCAGGCAAATTCTGCTTCCCTGCAGTATCTTCTCCTTTGGCTTTCCAGCAACCAGAAAAAGAATTTAACAATCATGGCTCTAGTTCTCCAGGTACCAAAAGAAACCATGGCTCTCGTTCTCCAGGTACCAAAGAAACAATAGCTCATACCAACCACCTCACCAGCCGGGCCCTCCCATGGCTCAGAGTACACAGTCCCAGCAAATCTTCCCAATAATATCAACAGCCCTACTTCAACCAGATCTGCAGGAACAACCACAGTGAGAAGTGGCTTGCTGAGACCTACTTCCCCTTCTCCTGGGGGGTATACCAATGCCTCACAGTAAACTTGCACAACCTATTCGTGGACCCTTGCCAGCTCCTAAAACCTGTGGTGGCCTGAAAGAGGACAGTTGGAAGGATGGCTGTTATTGACAAGCAGAGACAAGAATGCAGAGGTCCACAGCTTCATGGATACCCCTTCACTAAACTAAAAGACAACTTTTATATGCATACTGTTCAGATAAGGCTTGGAATTTATAAAATCCCAGCCCTCTCTGTCATAAGTAGCACAAACTGACAGAGATGATCAAAAGGCAGGGGTGTTTTGGTTTTTGTTTGTTTGGTTTTTGTTTATTAAATTTTGGTGGGTTTTTTTAAGTTGTTTTTTGTTTTGTTTTTCAGATTTTATTTATTTATCTGTCAGAAAGAGAAAGCACAAGCAGGGGGAGTGGCAGGCAGAGGGAGAAACAGGCTTCAGGGAGCCTGATGCAGGACTGGATCCCAAGACCCTGGGATCATGACCTGAGCCAAAGGCAGATGCTAACAGATGCCATCCAGGCATCCCAAGAAACATTTTAAATGACATTTGACATCAGATGTATTTGGTTGCAGTGACTGTGCAGTCACTGTTACAGGAACACTTTTAGTTTTGTTTAATAAAAACTAAGCTAATTTTTAAATATTTGACAGAGGCCAATATCTGGACAAAAACAGAAAGATGGCAAATAAAAATGTTCATTAATAAATAAGAAAATACCTTTGTGCAGAAGCAAATGGTGACTTCAAGTTATCCAAACTTCACACTCAACCTATTTTGGTGTATAAATAGTGTTAGTAAATATTTGTGTTAATGAGAAAAAATAATATATAAGAAAATAATACATGGAAGATATATGTTTCAGGCAGGAAGCCATTCCAATGGTGAAATCAAAGAGGGTTTGATGTAGGGACTAATTGTCAAGGATGATAAGGAACCAACAGAGGATGTTGAGGAGACAACAGGAAGTCCCAAAGGAGAGCTCTACTGGAGCATGGTAAGGGCTGTATCCCTTGGAGAGAAGCCACCCGACAAGCGCTGAGGTAATCTGTAAAGGAACACAGTTGCTCCTGAACCAGGCAGAGAGAAGCAGGAATAAATCCCTGACCTCTTCCTCCTCTCACTCCAATCTCCTGCATTGCATTTGTCAAACCCAACTAAATGACAGAGGGCAGATGAGTCTGGACAGTGCAGATTTCCAGGTTAGCTTCTTGGGCATGGAGTAGGATGGGGAAGAACAAAAGCTATGTCACAAGAGGCCCACATACAGTATGGCCCCCACACACCAGCCTCAGTGGGGACCTTACAAAGTCTGAGTTCCCCCACTGTGACCCATTTAGGAATGATGATAATGTTGACATAGAGATATATGTCAGTATAGTACTAAAGAAACCTCTGTATGTCTATTTTGAGGGAAATAAGTTTAAGCACTAACCACGTACAATCCTTGGCTAATGTAAGAATGCTTACCAAATGGCCCTGCTCACTCTATAATGGGATTGATACTCTATCTACCTGTGAGCAAATCAGGGTGTTTAAGAGTATACAGTGTCCATTTGGATGAGAAACAAAATGTCCTTTCAGTTTCAGAATCCCACTTAAAAAACCTTTTGGGTTTTTTTTTTTTTCTTTTTAAACTTCAGACAAAAAAGAATTGGTTGAACACAAATGAACTCACATTATGGAATAAACATACCAAAATATACAAGTCCTATATGAGTGGGTTTGATGGCAATGATGATATAACAAAAACATTATCGTAGGGCACACTGAAGAGCCTGGTCCGAAGCTTTTAGAATGATTTTCAGGAACTCCTTTGTGTCTTGATTTAGTGTTATTCTCGATCTCACTTAATTAGAATCTTGACCTGTTTCATATGGAGTGACCATTTACATGTACCAATGCTGATGGTTGATTGCAGACCCCTCTCAGACACACAAAGTTCATTAAACTTACTTCTCTCTTTTTTTTTTCTTAAGATTTTATTTATTTATTTGAGAGAGAGAGAGAATGAGAGTGAGAGAACATAAGCAGGGGGAGCAGCAGAGGGAGAGAAAGAAGCAGACTTCCCACTGTGCAGGGAACCTGACATAGGATTTTATCTCAGGACCCTGAGATCATGACCTGAGCTAAGATAGCGACTTAACTGACTGAGCCTGCCAGGTGCCCCTAGCCTCATTTCTCTTGCCATATACACTCCTTTTGAATATTCTTGTATGTCCATGAATATCCTCTGAAAATGCTTATTTCTGCTGTATAGGAAGGTATGAGACTATGCCTTACTCCCCACCATTGCCTCCTGACAACAGTTTTAAGCAAGAAAAAGAGTATCTTCTAGAATGAGTCTATTCACTTGGTATTCAAAGTCAGTTCCTTTTGTGGTTGGTTGTTTCTCATTGCAAATATCTCCACACTGTTGGATCTGAGCTTGACCTACTTTCCTGAATGCGACTTTAACAATTGAAAGCTCCTTTGGATCAGCATTTCTGAACCTTGTTCTAGTTTTATGCAGAAAATGTTGAGGGGCACTTGGCTTGCTTAGTCTGCAGAGCATGTTACTCTTGATCTCAGGGTCATGAGTTCAAGCCCCATGTTGGGCATGGAGTCTACTTAAAATAAAAATTAAGTAGACTCCATGCCTATATTCCTAATATATATATATATATATTATATGAGTGGGTTTGATGGCAATGATGATATATATATATATATATATATATATATATATATATATTAGGAATATAGATAGAGATAGAAAGATACATAGGTAGGTAGATAAAGAAGATGTTGAAAGGAGAATAGATCATGGAAAGATCCTTAAGAATTGCCACCTGTTTAGAAAAATTACTTATCTATGTTCTGGGCATTTTATATTCTAGTGCTTCTCTGTGATACCATTCCCATTACTTTATCATCATAACTTATCTTTCAATCAAGTAAGTTTTTGAGAAATGACAGTGTATACTTTCCAGGGGAAATTTTTAAAGGGGATAACTGTAGTTTTGGTGTATAAACTCAGATATGCTTGTTTTTTTTAATGTGGTCCTATTTCTTTATAATTTACATAAACTTTAACATTCTGCACATTCTTATGTACATATCTATCCATCTTCTCTAAAAATTTGCAAGTTCCTTCAAGGCTGAGACTATAACTTACTCAGCTTTTTTATTCCATCAATGTATTCCTTTGCTTAATGATTTTACTTCATTTGTGAAGTGCTGCCACCATGTGAAGAGCCATTAAATGAAAAAGAAATCCATTAAATTTATCTTTTTTAATTTTCAAAGAATGCAGTTTGAATATCTCATATACTAAATAACCATTTTAATGTGTAAATAAGTATGATTTATTATTATTATTATTATTTAAGATTTATGTACTTATTTTAGGGGAGAGGATCAGAGGGAGAGTATCCTCAAGCAGACTCCACACTGGTCACAGAGCCCCATGTGGGGCTTGATCCCATGACCTGTGAGATCATGACCCATGAGATCATGACCTGAGTGGAAACCAAGAGTCAGATGCTTAACTGACTGAGCCACCCAGATGCTCCAGGAGCGATTCATTAGTAACACATTTACCAGTAAATAAATAAATGCTGTGAAAGTGCCTGAAACTATTTACTCATGACATTTTTTTAATTAATTATTTTAAAACCCCACAGCACTCTCAGCACCAGTTTTATTAACCTTCTTTTTGATGAAGAAAGGAAGGCTCAGAGAAGTGAAGCAACTTGATCATTCAATTAAAAATCTATTAAATTTAACAAGGAAATTTATGATGTTTTATATCAATACCAAAGGAAAGATACTCAAACAATCTTCTTAGAAAAATATATGAATTGAATTGTAAGAAAATAATTTCTTGTAATTAATAACTAGTTTAAAGTAAATATAGATTATACTTAAAATGTAATAAAAGACTATAGTGAATGGTGGGTTTTAGAGGAGGGATGTAGGAAACATATTTTTTGGAGGGTTTGCTCTTCATCTTTATCTTTGACAATTTTCAACCATTCTTAGGTACATCATTGTCTAGTACACAAATCTACACTCAAAGTCATAGCCCAGAAATATACCTTTAGGGTGAAATAAAGACTAAATAACCATGAGAATACTTCAGAACACTTCAGAATAACCCCTGTGAGTAACTAGCTGAAGATGCTGTGTTCTCATCTCTTTTGCTTGTCTTGTGTACACAGAGGAAAATATTTTGGGTGCATCCTTCACAGTGTGCAATTTAAATTTGTTCCACATGTTGTACTCTCTCTAAAAACTTGTTTTGTTTTGTTTTGTTTTAAAGATTTTATTTGGGGGGGGACAAGATGGCGGGGAAGTAGGAGGAGGCACCTTTTCAACTTGTACCCCAAAGTGAGCTGATTACCTACCAAAGAACTCCGATCACCCATGAAGTCAGTCTGAGATCAGAATTATACATGTCTGGATTTCTACAGGGGGAGAAGATGCCAGTGTGCAGGTAAAGCGAAGTGGGATCGGCAAACTGTTATCAGAAGATAAACAAAAGGGGGAAGGAGCCTTGAGAGTGCCCTGGGTCTGGGGACCAGCATTAACTTGGAGACTGGTTGAAAGCACTCCAAAAGGGCAAAGGATTGCGCTGGGGGGGGGGGGATTGTGGGAATCCGGGTGGCTAGGGACAGGGGCTTAAGTCCCCGGTCCCAGAACAGCCTCCCCTGGCGCTGAGGCAGAGAGAGTGCGGCGGAGAAACCAGCTTTTGGTCCCTAAGCCACCAGGGCGCCTGAAAGCCCGTGGGGTCCATTTCCTGTGAGGGGATGGGAGCCACAGCCCTGTGGCAGAACATGCAAGCCCTGCTATAAAACCTGAGATACTCCCCTGAGAGAGGTATAAAGGCCCAGCCAGTGCCCTTTGATACACGCCATTGTTTCAGAGCCTGCACCAAACTCTTACCCCAGAGAGGTGCGTGAAGGCCCAGCCTGGTGCTCTCAGACCTGCGCCCCATTCTCAGAGCCTGAGACCCACGCGGGAACTTCAGCCTTCCCTGAAATTGATGTGCGAAAGCCAGATGCTCTTAGACCCAGAAAGACCAGGCACTCCCAGCCCGGGCCAGCGGGAAAATCTCAGTATGCGATTGCTGCTTGGAACCTCTCTGGCAGCCTGGAGCTGCCCAGACAGCCGCCACTGCCTTGGCTCTGGGTACAAGCAAAAGATCCTGTGTCCCCAGGGACCCTGACGTGGAACCTGCTCTGCCAGCGGCCAAGGGGGAACTTATTTAGGCTCTGCAGCCAGACTGAGGCTTCTCTCTGAGAGGGAGATCAGGGTGCAGTTTGTTTTCCACTAAAACTACAAAAACCATCAAAAGCGGTCAAAGTGAGGGGAAAAAAGTGAACAAGCATAAAAACCGCCAGAGAACAAAAGCCTGGGGGAAAAAAAAAACAGTTTCCTCAGAGCCCACCCCCTTGAGAGGGGTGGGAGGACTTAAGTCAGTGACATCATTGACTGAAAACCCAAGTGGCAGGCCCCTCCCCCAGAAAACCAACCAGGAAAGAAAAAATAAAAAAGACAAAAAGAAAACAACCACCACTACTTCATAGGACAATTTTTATTATTAATTCAATCCCACTATCCCGGTTCATTTTTTTTAAATATAGGTAATTTTTTTAAACTAATAACCATCACAGCGAGCTGTCCAGTACATCAAATTCCATAATAACCTTCTAACCTGAACTTTTTGATACATACACCTGTTTTCCTTTTGCATTTCTATTTTTTGAATTCCTTCTTTCTTTCTCTATTTTTTAAAGATTTTATTATTTATTTGACAGAGAGAGATTACAAGTAGGCAGAGAGGCAGGCAGAGAGAGAGAGAGAAAGGAGGAAGCAGGCTCCATGCTGAGCAGGGAGCCTGATGCAGAACTCGACCCCAAGACCCTGAGATCATGACCGGAGCCGAAGGCAGCGGTTTAACCCACTGAGCCACCCAGGCACCCTTCTTCTTTTTTTTCTTTTTTTTAATTTTAGTTTAGTTTAGTGTAGTTTATTCCTTTTTATTTTTATCTTCTAATATTCATATAAAGTTAAACTTCAAAGTAATCCCCTTTCCCCAATCAATACTACCCCTATAGGTAAACTAATTTTTAATCCCCCTTTATCTTAGGAAAGTTGAGTCCTTTAACAAAGATATCAAGATACATCCAGGAAGAATCAAAACAACCTTCCTCGCACACACTGAGAATTTATAACCACTCTCCCATCTTATTCTTCCACAAGTGTTTCTGTGTTTTTGTGTTTGTCCTGATAGTATATAAATCTTACACTTGGGGTTCTTTTTGACGAGGTTTTTCCTTTATTTGCATATATATATATATTTTTTTCTCTTGTCATATACTTTTATCAGTCTTTTTGTTTGTCTGTTTTTGTTTGTCTACTTCATAAATCTTACCTTGGGGCTCATTTGGGCTGAGCCTTCTCTTTCATCTTCCCTTTCTTTCCTGTCTCTCTCTCTATCTCTTTTTTTTTTCTTTCTTTTTCTTTTCTTTTGTCTCTCATTTGGGTGGAGAATCCTGATTGCTCAGAAGTGTTCCAGGATGCACCTTGACTGCACCACGGTTAATACATCCAGCTACATCTGTTCAGTTATCTCCCACCAAAATGACTAGGAGGAGGAATGCCCAACAGAAGAAAAATACAGAGGATGGAACTTCTGCAACAGAGCTAACGGTTATTAGCATAGACGATATGTCGGAATGAGAATTCAGGCTAACAATTATCCAGGCAATAGCTAGGTTGGAGAAAGCCATGGATGACCCAGCAGAATTGATTAGGGCCGAGCTGAAAGCAACCAGACAGGATGTTCACAATGTTAGGGCGGAGCTTAAAGCTACCAGGGAGGAGGTTTACAATGCTCTCAATAAGTCTAAACTCTCTCAAAGCTAGGGTAACTGAGACAGAAGATAGAATTAGTGATCTGGAAGACAAACAGATAGAGAGAAAGGATCAGGAGGAAGCCTGGGACAAACAGCTTAGAAACCACGAAAACAGAATCAGGGAAATAAATGATGCCATAAAACGTTCCAACGTCAGAATTATTGGAATCCATGAAGGGGAGGAGAAAGAAAGAAGTCTAGAAGATATAGTGGAACAAGTCCTTCATGAAAATTTTCCCAATCTCGCGAATAGAACCAGCGTTCATGTACTAGAGGCTGAACGGTCTCCACCCAAGATTATACGTTCCAAAAAAACATCATGACACCTGATAGTCAAATTGAGGAATTATAATTGTAGGTATAATCTCTTGAAAGCTGCTAGGGCAAAGAGGCTCCTTACTTACAGAGGAAAGCCCATCAGAATAACATCAGACCTGTCCACAGAGACCTGGCAAGCCAGAAAAGGCTGGCAAGATATATTCAGGGCACTAAATGAGAAGAACATGCAGCCAAGAATACTTTATCCAGCAATACTGATATTCAAAATGGATGGAGAGATAAAGAGTTTCCAAGACCGGCAAGGCTTAAAAGACTATACAACCACCAAGCCGACACTGCAGGAAATATTAAGGGGGGTTCTATAAAAGAGGAAAAATTCTAAGAATATCATTGAACAGAAATATAGAGACAATCTACAGAAAGAAAGACTTCAAAGGTAACTCGATATCAATAAAAACGTATCTATCAATAATCACTCTCAATGTGAATGGCATAAATGCGCCCATAAAACGGCACAGGGTTGCAGATTGGATAAAATGACAGGACCCATCCATATGTTATCTACAAGAGACCCATTTTGAACCTAAAGATACACCCAGACTGAAAGTAAAGGGATGGAGAAGCATTTTTCATGCCAATGGGCCTCAAAAGAAGGCTGGGGTAGCGATTCTCATATCAGATAAATTAGATTTTAAACTAAAGACTGTAGTCAGAGATACAGAAGGACACTACATAATCCTTAAAGGGACTATCCACCAAGATAATCTAACAATTGTAAATATCTATGCCCCCAATATGGGAGCAGCCAATTACATAAGAAAATTGTTAATCAAGATAAAGAGTCATATTGATATGAATACACTAATCGTAGGAGATCTTAACATGCCTCTCTCAGAAATAGACAGATCATCGAAACAGAAAATCAATAAAGAAACAAGAGCATTGAATGACACATTGGACCAGATGGACCTCATAGATATATACAGAACATTCCACCCTAAAACAACAGAATACTCATTCTTCTCAAGTGCACATGGAACCTTCTCCAGAATAGACCACATACTGGGTCACAAATCAGGACTCAACCGATACCAAAAGACTGAGATTATTTCCTGCATGTTCTCAGATCACAATGCTTTGAAACTGGAGCTTAATCACAAGGAAAAGTTCAGAAGGAATGCAAACACCTGGAAGCTAAAGGCCATCTTGCTTAAGAATGCTTGGATCAACCAGGAGATCAAAGAAGAACTGGAACAATTCATGGAAACCAATGAGAATGAAGACACTTCAGTCCAAAACCTATGGGGTATAGCAAAGTCGATCCTAAGGGGGAAATACATAGCCATCCAAGGCTTCCTCAAAAAAGTTGAAAAATCCAGAACACAGCAGCTTTCTCTACACCTTAAAGAACTGGAGAATCAACAACAAATCAAACCAACTCCACACATAAGAAGGGAAATCATCAAGATTAGAGCTGAGATCAATGAGGTAGAAACCAAAGATACAGTAGAACATATCAATGAAACTAGAAGTTGGTTTTTTGGAAGAATCAATTAGATCTATAAGCCACTGGCCACACTAATCCAAAAGAAAAGAGAGAAAGCCCAAATTCATAAAATTATGAATGAAAAGGGAGAGGTCACAACTAACACCAAGGAAGTAGAAACAATCATCAGAAGTTATTATCAACAGTTATATGCCAATAAGCTTAGCAAACTTGATGAAATGGATGCATTCCTGGAAAACTATTAACTCCCAAAATTGAACCAGGAAGAAATCGACAACCTGAATAGACAGATATCTAGTAACGAGATTGAAGCAGTGATCAAAAACCTCCCAAAAAACAAGAGCCCAGGACCTGACAGTTTCCCTGGGGAATTCTTCCAAACTTTCAAAGAAGAAATAACGTCTATTCTCCTGAAGTTGTTTCAAAAAATTGAAGCAGAAGGAAAACTTCCAGACTCGTTCTATGAAGCCAGCATTACCCTGATCCCCAAACCAGGCAAAGACCCAATCAAAAAGGAGAATTTCAGACCAATATCACTGATGAATATGGATGCTAAGATTCTCAACAAGATCATAGCAAACAGGATCCAACAGCACATTAAAAAGATTATCCCCCATGACCAGGTGGGATTCATCCCTGGGCTACAAAGATGGTTCAACATTCGCAAATCAATCAATGTGATACAACAAATTAATATGAGAAGAGAGAAGAACCACATAGTCCTCTCAATTGATGCAGAAAAAGCATTTGACAAAATCCAGCACCCGTTCCTGATTAAAACGCTTCAAAGTATAGGTATAGTGGGAACATTCCTGAACTTCACCAAATCTGTCTATGAAAGACCCACAGCAAATATCATCCTCAATGGGAAAAAGCTTGCAGCCTTCCCGTTGAGATCAGGAACAAGACAAGGATGCCCACTCTCACCGTTCATGTTCAACATAGTATTATAAGTCCTAGCAACAGCAATCAGACAACAAAGAGAAATAAAAGGTATCCAAATTGACAATGAAGAAGTCAAACTCTCTCTCTTCGCAGATGACATGATTTTTATATGTAAAACCCAAAAGACTCCACCCCCAAACTACTAGAACTCATACAGCAATTCAGCAACGTGGCAGGATACAAAGCCAATGTGCAGAAATCAGTGGCTTTCTTATACACTAACGATGAAAATACAGAAAGGAAAATTAGAGAATCGATTCCATTTACTATAGCACCAAGAACCATAAGATACCTGGGAATAAATCTAACCAAAGTGGTAAAGGATCTGTACTTGAGGAACTATAGAACACTCATGAAGGAAATTGAAGAAAACACAAAAAGATGGAAGATGATTCCATGCTCTTGGATCGGAAGAATAAACATTGTTAAAATGTCTATACTGCCTAGGGCAATCTATACTTTTAATGCCATTCCGATCAAAATTCCACCAGTATTCTTCAAAGAGCTGGAGCAAATAATCCAGAAATTTTTATGGAATCAGAAGAGACCCCAAATCGCTAAGGAAATGTTGAAAAACAAAAATAAAACGGGGGGGGGGGTCACGTTACCTGATTTCAAGCTTTACTACAAAGCTGTGATCATCAAGACAGCATGGTACTGGCATAAAAACAGACACATAGACCAGTGGAACAGAGTAGAGAGCCCAGATATGGACCCTCAACTCTATGGTCAATTAATCTTCGACAAAACAGGAAAAAATATACAGTGGAAAAAAGTCTCTTCAATAAGTGGTGCTGGGAAAACTGGGCAGCTATATGTAGAAGAATGAAACTTGACCATTCTCTTACACAAAGATAAACTAAAAATGGATAAAAGACCTCAATGTGAGACACGAATCCATCAGAATCCTAGAAGAGAACATAGGCAGTAATCTCTTTGCTATCAGCCACAGCAACTTCTTTCAAGATATGTCTCCAAAGGCAAAGGAAACAAAAGCGAAAATAAACTTTTTGGACTTCATCAAAATCAAAAGCTTCTGCACAGCCAAGGAAACAGTCGACAAAACAAAGAGGCAACCCACAGAATGGGAGAAGATATTTGCAAATGACAGTACAGACAAAAGGTTGATATCCAGGATTTATAATGAACTCCTCAAACTCAACACACACAAAACAGGCAATCATATAAAAAAATGGAAAGAAAATATGGACAGAGACTTCTCCAATGAAGACATACAAATGGCTATCAGACACATGAAAAAATGTTCATCATCACTAGCTCTAAGGGAGATTCAAATTAAAACCACATTGAGATATCACCTTACACCAGTTAGAATGGCCAAAATTAGCAAGACAGGAAACAACATGTGTTGGAGGGGATGTGGAGAAAGGGGAACCCTCTTACACTGTTGGTGGGAATGCAGGTTGGTGCAGCCTTTTTGGAGAACAGTGTGGAGATTCCTCAAGAAATTAAAAATAGAAATTCCCTTTGACCCTGCCATTGCACTCCTGGGTATTTACCCCAAAGATACAAATGTAGTGAAAAGAAGGGCCATCTGTACCCGTTTATAGCAGCAATGGCCATGGTCACCAAACTATGGAAAGAACCAAGATGCCCTCAACGAACAAATGGATAAGGAAAATATGGTCCATATACACTATGGAGTATTATGCCTCCATCAGAAAGGATGAATATCCAACTTTTGTAGCAACATGGACAGGACTGGAAGAGATTATGCTGAGTGAAATAAGTCAAGCAGAGAGAGTCAATTATCATATGGTTTCACTTATTTGTGGAGCATAACAAATAGCATGGATGACATGAGGAGTTAGAGAGGAGAAGGTAGTTGAGGTAAATTGGAAGGGGAGGTGAATCATGAGAGACTATGGACTCTGAAAAACAATTTGAGGGTTTTGAAGTGGCAGGGGGGTGGGAGGTTGGGGTACCAGGTGGTGGGTATTAGAGAGGGCACGGATTGCATGGAGCACTGGGTGTGGTGAAAAAATAATGAATACTGTTATGCTGAAAATAAATAAATTTAATTTTAAAAAGATTTTATTTATTTACCTGGCAGAGAGAGATCACAAGTAGGCAGAGAGGCAGGCAGAGAGAGAGAGGAGGAAGCAGGCTCCCCACTGAGCAGAGAGCCCGATGCAAGGCTCAATCCCAGGACCCTGAGATCATGACCTGAGCTGAAGGCAGAGGCTTAACCCACTGAGCCACCCACGAGCCCCTAAAAACTTGTTTTGAATGAATTGATAAGCATGTTTTCGTCTGAAATCATAATGTTAAAATACCACTTTTTTTTTAAAGATTTTATTTATTTAACGAGATCACAAGTAGGCAGAGGCAGGTAGAGAGCGAGGGGAAAGCAGGCTTCCTGTTGAGCTAAGAACCCAATGAGGGGCTCAATCCCAGGACTCTGGGATCAAGATCCTAGTTGAAGGCAGAGGCTTTAACCCACTGAGCCACCCAGGTGCCCCAAAATACCACTTCTTAAGAGCATGTTTATCCAATGTGCTTCATCGTGAAAATTGTGCTATTCTGGGGGGAAAAGATCATTGTTTGAAAAGTGGTATAACTTTCCAAGATATGCTATGTCAAAAAGTCACTAACTAGGTGCACTTTGGTGGCTCAGTCAGTCAAGCATCTGACTCTTCATCTCAGCTTGGCTTTTGATCTTAGGGTTGTGACTTTGGGCCCCATATTGGACTCCATACTCAATGTGGAGCCTACTTAAAAAAATAGAAGTCACTAGTTAAGCACTCATAAGGTGAGGTATAGCAGCATGGTAGCATAAATCAAGGAATGAGTCAATGACAAAACACTATTCCCATAATAGTCTTATTAGAAGATCATATAAAGCAATGGTCAAATTGGTCATTTGCTTCTGATGAAGAAGTTGTTTTGATTGTAACAATTAAAAATCTCTTCTGAAATTTTAAGTTGCTACAGAGGCTATGTATCCTCAGGTATCTGAGGAGTTTTTCACTTAGAATATGGTAGAGTCCTCATTCTGACTTTCAACAATTTTACAGCAGAAACTAGAGGGACACAAACATGAACACCTATACTCCCTGAATGTGTCGGGGTAACAAAGTGAAGAAACGGTCTTGAAAAGCAAAAGATCCAGGTAATCTAACACTACAACGTCCTGGCCACTTGAAAGTGAATAAGAAAGTCACCAGTGTCCCCACTCCCACTTATTTTATGTAGTTCTTCCAAGAATCCCATTTTTTTAAACTCATCTTTCTTTATCCGTCTTTCTCTTATGCTCACTATAGCTGTTTTCTTTCTAAGACTAATCAAAGTCACTGAACTCTGTTTATCTTACCCTATTTCTGACATCATAAATACTTTATCCTTAAGTTACTTAAGTATCCTTTATGTTTAACATACTTCTCCCCTTCCCTCTCTTCCCTTCAGGCCCTTATCATATCCCCTTATCATGTCACTGAATTCTACTTATCCTACCCAGGTTCTGACATCATAAATACTTTATCCTTAAGTTACTTAAGTATCCTTTATGTTTAAAAATATATTCCCCTCCCTCTCTTTCCCTCAGGCCCTTATCATATCCCAGAAAATATGAGATTGTGATGTGCCTATATTTGTTTCTGTGTGTGTGTTTTTATCTCTAGATACCACTTTAAATTATGAAACTTTTATATGATTACACAAACTTGAGCTTACAAACAATTTTTTACTTCCAGCAAAAATTTTATTGCAAATCCAAACTAAGCGTATGTTGGCATCAAGAAGCACAATTTTGGAAATTTTTTTAATGTGTTGTCAGTTGCCATGTAAGAGGATAAAAAGCTAGGTATTGGCTGCTTCTTACTATTTCTCTTCACTTCTTGCCATTTCCTTACACTCCAAAAAGGCTAAGGTTACCAAACAAATTAGAATGGAAATAAGTCCAAGGATTTAAGATTTCCCTGAAGAAAGGTGTTATGCAGTTAGAAAGTTTTAGTCCTAATCCAGGTGGTCATCCAAGCAGAAATAAAGTAGTTATTTAAAAGTACTAGTAGATCCTATTACTAATTTCATACAGGAAAAAAATAAGAAGAAAGACAAGTTGACTAAAGACTTGCCTTAGTGAGAGCTCTTATGTTTTGTTGATGGTGACAGACTACAAGATTTATTAACTAAGACAAGCATATATAAGAATTTTAAGGGGAAAATATTATTTAAAATTCCTGTAGAAAAACTCACACAAAGTTAATGGAAAACTCCACCAACCCAAATATCCACTAATGTGGGTTAATCAGATGTCAGTGACAACAAGGATTAAGGAAACTTCTGTCCCTCTTCCAGAGAATTCTCTGCTACAACAGGAAACCTACTGAACAAAGGGTGAAATACTTATTTTTTCTCATGGTTCTTATGAAACACTGCTGTTTCTACTCTAAATTATCTTTCTGGGAATAAATATCAATTTTCAGTAACCTTAAACTAATGTTTAAACTCATCTTCCATATTTGGCTTGTCTATTTGGTATAGGGGAACAAAGCCACGTATTTATTTATTTACTGCCATTTTAGTCATTTTTAAGTATATGATGTAGCAGTGTTAGTTACATTCACAATATTATGCAACTATCACCACCATCTATTTCCAAAACATTTTCATCACCCCAAATAGAGATTATATAATCAGGTTATAACTCCCCATTGTCCTGTCCTTCTACATCCTGGTAAACCCTAGACCAATTTTCTGTATATGAATTTGCTTATTCCCGATATTTCATGTTAAGTGGAGTCGTACAATAGTTGTCTCTATGCTTTTTGTCACTAAGCATAATATATTTTTTTAAATTTTTTAATTTTTATAAACATATATTTTTATCCCCAGGGGTACAGGTCTGTGAATCACCAGGTTTACACACTTCACAGCACTCACCAAAGCACATACCCTCCCCAATGTCCATAGTCCCACACCCTTCTCCCCAACCCCCTCCCCCCAGCAACCCTCAGTTTGTTTTGTGAGATTAAGAGTCACTTATGGTTTGTCTCCCTCCCAATCCCATCTTCTTTCATTTATTCTTCTCCTACCCACTTAAGCCCCCATGTTGCATCACCACTTCCTCATATCAGGGAGATCATATGATAGTTGTCTTTCTCTGCTTGACTTATTTCGCTAAGCATGATACGCTCTAGTTCCATCCATGTTGTCGCAAATGGCAAGATTTCATTTCTTTTGATGGCTGCATAGTATTCCATTGTGTATATATACCACATCTTCGTGATCCATTCATCTGTTGATGGACATCTAGGTTCTTTCCATAGTTTGGCTATTGTGGACATTGCTGCTATAAACATTCGGGTGCACGTGCCCCTTTGGATCACTACGTTTGTATCTTTAGGGTAAATACCCAGTAGTGCAATTGCTGGGTCATAGGGCAGTTCTATTTTCAACATTTTGAGGACCCTCCATGCTGTTTTCCAGAGTGGCTGCACCAGCTTGCATTCCCACCAACAGTGTAGGAGGGTTCACCTTTCTCCACATCCTCGCCAGCATCTGTCATTTCCTGACTTGTTGATTTTAGCCATTCTGACTGGTGTGAGGTGATATCTCATTGTGGTTTTGATTTGTATTTTCCTGATGCAGAGTGATATGGAGCACTTTTTCATGTGTCTGTTGGCCATCTGGATGTCTTCTTTGCAGAAATGTCTGTTCATGTCCTCTGCCCATTTCTTGATTGGATTATTTGTTCTTTGGGTGTTGAGTTTGCTAAGTACTTTATAGATTCTGGACACTAGTCCTTTATCTGATATGTCGTTTGCAAATATCTTCTCCCATTCTGTCAGTTGTCTTTTGATTTTGTTAACTGTTTCCTTTGCTGTGCAAAAGCTTTTGATCTTGATGAAATCCCAATAGTTCATTTTTGCCCTTGCTTCCCTTGCCTTTGGCGTTGTTCCTAGGAAGATGTTGCTGCGGCTGAGGTCAAAGAGGTTGCTGCCTGTGTTCTCCTCAAGGATTTTGATGGATTCCTTTCGCACATTGAGGTCCTTCATCCATTTTGAGTCTATTTTTGTGTGTGGTGTAAGGAAATGGTCCAATTTCATTTTTCTGCATGTGGCTGTCCAATTTTCCCAGCACCATTTATTGAAGAGGCTGTCTTTTTTCCATTGGACATTCTTTCCTGCTTTGTCGAAGATTAGTTGACTGTAGAGTTGAGGGTCTATTTCTGGGCTCTCTATTCTGTTCCATTGATCTATGTGTCTGTTTTTGTGCCAGTACTATGCTGTCTTGATGATGACAGCTTTGTAATAGAGCTTGAAGTCCGGAATTGTGATGCCACCAACGTTGGCTTTCTTTTTCAATATCCCTTTGGCTATTCGAGGTCTTTTCTGATTCCATATAAATTTTAGAATTATTTGTTCCATTTCTTTGAAAAAGATGGATGGTACTTTGATGCATTAATTGCATTAAATGTGTAGATTTATTTGTTCCATTTTTTTGAGAAAGATGGATGGTACTTTGATGCATTAATTGCTTTAATGTGTAGATTGCTTTAGGTAGCGTAGACATTTTCACAATATTTATTCTTCCAATCCAGGAGCATGGAACATTTTTCCATTTCTTTGAGTCTTCCTCAATTTCTTTCATGAGTACTTTATAGTTTTCTGAGTATAGATTCTGTGCCTCTTTGGTTAGGTTTATTCTTAGGTATCTTATGGTTTTGGGTGCAATTGTAAATGGGATTGACTCCTTAATTTCTCTTTCTTCTGTCTTGCTGTTGGTGTAGAGAAATGCAACTGATTTCTGCGCATTGATTTTATATCCTGACACTTTACTGAATTCCTGTATAAGTTCTAGCAGTTTTGGAGTGGAGTCTTTTGGGTTTTCCACATATAGTATCATATCATCTGCGAAGAGTGATAATTTGACTTCTTCTTTGCCAATTTGGATGCCTTTAATTTCCTTTTGTTGTCTGATTGCTGAGGCTAGGACCTCTAGTACTATGTTGAATAGCAGTGGTGATAATGGACATTCCTGCCGTGTTCCTGACCTTAGCGGAAACGCTTTCAGTTTTTCTCCATTGAGAATGATATTTGCAGTGGGTTTTTCATAGATGGCTTTGATGATATTGAGGTATGTGCCCTCTATCCCTACACTTTGAAGAGTTTTGATCAGGAAGGGATGCTGTACTTTGTCAAATGCTTTTTCAGCATCTATTGAGAGTATCATATGGTTGTTGTTCTTTCTTTTATTGATGTGTTGTATCACATTGACTGATTTGCAGCCCTGGAATAAATCCCACTTGGTCGTGGTGAATAATCCTTTTAATGTACTGTTGAATCCTATTGGCTAGTATTTTGTTGAGTATTTTCGCATCTGTGTTCATCAAGGATATTGGTCTATAGCTCTCTTTTTTGATGGGATCCTTGTCTGGTTTAGGGGTCAAGGTGATGCTGGCCTCATAAAATGAGTTAGGAAGTTTTCCTTCCATTTCTATTTTTTGGAACAGTTTCAGGAGAATAGGAATTAGTTCTTCTTTAAATGTTTGGTAGAATTCCCCCGGGAAGCCGTCTGGCCCTGGGCTTTTGTTTGTTTGGAGATTTTTAATGGCTGTTTCAATCTCCTTACTGGTTATGGGTCTGTTCAGGCTTTCTACTTCTTCCTGGTTTAGTTGTGGTAGATTATATTTTTCTAGGAATGCATCCATTTCTTCCAGATTGTCAAATTATTGGTGTAGAGTTGCTCATAGTATGTTCTTATAATAGTTTGTATTTCTTTGGTGTTAGTTGTGATCTCTCCTCTTTCATTCATGATTTTATTTATTTGGGTCCTTTCTCTTTTCTTTTTGATAAGTCTGGCCAGGGGTTTATCAATTTTATTAATTCTTTCAAAGAACCAGCTCCTAGTTTTGTTGATTTGTTCTATTGTTTTTTTGGTTTCTATTTCATTGATTTCTGCTCTGATCTTTATGATTTCTCTTCTCCTGCTTGGCTTAGGGTTTCTTTCTTGTTCTTTCTCCATCTCCAAAGCATAATATTTTTAAGGTTCATCCATACTGTAGCATGTATCAGAACTTCATTTATTTTTATGGCTTAATAGTATTTCATCATATGTACACACTGTATTTTGTTTATCTTTTTATCTGTTAATAGACACTTGGGTAGTTTCCACCCCTCAGTTATCATGAATAGTGTTCCAACAGACATTGGCATATAAATATCTGTTTGAACCCCTGTTCTAATGATGTGAAGTATATATATAGGAGTGTAGCTCCTGGGTCTTATAATTCTGTATCTAGCTTTTGGAGGCGCTATCAGACTCTCACAGAAAACTGCACCATTTTATATTGTCATCAGCAATGGAGGAGAGTTTTAATTTCCCCAACATTGTTATTTTTCCATTTTCTTGAAGTTATGGTAGTATATCCTAGTAAGTTGATGTGGTATCTCATTAAGATTTGTATTTCCTGGGGTGCCTGGGTGGCTCAGTGGGTTAAAGCCTCTGCCTTCAGCTCAGGTCATGATCCCAGAGTCCTGGGATCGAGCCCCGCATCGGGCTCTCTGCTGGGCAGGGAGCTTGCCTCTCCCTCTCTCTGCTGGCCCCTATGCCAACTTATGATCTCTATCTGTCAAATAAATAAATAAAAATCCTAAAAAAAAAAAGATTTGTATTTCCCTAATGATTATTGATGAGGAGTATCTGTTCATGTGTTTATGACCCATTTGTAAATATTCTTTGGAGAAGTGTCTATTCAAGTCTTTGCCCATTTTTTAATCGGTTTTTGTTTTTTCTCTTGAGTTTTGGGAATTCTTTATATACACTGGATATTAAACTCTTGCCAGATAAATTATTTGTAAATATTTTCTCCCATTCTGTTGGTTTTTTCACTTTTTTTGATAATATTTTTTCATGCACATTTTTTTGAATTTCAGTGAAATCCAATTTATCTATTTTTTTCCTCTTACTGTTCTCTTATTGCTTTTGGTGTCAGATCTAAGAATCCATTGCCAAAATCTAAGATCATGAAGATTTAACACTGTGTTTTCTTCTAAGACTTTTATGGTTTTAGCCCTTATATTTGTGTTGTTGATTCATTTTGAATTAATTGCATATGGTATGAGCTACCTGTTTATTTTTGAAGATTATATCTTGACATAGGCAAGGTGACATGTGGATTATTATAGGAACTCCCCCAAGACACACAAAGTCATCTCTGCTCAGTGATTACCAATAATTGCTCTAAATTGGGAAGAGCAATAACGGAATCAGAGAAGAAAACAATAATTCTGGCTATTTAGTGCAGAAGAATAGTTTCAGATGAAGAAGAAGAAAAAAAAAATTGCAAGTTTCAGTTGGGTAAAGCTTACATTCCCTTCATCTCTAACCCACCATTTCCCCGTACTTGATAAAATGCTTCTAGCTCAATAGAGTAAGGAGATTAATAAGATTTTAGATCAGGGAGAGTCTCAGAAAAAGGACATTTATGCTCACCTGCAGGCTAATTTCTAGCAAGAGTGAGATAGAATTCTGTATTTTGGGGGTCTGAAATTAGAGGGACGATTATTATGCTTGCTACCTCTCTACTCATGGAAACTACAGAACCCACTGAAAGTTTCATGCCTTCTCACATTGAAAAATAGTAGAGTAGGTGACTATAGAGGGTATCATATATACAGACTTATGGGCCAGAGAAGAACTTCAGAAATATTCGCTGAGCCTCCCTTACACAGTGCCGGGGTGCTGCTGAACTACTTACATGAAACATTGTAAATCACCCTAAAAATATAGAGTTTCTATTATAATGAATGAATTTAAATTCAAGCTCAAAACATATTCAATTATGTCTAATAAAATTTTATACATTCAACAGAGAGCTATTGCATTTTTGGGGAATAGAGAAGACACAGGTGAAGTTTCTTTTTGCTTTGCTTCACTTTATGGCTGAAAGTTTCTTACCAAATTTCACCATTCTCTAATTTGGAAGATTAGCCCAATTTGAACTATTCTACAACAGTTGTCAATCAAATACAGTTGAATGCACTCACTGGGGGTTAGCTCATAATATTTTAAAAGAACAGCAATATTTTTATGTGATGTTTTTACAAAGCCATAAAACAAAATGGTCATTTGAGACTGTTATATGCAAATAAATTCTCTAATCTTCTGTATCTCCAGTGCAATTTGACAGGCAGTTGTAGGCAAAAGGGAAGAGACTGGAGAATAACAAAAATTTGGCAACAGTCAGAAGTCTCTCTCTTCACACGTCAGCTTTATAGATGTCCAGATGAAAGGTCGGGACCTGATCTCTGTTCTGACTTCAAAGGGGTCCAGATATTAAATCTTTTACAGTCTCAGGCCTTTAGCAGAAGGCTCATGAAAACTGATGAGAATCCCAGGGGAGGAAAGGTGATTTTCTCCACAGAAACACAAATCATTCTGATGGCTCCTAACAACTCCAGTATGAGGGGCAGTATATTGAGATAATATAGAAAATGCTGTACCATTTTTTAAAAGATTTTATTTACTTATTTGACAGAGAGAGATCACAAGTAGACGGAGAGGCAGGCAGAGAGAGAGAGAGAGAGAGAGAGGGAAGCAGGCTCCCTGCTTAGCAGGAATGCGGGACTTGATCCCAGGACCCTGAGATCATGACTTGAGCTGAAGGCAGCAGCTTAACCCACTGAGCCACCCAGGTGCCCCTGTACCATTTTTTAAAAAGATGTATTTATTTATTTGAGATAAAGAAAGAGGCAGAGGGAGAGAGAGAGAGTCCTGAAGTAAACTCCCCACTGAGCTGGGGAGTTGGACTCAGAGCTTGATTTCAGGACCCTGAGATCATGACCTAAGTTAGACACTTTACTGAGCCACCCAAGTGCCCCGCAAAATGCTGCAACATACTGAAGAGGATAACAGAATATGGAGTTGAGCATTTACTTTGGAAGCAATTAGAGCGAAAAGTCAAAGGTGAGATCTGTCTGGTTTGTAGAAAGTAGTTATAATTTCAAATTCAAAGATTCGATTGACTGGTCTTAAATCATTATTGTCTTTTAAAAAAGTATCAGTACAGAAAATTATGTAAGTTTATAATTAACATTATTTTTCAGCAGTCAAGAGTCAGGCAAAAGGGCGACTGGGTGGTTCAGTGGGTTAAGCCTCTGCCTTCAGCTCAGGTCATGATCTCAGGGTCCTGGGATCGAGCCCTGCATCGGGCTCTCTGCTCAGTGGGGAGCATGCTACCCCCCACACACCGTCTGCCTCTCTGTGTACTTGTGATCTCTCTCTCTGTTAAATAAAGAAATAAAAAATCTTAAAAAAAAAAGAGTCAGGCAAAAAAGGTAAAAACAGTCTTAGTGGTGGGATCTAACTTGCAAAACTTCCGAGTGCTTCCCTATTAAATAGCCATGACTGAGAAAGTAGTTACACTCAGATCTGTAAGTGTGCACAGAATGTGTCCTGTGAGGTGGGCACTGATCTTTCTCCTTGAAAGGAGAGGGACCCACATATTCATAAAATGCAACCCACCCAAAAGACACTTCCACCATGAGAGATAACACAAGGATCTCATGGTAATGTAACAAATATGACAAGAAGTGACTATAATCAGTAACATACTAAATAAAAGTCCTTTGTAAGCAAGGAAAATACAGAGAAATACTCTGCTTGGGAAGAGGCTGCAAAGGCTTCACAGACAGTTGGAACCAGTATTAAAGGATGAATAAGACAATATGGGTTGAAGACTGTAGGGAGAGAAAGCAAGTGGATTTGGAGCACACAACCTCTCTAACCAAAAGAATGGTCTGAGAAACCAAGGATGCATTTGGGAGACCATTATCCTGATAAATATAACCCACGTTAGAATAAAAAATTTAAAACTGCTGAAATACTAAGTACACAGCATAAATACCATTTTATTATAATTTCCTCCAAAATTCCTGGAATCCTTAGAGTTTTATTGTTATAAATGAGCCCAATGTTCATAATTTCAGATTACATAATGCTCATCTCAAACTGCTCTAAGAATCTCCATGCTTTCAACAAGTAGCCTTGTTAATTTCTAAGGCACATTAGTTAGTCCATCTTTCAAGAGGCCAATACCAAGACAGGGTTGAACATGATAGAAATTTATTAGGGCTAATGCCCCTAAAGAGAAAATAGGGAGGGAGTTGGGGGAAGGTAAGAGAGCTATTAGACTGTGGTGCAAGTCTGACCTCAAGAGAAGAACAGAAACAAGGAAAGACAGTCGTGTAGTAAAGGGGAGTTCTACAAAGTTGCTGGGACATCTTGAACTGAAGTCACCCATCAGAACAGTAGCATACATCCAAGGAATGGACCTGCTATAATATTCCTCCCACACTCAGTGTCCAAGAACAAGGCTTGAGAAGCATGAGCTTTGTCCAAACAGAGAAATGGATTCACAAGCAAGTTGGCTGGGTTTTAGGTCAGTGATGCTTCCTGCCATGGGAGATATAAGACACGGATTCTTATGGTGGTCACACCAATGAGTCCGCTCTCCTGGGAACATCTTCCAAGGCATAGAATCAATACAGCACATTTACTGGTGCATCATTTAACATTACAAATATGTGTGTTCAGGGGCACCTGAGTGGCTCAGTCATTACGTACGTGTCTGCCTTTGGCTCAAGTTGTGATCCCAGGGTTCTGGGATGAAGCCTTGCATGGGGCTCCCTGCTCAATGGGAAGCCTGCTTCTCCCTCTCCCACTCCCCCTGCTTATATTCCCTCTCTCCTTGTTTCTCTTTGTCAAAGAGTAAATAAGATCTTTAAAAAATAAAAAATAAACAAGTATGTCTGGTTAAATGAGAAGGAAACTAGTTCATATATTTACTTGACAGGGAAATGAGTACTTTCCTACTTCAAAAAGATAAAGTAACTTGTTACTCAGAGAATCTTTGCACCTACTGAACTCCTTTGGAAGCCATATGATGGTTTTCAGTTCAAAGAAAGCTGTCAGTTCCTCCTCAGTAAACGGTACAGAGAGAGACAAAGATTTGCTATTGTACTAATATAGAGAAGAAGCAGCTCCATTCCCTGTCCTCCTCCTCCTTCTTCTTTTTTGTTTTCTTTTTGTGCCTTGTTTTTTCCTGAAGTGAGTTTTTCTTCTTCATGGTAAATAACTGTTCTGCTGAAGCTTTTTGTTACTAGGGTGGGGACAGAAGTGTGGAGTAACCATGTCTGTGATATTCCCAGCATCTTTCCATTACATTCTAGTTCCTCACATCTGTTTCCTACAGAAAAATCTCTCCACAACATGGTATCATCTACTCCATGAGTTAGGGTGAGTAAGGGGAAAGCAAGGAGTGGCATCCTCTTATGGCATTACAAGTTGCCACAATGATATCCTTGTTGTGTTGATATCAAAATTCCATCCCCTCATGATATAAGTTGATATCACCATAGCCACTGAACACTTCCTGAATGTTTATTGAAGTTTATGAAAGGCAGTGCAAAGAGGACTCAGACTCTTGATCTTAAAGGGCTTACTATTTGGGGGCAAAAGCACATACATAAAAGCAATCCAGGTGGTATATACTGTGGATATGGATTTGGTTTTATTCCACATATAGGCTATAAAGTTAGCCTAAAACAGCTTCCCAGGTGCTTAGCAGAAGACACAGGATCTTGGGTCAGAAACAAAGAACTTTATTATTCACAACACAGCAAGCATAAGTGGAGCTTGAGGAATCCATTTCTTTTTTAGCACGAAGCAAGCTACTATGCTTTATGCCCAAATATTACCTCATCTCACAAGTTCCCAGCTGCATAAACAAGCAACAGAAATGTCCTGGGTAATAGGGACTTGCAGTCTTGGCTCACCCAGCAAGACATGTAGAAACTCAAAAAGCTCAAATAAGACTATCTCTCATAGGCAGAAAGCCAAATGATCAATATAGGTTATAGCACACTGAAGTTTGGAGATCAGAAGTAATAGGACACTCATGACCTAAAGGTGGGGAATTGATACTGACACTGGATATTAAAAAGAAAAAAAAAAGGAAAAAAATTATTGCTAGCTATAATAACACATTTATTACCAGCTTAAGTCTATAGGCAGCAGTGGGTTTCTCACAAGGAAAAACAAAGTGAGAAGAGGAGGAGGTGGAGAAATGGGTCTTTGGGAGTTTTAATACTTAATAACGATGATGAGATTGGATTAACGACACTGAGACATACAATGTAAAACTATCTGAATAATTGTCCTTGTGATTTGAAGGAAGGGATGCAGGAATCTGATTACTATCAAGTCAGTTGAAGTGTTATCTCCATCCAGACATTTCTACGTATTTTCTATTAAATAGCTATCTTAAGCAACAATAGGGAGGAAAAATGCCAGTGTTTTAAGTTGCAGTTAGTTGCAAAGGGGTTGATGGGAGTATGGGGATTTAAAACCTTTTATGCTCCCATCAGATAAAAATCTATGACATATTCACAGACCTGTACCCCTGGGGATAAAAATATATGTTTATAAAAAATAAAAAGTTAAAAAAAAAAATCTATGACATATAAGTCATTATTATTCATTAGCACGAGGCCAAGTAAATTAATGACAGGCCAATTCCTGCTCCACACCCATGTCTGGTTGGACCAGTTCCCTCAGAGAGTTCCAGAGCCACACAAGAGGTTGTAGCCAATAGTGACCTTTTGTATCAGAAGCTCAACTAATTCTAGCAGGAAATGGGGTTTCCTCCACTTCGTTCCAGAGGACACTGTACATGACTTTGAAGTATATTGTGATCCTGTTGTGAGGCCAACAGCAATGAAGCAGCAAATTTCCCAGAACAAATGTAACTAACATCAGGCAGACACAAGGCTCACAGTTATGAAGCAGACCAGGACTCCTTGCCTCTCTAAACTGTATCAGTTTATGGAAAACAGTACATTAAAAAGTAAAAATCATTGACTAGCACTAAGACACAGTTAATTGTGGAAAAGTGGCCCAAATAAACATGTAACCCCCCCCCCCTGCAAAAGTCCTCTTTATCAGCTTTCTTGTTCATAGCATACATGCTGTGTCTTTGATTATGAAAAAAAGTAAAAAAGTTCTCTTTTTGTCTGTCTCTGTCTTTGTGCATCTATGTGTGTGTCTGCTTCTCTCAGGAATGCCAGAATCCATTTGAACGTTTTATATGAAAATCTAATTTTAGGAGAAAAAATATTAAGTGTTTGTCCGTGTAGGAAGAACAGAACTTTGAGAAATCTCTGTTACTTAATTTGAATAGCTCTTGCTTACTCCATGAAATTGCTTTTCTCTCTTCATAGTTTTCTCTAATTATCCATTTCCTAGTTTGCAGCTTATTCTAGCTTAAACGCCCAGACAACTTTCCTTCCATGATTTGCATGTATGTATTTTAAAGATTTTATTTATTTATTTGACACAGAGAATGGAGGAAGGAGAGCACAAGCAGGGGAAGCAGCAGTTAGAAGGAGAGGGAGAAGCAGGCTCCCTGCTGAGCTGAGAGCCCAGTGTGGTGTTTGATCCCAGACCCTGGGATATTTAACAAATTGTTGTGACCACCTCTGTCATATTTGCATTTTAAGAGAGAGAAAATTTCTATTTTTTAAAAAAGAAACTAGTCTATTATTGACAGTGGACTTTTAAGAGATCTCTTTTATCAGGAGAACAAATCTCCCAACTTCTAGAGCTACAAAGCATTTAACATAACATCTAATGCTTCTGCTTCTGCTTATGTCTATTTCTTGTTCACTTCAGCAAACAGAGGATTTCTATGCCCAAACTCAGACTGCATTATTGACTTTCGTCCTATTTATGGACAATGCTAAATATCCACTGCAAAACATTCCAGTTCAGCAGTCAACCAGATGTTTCATCTGATATGAAGGATCCAGATACTATTTGAGAACACATAGATGTTTGATTGAGTTTTTCATTTGTTGTCTGGCAATTTTTCATTTGGCACTAAATACACACAGTCTTTAGAAATCACAGAAGGAAATCATTCTCCAGGCATTTTCATGTAATCTTCCCTACTACAATGTTGTGTACTGTTCTAAAAGAAAGTTCCACTGTCCACTGAAAATGGCCGCATCATGGAAATCTGTCATAATAGAAAACTTGGATATTTAGAAGGCTCTTTTGATCTTTGGATGAGCCGGTGTCAGTAAGGAGCTTAAGCTGCTGTCCCTGTCATTCAGGATGGGCTAACTGTGGTAACCCTGAATGCTCCAAATCTCAGTGGCTTAAACAACAAAGGTGTATCTTTCATGTATGTTAACATGTCCAACGTGGGCCTGGGGTGGTGTTAGGTGGAGGCAGTAGGAGGGGTTGAAGAGTCTCTGCTCAGTAGTCACTCAGGGGCCAGAGTTGAAGGAGCCTTATGTCAGCACATATTTCTACATTTGCCTCACAAGGATGAGCAGAGCGGGTGGGTCTCTTACTGGCATTTTGTACAATCTTAATCAGAAAGGATCCTCAGCATTGGGCAGAACTAGGCCCAGGGACACACCTAACTATCAGCAGTCAGGAAAGAACAGTTCCCCTGAGTGTGCTCCAGAAGAAGAATGGAACCAGAACATTGTAGTATCTGTCATGTCCATTCAAGGTTCAAAGGAAAAATTCATCAAAACAGAATTTTCTTGAAGCTGGATTTCTTCCAAAGGTAAAATCTGACATTCCTTGGTTTTCTCAGACAAAATTCCAGGTAGTAATGTATTAATTCATTATTACTCAAATAAGACCACTGAAAGCATGTTTTATTTACAATTCATTTTTTTAAATTTTTAAAAATTTTTTGTCTGAATGTTGATTTCATATCCTGCAGGTTTATTAAATTTGTTTATTAATTCTTTTTATTTATTTATGTTAATATAAATTTTGTTAGTTAACATGCAGTGCAGTATTGGTTTCCGGAGGAGAATTCAGTGATTCATCACTTATATAGAACACCCAGTGTTCATCACAACAAATGCCCTCTTTAATACCCATCACCCATTTATCCCATCTCCTGCCCACATCTCTCCAGCAACCCTCAGTTTGTTTTCTGTCCTTATGAGTCATTTATGGCTTGTTTTCCTGTCTCCACTTTTTATTTCTTTTTTTAAAAAAGATTTTATTTATTTATTTGAGAGAGAGAGACAGACAGAGATAGTGAGAGAGAGCATGAGTGGGGAGAAGAGGGAGAAGCAGACTCTGGCCAAGCAGGGAGCCTGATATGGAGCTGAGTCCCAGGACCCTGGGATCATGACCTGAACGAAAGGCAGACGCTTAAATGACTGAGCCACCCAGGTGCCCCTCTCCACTCTTTCTTCTCCCCCTTCCCATGTATTTATCTGTTTTCTTTCTTAAATTCCACAAGTGAGTGACATCATGTGGTATTTGTCTTTTTCTGACTGACTTACTTCACTTAGCGTAATACACTCTAGCTCCATCCACATCATTGCAAATGGCAAGATTTCATTCTTTTTGATGGCTGAGCAATATTCCATTGAACATATATGTTGCGTCTCCTTTATCCACTCATCAGTAGATGGACATTTGGTTTCTTTCCATAACTTGGTTATTGTTGATAAAGCCGCTATAAACACTGGGGTGCATGTACTCCCTTTGAATTTGTATTTATATCTTTAATGTTGGTTCTCTCAAGGACCTTCACCTTACTCCCTACCCCATCAAAACCAAAAAGAAGCAACCAAAAGAGAAAGAATACATGTTAAAACTTTAGTTCCTCATTGAAGCATGCAAAGGCTCTAAATGCAAATTCAAACAATGGAAAAACAAGTCTACTTGTCTCTTGGCAAAAACGTTATTCTTTCTTTACTTTTTTTTTTAAAGATTTAATTTATTCATTTGACACACACACACAGAGAAAGTACAAGCAGGGGCAGCAACAAACAGAGGGAAAAGCAGACTCCTGCTCAGCAGGGTGTCTGATGTGGGGCTTAATCCCAGGACTCTGAGATCAAGACCTGAGCCAAAGGTAGCTGCTTAACTGACTGAGCCACCCAAGCACTCCAAAACATTACTCTTCAATGAGAACATTCTCTATGCTTCAAAATCTCAATGTGGTATATAATCAACTTTCCTATGCATGGGCAAACATGCATTTGTTTTATAAAATAGGGATTATAGCCTATACTTTTATGTCCCATTTTTAATTTTTAAAAATTTTATTTGAGAGAGTGAGTGAGAGAGAGAGAGAGTGCAGGAGCACAAGAGCAGGGAGAGCGAAGCAGACTTCCTGATGAGCTGGGAGCCCAACTTGGGGCTTGATCCCAGGACACCAGGATCATGACCTGAGCCAAAGGCAGATGCTTAACTGACTGAGTCACCCTGGTGCTCCTTGGTGTCCCATTTTTAAATATTCAGTGTATTGTAATCATTTTACATTATTTGAAACAATTTCCATGGTTTCATAGATGAAGCCAAACATAATTTATTTCACCATTTAGATTGACATTTAGGTTGTAGCATTAGTTTGGGCATTTAGGTCACTTGCCATATAAATTTATGTTTATCTATGTGCTGATTTGATGAATGTTTACTTGCTTCCTCAGACTAATACCTCTTGTGTTTGTTTTTGGCTACCATCATATTCTCATTGGCGGCAGTACAAGAAATGTAATAAGTAGGCTCTCACATCTGTCAAATGAATAAGTGAAACTGTTCTTTCAGTTCTTGGCTCAAATCAGCCTCATCCACAAAACTTTTCTCATCCTCACCTCAGGTAGACATGGACTCTCCCTTTTCTAAAAATTCCCTGTAGTTTTTCTTTCTTTTTTTTTTTTAATAAGTTTCATGCAGGAAAAAGAGGAATAAATACTATTTCTTGAGCTTTATTACATGCCAGGCACTCTGTTAAAAATATCTGAGGGGAAAGTCCATGTCAAAAGGGTTGCTCCTTGGTCTACAGCACATGCAGAAAGAAAGAATACCACAAAATTTTCAGCCAAGGACCCTTCCAAGACTGTTCAGTGACCTCATCAACAGTCCTACTCTTGAAAAAGCTCAAAAGTCTCAAGCTAAATGAGATCTCTGTGCCCTCCACCTGGGGACTGTCTGAGAGGACAGAAGCCTGGCACACATCAGAGATCAGGGGGTCAACTGCAGTGTCTGAACACTGCATAGGGAATGTGAGCCAGCATCTCAGGAGTGGGTAAACTCAAGTGACATCTATACTACTCTACCAAAGAGGCGTTCTGATTATCAAAGAGGGGATAATGCAAAGGAGAAATCCCTAAATGATGTCATTAGCCTATTCTGGAGAAAAAGAAGAGAAAGTAGTATTCTGATTCTCTCTTGCCTTGTTAACATATTGTACTTATTCTTAGAAATACATGCCCTAAATAAAAACATTATTTCCATCCCCTCAAATTACAATCCAAAAAGAAATGTGTGAATTATCACTCTCTTAAGTGCAGAGTCTCTATGTTCTACCCCATAAATGACACCTTTAAAACTAATGAATGTCTCAGATCTTTTACTTAACATCTGGGAGACACCAAAAACTGCAGTGCTTCAACACCAAGTTACTTAAAAATAATGCAAGACATTTCTTTACACAATAAATGATGAGTAGCTCTATTTTTTTGTGTCTTAATACACATGTCTCAGCAACCAAGGAAGTATCTAATTAATCTTTACTACCAATTCCAGGACAATATTACTTCACTTCTCAAGGATAGTTCAATATATATGAGAGATTTTAGGGAACAAGGGAGGAAGTGTTGGTAGTTGAAGGTTTCAACATTCATCCAGATTTTGTTTTCAAGACAATGTAACTTTCCTTTTTTTATTATTATGTTATGTTAATTACCATACAGTACATCATTAGTTTTTTTGTTTGTTTGTTTTTGAAGATTTTATTTATTTGAGAGACAAAGATTCACAAGTAGGCAGAGAGGCAGGCAGAGAGAGAGGAGGAAGCAGGCTCCCCGCAGAGCAGAGAGCCTGATGTGGGGCTCCGACCCAGGACCCTGGGATCATAACCTGAGCTGAAGGCAGAGGTTTAACCCACTGAGCCACCCAGGCATCATCCAGGAGAAAGGTTCTCAGCTTTTCCCCATTGAAAATGATATTTGCTGTGGGATTTTCATACATAGATTTTATGAAGTTGAGGAATGTTTCCTCTGTCCCTACACTCTGAAGAGTTTTAATTAGGAAAAGATGCTGTATCTTCTCAAATGCTTTTTTCTGCATGGAGAGGACCAAGTGGTTCTTCTCTCTTCTTTTATTAATGTGTTCTGTCACATTGACTGATTTGCGAATGTTGAACCACCCTTGCATCTCAGGGATAAATCCCACCTGATAATGGTGGATGATACTTTTAATATACTGTTGGAGCCTATTATTTAGGATCTTGTTGAGAATTTTGGTATCCATTTTCATCAGGGATATTGGTCTGAAATCTTCCTTAATGGGATCTTTGTCTGGTTTGGAGATCAAGGTAATGCTTGTTTCATAGAAAAAGTCTGGAAATTTTCCTTCTTTTTCTATATTTTTGAAACAGCTTCAGGAGAATAGGTATTATTTCTTCTTTGAATGTTTGGTAGAGTTTTCTAGGGAATCCATCAGCCCCTGGACTCTTGATTTTTGGGAGGTTTTTGATCACTACTTCAATCTCCTTACTGGTTATTGCTCTAATCAGGTTGTCAATATTTTCCTGTTTCAGTCTTGGTAGTTTATAGGTTTCCAGGAAAACAGCCATTTCTTCCAGGTCACTTCACTTATTGGCATGTAGCTATTGATAATAAGTTCTGATAATAGTTTCTATTTCCTTGGTGTTAGTCATGATCTCTCCCCTTTCATTTATAATTTTATTAATTTGGTTCCTTTCTCTTTTCTTTTGGCTATAAGTCTAACCAGTAGTTTATTGAACTTATTAATTCTTTCAAAGAACCAGCTTCTAGTTTCATTGATGTGTTCTGTTGTGTTTCTGATTTCTAACTCATTGATATCTGCTCTAATCTTAATTATTTCCCTTCTCATGCAGGGTTAGGCTTAATGTACAGAGTTGAAATTATTGATCACAACCCAAACAACATGCACCTGTTTTATAGGGACTTTAAGGTTATAGGCCTCTTCTTCTGGGACTGGAACTGGGAACACTCAGGCTACTGTGTTTGGGCAGAGTTGAACAGGTTCAGTAAAAACTGGTTTGGGGGGGCTTTTGTTCTCTGTCAGTTTCCCTGGCAACTTTCTGCATCTTTCCAAGAGTCAGAGCAGAAGTGACCATATCCAAACTTCTGTCTCAAAACAGAGAAATCACGTTCTGTTCTCCAGTGAGCTCTCTAGGCCACTGTGCTGTGGCCACTGTTTTTGTCTGTGCTGCTAAAAGGGGCAACATCTTGGATTGTGCACCCCACAGTACCACTCCCAGTGCTCACTTCCAAGTCCAGACAAGTCTCTGCCCTTTGTGCTTCTAAAATTGCCAGCCACCCCTTGTTCACATGTGTGCCCCTGTGGCTCCAAGTTTCAGTCTGGGGGCTGCCCTAAAGTCCTTTCCCCACTGCTAGATAATGGGTCTTTGTGCTTGGTCCTGGGAGGGGAGGCTTTTATGCTTCAGAGGTGCAGGATCCTGGAGGCTCCTTCTCCCTTCCATTTATCTTCTAATATTTGCCCTCATAATCATGGCTCCCTGCTTCATACCTCAAAACCAACCACTAGAGATATTCTGTTTATAGAGATCTGGATGTATCTTCTTACATCTCAGGCTGATTCTGTTGTTGTTCATAGTGGGCTGGCAGATATCCAGCTCAGTTCAGGGGACTGGTTGAATTAGGGTCCCTACTCTATGATCTTTGTCTCCTCTCCCACAATGTGACTTTCAAAAGTTAAGTACTTATATGATAAATTTCTATATGGATGAAAAATAATGCTAACGGTATAAGCTAGACATAGCTGACACCTAGCACAATCGCTGTGAAGTAGACATAAAATGCTTAATATAAAATTTTGCTCTCTATACATTTTCCTGTGTGAATGTTCTCACCCTATCACTGTTGCACTGTCCTAACCTCAAGTCTCACAGGGCATAGAGTCCATGGTCAATCATGAGAGAAAGGCAAACACAAGAACTACTCCCATCAACGTACCCCAAGTGCCTCCATCTATATCATTTCCTCTTTTTATATATAGATCCTCTGCATCCTAATAGATGCACAGTAAAGGCTACCTCTACAAACAATGGAAGAACTCAAACTGACTGCACTATCCTCTGTGATCTGTAAAGATCTTTATAAAGATAGGATTTTACACATCTATAAGCATAATAAAAAATATGAATAGCCTATTGAAATTAACACTTGGGAGATACAAACTGACATCAGGAGAGTAAATGGGGCAATTACTATATGCAAGTGATATAAAACTAAAGGCTCTGTGGAATCAGGACAAATTTATTTTTTTTTCCCCTTTGATGTCCAAAAGTAGGTCAGATCCTCTCTAAGAGACCAGCCCTTGCCAATTACCCTGATGTCTCCAATATAGATGAGAGATAACTCGTACATAGCTTTCATTTGAAATTTTAGCTACCTTCTTTTGACTCTGAAAACTAGACTTTTGGGGAGGCACAATTTTCTCAAGTGTCTAGGGACCAAAATAGCTCAAATTATTTCCCAATCAACCTTTCCTATCCCTATCCAGAATTCCTACTTTCTCTCAACTAATAGGGTAGCTATAAAAACAAGTGTTAACTCTAATATTCATGTGAGTCACTGTACTGCCTAAAGAGGTCAGAAAAATACAAAGAAGTGAGAGAAGACAAGAGGAAATGCTTCTTGGCCATAGCAGAAAGCTGGCACTTTAGAGAGCTGAAGGACCTAATATACAGGACACAGCAGATGAGCAGTGAGTTAAGTCAAAAGCCAGTTATCTAGACAACTTTCCCTCTGCATTTTGGGGTCTTCCCACCATTAATGTATCTATAGCTGCCTCCCCCCACCTGTTTCTAGCTTGAATGATCTCAAGAGAGTATGTTTGTCTTCAGGAAGAATGGGGTCTATCACACTAGCCAGGTAGCATCTATGTGCTGACATGTCATTTCCCAGTGTGTATTCTGAGAACAAGTTTCTCAAGATGCTCAGGTGAAAAATTATCCAAACCTTCTGGAAAACTGTAGACTTTGTCCCTTCTTAAGATTCATAATGAATATTTACATTTTCCCAACTGGTTTGACCTTGGGACCTATTTATTAAGTGGTTTTTAGTACTATACCAAGCATCTTATATTCTATAGAACGTCTTCTGGAAAGAGTTGAATTTATGCATTTGCAATCTTCTTATTAATATCTATGTTTGGGGCGCCTGGGTGGCTCAGTGGGTTAAGCTGCTGCCTTCGGCTCAGGTCATGATCTCAGGGTCCTGGGATCGAGTCCCACATTGGACTCTGCTCAGCAGGGAGCCTGCTTCCCTTCCTCTCTCTCTGCCTGTCTCTCTGCCTACTTGTGATCTCTCTCTCTCTCTCTCTGTCTCTGTCAAATAAATAAATAAATAAATCTTAAAAAAAAAATCTATGTTTTAGGTAACTCCACAAAGTGATGAAGTGGACTTTCTGCAGTCAAATGCTCTATCCCTGAGCTATACCCCCTGACTTTCTGAATTTATTAGCCCCAACAGCTTAGAATTTATTTCTCCTGCTCTACCTTTCTGAATGAAAGGAGTGCTGTTTTTGCCATATACACAGTGTTCACTGCTGAAATATACCCCTGAAATGTATACTCTGTTGTCTTTCTCAGTGCCAGCACTCTGAAAGTCTACCCTACCCTCTTTCCTTAGCCAGCTAACTTCTACTCATTTTTTAAGACCATTCAGTCATCACTTCTTTTGGGTCCTGTAGGATGTTTCACCTTCTCTACTTCCCACCAGCCCTAAACTCTCTCCTCCCCCAGGATGGATCAAGTGTCCCTCATCCACACTTATCTCCACCATTCAGCAAATAAAGGTAAATAGATACTTCATTATTACTTGCTTGGTGCTTAGAACTTGAAGGTAATTCAACAAATGCTTGGGAATAAATCTCCAACTAATATATTTGCTCTTGAAGGACAAGAAATATTTTACTCATATTTCTTATTCTAGCACCATGCAAGAAGATAGTAGCTATCCAATAAATATATTAGTTTCAAAATACTTTTTGTGTGTATTCTATACATATCCAGCTGCTCACATCTGCACAAGAGTCAAAATATTAACTTTCTGGATAAATTAATTTATATATTAATAGAAAAGGATTGGGATAGGGAAAGGTGAATCTTCTAGAATAATAAGTGAATTTGAGAAAAGATGAAATGTTCATCCTCCTGACATTATTCCATTTTTGCTAATTAGTTCAAAAGAAATGTTTGCTATGAAGTAGGAGAGGAGGAAGGAGACCATTTTTTTAACCACTGTCCTCTGCTTTAGATCTGGATTAGGCTTCTGCTAAAACTATAATATTAAAGAAGGACAACCTGTGTGCCAAAGAGCCTCTAAAGCTAAACAGTGTGGGGTTCTATATTCTGTAAGCATTCCCAGCACTCTGGACAGCTGCATTTTTCTTCCACATTTTCAAAGTAGAATTTGTACTATGTCCTACCTGTGCAGAGGACAACCTAGGGGACTGCAGGCAAATTAATTCTCAAAGAGCACTAAAAATTGCTACACAAGGCAATTTGATTGTTTCATCGCTCATGTGACTTTGAAGTGTCCATTTGAGAGATACAATAATAATTTACCTTAAAACAGGACTCTAGAGGCCTCCAGATCTGAGTCGAGGAAAACCATATAGCACTGAGGTTGAGAGAATAATCACACAGCATAAGCTCAGTCACTGACCAGCTGTGTGATTTGCAATAAGGTCCTCAGCTTCACTAAGCATTTATTTCCCAGTCTGAAAAATGGTCATTTGTGGCTAAAATTAATTGGAATGGTATAGAAGTCGTCAGACACTAATTTTTATAGAATCATCTCCCCTCTCCCATAATTTGAGCAGTAGAGGATGGGGTGTGCAAATTGTTGCTTTCTCTCCATGTAGCTCAAATTACGGTATCCAGCAACCCATGGAACTCAAAAGCATTGTATCTAAAAGAACTGCTAAACTTAAGTTTAAAGAATTGACAGGAGCCTATTGAGGATACAAAACACCAGCCATTCCTAGCTGCAAGTCAGTCATTTACCACCGGCTGGGTGAAACTTCAGATAATGGACTATTTTTCCAGGGTACTTCTCCCTTCACCTATTCTTCCTTTCTTTTCCATGTTTATGGGAGAGAGGAGATGGTTCTATAGAAATAAACGCAATAAAAGTATTTAATAGGGAAGCATTTACTATCTTATTTTCCGAGTTGTTTTTAAGTGTGAATTAGTTCTCATTTGCGTTTGTCTTAGGGAACAATGGCCATCACTTTCTTGAGCTGGTTTTATAACAATAGCATTAACATCAATAAATTACAATTTATTATTGTCTAAAGACTTCTATACCATTCTAATTAATTTTAGCCACAAATGACCATTTTTCAGACTGGGAAATAAATGCTTAGTGAAGCTGAGGACCTTATTGCAAATCACACAGCTGGTCAGTGACTGAGCTTATGCTGTGTGATTGTTCTCTCAACCTCAGTCCTATATGGTTTTCCTCAACTCAAACCTGGAGGCCACTAGAGTCCTGTTTTAAGGTTAATTATAACTGATCATGAGTAACAGTGGTTTTCTCACTTTTGGGTTTTAAGAAGCTTTTATTCTTAAAAGAGTGGGGAGGTGTGGTGAAGACCCAAAAGGTTTTTTGTTTATGTGGGTTATAATGATTGGTATTTACACTATTAGTAATTAAAACTTATAGGATGATGCTTCTGTGGCCTTTTCATTTCCAGTTTAAAACTAATATTTGGCTTTTAAAGAATTCATAGTGTCTACAGTATAAATATTCAATTCCCTTTTCTTTAAATTCTTAATGATTGATCTCAAAATAATGCCACAATTACAACTAATTTAAAACTAAGATTACAATGCTATAATAAAATGTTCTGTTGCATAAGACAAAAATTATTCACATTTATAAAGCAGAAAGTAAAATAACTTTCATCATATTTTCATTTTTCATTTACAGTTTTACCCAGTTCCTTCAGAGTAGATTCTTCTAGGAGTCTGAGAACTCACCATGTTCATTTCAGTATCTTCAGCATGAGTCAGGGGAATAAGTCTTCTATTTTTTCTTTTAGTCAACAATCCATGGTGCTCCATGTCCATATCATTCAGCATATATTAGGAGGGTCCAGGTGCTGGATGTGGTGCCATTACCTCAGGGAGGGAACAGAGAAGGGTCTTCATTTATTCCTTCGATAATATTCTCCTTTATGTAGAAAGGAGTTTTTAGGGAACCTGGGTAGTACGCTTGGTTAAGTGTCCAACTCTTGGTTTCAGGCTCAGGTCCTGATCTCAGGGTCATGAGACTGAGCCCTGTGTCAGGTCCTGCGTTCTTCACCGAGTCTGCTTAAAACTCTCTCTCCCTCTCCCTCTGTCCCTCCTTGCTGCTCTCTCTCTGTCTTTCTCTCAAATAAGTAGATAAATCTTTACCACAAAAATGTTTCTGACCTATATCATTTTCCTCCTCTCTGAAGAACTTCTCTTAATATTTCTTGCTTGGCAGAAGTATTGGCAACAAATTCCCTTAATTTTTGTCTCAGAAAATTTTTATTTTTTTGTTTACTTTTGAAGGATAATTTTGCTGGAAATATTTTTAGGATGATTGTTTTTTCATGCTTGCTTGCATGGTTTCTGAAGAGAAGTCTGATGTAATTCTTATTCTCGTCCCTCTGTATGTAGGCATTCCTCCTCACCCCCAGCTTCATTCAAGATTTTCTCTTTGTCTTTGATTTTCTGAAGTTTGAATAAAATATGCCTAAATGTAGATTTTTTAATATTTGCCTACTTAGTGTTCTCCAGGTTTCCTGGAGATTTCCTGGATTGGTATATGTCATTTATTTTGGAAACTTTTCAACCATTATTTTAAGTATTTTTTCTGTTCCTTTCCTTCTTCTCTTTTTGGTATTCTCATTACACATTTGTTCTACATTTTTAAATTGTCCCACAATTCATGAATACTCTGTTCTGTTTCTTTCACTATTTTTTTCTCCTTGCTTTTTAATTTGGGAAATTTCTATTGATGTATCTTTGAGTTCACTAATTCTTTTCTTGGCTATGTCTAGTCCAATTATGAGCCCCTCAAATTTATTCTGCATTTCTGTAACAGTGTTTCTGATTTCTGCTGTTTTCTTTGGATTCTTTTTCAGAGTGTTTATCTCTCCATTTACTTTACTTATTTATATTTGCATGTTGTCCACTTTTCCCCATAGAGCCCTTATTTTATTAATTATGGTTATTATATATATATATATATATATATATATATATATATATATATATATTTAAGATTTTATTTATTTATTTGTCAGAGAGAGAGAGAGAGAGAACAAAGGCAGGCAGAGGCAGAAGGAGAAGCAAGCCCCCGCCGAGCAAGGAGCCCAGCTTTATTCTTCTTGGAAGTGATGACTTCCAAGTTGGAAAACAGAAGCCTCATTCAGTTTTCAAGGTATTTTTTCTCTAAGACAAATAAGAACACACACATTCTTGTACATGTGTACTTTCGAGGTACCTGTGCCTGGTTTTCCATTACCAACAGAGTAAAATAACTGAATGCTAAGATAAAATACTTTTCTTTAAGTTTTAATTCCAGTGCAGTTAATACACAGTGTTATATTCATTTTAGGTGTATAATTAGTGATTTGACAATTCCATATATTACTCAGTGCTCATCAAAATAGGTGTACTTTTCATCCCCATCACTTATTTCACCCATCCCAACATCCAATTATCCTATGGTAACCATCTATTTATTCTCTATAGTTGGGTCTGTTTTTTTGTTTGTTTGTTTGTTTATTTGTTTGTTCTTAAAGATTTTGTTTATTTGACAGAGAGCACAAGACAGGGGAGCAGCAGGCAGAGGCAGAAGGGAGAGGGAGAAGCAGGCCCTCTGCCAAGCTAGGAGAACAATGTGGGGATCATGACCTGAGTCAAAGGCAGACATTTAACCAATTGAGCCACCCAGGTGCCCAAGAGTATTTTTTTGTCTCTTTTTTTTCCCCTTTGTTCATTTATATTGTTTCTTAAATTATCATGTAATAGTGAAATCATATGGTACTTATCTTTTCTGGCTGACTTATTTTATTTAGCATTATATTCTCTAGATCCATCTATGTTGTTACAAATGGCAATATTTCATTCTTTCTTATCCCTGAATAATGTCCAATTGTATGTATATACATGCCTTCTTTATTCATTCATCTACCAAAGCACACTTCCATAATTTTGCTATTATAAATAATGTTCCAATAAACATAGGGGTGCGTAGATCCTTTCAAGTTAGGGTTTTCATATTCTTTGAATAAATACCAGAAGTGGAATTATGGATCAAAGGTAGTTCTATTTTTAATTTTTTAAGGAACCTTCATACTGTCTTCCACAGTGGCTATACCGGTTTACATTCCTCCTAACTGTAGATGAGAGTACTTTTCTCTCCATATCCTTGCCAACACTGTTTCTGATTTTTTGACATTAGCCATTCTGACAGGTGTGAGGTGTAATTGTGATTTTGATTTGAATTTCCCTGATGATGAGTGATGTTGAGCATCTTGTCATGTATCTGTTAGCCCTTTGGATGTTGTTTTTGGAGAAATGGCTGTTCCTGTCTTCTGCTCATTTTAAGTTGGATTATTTGGTATTGAGTTGTATAGTTCTTTGTATATTTTGGATACTAAGCCTTTATCAGATATGCTATTTGAAAACATCTTTACCTATTCAGTAGGTTATCTTTTAGTTGTATTGTTTCCTTTGCTGTGTAGCAGTTGTTGTTGTTGTTGTTGTTGTTGTTTAATGTAGTCACAATATCTAGAAAAAAAAGTTGCAATGGCCAATATCAGAGAAATTATTGCCTGTGCTCTCTTCTAGTGTTTTTATGGCTTCAATCTCACAAATAGGTCTTTCTCCATTTTGAATTTATTTTTGTGTATGTTGTAAAAAGTGGTCCAGTTTCATTCTTTTGCATGTAGCTATCCAGTTTTCCAAAAACCATTTGTTGAAGAGGCTATCTTTTTCCATTGCATATTGTTGCATCTTTTGCCATAAATTAATTTACCATATAATTATAGATTTATTTCTAGGTTTTCCATTCTGTTCTATTGATCCTCTCTGTTTTTGTGCCAGTACCATACTATTTTGATGACTACAGCTTTGTAATATAACTTGAAACTGGAATTGTGTTACCTCCAGATTTGTTTTATTTATTTTTTTCATGATTGCTTTGATTATTTGGGGTCTGTAGGAATTCCAAACAAATTTTAGGTTTGTTTGTTCTAGTTCTGTGAAAAATGCTGTTGGCATTGTAATAGGAATTGCATTAAATATGTAGATTTCTTTGGGTGGTATGGACATTTTAACAATATTTTTTCTTCCAATCCATAAGCATGGAATGACTTCCATTTGTTTCTGTTTTCTTTAATTTCTTTCATCAGTGTTTTATAGTTCTCAATACAGGTCTTTGAACTTCTTGGTTAAGTTTATTCCTAGGTATTTTATTAATTTGGGGTAATTGTAAATAGGATCATTTTCTTAATTTCTCTTCTGATTCATCACCAGTGTATAGAAATGCAATGGATATCTGTATATTGATTTTTTTATCCTGCAACTTTACTGAATTCATTTATCTGTTCCAATAGTATTTTTGTGACATCTTTAGGGTTTTCTATATATAGTATCATGTCCTCTGTTAAATGGTTGAAGTTCTATTTCTTCCTCACCAATTATACACCTCTTTTTTTTGTTGTCTGATTGCTTGGGTATAACTTCAGTACTATGTTGAATGAGTGGTGAGAATGCACACACTTCTGTTGTTCCTGTTTTTCACCATGGAGTATGATGAGTATGATGTGCTTTTCATTTATAAGCCTTTTTGAGATATGTTTCCTCTAAACCTACAAGCTTTCTATCATGATTGGATGTATTTTTTCAAATGTTTTTTTCTGCATCTATTAAATTGATCATATGATTTGTGTTCTTTCTCTTATTGATGTGACGTATCATGTTGTTTGATTTGCAAGTATTGAAATCTTTGGTAGAATTCACTTATGAATCCCTCTGGTTCTGAACTTTTGTTTGTTGGGAGTTTTTTAATTACTTATATTTTCATTGCTGGAAATTGGTCTATTCCAATTTTCTATCTCTTCCTGATTCAGTTTAGGGAGGTTGTATGTTTCTAGAAATTTACCCACTTCTTCTAGGTTGTCCAATGTCTAGGCATGTAATTTTTCAGAATATTCTCTTATAATCCTTTGTATTTCTGTGGTGTTTGTTGTTATTTCTTCTCTTTCATTCTGATTTTCTCTCTCTCTCTCTCTCTCTCTCTCTCTCTTTCTCATCTCTCTGTATCTCTATCTGTCTCTCCTTCTTTCTTTCTTTCTTTTTTTTTTTTTTTGTGATAAATCTGGCTAAAGTTTTATCAATTTTGTTGAACTTTTCAAAGAACCAGCTCCTGGTTTCATTGATCTGTGCTATTGTTTTGTTTGTTTGTTTGTTTTCAGTTTCTATTTTGTTTATTTCTGGTCTAATCTTGACAGTTTTCTTTCTTCTACTTGTTTTCAATTTTGTTCTCCTTTTTCTAGATCGTAAGATTAGGTTGTTTATTTGATATTTTTCTTGCTTTTTGAGGTATGCCTGTATTGTTATAAACTTCCCTCTCCGAACATCTTTTGCTGCATCCTAAAGATTTTGGACCATTGTGTTTTCATTTTCTTTGTCTCCATGTAATTTTTTATTTCCTCTTTGATTTCTTGGTTGATTTATTCATTATTTCATAGCATGTTGTTTAACCTTGATATGTCTGTGCTCTTTCTAGATTTTTTTCTTGTGGTTGATTTCTAGTTTCATAGCATTATGGTCAGAAAATATGCATTGGTATGACTGATATTTTTGAATTTGTTGAGACTTATTTTTTGGGCTAATATGTGATATATTCTGAAGAATATTCTATGTGCACTTGAAAAGAATGTTTTAACATGAAATGTTCTGAGTGTATCTGTTAAATTCACTGGTCCAATGTGTGATTCAGTTCCCTGTTTCCATGTTGAATTTCTGTTTGAATGACCTCTCCAGTGATGTAACTGGGGTTTTAAATCCCTCTACTATAATCATTTTATTATCGATTACTACCTTTATGTTTGTTATTAACCATATTATGCATAGGTTTATTCTTGTGTTGAGTGCATAAATATTTACATTTGCTATAATTTTGTTGGGTTTTCCTCTATATTATCAAGGAGTGCCCTATTTTGTCTCTTATTACCAACTTTGCTTTAAAGTCTGTTTCATTCTGAGTCTCTACTGTGGCTTTCTTTTCACACTTATTTGCATGATGAATATTTGTCCATCCTTTACTTTTAATTTGTATGTATCTTTAGGTATATGAAATGAGTCTCTTGTAAGCAGCATGTAGGTTTTTTTTTCTTTGTTATCCATTCCATCACCCTATGTCTTTTGATTGATGCATTTAGTTTATTTACATTCAAAATAATTATTTGCAGGTATGTATTTGCTGCCATTTTGTTGCTTGTTTTATGGTTGTTTTTATAGATCTTTTTGTTCCTTCCTTCCTTTTTCTCTTCTCTCACAATAATTTGCCTCTCTTTAGTGATTTACTTGGATTATTCTCCCCTTACTTTTTGTATATCTATTACTGTTCTTTAATTTTGTGTTACGAAGAGGTTTGTATATAATATCTGCATATAGCAGTCTATATTAAGTTGATGTTTGCTTAAGTTTGAACCCATCTTTGCCTCATCTCCCTGTCATGTTTTAGGTATTTAAAAGCCATACTTTACATCCTTTTCTTTTGTTAGTCCTTTGATTAATTTTTACAAATATGCTTACTCTTTTTTAGAAGATTTTATTTATTTATTTGAAAGAGAGAGAGAGATCACAAGTAGGCAGAGAGGCAGGCAGAGAGAGGGGAAAGCAGGCTCCTGCCAAGCAGAGATCCCGATGTGGGGCTCGATCCCAGGACTCCAGGATCATGACCCAAGCTGAAGACAGAGGCTCAACACACTGAGCCCCCCAGGCACCCCCAAATATGCTTACCTTTACTGCTTTTGTGCTTCCTGCTTTTCTTATGACATTTCCTTCCCACTAGGAGAGTCGCCTCCAACATTTCTTACTGGATTGTTTTAGCATCATGAACTCATTCAATTTTTATCTGGGAAATTCTTTATATTTCTCCTTCTATTCTGAATGATAGCTTTACTGGATACACTATTTTAAGTTACAAGGTGGATTCCCCCCCCCCCCCCAGCATTTTGAATATATGATGCCACTCATTTCTGGCTTGCAAATTTTCTGCTGAAAAATCAGGCTTACAGTGGCACCTGGATGGCTCAGTCATTAAGCATCTGCCTTCAGCTAAGATCATGACCCCAGGGTCCTGGGATGGAACACTGCATCGGGTTCCCTGCTCAGCAGAGAGCCCACTTCTCTCTCTCCTCCCTACTCCTGCTCCCTCTCACTATCTGTATCTCTCTCAAATAAATAAATAAATAAATAAATAAACTTTTTACAAAAAATCAGGCTGACAACCTAACAGTGTTTCCAGAGACTGTTTTCTCTTGCTGCTTTAAAAAATTCTCTCTTTACTATTACCTTTTAGCAGTTTTAATTACTGTGTCTTGGTGTGGACCTCTTTTGGTTGATTTTATTGAGCCATCTCTGTGCCGTCTCAGTCTGCATTTCTATTTCCTTCCCCATATTCAGGAAGTTTTCAGCTATTATTTCCTCAAATAAATTTTCTGCCCCCTTTTCTCTCTCTTCTCCTTCTGGGATCCCTAAAATGTCAATGTCATTATGCTTCATGGTGTCACTGGATTCCCTAAGTCTATTCTCACTTTGTCTAATTTCTTTTCTTTTTTTTTTTTTTTTTTTTTTTTTTTTTTACCTGCTCAGTTTGCTTATTTTCCATCACTCTGTCCTGAGGCCATTAATTCATTCTTCTGCTTCCTCTAATCTGGTATTTATCCTATCTAGTGTACTTTGAATTCCATTTATTGTGCTCTTCATCTCTGATTGGTTCTTCTTTATCTGTTTGGTGAGGGTCTTGCTGATGTCCTCCACTCTTTTCTCAAACCCAGTATCTTCATGATCATTACTTTAAATTCTCTATCAGGCATATTACTCAGCCCTATTTCATTTAGCTCTCTCGCTGTGATTTTGTCCTCTTCTTTGATATTTTTTCTGTCTCCTCATTTTGTCTAACTATCTATGTATGTTTCTAGGTATTAAGAAAGTTAGCTATGTCTCCTTTTCTTGAAAATAGTGTCCTTATGAAGAAGAGTCCTATGGTGCCCTGCAGTGTCCTGTCCCTTGTTCACCAGAACCTGGCACTTCAGGCGTGTTTCCTATGTGTGTTGCATGTACCCTGATGTTATGGCTGAGCCATTTTTCCTTTAGTCCTGTTGTCTGTTATGGCTCTCTTTGCTTGTTGTGGGCAGGTTTCAGTGCCTGTGTTGTTAATAGGCTAGTCTGGGGCCACCTTGGGCTGAAGTTGAGTCAGCCCAATGGTTTGTCAGAGATGTAACAGCATGAGATTGCAGGGTGTTTTCCCCTGAGAAGCTTTCACTTGTGGGTGGGGCTACATTTAGACCAGCCATTTGCTGACCAGCTGTTTGCTACCAGCCCACTTCTGGGTTGGGTGGTCTTACTGTTGTGTGTAATCTTTCACTCTTCCTTGGGCAGGACTCAGTATGGAGTGGTGCTGGCTCTTGTCAAGGCTGCTTGCACATGGCCAGTTTTGTGAAACTGCTTTGGTTGGTCTCTGGCCAAGATGTATTGGAGGAGACGGATCTGCAGTGTGCAGAGAAGCAGGATGCATGCTGATTTGCAAGGTCTTCACACTTGTCTTCTGGAGAGGGTATCTGCAGTGCTAGGACAGAGGCCCACCTGGATGGAGGGAGTGGGGAACACTGTTAATCAAGTTAGGTAGTGAGGTGACTGTGTGTTTATGCTGGGAGACATGGGGACTGAAATGGTGCCTGCCATTTCCTTTGTTCCTGCAGGATTCTGCCAGTGACCTAATCCCTCTAGGACATGCTCTGAGATGAGTAAACATTAACTTTCTCACCCATATGCCTCATACGTTTTTCAAGCTGCTACTTCTATGGTGTATCTTATGGGACTGTTTGTTGTGTTGTCTCTTTAAGAGCCAGAGCCCCCTCTCTCCCAGAGCCAAGCCCACTGATTTTTTAAAATCCCAAGTTAAAGTCCCACTGATTATAAGTACTTATAAAATTTGGCCCCTCTGGTTTTCAAAGCCAAATATTATGGTGATTTGTCTTGTCCTTTCAGGTTCCCCAGTGTGAGGGCCTGTTTCTCTCTCCTCTCTTTACCCATGACATCCCTTCTAGCTGCAGATAATCCCAAGGGACTTTTTAGGAGCCATGTCTCTGTCCTTCCTATGCTCTTCCATGTGGCCTCTCTTCTACACTTAGTTTATTGGGGTTTGTTTTGCCAGTCTTGGAGTCATTTTCTGGGCTATTTACATTGTTGCATTATTTAGTATTTTCTATGGGTTTAGGTGTGCTTAGGGTCTTCCTACTCTTGTCATCTTCCCAGCTATCCCAGGGTATGCTAATTTTTAGATCTAGTATACACCACCAAACTCAGTGCGCTTCCTCCTGTCGCAAATGAGTTGTTGCTCTGCATCCATGTGAACACTGAGGGGTTGTCAGTCTTTTCCATTTTAGCTGGTGTTGTATGTGTGGTGGTGCCTCATTATTGTGATTTTTTTGCTCTGATATATTTATTAATGAAAGTAAATACCACTTACATACTTTCTTTTGTAAATTACCCTTTAGATCTTCTATTCATTTTTCTCTTGGATCCTTTGACTTTTTCTTATTAAGTTTTAGGAGGTTTTATATATTCTGAATGTGAGACCTTTGTCAGTATATGTGTTGCATATATTTACTCACACTGTTACTTGCCTCTTCACTTTCACCATGGTGTCTTTGATTAAAAAACACTTGATTTGAATGTAGTCTAGTCTATCAATCTCCTCCTTTATAGCTATTGCTTTTAATAATCTGTTCAAGAAGTCATTTCTAGTGTGCCTGGGTCGTTAAATTGTTTAAGTATCCAACTCTTGAATTCAGTTTAGGTCATGGTCTCAGGGTTGTGAGATCAAGCCCTGCCTGCATTGGACTCTGCACTCAGCACTCAGACTTAAATCTGCTTGAGATTCTCTCTCTCCCTCTGCCCCTCCTCACCTCATGCCTCTCTCTCTCTCTCTCTCTCTCTCTCAAAATAAATAAAATCTTTTTTTTTTTTTTTTAAAGCATCCAACTCTGGGTTTTGGCTCAGGTCATGATCTTGGGGTCATGGGATTGAGCCCTGTGTGGTTTCCACATGCTTAATAGGGAGTCTGCTTCTCTCCCTCTGCCCCTCCCTTTTTTCAAATAAGTAGATAAATCTTAAAAAAAAAAAAATGAAAAAATCATTTCCTACCTCTTCTACCTCAAGGTCTTAAAAATAATTTATCTTATGAAATGTTTATTTTTTACAATTCCAAGCTAATTCTTTCAGGAATAGATTTTTGTAGTTGGTATAAGACAGTTCTCAAGATTTACCTTTTACATATGGTTATGTAATTGACCTAGCACATTCATGAATTTTTATCACTAATCTTTAGTACTTACTTTGTCATAGTCTTATGCATGGGTCTGTTTTTGGACACATCTTTTCTATTGGTTTATTTTCTATTCTTGTTTCACTCTTACTGTCTTCTTACAGCTTTATATTAAGATTTGGTATCTGTATAATACTTTCTCTTATTTAATTCTTCTTTAAGAATGTCATTTCTTGGCCTTTTGCATATCATACATATTTAATAGTCAGATTATCAACTTCCATTTTTAAAACCTTGCTGGGATTCTGATTTATTTAGTGTTAATTTTTGACTGGATTTTATTATATTTTAATTATGATTATAATGTAACATGGATTAACATAGATGGTGAGAGTAAGATTGCTAAATATCAGAAAAAAGGGGCAGTAATCTTTTAAATATTAGCATATCCTGCCAGAAGAAAGACCTTTCAGTAAAGTTTATAGCTGGTAATTGCAAAAGATTTGTAAGTATATGCATCCAATCAAGATTGTGGATCAGTCTGGCATGTTACGGGAATCTCTCAATCCTGGCAAGGACAGATGGAGCTCTTGAATGTGCAGAAATAAACTATGGAAAGGTTCTCAAAATTTGCAAGGATCTATACATATATTCTTTATGAGTCTAGAAGTCTCAAAAAGGTTTTTTTTTTTAAAGATTTTATTTATTTATTTGACAGATAGATCACAAGTAGGCAGAGAGGCAGGCAGAGAGAGGAAGGGAAGCAGGCTCCCTGCTGAGCAAAGAACCCAATGCGGGGCTCGATCCCAGGACCTTGGGACCATGACCTGAGCCAAAAGCAGAGGCTTTAACCCACTGAGCCACCCAGGTGCCCCTCAAAAAGGTTTTTAAATGTTTAGTTTAGGTAATCATCTCAAAAAATTGACATCAGCATATTCTGGGGCTTCTACATGGCCTTTGTTTTGATAACCAAGTTGTTTGATTTCTATGCACAAAATTACAATAAGGAAACCCAGAGAATGAAATGTAAATTTCTTGATGAATTCGTTTCAAGAGTCACAGAAACCTGTAAGCTTCAACTCACCTGGTTGACTTGAAATGACTACTGTATGAGGGCTTTAAGGTATCTGAGAGCTTACTTTTCTGTGTCAATAAGTTATAGAATCACATCATATTTTAATAATAATTGACATTATTTTTAAATATGAGGATAGATTATTGTAATAGAAGTGAATATGACTTTAGAAAAATCTATCCTACTTTTATAAATTTACTAGTATAACAAGATTTCCATTTTATTTCATAATAAATGTGTTATCCTGAAACTGAATCAAACAATCATTCTACCAAAACAGGCATAAAGCTGCCCAGACACTTAAGTATTCCTGAGAGTCAGTCAGTGCTCAAGATTAAAGTGTCTAGCAGGCAGTTGAACTTGTGTGGCTTTTAGGTGAATCTAACTGCTGCTTCATTTTCCAGGAGTACAGGGGATCAGAAGCGTCCTCTCCCAGTGAAACTACTCTGTGCCCCAATATCTCAGGGTGCTCACATTTGTTCTTTGGGATTGCAATACCATCTAAATTGGGAGCATTTAAGGTGGAAGTGGAGGGCATGGGTATATCTACTAATTACATAGAGTAATAGTTGGGGGGCCAAGCATGGGGAGAGACTTTGGTTGAGGAAGCAGAGTGTACAAACTATATAAGAATACGAAGTGGAGTTGGGAGATAGCTCAAAGGTGTAAATCTGTGCTCCACTTTAAGTGAAGTGATATTAAATATGAGCATGGTATGAGATTTGACTTTAGGGCTTAATATTCTTTTTGTATGAGGAATGAGGTGGTCCATATCTGTTGACCCTGACCTGAGTTTCAAAGTTCTGAGTAACAGTGTCTTTCCTCAGGAATCCAGACATTTTCAATTCCAGGGAAAGAGTGGTAAATATGGAGTACTATTAGACTTATTCTCCAGAAATCTCCTGCTTGATATTCTACTGCTGGCAACATGCCTTTTCTGGTACTGAGTTTAACAACAGGAAGGAGCATTCATGCATGAGCCTATACTTCTGGGGTTTTAATGGGTTACAGGAAACTTCTTTGTGAGCAGTAATGAATCTACTGGAAATCAGAGCTGGAATTAAGACAGATTCTTTACCATTGGCCTGGTGCAGAATGACTTGGATGCACACTTGCTGAGGCAATAATGAGTCTTTAGTGATGCAGACTGGTAACTGCTCAGGACTATGGGGTCTGAGATTTATAATCATACATCACTGAGTTTTTGAAAGCTTAAAATCAAGCCAATAATTAAGATGTTGACTACTAATATTTGTTGAGAGATTTTTGGTTTTGTTTTATTTTCTTTTTAATCAGGGGAAATGATAGTAGGGGGATAAGGAAAAGGAAGATACCCTAATGAGCATCAGAGTCATTAATTATTGGAAATATCCTATGGGATTACTCTGACTCACAATTTTGGTTAAAATGGGAGTCAAATCGCCACTTTTAAAGTTCAGATTTCTATTTTGGTTGCTTAAGGTTATTCATTAACAGTTTAATTAAAAAACTGTGGTAGAGTGAGTACTCTGTATGATTTAGTTTTAAACCCTCATTCCATGATTTGCCCTACTCTTCATTCTAAAAAAAGGGAAAATAGGTCTATTAAATATATATTATTTATGATCCATGAGAGCAGGAACTATATCTTCCTTATTTACTGCTGATTTCAAAGCTTAGTACAGTGTCCGACACATACTTAGTTCTCAATAAATATCAATTAAATGAATTTCTACCTTCCATATTACCTTGCTTCCAACTTCTAAACCAAATACTAAGAGCTTCACATAACGGCAGCTCTGGTAAGTTTCACACCAGTTTTCCTTGTGGTGTGACATTTATTTTTAGGCACCAACTCATTTATTTAGATTAAAGTTAATGAAAACAAATGAAATGACAAATAAAAATAATGTATTGTGGACCCATTTAGTCAGTGTTTCAATTATATCAGCCATTCTTAATTTTTTTAAAGACATAGATGGTATTAGACATATTTTTAGAGAAGTTTTAGGTTTAAAGCAAATATGAGAGAAAGGTACAGAGATTTCCCTTCTACCCTTGTCCTCCCCACATTATCAACATCCCCCCACCCAGATTAGTACATTGGTTATTACTGGGGACCCCAGATCATTACCACCCAAAGTACACAGTTTACATTAGGGTTCATTCTTGGTGTATGTTCTGGAGGCTTGGACAAATGTATAATGACGTGTATTTACCACTGTAGTATCATACACCATTGTTTCACTACCCTAAAATCCTGGTAATTCACCTATTCATCTGTCCCCCAACTCCTGGCAACAAGTGATCTTTTGTTTTTACTGTCTCCATAATTTTGCTTTATCCAGAATATCCTTACAATCATACAGTGTATAGTCTTTTCATATTGGCTTTTTTCACTTAGTAATATGCATTTAACTTTCGCATTTAACTTTCCTCTGTGACTTTTCATAGCTTGATAGGTCATTTCTTTATAGTGCTGAACAATATTCCATGGTTTAAATGTATCATAGTTTATCCATTCACCCCCTGAAGAACATCTTAGTTGCTTCTAAGTTTTGGTAATTATGAATAATGTTGCTATAAACATTTAAGTACAGGGTTGTGGGGGTATAAGATTCCAAATGCTTTGAGTAAATATCAAGTAATGTAATGACTAGGTTGTGTGGTAAGAGTATGTTCAGCTTGAAAAAAAAAAAAAAAAAAAAAAAACACCAAATTGTCATTCAAAGTGAATCCACTGTTTTGTATTCCCACCAGAATAAATGAGAATTCCTGTTACTCCATAGCCTTGGCAGCCTTTGCTGTTGTCAGTGTTCCAGATTTTGGCCTTTCTAATAGGTGTATAGTGGTATCTTATTGTTATAATTCACATTTTCTGATGACATATGATGTGCAGCAGTTTTTTCATGTTTATTTGCCATTTAAATCTTTTCTTTGGTTAGGGGTCTGTTAAGGTCAATGTTAATAAACATTGGTTTATTTTCAGTCTCTCTCCCTTTTTTTTTTTTTAAAGATTTTATTTATTTATTTGACAGAGAGAGATCACAGTAGTAGAGCGGAAGGGAAGAGATCACAGAGAGAGGAAGGGAAGCAGGCCCCCCGCTGAGCAGAGAGCCCGATGCGGGACTCGATCCCAAGACCCTGAGACCATGACCCGAGCCGAAGGCAGCGGCTTAACCCACTGAGCCACCCAGGTGCCCCAACTCCCTTTTTTTTCTTTTTAAATTAAAGATTTTATTTATCTATTTGACAGAGAGAGATCACAAGTAGGCAGAAAGGCAGGCAGAGAGAGAGAGAGAGAGAGAGGAGGAAGCAGGCTCCCTGCTGAGCAGAGAGGCGGATGTGGAACTCGATCCTAGGACCCTGAGATCATGACCTGAGTCGAAGGCAGAGGCTTAACCCACTGAGCCACCCAGGTGCCCTTTTTTTTTTCTTTCTTTTTTCTTTTTTTTTTTTTTTTGCTTATTATCCTCTTGGATTTTAAGATTTTTTAAAAAAAGAGTTCTTTATATATTTTGAATAATAGCTCTTTATCAGGTATATCTTTTATAAATATTTCCTCTAAATCTATAGTTTCTTTTTTCATTCTTAAAAAATATCTTTCATGGATAGACCAGAAATTAATTTTATTTCATCTTTGATTCCTTTCATTAGATTTTTTGTTTCTTCATGTAGATTTTGTACTTTTCATATATTTATATCTAAATATATCATTTTTGAAGTTTCTAATGTTAATGATGTTATATTTTCAGTTTCAAATTTCACCTGTTAATTGCTGCTGGTATATAGGAAAGCTATTGACTTATGTACATCAGTATTATATCCTAAAACCTTACAATAATCATTTATTAGTTCCAGAATATTTTTGTGGATTCATTTGGATTTTTTTTAATATTTTATCACCAATTTCTTTTTTTTTTTTAAGATTTTACTTATTTATTTGACAGAGAGAAATCACAAGTAGACAGAGAGGCAGGCAGAGAGAGAGAGGAGGAAGCAGGCTCCCTGCCAGAGCAGAGAGCCCGATGTGGGACTCGATCCCAGGACCCTGAGATCATGACCTGAGCCGAAGGCAGCAGCTCAACCCACTGAGCCACCCAGGCGCCCCTCATTTGGATTTTTTACATAATAATGCCAAACAAGACATTTTTATTTCTTCCTTCCCTGTCCATATACTTTTAATTTCCTTTCATTATTATACTGCATTAGCTAATACTTCCAGTGCAGTATTGAAAAAGAATGGTGAGAGGAGACATCCCTGCCTTATTCCTGATATTAGTGGGAAAGCTTCTGGTTTCTCATCATTAAGTGTAATGTTAGCTGTAGAGTTTTTTTTTTAATAGATATTCTTTATCAGGTTGATGAAATTCCCCTCTATTCCTAGTTTACTGGGAGTTTTTATCATGATTAGTTTTATCAAATTTTTTTTGCATCTATTGATATGATTTGATATGATCATATGATTTTATTTAGCCTGTTGCTGTGAAGTATTACATTAATTGATGTTCAGATGGTAAACCAATCTTGCATACCTATAATAAATCCCATTTGGTCATGAATTGTATTTGGTCCAGCATGTGGTCTATCTTGATGAATGTTCCATATGAGCTTGAGAAGAATGTCTATCTGCTATTTGATGAAATAGTCTATGGATGTCCATTATAGTCAGTTAATTAATAGCAATGTTGATTTCATTTGTGTCCTTACTGATTTTCTGCCTGCTAGATCTATCCATTTCTGATAAAGGGGTGCTGAAGTCTCCAACTATAATAATGTATTCATCTATTTCTCTTAGTACTTCTACCAGTTTTTGCCTCATAAATTTTGGCCTCATATATTTTGATGATCGTTTATTAAGTTCGCACACACAAAGAACTGTTATGTTTCCTTGGAGATTGATTTCCCTTGCTTCCAAGTTTGTTCAGTCTAATATTAGTATTACAATCTTCTTTTCCTTCTGATCAATATTAGCATTAAATATATTTCTCTATTAACTTACTTTTAATTTTTGTATGTCTTTAAGTTTTTTTAAAGATATTTTTTATTTATTTGGCAGAGAGAGAGAAAGAGAGAGAGAGAGAGATCACAAGTAGGCAGGGTAGGGGGGGAAACAGGCTCCCTGCTGAGCAGAGAGCCCAATGCGGGGCTTGATCCCAGGACCCTGGGATCATGACCTGAGCTGAAGGCAGAGGCTTTAACCCACTGAGCCACCCAGGTGCCCCATATGTCTTTAAGTTTTAAAGTTGTTTTCTTATGGGGTGCCTGGGTGGCTCAGTGGTTGGGATCTGCCTTCGGTTCAGGTTGTGGTCTTGGGGTCCTGGAATGGAGCCCTGCATAGGACTCTCTGCTCAGTGGGAGACCTGTTTCTCCCTCTCCCACTCCCCCTGCTTGTGTTCCCTCTCTCTCTGTGTCTCTCTCTGTCAAATAAATACATAAATATTTTTTAAAATAAATAAATAAATAAAGTTGTTTTCTTACAGACTACATAGGGTTGGGTTTTTTTAATCCATTCTGACGATCATTTTTTTATTGTCATATTTAGATGATTGACATTCAAGGTGATTACTGACATAATTGGATTAATATTTATCATGTTACTGTTTTCTGTCCCCCCAATTTTTCTATTTTTGTCTTCCACTCTTTTTCTGTCATGTTGTTTTTAATTAAGCATTTTTCTTTTGTTCCAAGTTATCTCTTTTCTTAACATATTAACTATATTTTCTTTTAGCTTTTTTTAGTGGTTGCCATAGAATTTGCAATATACATTTACAGCTAATAAAAGGTCATTTTCAAAGAACACCATACAGTTTCACAGATAGTGTAAGTAACTTATAACAATAAAACACACCTCACTTGTCCTTCCCATCTTCTGTCAGTGCTTTCATTCACTTTATTTTATATAAGCATACATAAGTGTATGTTGTATGTTAGATACAGAAACAAGTATATATCATCAAAAGCACTGTTGTATTTTGAACGAACTATCTATTATATATTAACAAATAAATACTGTTATATACTCTATAATATCTATAACAAATAAAAACTGTTATATACTCTATATAATGAGTAATAAATAAGCCACAGAGATCTAATGTACAATATAATGAACATAGACAACAATATTGTACTCAAATTAAGTAATATAATAAATATCATTACAATGGCAATCATATTACAATATGTAAGTGTATCAAAGTAACATGCTGTACACCTTAAATTTCACAATATGTCAAAATTTATTTTTTAAATAAACAAAAACAAAAATTTTTGTTTTATTTTCATCTATTCCTTCTCTAATACTTTCCCTTCTTTATGTAGATCTGAGTTTTTGATATCAATAATTTTCCTTCTGTCTATAGAATTTATTTTAATAAATGTTTCTTGAAATGTAAGTCTATGAGCAACAAAGTCCCTCAATTATTGTTGGAAAAGCCTTTATTTTTCATTTATGAAGTATAATTTTGTAATGTGTCAAATCCCAAGTTGGTGGTGTTTTCTCTCAATGCTTTAGATATTTCACCTCACCCTCTTCCCCCTTTTGTGATTGCTGAAAAGAAGTTGGACATAATTATTTTGTTTTTGTCTTCAGTAGGCATTTTCTCTGGCTTCTTTCAGGATTTTATCTTTGGCTTTTTTGTAGTTTGAAAATAATATGCTTAGGTGTAGTGTTTGAGGTTTTTTGTTTGGTTGATTTGGGTTTGGGTTTGTATTTATCCTGCTTGTTTTCTGAGCTTCCTGGATATGTAGTTTGATGTGTAACATTAATTTGCAGAAGTTCTCAGTCATTATTGCTTCAGTTTCATTCCTGTTCCTTTTTCTCTTATCCTTTGGTATTTCCATTGCACATATGTTACATCTTTTATAGTTGTCCCCCATTTCTTGGATATTCTGTTCAGTTTTTTCATTCTTTGTTCCCATATTTTTTACTCTCAAGCTCCTCAAGCTCCAAGATCTTTTCCATGTCCAATCTGTTAATGAATCCAAAAGGTCACTCTTTGTTTCTGTCACTGTTACTATCGTTGGCATTGGTTTTTTCCTTAGGATTTCCATCTCTCTGCCTACCTTGCCTATCTGTTCTTGTATGCTGTCTAATTTATGTACTGGAGCCTTTTAGCATATTAATCATAGTTGGTTTTTTAAATTATATTTTTAAAAATTCCAGTATATTTAACATACAGTGTTATATTAGTTTCAGGTGTACAATAAAATGATTCAACAATTCTATACATTACTCAGTGCTCATCGTGATAACTGTACTCTTAGTCCTGGTCACAAATTCTACCCATCCCCCACCCATCTTCCTTCTGGTAACCTTCAGTTTGTTCTATATTAAAAGTCTTTTTTTGTTTGTTTGTTTCCTTTTCTTTGATCATTTGTTTCATTTCTTAAATTCTACATACAAAATAATTCATGTATTTGTCTTTCTCTGACTTATTCCACTTAACATTTTACTTTTTAAATTCCTTCTTGTTGTTGTAAGTGGCAAGATTTCATTCTTTTTATGTCTGAGTATTATATTTTATATATATAGATATATAATGTAATATATAAATATGTATATATATTTTTTTAAGATTTTTTTTTTATTTATTTGACAGAGAGAGAGAGGGATGACAAGTAGGCAGAGAGGCAGGCAGAGAGACAGAGGGGAAAGCAGGCTCCCTGCTTCCGAGCAGAGAGCCTGATGCGGGACTCGATCCCAGGACCCTGAGATCATGACCTGATCTGAAGGCAGAGGCTTAACCCACTGAGCCACTCAGGCGTCCCTGTATATATATTTATATATATACACACATATATATTTCTTCCACTTCTTTAGCCATTCATCTATTGATGAATACTTGGATTGCTTCCATAATTTAGCTATAATAAATAATTCTGCCATAAACATAGGGTACATATATCTATGTAGTGTACATATATCATGTACATATATCTATGTACATGTATCTATATAGCAAATTAGCATTTTCATATTCTTTGGGGAAAATACCCAGGAGTGGGATTACTGGATCATATAATAATTCTATTTTTAATTTTTTTGAGGAAACTTCATTCTGTTTTCCCCAGTGACTGTACCAGTTTACATTCCCACAAGGGTGCATGAGTTTTCCTTTTTCTCCCCATCCACGCCAACACTTATTTTTTTATGTTATTAATGTTAGCCATTCTGACAAGTATGAGTTGATATCTCATTGTAGTTTTAATTTGCATTTCCTTGAAAGTAGCTGATAATGTACATTTTTTTCATGTGTCTGTTGGCCTTCTGAGTGTCTTCTTTGGAGAAGTGCCTGTTCATCTTCATGCCCATTTATAAATTGGAATATTTGTTTTTTGGGTATTGAGTCTTATAAGTTCTTTATATATTTTGAATACGAACCCTGTATCAAATAGGTCATTTCCAAATACCTGCTGCCATTCAATAGGTTGCCTTTTAGCTTTATTGATTGTTTACGTCACTATGCAGAAGCTTTTTATTTTTATGTCATCCCAATAGTTTATTTTTGCTTTTGTTTCCCTTTCCCTAGGAGACATATCTCCTGGGGGAGAAAAGGTTACTGCCCATGTTTACTATAGGATTTTTATGGTTTCAAGTTTTGCATTTAGGTCTTTAAACCATTTTAAAAGTATTTTTGTATATGGTGTAAGAAAGGGGTCCACTTTCATTCTTTTGCATGTAGCCATCCAATTTTCTCAAAACCATTTGTTGAAACTTTTCCCCATGGCAATGTCTTGCCTCCTTTGTTGAAGATTAATTGAGCATATAATCAAGTATTTATTTGGGGTATTTCTATTCTGTTCCATAGGTGTATTTTTGTGCCAGTTTCATACTGTTTTGACTATAGCTTTGTAATATAGCTTGAAATCTGCACTCATGATACCTCCAGTTTTATTTTACTTTTTCATAATTTCTTTGGCTGTTCCAGTTCTGTTGTGGTTCCAAACAAATTTTAGCATTTTTTTTTTCTAGTTCTGTAAACAATATTGTTGGAGAGCCTGGATAGCTCAGTTGGCTAAATGTCTGCCTTTGGCTCAGTCATAATCCCAGGGTCCTGGATTCAATCCCTGTATTGTGCTCCCTGCTCAACAGGGAGTCTTCTTGTCCTTCTACCCTCCCCTAACACTTATGATCTCTCTCTGTCTCTCTCTCTCAAATAAATAAAATCTTTTTTAAAAGTGTTGTTGGTATTTTGGTAGGAACTGTATTAAATCTGTAGATTACTTTGGGGAGTGTGGATATTTTAGCAATATTGGATTTCTCCCAATCCATGAACATGGAATGATTTTTCCTTGAGGTTTTCAATTTTTTTCATCACTGTTTATAGTTTTCAGAGTATAGGTCTTTTACCTCCTTGCTTAAGTTTATTCCTAGATATTTTATTGTTTGGGGGCAATTATAAGTTGGATTTTTTATTAATTTCTCTTTATTCAATTTCATTCAGTTTCATTGCTGGAAATCAGTCTGTTCAAATTTTCCACTTCCTTCTGTTTCCAGTTCAGGAGGTTATATGTTTCCACAGATTTATCCTTTTCTTTTAGGTTGCCCAATTTATTGGCATATGATTTTTCATAGTAACCTCATATAATCCCTTGTGTTCCCATGGCATTAGCTGTTATTTCTCATTGTTCATTTCAAATTTATCTACTGGTATCATCTATCTCTTCTATTGGTTTCTTGTAGTTTCTATTTTGTTTATTTCTGCTTTAATCTTTATTATTTCCTTCTTTCTACTGGTTTGGGTTTTGTTTGGCCTTTTTCTAGATCCTTTAGGTGTAAGGTGAGTTGTTTGCTTGTTTGTTTAGTTTTTCTTGCTTCTGGAGGTATGCTTGTACTGCTATCATCTTCCCTCTCAGAACATCTTTTGTAACATCAAAGAATTTGGATCATTGTGCTTTCATTTTCATCTGTCTCCATGTATTTTTTTTTACTTCCTCTTTGATGTCTTGGTTGACCCATTCATTATTTAATAGCATGTTATTAAGCCTCTATATATTTGTATTCTTTCCAGATTTTTTATTGTGCTTGATTTCTAGTGTCATAATGGTGTGGTCAAAAGATGCATGGTAAAATCTGAGTCTTTTATAATTTGTTGAGACTTGTTTTAGGGCCTAACATGTCATCTCTTTTAGAGAGTATAATATGCACACTTGAAAGAATGTGTTTTCTGTTGTTTTTAAGATGGAATGTCTTGAATATATATGTTAAATCCTCTAGTTCTATGTGTCATTCAAAGCTATGTTTCCTTGTTGATTTTCTATTTAGATGATCTATCCATTGACGTAAATGGAGTGTTAAACTCCCCTAGTATTGTATTGGTGTTGATTACTTCCTTTAAGTGTGTCATTAGCTGCTATTGTATTTGGGTGCTCACATGTTGGTTACATAAATATTTACAATTGTTAGAGCTCCTTGTTGGGTTTGTTCCCTTTATGATTATATAGTATCCTTCTTTGTCTCTTGTTACAATCTTTGTTTTTTTTTTTTTAAGATTTTATTTTTTTATTTGACAGAGAGATCACAAGTAGACAGAGAGGCAGACAGAGAGAGAGGAGAAAGCAGGCTCCCTGCTGAGCAGAGAGCCCGATGTGGGGCTTGATCCCAAGACCCTGAGATCATGACCTGAGCTGAAGGCAGGGGCTTAACCCAGTGAGCCACCCAGGCACCCCACAATCTTTGTTTCTGCTTAGCAGGGAGCCTGCTTCCCCTCCTCTCTTCCTGCCTTGCTCTCTGCCTACTCGTGATCTCTGCTTGTCAAATAAATAAATAAAAATCTTTTTTAAAAAGATTATTTATGTATTTGAGAGAGAGAGAGAGAGAGCATGAGATGGGAGGAGGTCAGAGGAGAAGCAGATTCTGCATGGAGCTGGGACCCTGATGTGGGACTGGATCCCGGGACTCCAGGATCATGACCTGAGCTGAAGACAGTCGCTTAACCAACTGCCCCACCCAGGCACACCAGAAAGACCCATATTATTGTTGAAAGGACTCACTGAGCATCAAGAAGAATGAATAATAATTTAAAAAGTATCCACACTCAGTTCCACTCTTGCATAATTCCAGTACCTTAAGGATAATGCTAACTTCTAAAAGGACTAGGGAGCAAAAGGCAGGTTATTTACACTATAATGTGATGCAAATGAGCCTCAAATTTGTCATCAGTGTCACTAGATTCTAAAGAAAATGGAGCAGTACCTTCAAAGTGAGATCTGTTGGTGAGAACCAACAATACTAGGACAGTAATGATGTCATACAAGTTCCAAGGAAAAATTACTTTAATACTATATATTTTTTAATATAATTTTTTATTTTTTATAAACATATATTTTTATCCCCAGGGGTACAGGTCTGAAGTGGTGATGCAACATGGGGGCTTAAGTGGGTACGAGAAGAATAATACTATATTTTGACCCTAACCATATCACCAATTAAGAATGAGGGCAGAGTTCAGCTGCAGCAACTTCTTCCTAGGAACATCGCCAAAGGCAAGGGAAGCAAGGGCAAAAATGAACTATTGGGATTTCATCAAGATCAAAAGCTTTTGCACAGCAAAAGGAAACAGTTAACAAAACCAAAAGACAACTGACAGAATGGGAGAAGATATTTGCAAACGACATATCAGATAAAGAGCTAGTATCCAAAATCTATAAAGGGCTTATCAAACACATCACCTAAATAACAAATAATCCAATCAAGAAATGGACAAAGTCCATGAACAGACATTTCACTAGAGAAGACATCCAGATGACCAACAGACACATGAAAAAGTGCTCCAAATCACTCGGCATCAGGGAAATACAAGTCAAAACCACAATGAGATACCACCTCACACCAGTCAGAATGACTAAAATTAACAAGTCAGGAAATGACAGATGCTGGTGAGGATGCAGAGAAAAGGAAACCCTCCTATACTGTTGGTGGGAATGCAAGCTGGTGCAACCACTCTGGAAAACAGCATGGAGGTTCCTTAAAAAGTTGAAAATAGAGCTACCCTACAACCCAGCAATCACACTACTGGGTATTTGCCCTAAAGATACAAGCGTAGTGATAGGAAGGGGCACATGCACCCGAATGTTTATAGCAGCAATGTCCACAATAGCCAAACTATGGAAAGAACCTAGATGTCCATCAACAGATGAATGGATCAAGAAGATGTGGTATATATACACAATGGAATACTATGCAGCCATCAAAAGAAATGAAATCTTGCCATTTGCGACAACATCGATGGAACTAGAGCGTATCATGCTTAGCGAAATAAGTCAAGCAGAGAAAGACAACTATCATATGATCTCCCTGATATGAGGAAGTGGTGATGCAGCATGGGGGCTTAAGTGGGTAGGAGAAGAATAAATGAAACAAGATGGGATTGGGAGGGAGACAAACCATAAGTGACTCTTAATCTCACAAAACAAACTGAGGGTTGCTGGGGGGAGGGGGTTTGGGAGAAGGGGGTGGGATTATGGACATTGGGGAAGGTATGTGCTTTGGTGAGTGCTGTGAAGTATGTAAACCTGGTAATTCACAGACCTGTACCCCTGGGGATAAAAATATATGTTTATAAAAAATAAAAAATTAAAAAAAAAACAAATGGAAAATTTTTCAAGATGTCTTCAAGAAGAGAATTAATTATACTTGACAAAAATTGTATGATTAAAGCACTGGATGGTCCTTATGATAAAGAGAAGTTGTGATACCAATAATATAGTAGTAACAGTAACAGCATCATGAATGCAATTCCTTGAGCCTCTTTCTTGAAAGAAGGCCTCTTCCCTTAAACTTTCCCTTCCCTTTCTCTTCCCTGTCCATATTTCCTCTCTCTCTCTCATATACTCCCTCACTCCTTCCCTCCTTCCTTCCAATTATAATGTTATGGGGGGAAGAGAAAGGAGATGTTTCTTTTCAATTATTAAGTTATATTCAAATGTAACTGAGAAAGTTATATTTTCATCTTAAATTAGACTTTAGACAGTTGTCACATCTAATTCTTTTTATCATGCCTTGCGCCTGGGTGGCTCAGTGGGTTAAGCCGCTGCCTTCGGCTCAGGTCTTGATCTTGGGGTCCCGGGATCGAGTCCCGCATCGGGCTCTCTGCTCAGCGGGGAGCCTGCTTCCTCCTCTCTCTCTCTCTATGCCTCTCTGCCTACTTGTAATCTCTGTCTGTCAAATAAATAAATAAAATCTTTAAAAAAAAAAAAAAGAAGCCCCTTCCCATTTTGAACAAACTACCCTTTGATCTCAATTACTCCTTGAAACACTTCAGAAAGCACTCTAGTATCTCTTTCCTTTATATTCCTTCTCTATCCATGGAAAGGACCCCTTGACTACTGGCTCCAGACTCTATGGCTGATTTGTCCGTTTTTCTTCAATATCCAAATGTTTTAGCATTGATTCAACCCCACTCTGACTTTGTGTCTTAATTTTCATAGTTGAGCATTAACCAATTCCAATTTTTTTCCTTCTAGTGCCAGTAACTTGGGCCCTGTTGCTCTTGCTGAGACTCCTGTGTCAAATACTTGCCAAGTGTGCTGGTCACCTAGAATAGGTCCTGCCCCATCAGGCTTCACATCTGCCTCATGGACTGCTACTTGGATCTCCACATGTGACTGGCTCCCACATTCACCTTTTGGGTTTAATCCTGACAACAATTTTTACTTTCTTAAACCATGCTGATGTCACCTCCCCAACATAAATTTCCATCCATTGGCTGTCATCACATTCTCTGGAATCCAACTACTTAAATTCTGAACCTTTTAGAAAGTGGTAGACACTTTCTCTTATGCCACATATTTTGTTCTTAATAAATCTGAACCAGATACATATTTATTTGCTACATTGTCATGTAAATGTGAACCTGACTTTTCTTTTTATTTTTTTTTTATTATTTTATTTTTTAAATTTTTTCTTTTTTATAAACATATATTTTTATCCCCAGGGGTACAGGTCTGTGAATCGCCAGGTTTACACACTTCACAGCACTCACCAAAGCACATACCCTCCCCAATGTCCATAACCCCACCCCCCTTCTCCCAACCCCCCTCCCCCCAGCAACCCTCAGTTTGTTTTGAGATTAAGAGTCACTTATGGTTTGTCTCCCTCCCAATCCCATCTTGTTTCATTGATTTTTCTAAACAACTCTGTCCATGCTATACTTGGTATCTGTTACTGTGGTTCCTGACCAATACAGTATTATTATATTAAAGTTGTTTTGGCTGAGAAAAATTTCAATGTAGGGTCATAAATACCACAATAATCAAGACATAAAACATATCCATCATCTTCCACCTCAAGCTCCAGGCACCCACTAACCTTGTTTTAGATTTCTTTTTTAAGAATTTCATATAAATGGAAGAATACAGAATTTGAATTTTCTTTCTGGTTTTTAGAAATCATTTTTGAGAAGATTTTGTTTATTCATTTGAGAGAGAGCACAGAGGGAACGTGAGAGAGGAAGAAGCAGACTCCTCGCTAAGCAGGGAGCTAGCCTGATGTGGGACTTGATTCTAGGATCCTGAGAACATGATCTAAGCAGAAAGCAGATGCTTAACCAGCTGAGCCACTCAGGTACCCCCTAGAAATCAATTTTTAAATGTTTTAATTTCTTACATGTGTGTGCATGAGTGTGCACACACATATAACAAATTTTAATGGTTATTATCTTTAAGTGATGGTAGCTAGTTGTCGCTCTCAACCCGCAAGAACGACCCGCAGACGAGGTTGAGTGGCAAACTTCTTTATTGTCAATCTTGATCCGGGAACTCTGAACACCGATCATAACCCCAAGTTATAGGAAACAGTGGATAGAAAAACAACCAATCACCATACCGCACACTATAACATCCAATCAGTAAGGGTAGATAAGGTCCAATCAGAAACGATACAGGTGACTTGAATCCATATCATGCGGGGGGCTCGTGCCCACTGACGTGAGCCCCCGAAACTTATTGTTCACTCTGTTTATGTGCCTTTTCCGTGACACCTGATTAATCATGGACCTCTATTAAGACTCCCAGTACAGAATGTACGTCACCCATGAACGCACCCAAATACCTTGGGTTGATCATTCACAGCCTTGCCTCCTCAGACACATCCGTCTACATGACTTCTAGCAGCTGTTACATGGCTCTCCACAGCTCCCCCTTTTTTATTTATTACATGGCAGGGATCGTGCCTGTCTTAGGTTGCCAATCCTCAACACACATGCTTACCCGTCATCGGGTACTCCCCCTAGCCGAGGAGCCCCTGTCTTAGGTTGCTATGGTGAGGGATCAGTCTTACCTGTCTTTGGCTACCGACCCAGCATACTTAGCCATATTCAGGGGGAGGCGCTAGCCTCCAGAGCCATCATGGCCATGTCTGCCATGTTAGTCAGCAGCTATAGCTTTAAGAACATTTGAGTCACACTCATTAGGCTTGTTCGTTTGTCTAGCCTGAGGAGGAGTACTATAAAGTTCTTATTACTAATACCAGGGTCAAAAGGCACATAAGAATAACGATTATTGCTAATACACCTATAATAGTTTCTATAACATACCATGCATGCGTCAGGGAAGGGAAGTGAGAGAACAAGGAATTTACAAAGTTTTCAGCAAGTTGTGCTACAGTCAGTTTAGCACTTGGAGCTTCCCCTATATCCAGAATTTAAACAAGCATCAGTAACAGATATGAGTCCAGATGAGGGAGATGCACTCTACGCCGAGCTATTTGCAGGAACTCTTGGAGTGGGGCAGTCTCTTGTCTCGGCCACAGTTGAGTTGGCTCCGCCTTCGTGGGAACAGGCTGCAGGACAGTCATCGTCGCTATCATCACCATCACCAGCATCCTCCACAGGCTCCGTGGCCACCAGCCTGGTGAGGCGTTCCGGCACCCAGAGTGGGGCGGGCGCATCCTGCGGGAAAACACAAAGGGAACCTCGGTGCCGCCTAAGCACCGGGTTGGGTCCTTCCATAAGCCAGTAAAGACATCTTTCCACTTCACCATAGATTGCTGCGCTTTCTGTTGGCCCCAATGGCGCTCCGCGGCTGAAACGCCGTCTTTGTCAAGTGTGAGAAAATTTAAAATAAAAGTGGTCGAGTTGGTAAGGTCTGTAGGTGTATGATATTCCTCCCCTATTCCCCCTTTTTGTATTTTTTGCAAGGTAGTTTTAAAGGTCAGGTGAGTGCGCTCTGTATCTGCAGGGTGTAGTGGAATGGAAAAGAAACAGTCTTTGATGTCAATTACAATAGAGGGCCAGTTTTTTGGCAACGCCGTCACGACTGGGAGCCCTAACTGAATGGGTCCCATGACCTGCATTTGATCATTAATCTGTCGTAGGTCATGTAGCAATCGCCAGTTGCCTGATTTCTTTCTTATTACAAATATGGGAGTATTCCACGGAGACGTGGATTTTTGAATATGTCCTGCCCTGAGTTGTTCTTGGACTAGCTCTTTTGCCGCTTGTAATTTATCTTTTGTTAAAGGCCACTGAGGCACCCAGCGTGGCTCCGGTATTTTCCAAGTTTTCGCACAGCCTGACTGATATGGCGGGGGCCACTCATGGGGTGGCGCCGTGGGGCTGGAATGAGGAGTCGGCGCACGGTCTATTTCTGCTTCTGGTTGTTTCACAGCTATGGGTTTTGCCTCTGTTGGTAAGCCTAAAGCCTCTGGATTCTTTTTCTCCTTACCCCCTTTTTGATTTTGAGTTAGTTCATCTGGAAGTCCCTCTGAACTCTCACTATCCGCCTCAGAGCTCTGGGAGGACCCCTTGTGTGATTCTTCCTTTAACTGCTCTAAAATCTCCCCTCCTTGTTGTACAACCTGTTTTAGTCGCTCCCGGGAAGATTGCAGACATACTTTCACAAGGGACCACATAGCCAGAGTTCCGGCATTCACGGTGGGGTTCTGCCTTAAATCCTCTCCTAGATGTTCCCACTGAGGCACATTCAGAAGTCCCTCCTCTATGAACCAAGGGGCAATTTCACCGGCCTCCTTTAAGAAGGCACGAGCAGTCTGAGACTTCAAAGGAGTGCCATTAGCTTTCAGAATATCTCTTAATGGTCCTTCCATCCTATATCGGGCTAATTCGTTTCCCATTCTGGAAACTCCCCCCCTCTGAGGAACTTAAAATGTTAGCCCCTTAGGATCGTCCCCAGAGAAATTTTCCCCCGTCTAAAGACAGGAAATAGGCATGCACTTTCCGAATCGTTGCTCTTACCCCAATCCTCGGTCCACGTCCAGCGTCGCGGTTCCCGGGTTTTCGGCACCAGATGTCGCTCTCGACCCGCAAGAATGACCCGCAGACGAGGTTGAGTGGCAAACTTCTTTATTGTCAATCTTGATCCGGGAACTCTGAACACCGATCATAACCCCAAGTTATAGGAAACAGTGGATAGAAAAACAACCAATCACCATACCGCACACTATAACATCCAATCAGTAAGGGTAGATAAGGTCCAATCAGAAACGATACAGGTGACTTGAATCCATATCATGCGGGGGGCTCGTGCCCACTGACGTGAGCCCCCGAAACTTATTGTTCACTCTGTTTATGTGCCTTTTCCGTGACACCTGATTAATCATGGACCTCTATTAAGACTCCCAGTATAGAATGTACGTCACCCATGAACGCACCCAAATACCTTGGGTTGATCATTCACAGCCTTGCCTCCTCAGACACATCCGTCTACATGACTTCTAGCAGCTGTTACATGGCTCTCCACAGCTAGTAATAGCAGACATGTCCCATTCCCATTCCTTCACCTTCAATCATGAGCTCCAGTTCTCATTAGAGTGTCAAGCTCTCCACTACTGCAGGTCTTGTGCTTTGGGAGAGGGCTTCACCCATGGTTCCCTGAGTTAGTCACTGCTGAACCTATGAGGGATTCAAAGCCAGGCCCATTTAGAGCCAACTCAAATCTGAAGCTTTGGTTTCAGCCTTCAGGATTGCAATTCTTTCTTTTCCCATAGATTTGGAACTTTAGAATATTTGGAATGTAACCATGCTGCAGCCTTCAAGAGGTAGCCCACCTGAGAATGAAGTAAGACTCGTGCATGGCAAAGCCAGAGATGGTGAGACAGAAATCTAGTTTTCATAACATCCTTTGACCTCAAGTCAACTGGTAACTAAAGCTAGTTCAATCCCTGCTGTTTTCAGTACTAGGAACCAATAGATCCCCCTTTTATTTAAGCAAATTTAGCTGGTTGTTCATGTTACATAGAGTACAGATTCTTAACAGTTATAAATTACAGATTTTTTCTTAGTATCTTTCTGTATTTTCCATTTTTCTATGATATACATAATAGTTATAAATAGAATCCCCCCACCATGACCCATAAGGATTACAAAATTGTTTTTAATTCTCCAAAATAGTATTACCAAATTCTTTCCCTTATTTTTGGTGCTGAAATTTTAGTCTTTTAATGTTATATCTGAATCTTATTTTGCAGATAAGGAATATATTTCCTTAAAGAAATACTTATTCCTAAATCTTGTTCAAGCTATTTTGGTAACTGACAATACCTAAAATGGTTTCAGAATAATCTTCTTATTTTCTCTGAAGCTAATATATTTAAGAAAACCTTGTTTTCCTTAGCTATGTCAATGTATTATGGGCTACATTTATCATTCCATGCAGATTTCCATCCCAGACTATGACACATATTTTTCTTTTAAAATAACTCTTCATAAGTAGTTGTATGCACATTTTTAATATGAAGCACTATATTTAACAAAACTCACAGAATAGTTTTGATTATTGCATATTTGCTGATAAACAGTTTGAGATCCTTGATCTTCTCTAGTTAAAATTCGCTGGAATTAGATTAGTTGAAACACGGGGGTAGGATGGAGGAGAGAGCTAGGTGTCATCTTTAAATAAGAGGAGTCAGAACTCTGCATGGAAATCTGGAAACAATAAATTATGTATTGTCTTAGTATTTTCAGGCTGCTATAATAAACCACCATAGAATGGGTGGCTTATAAAAAACAGACTTTATGGGGCACCTGGGTGGCTCAGTGGGTTAAGCCTCTGCCTTCGGCTCAAGTCATGATCTCAGGGTCCTGGGATCAAGCCCCACATTGGGCTCTCCGCTCAGTGGGGAGCCTGCTTACTCCTCTCTCTTTGCCTGCCTCTCTGCCTACTTGTGCTCTCTGTCTGTCAAATAAATAAATAAAAATCTAAAACCAACCAACCAAACAAAAAAAACCTGACTTTACTTCTCATCCTTCTGAAAGCTGGGAAATGCAAGATCAAGGTGCTAGCAGATCTGGTGAGGATCTGCTTCCTAGTTTGTAGACAGCTGTATTTTCTCTGTGTCCTCACATGATGGAAGGGGCCAGAGAGCTCTCTGGAGTCTCTTCTGTATGAGTACTAATTCCACTCATGTGGACTCCACCCTCATGATCTAGGCACCTCACAACACCCTGCCTCCAAATGCCAGCACATTGGGGATTAGATTTCAATATATGAATTTGTGGTAGAACACACACATTCAGTATATAGTATGTTATGTTTCAGGAATTTGTTTTAGGCACAAAATATATATAGACAAAAAATGTCTTGGGACGCCTGGGTGGCTCAGTTGGTTAGACGACTGCCTGCGGCTCAGGTCATGATCCTGGAGTCCTGGGATCGAGTCCTGCATTGGGCTCCCAGCTCCATGGGCAGTCTGCTTTTCCCTCTGATTTCTCCTCACTCATGCTCTCTCTCACTACCTCTCTCTCAATAAATAAATAAAAATCTTTAAAAAAAATGTCTTTCCACACTCAAGGACCTTAGCTATTTAGTAAGTGTTGACAATTTGCATGATTCTACTTAGCTCACTCATGTGGGAGAACAGTTAAGGCTTTTGGTGAAAAGCAAGAAAAACTGGCTCTGAATGTAAAATGATAACTTTTGGAAGGATCTGGCATGGCTCACCAAATAAAACAGCTGCTGAAGAACTAGGCTGCAAAGTATAGGAAGATGGGATGCTCTGAGCATTCCATAGCAGGGACTAATCTATAACTTCAATAAATCAGCTCCATAATTTATCCTTCTCTTTGTCTCTCTCCTAAAAATGTAAAGTCCCAGGAAATAGTCAGGCTAAGAAGGACAAATCATTTTGTCTTGACAAATTCATCAATTCTTCTTTTACCAGAATAATGGTGATAATAGATGCTAGGCAGCAAAAACCATAATATTTACCACCTTCAGTTAAGCTTTGGCAGTGAATATAAAACTTGGATACTCAAAGCCCCCATTCATGAGATGGATAGTTCATGTTTTAGGGTAACTCCTTATGGATATCTCCTATCTTGTGAAATAATTCTGTAAAGTACTCAGCACGATACTAATCATATATTAAACCATCAATAAATGACAGCAGTTACTAAAGCTTTTTTCATTCCAAAATAATGGCTTTTATATTTCCTTAAAATATTTCAGTATGTTGTCCTGGAAAACATTCATATTAGGCCACTTCTTTAGAATACAGTGGCATGACATGAGGATAGTTGCATGAAAATCACTCTACTAGTACAATTTGGAATCAGTCTGGACAAGGAGGAAAATTGGCTTTTGACCTGAAATGAAACCTGAACAAGAAGTAGAGCAAATGCTGAAGAACTAACCTGGCTTGTCTTTAGGGTTTGGGCCTAGATGTGTATCCTGGTGGTCCAGGAATAGGATTCAAAGTTTAAGGAAGCATACCTGTCCTCATCTACCATTTATGGCAAATGACCTTTTGATTCTGATGTGTACCTCTGTTGTAATAGAGTTAGACATCTATGCAGTTGCCATGGCCTCATCTTTCTGCCCCTTGACTTCAGGTCATGTGACGTGCTCTGACCAATGTAATGTTCAATGTTAAAGAGAGGAGGCTTGAAATATGCTTGTACTTTAAGTCTTCTTATTCTTCTGCCATTCTTGTGAGAATAGAATGAAACACATGGCCCCAGAAAAGACACATAGAACAGAGCCACCCATGCTGAATCTCACATACATTACTGAGAAACAGATGCTTATTGTAAAGTGTCACAGAATTTTAGGGTAGCTGGTGAGCAGAATTATTGTGGCAACAGTTGACAGATAGGTTATTTTAAAAATTCTTAATATATACTTGGGAGATGAATGATTAGAGGATGTGAAATGACCTCTAGCACAGATCACTACGAACCCCAAAACTGGCAATGTATCAAAATTTGATGGACGTATTTTCAGACATTATTGTTATAAAATCTCTGTACTTCACTGAAATAGTGTTCATCATTTTATAATGTAGAGTTCTCAAAAAATATTTATGACAATGTTGTTAAAGAGGTTCTCTTTTCAAAATAATGCAGCTCCATCAATTAATGAAAAAATATGAAAATTTTAAGTTGAACTTAATTAGCATTCTTTGAAGTGCCCATAAAAATTAGAAAAAGATAATGACATCTGAAAGCTATTCTTAATTTGAAGAAGTTAATTGTTTCATGTCTGAACAGAGGAAGAGACAAAGCAAAAGATCTGCTCAACAGAGTATATAGAAGGTAAGTTCTATTTTTAATGCTTACTAAACAGAAGAAATGCTCGATTAAATGAATAAGATTAAGCAATAAAAAACAAAGTATTGAGGGGAGGAGTCAAGATGGCGGAGAAGTAGCAAGCTGAGACTGCTTCAGCTAGCCAGAGATCAGCTAGATAGCTTATCTAAAGATAGCAAACACCTGAAAATCCATCGGCAGACCGAAGAGAAGAAGAACAGCAATTCTGGAAACAGAAAAACAACCGCTTTCTGAAAGGTAGGACCGGCGGAGAAGTGAATCCAAAGCGACGGGAAGATAGACCCCGGGGGGAGGGGCCGGCTCCAGGCAAGCGGCGGAGCAACCGCGCACAAAATCAGGACTTTTAAAAGTCTGTTCCGCTGAGGGACATCGCTCCAGAGGCTAAACCGGGGCGAAGCCCACGCGGGGTCAGCGTGGCCTCAGGTCCCGCAGGGTCACAGAAGGATCGGGGGTGTCTGAGTGTCGCAGAGCTTGCGGGTATTGGAACGGGAAAGCCGGCTACAGAAACAGAGCCGACAGTAAGCTCAGAGCTCGGTGTTACCTTGAACCGATCGCAGGCTCGGTGAGCTTGGAGCGCGGCCGGAGGTCAGGCAGACGGGAATAACTGGGCGCTGTTCTCTGAGGGCGCACTGAGGAGTGGGGCCCTGGGCTCTCGGCTCCTCCAGGCCGGAGACCAGGAGGCCGCCATTTGTGTTCCCGTCCTCCGGAACTCTACGGAAAGCGCTCAGGGAACAAAAGCTCCTGAAAGCAAACCCGAGCGGATTACTCACCCCGGCCCCGGGTAAGGGCGGTGTAATTCCGCCTGGGGCAAAGACACTTGAGAATCACTACAACAGGCCCCTCCCCCAGAAGATCAACAAGAAATCCAGCCAAAGCCAAGTTCACCTACCAAGGAGTGCGGTTTCAATACCAAGGAGAGCAGCAGAATTCCAGAGGAGGAGAAAGCCAAGCACAGAACTCATGGCTTTTTTCCTGTGATTTTTTTTTTTTTTAGTCTTGCAGTTAATTTAATTTTTTCTTTTTCATTTTTTTTTTTTCTTTTTCTTCTCGCCTTCGGGTAAAATTTTTTTTTTTTAACTGTTACCTTTTTCTTTTTTAACGATTTTTTACTAGTTTATCTAATATATATATTTTTTCTTTTTCACATTTTTCTCAGGTGTTTTCTTTTTTTAAAAAAATTTTTTTTTCTTTTCTTTTTTTTTCTTTCTTTCTTTTTGAACCTCTTTTTATCCCCTTTCTCCCCACTCACGATTTTGGATATCTTCTAATTTAGTTAAAGCATATTTTTCTGGGGTTGTTGCCACCCTTTTAGTATTTTACTTGCCCCTTCATTTACTCTTATCTGGCCAAAATGACAAGACGTAAAAATTCAACGCAAAAAAAAGAACAAGAGGCAGTACCAAAGGCTAGGGACCTAATCAATACAGACATCGGTAATATGTCAGATCTAGAGTTCAGAATTACAATTCTCAAGGTTCTAGCCGGGCTCGAAAAAGGCATGGAAGATATTAGAGAAACCCTCTCGAGAGATATAAAAGCCCTTTCTGGAGAAATAAAAGAACTAAAATCTAACCAAGTTGAAATCAAAAAAGCTATTAATGAGGTGCAATCAAAAATGGAGGCTCTAACTGCTAGGATAAATGAGGCAGAAGAAAGAATTAGTGATATAGAAGACCAAATGACAGAGAATAAAGAAGCTGAGCAAAAGAGGGACAAACAGCTACTGGACCACGAGGGGAGAATTCGAGAATTAAGTGACACCATTAGACGAAACAACATTAGAATAATTGGGATTCCAGAAGAAGAAGAAAGAGAGAGGGGAGCAGAAGGTATACTGGAGAGAATTATTGGGGAGAATTTCCCCAATATGGCAAAGGGAACGAGCATCAAAATTCAGGAGGTTCAGAGAACGCCCCTCAAAATCAATAAGAATAGGCCCACACCCCGTCACCTAATAGTAAAATTTACAAGTCTCAGTGACAAAGAGAAAATCCTGAAAGCAGCCCGGGAAAAGAAGTCTGTAACATACAATGGTAAAAATATTAGATTGGCAGCTGACTTATCCACAGAGACCTGGCAGGCCAGAAAGAGCTGGCATGATATTTTTAGAGCACTAAACGAGAAAAACATGCAGCCAAGAATACTATATCCAGCTAGGCTATCATTGAAAATAGAAGGAGAGATTAAAAGCTTCCAGGACAAACAACAACTGAAAGAATTTGCAAATACCAAACCAGCTCTACAGGAAATATTGAAAGGGGTCCTCTAAGCAAAGAGAGAGCCTACAAGTGGTAGATCAGAAAGGAACAGAGACCATATACAATAACAGTCACCTTACAGGCAATACAATGGCCCTAAATTCATATCTCTCAATAGTTACCCTGAATGTGAATGGGCTAAATGCCCCTGTCAAAAGACACAGGGTATCAGAATGGATAAAAAAACAAAACCCATCTATATGTTGCCTCCAAGAAACTCATTTTAAGCCCGAAGACACCTCCAGATTTAAAGTGAGGGGGTGGAAAAGAATTTACCATGCTAATGGACATCAGAAGAAAGCAGGAGTGGCAATCCTTATATCAGATCAATTAGATTTTAAGCCAAAGACTATAATAAGAGATGAGGAAGGACACTATATCATACTCAAAGGGTCTGTCCAACAAGAAGATTTAACAATTTTAAATATCTATGCCCCCAACGTGGGAGCAGCCAACTATATAAACCAATTAATAACAAAATCAAAGAAACACATCAACAACAATACAATAATAGTAGGGGACTTTAACACTCCCCTCACTGAAATGGACAGGTCATCCAAGCAAAAGATCAGCAAGGAAATAAAGGCCTTAAACGACACACTGGACCAGATGGACATCACAGATATATTCAGAACATTTCATCCCAAAGCAACAGAATACACATTCTTCTCTAGTGCACATGGAACATTCTCCAGAATAGATCACATCCTCGGTCCTAAATCAGGACTCAACCGGTATCAAAAGATTGGGATCATTCCCTGCATATTTTCAGACCACAATGCTCTAAAGCTAGAACTCAACCACAAAAGGAAGTTTGGAAAGAACCCAAATACATGGAGACTAAACAGTATCCTTCTAAAGAATGAATGGGTCAACCGGGAAATTAAAGAAGAATTGAAAAAAATCATGGAAACAAATGATAATGAAAATACAACGGTTCAAAATCTGTGGGACACAATAAAGGCAGTCCTGAGAGGAAAATATATAGCGGTACAAGCCTTTCTCAAGAAACAAGAAAGGTCTCAGGTACATAACCTAACCCTACACCTAAAGGAGCTGGAGAAAGAACAAGAAAGAAACCCTAAGCCAAGCAGGAGAAGAGAAATCATAAAGATCAGAGCAGAAATCAATGAAATAGAAACCAAAAAAACAATAGAAAAAATCAACGAAAGTAGGAGCTGGTTCTTTGAAAGAATTAATAAAATTGATAAACCCCTGGCCCGACTTATCAAAAAGAAAAGAGAAAGGACCCAAATAAATAAAATCATGAATGAAAGAGGAGAGATCACAACTAACACCAAAGAAATACAAACTATTATAAGAACATACTATGAGCAACTCTACGGCAATAAATTTGACAATCTGGAAGAAATGGATGCATTCCTAGAAACATATAAACTACCACAACTGAACCAGGAAGAAATAGAAAGCCTGAACAGACCCATAACCAGTAAGGAGATTGAAACAGTCATTAAAAATCTCCAAACAAACAAAAGCCCAGGGCCAGATGGCTTCCCGGGGGAATTCTACCAAACATTTAAAGAAGAACTAATTCCTATTCTCCTGAAACTGTTCCAAAAAATAGAAATGGAAGGAAAACTTCCAAACTCATTTTATGAGGCCAGCATCACCTTGATCCCAAAACCAGACAAGGATCCCACCAAAAAAGAGAGCTATAGACCGATATCCTTGATGAACACAGATGCGAAAATACTCAACAAAATACTAGCCAATAGGATTCAACAGTACATTAAAAAGATTATTCACCACGACCAAGTGGGATTTATTCCAGGGCTGCAAGGTTGGTTCAACATCCGCAAATCAGTCAATGTGATACAACACATCAATAAAAGAAAGAACAAGAACCATATGATACTTTCAATAGATGCTGAAAAAGCATTTGACAAAGTACAGCATCCCTTCCTGATCAAAACTCTTCAAAGTGTAGGGATAGAGGGCACATACCTCAATATCATCAAAGCCATCTATGAAAAACCCACCGCAAATATCATTCTCAATGGAGAAAAACTGAAAGCTTTTCCGCTAAGGTCAGGAACACGGCAGGGATGTCCATTATCACCACTGCTATTCAACATAGTACTAGAGGTCCTAGCCTCAGCAATCAGACAACAAAAGGAAATTAAAGGCATCCAAATCGGCAAAGAAGAAGTCAAATTATCACTCTTCGCAGATGATATGATACTATATGTGGAAAACCCAAAAGACTCCACTCCAAAACTGCTAGAACTTATACAGGAATTCAGTAAAGTGTCAGGATATAAAATCAATGCACAGAAATCAGTTGCATTTCTCTACACCAACAGCAAGACAGAAGAAAGAGATATTAAGGAGTCAATCCCATTTACAATTGCACCCCAAACCATAAGATACCTAGGAATAAACCTAACCAAAGAGACACAGAATCTATACTCAGAAAACTATAAAGTACTCATGAAAGAAATTGAGGAAGACACAAAGAAATGGAAAAATGTTCCATGCTCCTGGATTGGAAGAATAAATATTGTGAAAATGTCTATGCTACCTAAAGCAATCTACACATTTAATGCAATTCCTATCAAAGTACCATCCATCTTTTTCAAAGAAATGGAACAAATAATGCTAAAATTTATATGGAACCAGAAAAGACCTCGAATAGCCAAAGGGATATTGAAAAAGAAAGCCAACGTTGGTGGCATCACAATTCCGGACTTCAAGCTCTATTACAAAGCTGTCATCATCAAGACAGCATGGTATTGGCACAAAAACAGACACATAGATCAATGGAACAGAATAGAGAGCCCAGAAATAGACCCTCAACTCTATGGTCAACTCATCTTCGACAAAGCAGGAAAGAATGTCCAATGGAAAAAAGACAGCCTCTTCAATAAATGGTGCTGGGAAAATTGGACAGCCACATGTAGAAAAATGAAATTGGACCATTTCCTTACACCACACACAAAAATAGACTCAAAATGGATGAAGGACCTCAATGTGCGAAAGGAATCTATCAAAATCCTTGAGGAGAACACAGGCAGCAACCTCTTCGACCTCTGCCGCAGCAACATCTTCCTAGGAACAACGCAAAAGGCAAGGGAAGCAAGGGAAAAAATGAACTATTGGGATTTCATCAAGATCAAAAGCTTTTGCACAGCAAAGGAAACAGTTAACAAAATCAAAAGACAACTGACAGAATGGGAGAAGATATTTGCAAACGACATATCAGATAAAGGACTAGTGTCCAGAATCTATAAAGAACTTAGCAAACTCAACACCCAAAGAACAAATAATCCAATCAAGAAATGGGCAGAGGACATGAACAGACATTTCTGCAAAGAAGACATCCAGATGGCCAACAGACACATGAAAAAGTGCTCCATATCACTCGGCATCAGGGAAATACAAATCAAAACCACAATGAGATATCACCTCACACCAGTCAGAATGGCTAAAATCAACAAGTCAGGAAATGACAGATGCTGGCGAGGATGTGGAGAAAGGGGAACCCTCCTACACTGTTGGTGGGAATGCAAGCTGGTGCAGCCACTCTGGAAAACAGCATGGAGGTTCCTCAGAATGTTGAAAATAGAACTGCCCTATGACCCAGCAATTGCACTATTGGGTATTTACCCTAAAGATACAAATGTAGTGATCCAAAGGGGCACATGCACCCGAATGTTTATAGCAGCAATGTCCACAATAGCCAAACTATGGAAAGAACCTAGATGTCCATCCACAGATGAATGGATCAAGAAGATGTGGTATATATACACAATGGAATACTATGCAGCCATCAAAAGAAATGAAATCTTGCCATTTGCGACAACATGGATGGAACTAGAGCGTATCATGCTTAGCGAAATAAGTCAAGCAGAGAAAGACAACTATCATATGATCTCCCTGATATGAGGAAGTGGTGATGCAACATGGAGGCTTAAGTGGGTAGGAGAAGAATCAATGAAACAAGATGGGATTGGGAGGGAGACAAACCATAAGTGACTCTTAATCTCACAAAACAAACTGAGGGTTGCTGGGGGGAGGGGGTTTGGGAGAAGGGGGTGGGATTATGGACATTGGGGAGGGTATGTGCTTTGGTGAGTGCTGTGAAGTGTGTAAACCTGGTGATTCACAGACCTGTACCCCTGGGGATAAAAATATATGTTTATAAAAAAAAAAAAAAAAGAAAGGACAAATACCCAACTTTTGTAGCAGCATGGATGGGACTGGAAGAGATTATTATGCTGAGTGAAATAAGTCAAGCAGAGAGAGTCAATTATCATATGGTTTCACTTATTTGTGGAGCATAACAAATAGCATGGAGGACATGGGGAGTTAGAGAGGAGAAGGAAGTTGGGGGAAATTGGAAGGGGAGGTGAACCATGAGAGACTATGGACTCTGAAAAACAATCTGAGGATTTTGAAGGGGTGGGGGGTGGGAGTTTGGGGTACTAGGTGGTGGGTATTATAGAGGGCACGAATTGCATGGAGCACTGGGTGTGGTGAAAAATGATGAATACTGTTATGCTGAAAATAAAAAATAAATTAAAAAAAAAATGTAATAAATAACCTTCTGACTCAAATAACCTTCTGTAATGTTATGATGACTACTTGGATGTAGCAGAGCCCACTCATTCTATTATGTATGAAATTTTACAGAACTATGGTTAAAAACATGGATTTTATAGTCAGAGAGTCCAGGGTTCAACTGCATCTCTGACACTTATATGTTATGATTTGTAGTATGTTACTTAATATTTATGAACTTCATTTTTCTAAGGTGTAAAATGGGGTGATAATAGTTGTAATAATAATACCTATTTCATGGAGTTGTTACAAGGATTGAATTAGCTAATGTATGCAAAGTGCTTAGCAGAGTGTGATGCATAGTAAGTGCAGTAAAATGTTAATAAATACAAAGAAATAACTTTTGAATAGTATTTCTATACTTTTTTTTTTAAGTTTGTGAAATTGCTTCCCTTATTTGTTATTCCAATATATTTTATAACTGGAAATTTTACCTTCTAGATATAACTTCTAAAAACACTTAATAAAATACATTTTTAAAATTCTTTTGGAATATTAAATAAGGAATTCCTGTGAAGTATTGTGGGGGGAAAAAATCATATAGACGAGGGAGAAAGCAGAAACATGAGATGAGGGAAGAGAATGAGCACCAACTCTGTGAGATGCTTAGGAGCAACCTCCACCTTGAAGCCTGGATCTTCAGGGCACAAGTGTGGCTGAGGACAAAGTCTTGGGCCTTTGTAGAGGAGGGAGCTGGATCAAAGGTCATTGACTTAAGGTCAGGATTCTGGAGGAAATAGACGCCAATGAACAAGACAGACTAGGAGAAAAAATAAAATGGGCAAATTAATCATTACAGAAAATATTTTTGACACACGTCCCATAATGGATAGAACAAGTCAATTTTTTTTTAACATATAATGTATTATTAGCTCCAGGGGTACAGGACTGTGAATCACCAGGTTTACACACTTCACAGCACTCACCATAGCACATACCCTCCCCAATGTCCATAACCCAGCCACCCTCTCCCTACCTCCCTACCCCTAGGCAACCCTCAATTTGTTTTGTGAGATTGAGTCTTTTATGGTTTGTCTCCCTCCCCATCCCATCTTGTTTCATTTCTTCTTTTCCTACCCCCCAAGCTCCCCATGTTGCTTCTCAACTTCCTTATACCAGGGAGATCATATGATAGTGAACAAGTAGATTTTTAAAATAGGTAAAAATAATCATGAATGTCAGGATTAACCAGCTTGATCTAATGGACATACATAGAACCCTAAACAAAAATTGGAGAATACCCATTTTCCTCACATATGGAACATTTCTGGAAACTTCTACATCTTGAATTATGAGGTTTCCACAGAAACACTACTCTGCAGTATTCTATGGTTTCTATCAGTTTGCTGAGTTGTTTCTGCTACTCTGTGGACTGAAATGCCAGGGGCCACCCTGGTGCAATTCAACTTGTTCAATATTTGTCAAACTGTCATGCATAATATCTAATCTCCCTCAGTCCCTGATGTTCTCACAGATACTGAACAAAGTTTTCCTCTGCCCTTCCTTTCATGAAGCTCCACTTGAGAGAAAGCTAAAATTGCCCATTTTAAGTAGATTCCCAGGAAGTCTAAGCAGCGTTATCCCTCAGTCATAGTAGATGCATCTAGAACATGTTTACTTGCTCTTAAAATCACTTCAATTCCCTACCCTACAAATTCAATGAAATTAAAAGATGATGTTCTGTTTAGTAATTTGTTCTTCATGCTAACTCTAAAAAATTCTTATAAGCAACAAATGTTTTTCTTTTTAAAAAGTCTTCAAATACCTAATCATGTAGTACATAAAAAAATAGTTTTGAATGATATAAAATGTCCATATAATATCTGATGTTTTACAGGCCAAAACCCTCCTAGGGATCATGCCATCTACCTATGTTTATCAGAGTTCCATGGTCAAAGAGGTGATGACGCAAAGGACTTAGGATAAAGTAACAAGGTTGAACTTCATCTGAGCCCTGTGCTTCTGAGAGCAGCAACAGGTGAGAAACCTCCCTATCCCTTTGTAATTCTTTGAGAAGTGACAAAAGGGCTAAGCAGCTAACCAGCTAACTGCAAAAGACCACCATGCCCCTTCATACTCTGAATTAAGACTCTTCCTGAAGGACTCTCGTGTTTTTTAAAATCTCCAATTTTGTCCATCTTTAAGATATTTTTCATAATGAATGTTCTCTCTGTTGCAATGGCTTGAATAAAATTATTTCCATAACTATCTGGAACACTTGTCTTTCAGGATTTGATGCTATTTCGATAGTATTTGTTCCTGCCTCAAGATCCTGTTTACTCCTACCACGTAATGAGACCCCTTCAAAGCTCTTGTGCTTCATTCCTGTGTGATGATCCAGGGACCCAAAAGTGAGCTCAGTTCCTAATCCTGCGTTCTGGACTTCTGTCCATTCATAGCATGATAAAGATTTGATTTGATATCTTTTGAGTACTTGCTTCATATATGGGGCCAGATTCTTCTGGTTTCATGGTCTGATCATTTTTGTGATTCCTGTAAATGTATCAGTGGTTTATAGAGATCTTGGTTTTTTGGCTGAAAGACAACCACCAATCTGGTGTTAGTCTTTTCTGTTTATCCTTTTCCCTGTCTTGAGCTAAAAACAGCTAAGAATTTGTACCCACTATTAATAAAACCCTATTTAGACCAGTGATATTTTGTTTCTGTGTTTATGCTTGATTCATGGCTGAATTTTTTACAATAAAGTTATAAGCTCTCCATTTGTGTCTGTTTGTATGTTTATATATTTGTAACTCAGAAAGGTCTTTACATCTCATTGTGTAAGTGTATAATATTTTCCTACCCTTCATGGTATTAATAAATTAGATCATAAAATCTCTTATAGGAGCCCTACTCTGATTGAGTTAGTGATAAAAAGCACTTAAGCAAGCTGAATAATTCTAAAATTTCATGATGCTAAGGAAATTAAACCTCAAATATTTCCAAAGTGAAAAAAAGAAGTGTCCTTATAGAAATGAACCCAGAAATGTTTTAAGAATTCAAGTGTACATAATTTAGGTAAATCATTGGCAAATAAGATTTGTTTTGATTTAATGAAAAGCAGCTGCCTGTTTTCTATTAGATCAAAGTTAAGTATAATATGCATAGAGTCTTTTTTCTATTTTGGTAAGGTTATCCTAAACATATACACATGAACAATTAAAAAAATATATGACTTCTACTAAATGTTTAAGATTATGAAAAATATGAATATGCTTAATCAAAATTGAATCATTATTTTGACAAATTTTATTTCAACAGTGTTTTAGACACTCTTGCAAAGAAAAGATGGACATCCACCCAAAATGTGGTTCAGATTAGAGACTGATGTTGCTACAGGAACACCAAGAAGGTAGGAATATTACTCACATGAGGGGGCTTTCTGGAGAGAACAGGGCAGGTCTGACAAACAGGTCCAATGTTCATGACAGAGAAAAAGGAGACTGGCATGGGTCTTTATGGTGGTTGGGGAAGGGGCTGGAGTGAAGTTTCCTATGTGCCCACAGGGACTTGGCATGGTTTGAACTTCCCACCACTAGCAAAGGAGGAAGCATTTGGTATTTCCTTCTTTTTTTTTTTAATTTTTAAAAATTTATTTATTTTTTTATAAACATATATTTTTATCCTCAGGGGTACAGATTTGTGAATCACCAGGTTTACACACTTCACAGCACTCACCAAAGCACATACCCTCCCCAATGTCCATTACCCTACCCTCTTATCCCAACCCCACTCACCCCAACAACCCTCAGTTTGTTTTGTGAGATTAAGAGTCACTTATGGTTTATCTCCCTTCCAATCCCAACTTGTTCATTTATTCTTCTCCTACCCACTTGAGCGCCCATGTTGCATCACCACTTCTTCATATCAGGGAGATCATATGAGGGTTGTCTTTCTCCGATTGACTTATTTCGCTAAGCATGATACGCTCTAGGTTCCATCTATGTTGTCACAAATGGCAAGATTTCATTTCTTTTGATGGCTGCATAGTATTCCATTGTGTATATATACCACATCTTCTTGACCCATTCATCTGTTGATGGACATCTAGGTTCTTTCCATAGTTTGGCTATTGTGGACATTGCTGCTATAAACAATCGGGTGCATGTGCCCCTTCGGATCACTACGTTTGTATATTTAGGGTAAATACCCAGTAGTGCAATTGCTGGGTCATAGGGCAGTTCTATTTTCAACATTTTGAGGACCCTCCATGATGTTTTCCAGAGTGGCTGCACCAGCTTGCATTCACAACAACAGTGTAGAAGGGTTCCCCTTTATCCGCATCCTCGCCAGCATCTGTCATTTCCTGACTTGTTGATTTTAGCCATTCTGACTGGTGTGAGGTGATATCTCATTGTGGTTTTGATTTGTATTTCCCTGATGCCGAGTGATATGGAGCACTTTTTCATGTATCTGTTGGCCATCTGGATGTCTTCTTTGCAGAAATGTCCGTTCATGTCCACTGCCACTTCTCGATTGGATTATTTGTTCTTTGGGAGTTGAGTTTGCTAAGTTCTTTATAGATTCTGGACACTAGTCCTTTATCTGATATGTCGTTTGCAAATATCTTCTCCCATTCTGTCAGTTGTCTTTTGATTTTGTTAACTGTTTCTTTGCTGTGCAAAAAAGATTTTAATCTTGATGAAATCCCAATAGTTCATTTTTGCCCTTGCTTCCCTTGCCTTTGGCGTTGTTCCTAGAAGATGTTGCTGCGGCTGAGGTCGAAGAGGTTGCTGCCTGTGTTCTCCTCAAGGATTTTGGTGGATTCCTTTCTCACATTGAGGTCCTTCATCCATTTTGAGTCTATTTTTGTGTGTGATGTAAGGAAATGGTCCAATTTCATTTTTCTGCATGTGGCTGTCCAATTTTCCCAGCACCATTTATTGAAGAGGCTGTCTTTTTTCCATTGGATATTCTTTCCTGCTTTGTCGAAGATTAGTTGACCATAGAGTTTAGGGTCTATTTCTGGGATCTCTATTTTGTTCCATTGATCTATGTGTCTGTTTTTGTGCCAGTACCATGCTGTCTTGAAATGACAGCTTTCTAATAGAGCTTGAAGTCCGGAATAGTGATGCCACCAACTTTAGCTTTCTTTTTCAATATCCCTTTGGCTATTTGAGGTTTTTGCTGGTTCCATATAAATTTTAGGATTGTTTGTTCCATTTCTTTGAAAAAGATGGATGGTACTTTGATAGGAATTGCATTAAATATGTAGATTGCTTTAGGTAGCATAGACATTTTCACAATATTTGTTCTTCCAATCCAGGAGCATGGAACATTTTTCCATTTCTTTGTGTCTTCCTCAATTTGTTTCATGAGTACTTTATAGTTTTCTGAGTATAGATTCTTGCCTCTTTGGTTAGGTTTATTCCTAGGTATCTTATGGTTTGGGGTGCAATTGTAAATGGGATGGACTCCTTAATTTCTCTTTCTTCTGTCTTGTTGTTGGTGTAGAGAAATGCAACTGATTTCTGCGCATGGATTTTATATCCTGACACTTTACTGAATTCCTGTATAAGTTCTAGCAGTTTTGGAGTGGAGTCTTTTGGGTTTTCCACATATAGTATCTTATCATCTGTGAAGAGTGATAATTTGACTTCTTCTTTGCCGATTTGGATGCCTTTAATTTCCTTTTGTTGTCTGATTGCTGAGGCCAGGACTTCTAGTACTATGTTGAATAGCAGTAGTGATAATGGACATCCCTGCCGTGTTCCTGACCTTAGCGGAAAAGCTTTCAGTTTTTCTCCATTGAGAATGATATTTGCGGTGGGTTTTTCATAGATGGCTTTGATGATATTGAGGTATGTGCCCTCTATCCCTACACTTTGAAGAGTTTTGATCAGGAAGGGATGCTGTACTTTGTTAAATGCTTTTTCAGCATCTATTGAGAGTATCATATGGCTCTTGTTCTTTCTTTTATTGATGTGTTGTATCACATTGACTGATTTGCGGATGTTGAACCAACCTTGCAGCCCTGGAATAAATACCACTTGGTCGTGGTGAATAATCCTTTTAATTTACTGTTGAATCCTATTGGCTAGTATTTTGTGAGAATTTTCGCATCTGTGTTCATCAAGGATATTGTTCGATAGCTCTCTTTTTTGATGGGATCCTTGTTTGGTTTGGGGATCAAGGTGATGCTGGCCTCATTAAATGAGTTTGGTAGTTTTCCTTCCATTTCTATTTTTTGGAACAGTTTCAGGAGAATAGAAATTAGTTCTTCTTTAAATGTTTGGTAGAATTCCCCTGGGAAGCCGTCTGGCCCTGGGCTTTTGTTGTTTGGAGATTTTTGATGACTGTTTCAATCTCCTTACTGGTTATGGGTCTGTTCAGGTTTTCTATTTCTTCCTGGTTCAGTTGTGGTAGTTTATATGTTTCTAGGAATGCATCCATTTCTTCCAGATTGTCAAATTTGTTGGCGTAGAGTTGCTCATAGTATATTCTTATAATAGTTTGTATTTCTTTGGTGTTAGTTGTGAACTCTACTCTTTCATTCATGATTTTATTTATTTGGTCCTTTCTCTTTTCTTTTTGATAAGTCTGGTCAGGGGATAATCAATTTTATTAATTCTTTCAAAGAACCAGCTCCTAGTTTCGTAGATTTGGTTTTTTTTGTTTGTTTGTTTGATTCTATTTCATTGATTTCTGCTCTGATCTTTATGATTTCTCTTCTCCTGCTGGGCTTAGGGTTTCGTTCTTGTTCTTCTCCAGCTCCTTTAGGTGTAGGGTTAGGTTGTGTACCTGAGACGTTTCGTGTTTCTTGAGAAAGGCTTGTTCCACTATATATTTTCCTCTCAGGACTGCGTTTTTTGTGTCCCACAGATTTTGAACTGTTGTATTTTCATTATCATTTGTTTCCATGATTTTTTCTCAATTCTTCTTTAATTTCCCGGTTGACCCATTCATTCTTTAGAAGGATGCTGTTTAGTCTCCATGTATTTGGGTTCTTTCCGAAATTCTTCTTATGGGTGAGTTCTCGCTTTAGAGCATTGTGGTCTGCAAATATGCAGGGAATGATCCCAATCTTTTGATACTGGTTGAGTCCTGATTTAGGACCAAGGATGTGATCTATTCTGGAGAATGTTCCATGTGCACTAGAGAAGAATATGTATTCTGTTGCTTTGGGATGAAATGTTCTGAATATATCTTTGATGTCCCTCTGGTCCAGTGTGTCGTTTAAGGCCTTTATTTCCTTGCTGATCTTTTGCTTGGATGATCTGTCCATTTCAGTGAGGGGAGTGTTAAAGTCCCCTACTATTATTGTATTATTGTTGATGTGTTTATTTGATTTTGTTATTAATTGGTTTATATAGTTGGCTGCTCCCACGTTGGGGGCATAGATATTTAAAATTGTTAGATCTTCTTGTTGGACAGACCCTTTGAGTATGATATAGTGTCCTTCCTCATCTCTTATTATAGTTTTTGGCTTAAAATCTAATTGATCTGATTTAAGGATTGCCACTCCTGCTTTCTTCTGATGTCCATTAGCATGGTAAATTCTTTTCCACCCCCTCACTTTAAATCTGGAGGTGTCTTCGGGCTTAAAATGAGTTTCTTGGAGGCAACATATAGATGGGTTTTGTTTTTTTATCCATTCTGATACCCTGTGTCTTTTGATTGGGGCATTTAGCCCATTCACATTCAGGGTAACTATTGAGAGATATGAATTTAGTGCCATTGTATTGCCTGTCAGGTGACTGTTACTGTATATGGTCTCTGTTCCTTTCTCATCTACCACTTGTAGGCTCTCTCTTTACTTAGAGGACCCCTTTCAATATTTCCTTAGAGTTGGTTTGGTGTTTGCAAATTCTTTCAGTTTTTGTTTGTCCTGGAAGCTTTTAATCTCTCCTTCTATTTTCAATGATAGCCTAGATGGATATAGTATTCTTGGCTGCATGTTTTTCTTGTTTAGTGCTCTGAAAATATTATGCCAGCTCTTTCTGGCCTGGAGGTCTCTGTGGATAAGTCAGCTGCCAATCTAATATTTTTACCATTGTATGTTACAGACTTCTTTTCCCGGGCTGCTTTCAGGATTTTCTCTTTGTCACTGAGACTTGTAAATTTTACTATTAGGTGACGGGGTGTGGGCCTATTCTTATTGATTTTGAGGGGTGTTCTCTTAAGCCCCTGAATTTTGATGCTCATTCCCTTTGCCATATTGGGGAAATTCTCCCCAATAATTCTCTCCAGTATACCTTCTTCTCCCCTCTCTCTTTCTTCTTCTTCTGGAACCCCAATTATTCTAATGCTTTTTCATCTTATGGTGTCACTTATCTCTTGAATTCTCCCCTCGTGGTCCAGTAGCTGTTTGTCGCTCTTTTTCTCAGCTTCTTTATTCTCTGTCATTTGGTCTTCTATATCGCTAATTCTTTCTTCTGCCTCATTTATCCTAGCACCTCATTAATAGCTTTTTTTATTTCAACTTGGTAGATTTTAGTTCTTTTATTTCTCCAGAAAGGGATTTTATATCTCCCGAGAGGGTTTCTCTAATATCTTCCATGCCTTTTTTGAGCCCGGCTAGAACCTTGAGAATTGTCACTCTGAACTCTAGATCTGACATATTACCAATGTCTGTATTGATTAGGTCCCTAGCCTTCAGTACTGCCTCTTGTTCTTTTTTTTTGTGGTGAATATTTCCGTCTTTTCATTTTGTCCTTATAAGAGTATATGAAGGAGCAAGTAAAATACTAAAAGGGTGGCAACAACCCCAGGAAAATATGCTTTAACCAAATCAGAAGAGATCCCAAATCATGAGGGGAGAGAAAGGGGATAAAAAGAGGTTCAAAAAGAAAGAAAGAAAAAAAAAAGAATTAAAAAAAGAAAACGAATAAAGAAAAGTATAAAAAAGAAAAAAATATTTACATTAAACTAGTTTAAAAATGTTAAAAAAAGAAAAGGGTAAAAGTTAAAAAAATTTTAGCAGAAGAAGAGAAAAAAAATGAAAAAGAAAAAAATTAAATTAACTGCAAGACTAAAAAATCACAGGGAGAAAGCCATGAGTTCCGTGCTTTTTTTTTTCTCCTCCTCTGGAATTCTGCTACTCTCCTTGGTATTGAAACCACACTCCTTGGTAGGTAAACTTGGTCTTGGCTGGATTTCTTGTTTATCTTCTGGTGTAGTGATTCTCAATTGTCTTTGCTAGAGCCGGAATTGCACCACCCTTACAAGGGGCCGGGCTAAGTAATCCGCTAGGCTTTGCTTTCAGAGCTTTTGTTCCCTGAGTGCTTTCTGTAGAGCTCTGGAGGACGGAAATACAAATGGTGTCCTCCTGGTCTCCAGCCCGGAGGAGCAGAGAGCCCGGGGCCCCACTCCTCAGTGCACCCTCAGAGAACAGTGCCCAGTAACTCCCATCTGCCTGACCTCCGGCCGCGCTCCAAGCTCACCGAGCCTGCGACCGGTTCAAGTATCCCTGAGCTGTGAGCTTACTGTCAGCTCTGTCTCTGTAGCCAGCTTTCCCGTTCCAATACCTGCAAGCTCTGCAACACTCAGACACCCCCGATCCTTCTGTGACCCTGTGGGACCTGAGGCCACGCTGACCCCATGTGGGCTTCGCCCCGGTTTAGCTTCTGGAGCAATTTCCCTTAGCGGAACAGACTTTTAAAAGTCCTGATTTTGTGCTCCATTGCTCCATCGCTTGCCGGGAGCCGGCCCCTCCCCTAGGGTCTATCTTCCTGTCGCTTTGGATTCACTTCTCTTCCAGTCCTACTTTTCAGAAAGTGGTTGTTTTTCTGTTTCTAGAATTTCTGTTCTTCTTCTCTTATTTCTGCCAATGGATTTGCAGGTGTTTGCAATCTTTAAATAAGCTATCTAGCTGATCTCCTGCTAGCTGAAGTAGTCTCAGCCTGCTACTTCTCCACCATCTTGACTCCCGCACTTCGTCTTTCCTATCAACTTGCCTAGAGTAGTCAAACATCACCTTAGGCAGACTCCTAATTAAAAACAGCATCCGTGTTTGGTGAAAAAATAATGAATACTGTTTTTCTGAAAATAAATAAATCAATTTAATAAAAAAAATAGTATCCGTGTTTTGTAATATGTCAACTTGAAGATAATTTCTAAGATTTTTAGGTAACTTAAACCCTTGTATTGATATTAAATTGAGTTAATTAATCAATATTTACTAGATGCCTAGATCATTTCTAAGTAAGACAGAATACTGAAACATTAATTACTAAGCATAGTTTTGTTTATAATTTTGCCTCTTATATCTACGATATAGAGAGAGTATGTATTTGGGTCCGTTAACATGTTCATTTTTGCTACTTTGAGAAGCTATGCTATAAGGTGTGTGTTCATGTTAAGGAGATGAGAGTAGTTTTGCCTACTGTAGGACAAAACTCAAATGAATACAGATAGCTGTGGAAAGTGTGCTGGAATTTTTTTTTTTCTCCTTGTAATGGTCAAAGCTGACCAAGTTTGTTGGGTGTATTAGTTTCCTTTTGATTCTATAACAAATTACCACAACAAAGTAGCTTAAAACAATCAATATTAAGTAAGTTAATGGAAGATGGTGAATGGGTGGCCTTTGGGAGGAAGGAAGGAACTATGGGTTTGGAGGCAGGTATTATTATAAGCAAAAGATGCCTAGTTTTCATCAACTGTAATATTTCTTTACAATTAAATGAGCAATTTGAATTCTAACTCTATCTCATAGATGTGTCATTTACTCTCAGAAATCAAATTAAATACATTTCTTCAAGGAAGCGTGTGCTACATGGGAAGCTGATAGGATCAAGACCACTGCACTCCATGTTCTGGGGTCAAGGTGTGTGAGGCAGTGTGACCTAACTGCAATTAATGACCGCTGTCTCTGGAAACCTGGTTTCTTTCCTCAGGTAGAGAGTATAAATTAAAGTCTAGTCAGATTGAAATGCATCACTGCTCAACTGAGTACAGAAACTTGAATTCACACTTTGATTAGTCAGGAAGACAGAAATGCTTTCAACATATAATCAGCCCCATCATTCTTCACACCAGATGGAAATACACAGACTTATCTAGGCACCTAATGTGGGAAATCTTTTTAAACTTTAAAACAGACAGTAGAACTGTACGTCATTTTAAAAAACTAAGCTGTAATATGATATTCAGGTTATGGTCTCTGAAACAAATCACTACTCCATGCAATCAGCCATAACGCTTGCTTATACTGCCCTCTAGTGGATTCCTGTAAGAATAGTGTTCCTTGGAACATTATTCCAAATAACCTATGCATAAGCTTTCTTTTCAATGGGATATTAGATCTTTGACATAAACTTTATAAATGCATTTGAAAATACTAAATGAGAACCCTCAAAACAATTTTTTTAAATCACCTTTTTAAAAAAATATCTGATGTCAAGGTAAAGTACTTATTTATTTCTCCCAGTGCTTGACTCCCCTTTAGGAATTTGCCCTAGTATTGGTTTATTTCTGTTTTGGCCCATGTTTTTAGCAGTCCCTCAGCCTACTACTACTTCTGAATTCACTCTGGGAAAAAGACGGTTGGCTTTATACTTGTCAGAAGAAGCTCACATAGCTCTTTTAAACACTGCCTTGACACTACAGGGCAAGCAACCATTTCTTCTCATTTTACAAACAAAAGTCACAAATCACTGCTAAAGTGGAGAGTAATACTGAGATGCTCCCATTTCTGGTGCCCCCTGAATGTGTGAAGTTCTGATAACTGGAAAGTCACATGATTTCTAGCATACTGTGATTTGACTTGTTCCATCAGAATTTGGTTTGAAGTGTTTGCCTTTTGCTTGGATCGTGATCCCAGGGTCCTAGGATGGAACTTTGTGATGGGCTCACTGATCAGCAGGGAGTCTGCTTCTCCCTTTGCCCCTCTCCCCACCCCCGACCCTGCTTATGCTCTCTCCCTCACTCTCTCTCTTTCTCAAATTAGAAAATAAAATCTAAAAAAAAAAAAAAAAAAAATTTAGTTTGAAGAAATATTACCTGTCTTTTCGTGGTAACCCATTTTCTTACTGCCTCCATTTCTGTAACATTTTCAGTTTTCTTAAAAAAAAAAACTCATAGTACAGCTGTTCCTCATAAGGTAATTTTCTTTCTCATTTTTTTTTTTTTTTTTTTTTTTTTTTGGTGAATGTTATACAGCAAACAAAATTGGAACTTAATGTATGAGATTTTTTTTCAGGGCAGGAAATTATGATGAATACTAACTAAATAATAGGACTCTCACAGGTTACTAATTACATGGAAAAGAAAATGACCAGAAGGACCTTTCTGGAAGAAAATTATTGTTTTTTTTTTTTCTCTTTAAAGTAAGCATGACTAAAGCTATGCTCAATTTAGTCCTGTAAATATACACATTAAAATATGAAATCATTCAGCAGAAACTAGCCTCCTTCTAGCTGGTAAAAGACTTCTTTAGAAGTGGGATTCAAAAATATTGCTCTAGCACCAGATTGATGAATACTGGAAATATGTTTGCAGTCTAATGAAATTTTGAGATAACACAGTACTTCGAGTCGTGCTATTTGAGTTTATTTTGAATGTATTTCTATATTCTATTTGCTTATCAAAATAGTCCTTCAATCTTCATATTAAGGAGTATAGACAATTGTCTGGTTAGCCTATAATAATATACTCAATTACATTTTAAATATGCTATAACCAAACTTTGAGATAAAACTCTTTACAGAATGCTTTAACAAAAAAGATTAAGAGATGAAGAGGAGCTCTTGAAATTGACTGATTAAATTTGACTCTAGTGTAATTTGATATATTCATCATTTACTTACTCACTCTCTTCCTCTAAAAATATTCATTGAGCATCTACTTTATACCAGAATGTAAAATGCAGAGTGTTCAAACATGATCAGGAAGGTCCTGCCGAGGAGTTCAACATTTAGTGGACAAGTCAGATGGGTAAATAGATTAATTAAAATACTATTGTATTTTATAGTTCAATATTGTAATAGAGGAATGTATGGCTTATTATGGGACACTTTACAGAAGGGGATTATTTGCATTTTATTTTATTTTATTTTTTTTTTAAATTTATTTTTTATTTTCAGCATAACAGTATTCATTATTTTTCACCACACCCAGTGCTCCATGCAATTCGTGCCCTTTATAATACCCACCACCTAGTACCCCAACCTCCCACCCCCCACCCCTTCAAAACCCTCAGATTGTTTTTCAGAGTCCATAGTCTCTCATGGTTCACCTCCCCTTCCAATTTCCCCCAACTCTCTTCTCCTCTCTAACTCCCCATGTCCTCCATGCTATTTGTTATGCTCCACAAATAAGTGAAACCATATGATAATTGACTCTCTCTGCTTGACTTATTTCACTCAGCATAATAATCTCTTCCAGTCCCGTCCATGTTGCTACAAAAGTTGGGTATTTGTCCTTTCTTTTTTTTTTTTTTTTTTTATAAACATATATTTTTATCCCCAGGGGTACAGGTCTGTGAATCACCAGGTTTACACACTTCACAGCACTCACCAAAGCACATACCCTCCCCAATGTCCATAATCCCACCACCTTCTCCCAAAACCCCTCCCCCCAGCAACCCTCAGTTTGTTTTGTGAGATTAAGAGTCACTTATGGTTTGTCTCCCTCCCAATCCCATCTTGTTTCATTTATTCTTCTCCTACCCACTTAAGCCTCCATGTTGCATCACCACTTCCTCATATCAGGGAGATCATATGATAGTTGTCTTTCTCTGCTTGACTTATTTCGCTAAGCATGATACGCTCTAGTTCCATCCATGTTGTCGCAAATGGCAAGATTTCATTTCTTTTGATGGCTGCATAGTATTCCATTGTGTATATATACCACATCTTCGTGATCCATTCATCTGTTGATGGACATCTAGGTTCTTTCCATAGTTTGGCTATTGTGGACATTGCTGCTATAAACATTCGGGTGCATGTGCCCCTTTGGATCACTACATTTGTATCTTTAGGGTAAATACCCAATAGTGCAATTGCTGGGTCATAGGGCAGTTCTATTTTCAACATTCTGAGGAACCTCCATGCTGTTTTCCAGAGTGGCTGCACCAGCTTGCATTCCCACCAACAGTGTAGGAGGGTTCCCCTTTCTCCACATCCTCGCCAGCAGCTGTCATTTCCTGACTTGTTGATTTTAGCCATTCTGACTGGTGTGAGGTGATATCTCATTGTGGTTTTGATTTGTATTTCCCTGATGCCGAGTGATATGGAGCACTTTTTCATGTGTCTGTTGGCCATCTGGATGTCTTCTTTGCAGAAATGTCTGTTCATGTCCTCTGCCCATTTCTTGATTGGATTATTTGTTCTTTGGGTGTTGAGTTTGCTAAGTTCTTTATAGATTCTGGACACTAGTCCTTTATCTGATATGTCGTTTGCAAATATCTTCTCCCATTCTGTCAGTTGTCTTTTGATTTTGTTAACTGTTTCCTTTGCTGTGCAAAAGCTTTTGATCTTGATGAAATCCCAATAGTTCATTTTTTCCCTTGCTTCCCTTGCCTTTTGCGTTGTTCCTAGGAAGATGTTGCTGCGGCAGAGGTCGAAGAGGTTGCTGCCTGTGTTCTCCTCAAGGATTTTGATGGATTCCTTTCGCACATTGAGGTCCTTCATCCATTTTGAGTCTATTTTTGTGTGTGGTGTAAGGAAATGGTCCAATTTCATTTTTCTGCATGTGGCTGTCCAATTTTCCCAGCACCATTTATTGAAGAGGCTGTCTTTTTTCCATTGGACATTCTTTCCTGCTTTGTCGAAGATGAGTTGACCATAGATTTGAGGGTCTATTTCTGGGCTCTCTATTCTGTTCCATTGATCTATGGGTCTGTTTTTGTGCCAGTACCATGCTGTCTTGATGATGACAGCTTTGTAATAGAGCTTGAAGTCCGGAATTGTGATGCCACCAACGTTGGCTTTCTTTTTCAATATCCCTTTGGCTATTCGAGGTCTTTTCTGGTTCCATATAAATTTTAGCATTATTTGTTCCATTTCTTTGAAAAAGATGGATGGTACTTTGATAGGAATTGCATTAAATGTGTAGATTGCTTTAGGTAGAATAGACATTTTCACAATATTTATTCTTCCAATCCAGGAGCATGGAACATTTTTCCATTTCTTTGTGTCTTCCTCAATTTCTTTCATGAGTACTTTATAGTTTTCTGAGTATAGATTCTGTGTCTCTTTGGTTAGGTTTATTCCTAGGTATCTTATGGTTTTGGATGCAATTGTAAATGGGATTGACTCCTTAATATCTCTTTCTTCTGTCTTGCTGTTGGTGTAGAGAAATGCAACTGATTTCTGTGCATTGATTTTATATCCTGACACTTTACTGAATTCCTGTATAAGTTCTAGCAGTTTTGGAGTGGAGTCTTTTGGGTTTTCCACATATAGTATCATATCATCTGCGAAGAGTGATAATTTGACTTCTTCTTTGCCGATTTGGATGCCTTTAATTTCCTTTTGTTGTCTGATTGCTGAGGCTAGGACCTCTAGTACTATGTTGAATAGCAGTGGTGATAATGGACATCCCTGCCGTGTTCCTGACCTTAGTGGAAAAGCTTTCAGTTTTTCTCCATTGAGAATGATATTTGCGGTGGGTTTTTCATAGATGGCTTTGATGATATTGAGGTATGTGCCCTCTATCCCTACACTTTGAAGAGTTTTGATCAGGAAGGGATGCTGTACTTTGTCAAATGCTTTTTCAGCATCTATTGAAAGTATCATATGGTTCTTGTTCTTTCTTTTATTGATGTGTTGTATTACATTGACTGATTTGCGGATGTTGAACCAACCTTGCAGCCCTGGAATAAATCCCACTTGGTCATGGTGAATAATCTTTTTAATGTACTGTTGAATCCTATTGGCTAGTATTTTGTTGAGTATTTTCGCATCTGTGTTCATCAAGGATATCGGTCTATAGCTCTCTTTTTTGGTGGGATCCTTGTCTGGTTTTGGGATCAAGGTGATGCTGGCCTCATAAAATGAGTTTGGAAGTTTTCCTTCCATTTCTATTTTTTGGAACAGTTTCAGGAGAATAGGAATTAGTTCTTCTTTAAATGTTTGGTAGAATTCCCCCGGGAAGCCGTCTGGCCCTGGGCTTTTGTTTGTTTGGAGATTTTTAATGACTGTTTCAATCTCCTTACTGGTTATGGGTCTGTTCAGGCTTTCTATTTCTTCCTGGTTCAGTTGTGGTAGTTTATATGTTTCTAGGAATGCATCCATTTCTTCCAGATTGTCAAATTTATTGCCGTAGAGTTGCTCATAGTATGTTCTTATAATAGTTTGTATTTCTTTGGTGTTAGTTGTGATCTCTCCTCTTTCATTCATGATTTTATTTATTTGGGTCCTTTCTCTTTTCTTTTTGATAAGTCGGGCCAGGGGTTTATCAATTTTATTAATTCTTTCAAAGAACCAGCTCCTACTTTCGTTGATTTTTTCTATTGTTTTTTTGGTTTCTATTTCATTGATTTCTGCTCTGATCTTTATGATTTCTCTTCTCCTGCTGGGCTTAGGGTTTCTTTCTTGTTCTTTCTCCAGCTCCTTTAGGTGTAGGGTTAGGTTGTGTACCTGAGACCTTTCTTGTTTCTTGAGAAAGGCTTGTACCGCTATATATTTTCCTCTCAGGACTGCCTTTATTGTGTCCCACAGATTTTGAACCGTTGTATTTTCATTATCATTTGTTTCCATGATTTTTTTCAATTCTTCTTTAATTTCCCGGTTGACCCATTCATTCTTTAGAAGGATACTGTTTAGTCTCCATGTATTTGGGTTCTTTCCAAACTTCCTTTTGTGGTTGAGTTCTAGCTTTAGAGCATTGTGGTCTGAAAATATGCAGGGAATGATCCCAATCTTTTGATACCGGTTGAGTCCTGATTTAGGACCGAGGATGTGATCTATTCTGGAGAATGTTCCATGTGCACTAGAGAAGAATGTGTATTCTGTTGCTTTGGGATGAAATGTTCTGAATATATCTGTGATGTCCATCTGGTCCAGTGTGTCGTTTAAGGCCTTTATTTCCTTGCTGATCTTTTGCTTGGATGACCTGTCCATTTCAGTGAGGGGAGTGTTAAAGTCCCCTACTATTATTGTATTGTTGTTGATGTGTTTCTTTGATTTTGTTATTAATTGGTTTATATAGTTGGCTGCTCCCACGTTGGGGGCATAGATATTTAAAATTGTTAAATCTTCTTGTTGGACAGACCCTTTGAGTATGATATAGTGTCCTTCCTCATCTCTTATTATAGTCTTTGGCTTAAAATCTAATTGATCTGATATAAGGATTGCCACTCCTGCTTTCTTCTGATGTCCATTAGCATGGTAAATTCTTTTCCACCCCCTCACTTTAAATCTGGAGGTGTCTTCGGGCTTAAAATGAGTTTCTTGGAGGCAACATATAGATGGGTTTTGTTTTTTTATCCATTCTGATACCCTGTGTCTTTTGACAGGGGCATTTAGCCCATTCACATTCAGGGTAACTATTGAGAGATATGAATTTAGTGCCATTGTATTGCCTGTAAGGTGACTGTTATTGTATATGGTCTCTGTTCCTTTCTGATCTACCACTTGTAGGCTCTCTCTTTGCTTAGAGGACCCCTTTCAATATTTCCTGTAGAGCTGGTTTGGTATTTGCAAATTCTTTCAGTTGTTGTTTGTCCTGGAAGCTTTTAATCTCTCCTTCTATTTTCAATGATAGCCTAGCTGGATATAGTATTCTTGGCTGCATGTTTTTCTCGTTTAGTGCTCTAAAAATATCATGCCAGCTCTTTCTGGCCTGCCAGGTCTCTGTGGATAAGTCAGCTGCCAATCTAATATTTTTACCATTGTATGTTACAGACTTCTTTTCCCGGGCTGCTTTCAGGATTTTCTCTTTGTCACTGAGACTTGTAAATTTTACTATTAGGTGACGGGGTGTGGGCCTATTCTTATTGATTTTGAGGGGCGTTCTCTGAACCTCCTGAATTTTGATGCTCGTTCCCTTTGCCATATTGGGGAAATTCTCCCCAATAATTCTCTCCAGTATACCTTCTGCTCCCCTCTCTCTTTCTTCTTCTTCTGGAATCCCAATTATTCTAATGTTGTTTCGTCTTATGGTGTCACTTAATTCTCGAATTCTCCCCTCGTGGTCCAGTAGCTGTTTGTCCCTCTTTTGCTCAGCTTCTTTATTCTCTGTCATTTGGTCTTCTATATCACTAATTCTTTTTTCTGCCTCATTTATCCTAGCAGTGAGAGCCTCCATTTTTGATTGCACCTCATTAATAGCTTTTTGGATTTCAACTTGGTTAGATTTTAGTTCTTTAATTTCTCCAGAAAGGGCTTTTATATCTCTCGAGAGGGTTTCTCTAATATCTTCCATGCCTTTTTCGAGCCCGGCTAGAACCTTGAGAATTGTCATTCTGAACTCTAGATCTGACATATTACTGATGTCTGTATTGATTAGGTCCCTAGCCTTTGGTACTGCCTCTTGTTCTTTTTTTTGCGTTGAATTTTTACGTCTTGTCATTTTGGCCAGATAAGAGTAAATGAAGGGGCAAGTAAAATACTAAAAGGGTGGCAACAACCCCAGGAAAATATGCTTTAACTAAACTAGAAGAGATCCAAAATCGTGAGTGGGGAGAAAGGGGATAAAAAGAGGTTCAAAAAGGAAGAAAGAAAAAAAAAGAAAAGAAAAAAATTTTTTTTTAAAAAAAGAAAACACCTGAGAAAAATGTAAAAAAGAAAAAATATATATATTAGATAAACTAGTAAAAAATCGTTAAAAAAGAAAAAGGTAACAGTTAAAAAAAAAAAAAATTTTTACCCGAAGGTGAGAAGAAAAAGAAAAAAAGAAAAAAAAAAATGAAAAAGAAAAAATTAAATTAACTGCAAGACTAAAAAAAAATCACAGGAAAAAAGCCATGAGTTCCGTGCTTGGCTTTCTCCTCCTCTGGAATTCTGCTGCTCCTTGGTATTGAAACCGCACTCTTTGGTAGGTGAACTTGGTCTCGGCTGGATTTCTTGTTGATCTTCTGGGGGAGGGGCCTGTTGTAGTGATTCTCAAGTGTCTTTGCCCCAGGCGGAATTACACCGCCCTTACCCGGGGCCGGGGTGTGTAATCCGCTCGGGTTTGCTTTCAGGAGCTTTTGTTCCCTGGGCGCTTTCCGTAGAGTTCCAGAGGACGGGAACACAAATGGCGGCCTCCTGGTCTCCAGCCCGGAGGAGCCGAGAGCCCAGGGCCCCACTCCTCAGTGCGCCCTCAGAGAACAGCGCCCAGTTACTCCCGTCTGTCTGACCTCCAGCCGCGCTCCGAGCTCACCGAGCCTGCGATCGGTTCAAGGTAACACCGAGCTGTGAGCTTACTGTCGGCTCTGTCTCTGTAGCCGGCTTTCCCGTTCCAATACCCGCAAGCTCTGCGACACTCAGACACCCCCGATCCTTCTGTGACCCTGCGGGACCTGAGGCCACGCTGACCCCGCGTGGGTTTCGCCCCGGTTTAGCCTCTGGACTGATGTCCCTCAGCGGAACAGACTTTTAAAAGTCCTGATTTTGTGCGCGGTTGCTCCGCCACTTGCCGGGAGCCGGCCCCTCCCCCCGGGGTCTATCTTCCCGTCGCTTTGGATTCACTTCTCCGCCGGTCCTACCTTTCAGAAAGTGGTTGTTTTTCTGTTTCCAGAATTGCTGTTCTTCTTCTCTTCGGTCTGCCGATGGATTTTCAGGTGTTTGCAATCTTTAGATAAGCTATCTAGCTGATCTCCGGCTAGCTGAAGCAGTCTCAGCTTGCTACTTCTCCGCCATCTTGACTCCTTCCCACAAAAAGCATTTCAATGGCAAGTCTTTTCCATGCTAACTTGGAAAAAGTCCTGTAAATTTATGGCTGCAAATTCCAACCAACATAAAAGCTCTCCCTCTTCTCCTTCCAGCCAAATTGTTGTCCCGCCAGCTGAGAGAGCCAAGGTACTGGCACGTAGTCCATGCTCCATAAATGGGAGCTATGGTTTATGCTCTCCTCAACCGCCTTGGCGTAGGTTTGACCCTGCGGCCATCCATCACACGCTGATTCCCTCAGATACCCTTCACGCCGGCATGTCCTGTCTCCCTCTTCAGTTCAGCCCCAGCCTCTCCAATGTCCCGAAGGGCTTGAACATTTTATCTTTTCCAGTGGAAGTTCAGCAGTCTGGATCTTTTGCTTCCATCTCGCGCAGGCCCTCCCCGCAGGTCTCGGAGGCGGGGGCGAGAGGTAGCCCCACGGACTGGCGCGGGGCTGGGTTTCCCCGCCGGGGTGGAGCGGGAGGAGGAGGATTATTTGCATTTTAAAAAATAAGTGAGTTTGTTGGGCACACAGTCTGCAGTGAGTCTACTTGAAATGCAAATGGAGCCAGGCACCTAAAAGCCTGGCTTGTAAAGAAACTACAAACTGTTCCATTTGGCCTGCGTTAGGGCAGCCTGGAAGGAAGGGATTTTCTTGGGTGGGTGGAGGTCCTCACATATTTCAACAAGTGCTTTGAAGTTTATGGAAACAGTTGAAGAATTTTAAGCAGAATAATTATATGATCAAATTTAAATTTTAGAAGGTGTACCCTGATGGGGGAAAAATGTGAGGGACGTTTCATTAGCAGCAGGTAAACATGTTAAGAGGATTGGGGGTATTCCAAACATGAGATGCTGAGAAATGCAAAGCCAAAAAGACCATAAATCTAATGAAATACATCTTAAGAAACTTAATATTTATTTTCCAGATTTACAAATTCTGTAAAGTGAGTGTTTTATAAATCATATCAAATCGTTTCTCAGGTGAAAAATGTATAGAAGTAAAATTTCTAATTGGAAATATGGCTACATATTATTAATACAAAACGTGTTATTCATATTTGCTTATTTATTCTTTCTCATTGGGTATCATGCTGTATACCTTTTTGTTACTTATTTGTCCAATATGTAATCAGACCTGAATTTTTCCTTCTCAAATACATCCTGTCCCTTTCTAGCCTATTTTGGTCATTTAGAAAGCATTATTCATGGATCATTAGAAATCACTGAAATAAAATCAGTGGGGGGAGGGAGTTGATAGAAAAAAGATGACAAGAGACACTGCTAGACACCTAGGATACAACACTGGCATGCCACAATGATGGAAGACAGTCTAGAACACAATGCACCGACCCTTAATTAAACGGAGCTAATCTAAGAATCACCTAAGGCACCTCAATCCTGGGCCAAAAATAGAATAAAAATGAGCCCAACTACAATGCTTAAATGAAATTATACTGGGGGAAAAATAAGCAAAGCTCTTTATACTCTTTATGACAGCTGAACGCAATTTTAGTAGGGAAAAATTAAGAGTGCTTAGTTTAAAGGGGGAAAAAAGCAAATTTATGTGCATCGTCATGAGTCAGGTACCCTGAAGCCTTCACTCCAGACTGGACCAAGACTCTTGGTTCAGAGCCCTCTAGGTGCCAAGTGCTACACAGTCACCTGCTGGCTGTGGGTCCTTGGACACACTTCTTAACCTGTCTAGGCAGAGTTTCTTCATCTATAACAGGGTGTCATGGAACTATAGACATTTTTAGGCCAGATAACTTTTGTTGCAGGGGACTCTCTTGAACATAATCCCAAGATGTTTACCCAGGAGATTATGAGTGAATTTCCTCCAGTGTGAGGTGAATTTCCTGCCTGTGTACAGCCTCATTTCCCTAAGGTGACTGCTTACACACAAATATCCACATTGTGGGTCCATACACCCAGGCTAAATCTTTGAGAAGAGCAATATTTCCCAAAGAATTAAAATCTACAAGAATGGCACCCTGGCTAAAAGTGGAAGGAGTTCACATTACCAAGTAAACATACAGGTTTTTAATCTTACACATCTGCATTTTAATCACTTTACAATTTTCCTTAAGAATCATGGAGTGAATTATTAATATTTGGGTAAATAATCTGTTGTTGTTCATAAAAACACAAGCACAGTCTGAATTCAAGTTTTTCTTTCTTGCTAGATAGAAATCATTTGCAGGCACATTTGAAGTCAGAATTTGCTGTAACTTCTACCATCAACAGAATGTTATGTTCATTTAGTCATTGGTTGATTTTAGGAACTGAGTTCTAATTAAGACCTCTTGCTACAAATGTGAATTTCACCCTTTTCTGTTTCTTTTTAAATTTTGACTGCTAATTTTAGCTTCTTTTTAAAATATTGTATTTATTTTTTTGACAGAGACAGTGAGAGGGAGAACACAACCGGTGGGGGGCGGGGGGGAGAAACAGGCTTCCTACCAAGCAGGGAGACCAATGCGGGCCTTGATCCCAGGACCCTGGGATCAGTGTCTGAGCCAAAGGCAGATGCCTAATGACTGAGTCACCCAGGCACCCTATCTTCTTTTTAAATCTTATAAGTTACAGAGCCACATCTGATGGCCCATTTAATGTAAGAAAGGTCTAGACTTCACTGTTAGAGGATTTCTTTTTCTTGTTATAGTCACACTTGCCAGCTTCAGTACATCTAGAGCTTATCTTTTATTGACACATCTTCTCTATCATTACTTGCCTTGGATGAATAGTTGGGCTTCCAGAGCTAAATGATGGGATAAAAAGACATGTAGAGAGGGGCACCTGCTTGGCTCAGTTGGTTTAAGTATCCAACTCTTGGTTTTGACTCAGGTCATGATCTCAGGGTCCTGGTACTGAGGCCCACATGGGGCTCTGCTCTCAGTGCCATGGAGTCTGCTGAAGATTATCTTTTTGTCTCTCTGCTCTTCCCACTGCTGTTTCTCTCCTACTTTCTCTAAAATAAGTGAATAAGATTTTTTAGAAAAATAGGTAGAGAGAGAGAGAGTTACATATGAGATGAACATGGAGGATTTTATGGTATTTTAATATTCAGCAGCACTTTTAGTTTCTAAAACAGATTTTTAAATAAAAAATGTGGAATTTAAAGCACAAAATTAAACATGAGTTGGGTGGCCTAAGATGCAGCTGAGGGATTCCAAAACTACCCCAAAAATGGAATCTGCAATCAGCTATTAGTTCTCCAGCCATCGCTTCAAGTGTTGAGGACAGAGGAATCACCCCTGACCTCACTTACAGAGAGCAGAAGTCCTATAGGAAGCAGAGGAGGGTATTTAAATGTCTTTTGTAACTTCTGTCATTTCTCTAGGCAGGCCACTTTGAACATCTCCATGTGGTATGATCAGAGGCAGAAATAGAAAACACTCAGAGAGGAATAGCAACTCCTCTTTCTGCTCTCATCAAGAATAACAGTATTAACAATTATAATCCAGGGGCGCCTGGGTGGCTTAGTGGGTTAAAGCCTCTGCCTTCGGCTCACGTCATGATCTCAGGGTCCTGGGTTGGAGCCCCACATTGGGCTCTCTTCTCAGCAGGGAGCCTGCTTCCTCCTCTCTCTCTGCCTGCCTCTTTGTCTACTTGTGATCTCTGTCTGTAAAATAAATAAATAAAATCTTAAAAAAAAAAAAAGGAATGTGGATAAATGTTGAAGGCAAGCTTGCTCGTGACACAAGGCCCACTTCATTCCAGTGCCCATGATTGCCCTCTTCTCTTCTCACTTATTAAAGTTAGAATTCTGGGATATAAAAGGTCTTCTTGGACAAGTTCCCAGACCACTCAACCAAACTCACAATGTTCTACTGGTCAGGTCTTTTGCTAACTCCAGAACTCATTGTTTGAAAGGAATAATTAAAACAGTCTTACAGCCACCAGCCACACTGAGCATTTCAGTATTCTGCAAAAGCAAATATGTCACCTGGAACTGCCATAAAGCTTGAAGTGTGTATAACACCCCAATAAGTTTCCAAAATGTCATTAATTATTATTATTTCTTTGCAAGGGAATATATGAGCAAAAAAAATCATTTTATAAGGACAATAACACTTCTTCTTAGCATGTGGTTCAAGATCTATTTCACAAGCTTGATTCGGAGACAAATAGTACTTCCTAAAGTGTTCGGGTAGCACAATTCCAAACTATTACCTTTACAACGGAAATCTGAAATAACATTATCTCTGGGAGATAAAAGACCCAAAGTTAATAAAAAAGAGGATGTTAATATTACTGTGTATTATTACTGCACATGTACCAAGTGCTTAGCCTATGTTATCCCATCTGGGGCAGAGACTCTAGTCATCCCGTACAGCCACAATAGCTTTCTTACATACTATTAGTAATAAAGATAAACATTTTTCAAGTTTTTATTTTCATTCCAGTTAGTTAACTTACAGTCGTATTAATTTCAGGTGTACAATCTGGTGATCCAACACTTCCATACATCACCTCGTGTCCATCATAACAAGTGCCCTCCTTAGTCCCCATCCCCTAGTGACATTCAAAGTAATGATTGATAGATGTATATTCAGTAGTGCCATTTTATTACTTGTTTTGTTGTTGTTTCTGAATATTTTCTCTGACCCTTCCTTGTCTTCCATGTTTTGCTGATTTGGTTTACTTTAGTGATGTATTTGGCTTTCTTTCTCTTTATTCTTTGCATATTCTTTAGTGGTTTGGGATACATGGTTATCATTAGGTTTGTATATAATCTCTTTGAATATAGCAGTCAATAAACATTGATCAGTGAAGTTTGAGCCCAGTTCTTTTCTCCTCCCTGTACTTTTGGCAACTTTTATTATATTTTATGCCCTCTTTTGATGAGTTTCTTAACTGATATTTTTAAGAGAAATATTTATTTTTTCTGTGTTTGTGTTCTTGAGCTCCCTAGTGTCACTTTGGGTCTCTCCTTTCCATTCAACGAGTCTGCTTTAGTATCTCTTGCAGGCCTGGTTTACTGGTCATAAACTCCTTAGTTTTTGTTTTTCTGGGAAGCTCTTTATCTCTCCTTTTTTTGAATGGTAGTCCTGCTGGATAGAGTATTTTCAGTTGCACATTCTTCCCATTCAGCATTTTGGATATATCACACCACTCTATTTTGGCTTGTAAGGTTTCTATGAAAAATCTCCTGCTAACCTTATGGGTTATCCCTTGTTAGTTACTGACTTCTTTTGTCTTGATGCTTTTAAAACGTTTTCTTTATCACTCTATTTTGCCAACCCAATTATGCTATGTTCTGGTACAGACCTGTATTTGTTGATTTTGATAGGGGTTCTCTGTACCTCCTGGGTCTGGATATCTGTTTCCTTCCCCAGATTGGGCAAGTTTTCAGCTATATTTTCTTCCGATAAATTTCCTGCCCATTTTTCTCTCTTCTTCTGGAACTCCTATAATACAAATGCTATTATGTTTGAAGCCACTGAGTTCTCTAAGTCTATTCTCATTTTGTGTAATTCTTCTTTCTCTCTTTTGTTCACTTTGATTACTTTCCATTACCCTGCCATCTAGGTCACTAACTCATTCCTCTTCCAACCTACTATTCATCCCATCACGTGTTTCTCATTTTATTTCTCACTTTACAGAGAACTTTATCTCTGCTACATCATGCTCATCTTTGTGTTAAGGGTCTCATTTATTTTCTACTCTTTTCTCAAGTCCAGTGAATATCCCCATGATCCTTGCTTTAAATTTTCTATCAGGTATGTACTTATATCTGTTACACTTCAATCTCTAGCAATGGCCTTGTCCTATTCTTTCATTTGGAATAAATTTTTCCTGTCTCCTCATTTTATCTGCCTCTCTCTGTCTGTTTCTATGTGTGAAGAAAGTCAGCTATGACTTCTGCTCTTGCAAGTAGTGACTTTATGAAGAGGAAGTCCTGGAGTGCCCTGCCAGGCCTTGTTCCCCAGAGCCTGGCACTTCAGGAGGGGACCCTGTGTGCGATGCCTACACTCTACTGTTGTGTCTGAGTAAGTTGTCCTTTCAGTGGGTTGTCTTCCCTGACTCTCTGCCTGATGTGGGCTGTGCTTGTTCTCTGCAGTGTTAGTGGGACACAGGCCAGTTCTGAGCTGTTGTGCCCTCTGGGGAACTTGGGAGTGGAGCATCTATCTTATCGACTTTGTGTTGGGCCACTAGTCCTACCCCAGATCCCTCAAAGCCCTTGACGGCTGGGGGTGCATGTTAGGGCAGTCAGAGGCATGAGGCTGGGGGAAGCAAATGACAGTGGTTGGGGGCACAAGGCTAGGCATGGGGTGTGGCAGCAGGTACACCCAATAGCCATGTGAGGTGTGCACACAACTTTAACAGAGTTTAGCCTGAGCTCTGGGTGGAGGCTAGGAGGCTTTGAGTAGGCAAGGCCTCAGGACACCTTGTGAGTATGGTCCATTGCTGGCAGGTTAGGTAGCAAGTGTCTGTGCAGCCTTGCCTGCTGCAGGTAGCTCTGTGTTTATGTTTTGGGATGGGGGAGGAAAATAGCCCCTGCCAGATCCCTTATTTTTAGAGAAGTTCCCCAATGTGCTCTGAAATCAATATGAACAGATCTACCTCCCATTTGCCCCGGGCGGTGTGTAAACTGCTGTTTTTATTGCCTGTTCATGCAGGCTGTTGTCTATTTGAGTGTGCTGCCCCAGCTATCCCTTGCCTTCCCAGCTCACGAAGCGCTGAGTCAGCTGACTTTTAAAGCTTCAGGATCTAAGTTCCACTGATTGTACACACGCATGTAAATCAACCCCTCTGGGTTTTAAAGCTAAATGCTATGGTGATTAGTTTTCCCTGTGTGAGCTCCCCAGTGCCAGGGCTCATTACTCAGTCCTCTCTGCCTACACAGCTTCTTCATTCCTGCCGGCAGCCTCCCTCTCCCTTTCTGACCTTCCTAATCTTTCAGATCCAACTTCTGTCTGTTTCATTGTGGAGTTTGTTCTGCCAGTCTTTGGATCACGCTCCAGTTTATTGACTTGGATGCTGATGATACCTAGTTATAAACATGGCACAAGGGGAGCTCAGGGTCCTCCTACTCTGCCGTCTTCCCAAGCTTTGAGTTAAAAATGTTGAGACTATAACTGCCTAACTGATGGCTGCAATTTAAAGATGACACTTGCATCAAAAGTGTGAAAATATGTGTAATTGCCAGACAAGAGGGCATGAGTGGAATGATGTGCACAGCTTCCAGGTCTTGTCCTTAAAGGAAAGGACACACTGATTACTTCCCTTTCACCTGGTTCCCACTGCTAGGAAGTGGGACTAGGCATCTTAGAGCACTACTGAGTACTAAATATTGATAAATGTTAAGCAACAGGGTAGGAGCCTGGATTCTGAAGATCAGAGAGCTGCAACCCAAGCCTGAACTGTGTATTGGGACTTTTGCATTATAGAGAAACAAATGTCCATCTTGTTTAATCAACTGTTATTTTGGATCTGTCATTAGCACCAAAGCAACTCCCTGATAAATCATTCCATCTTCACAACAATTCTAAAAAGGAAAGGTTATTATCTCCATCTTACAAATGAGAAAATTGTAAAAACAAAACAAAACAAAAACCTACCAAGTTTCCAGAACCAGCAAGTAGCAAACCTAAGTCTAAAACTCAAACCCAGGGGTGCCTGGGTGGCTTAGGCAGTTAAGCATCCAATTCTTAGTTTTGGCTCAGGTCATGATCAATGTCCTTGGATTGAGCCCCACATTTGGCTCTGTGCTCAGGTGGGAGTCTGTTTGAGATTCTCTCCCTCTATTCCTCCCCTACGTGTGCACTCTCTCTCCACCTCTCTCTCTCTCTCTCCACCTCTCTCAAAATAAATAAATTTTGTAAAATCTTTAAGACCCAAATCCAGCTTTCTACTCTATCACTAAAACTGCTAACACAGTTTTATGCTAGATCTGGCTTTTTATGGCTTTGGAATTGTCCTACTTACCCCATTTCAGCCTTAGTTGAGTTGTTGTGAAGTTTAAATTAACATAAAAATATGTAAAATATTTAGATAGTGACTGACACATGGTATTATATAGGTTATCTATTAAAACTTATCATTATCATTTTAAGCTTATTCTAATTATTAAGCTTCTTTATTATTATTATTAATCATTATTAAGCTTCTTCTAATTCCAAAATCCTCTAATATTTATTCCTGGAGAACATAGGTAACCATTATTATTAAGCTTCTTATTAAGCTTAATTATTAAGCTTCTTCTAATTCCAAAATCCTCCAATATTTATTCCTGGAGAACATAGGTAGCCAACTTCAAATTCAAACAAACTGAGCTAAAAGTATAGAATTTTAGAGACACGTGTCCCTTCAGTTTAAGAAATTGCAAGAACAGTCACCCAGCAACCTCTGATATTAGCTATGTGAGGAACCTTTGACTGTTGGAGCAGGCAGGTCTATGATGTATCTCATCTGCTAAGATTTCTAAGATCCTCTTAAATAAAATTCACTGAGATTTCTGGTTGATTTTTTGCTATAATAGTATAGAATGGGCAGTTCCCCCCCCTCCAATAAATATTCTCTATGTCTCTTAGAGATCGATTGTCTGATTCTTTGGCAGCTGTATGCTGACCAGAAGAAACACGGCATTTCAGCCTCCTTGCAGCTAGGATGAACATGGTCATGAACAGAAATGAAACCTCACTTTACCATTAAACAGAAGGCTGTACCTTCTCCTTCCTCTTCCCCTTTTTTTGTCTGTGCTATGCTTATTCCCACCAAAACCACCTTACAGAAGTTGACTGTTAAACATCAAGAATCTGGCAAGCCAGTTATTAAACTGTTGGTAGTTTAATAGCAGCCATGAGAGAAGTGTTTACCACGTGGAAATCCATTAATCCTATCAAAGCCAATGTCCCCCAGCTGGGGACTTTTTTTTTTTTTATACAGAATAAGTTTACCAGCACTGTTTTCCTTGCTCTCCTAGAATCAGGATACTTGAGTAAGATCTGTGGGCCTGTATGAAGAGGGCAGTTCCCAGAGATGAGAAAACAAAGAGTCAGAGGTCCTAATGCAGAACAAAGCCATTGTGCCCGTTTAGGCTCTCCGAGTGAGTCACACATTTATATCCAGCTCAGTGATTCTCAGTAGGGGCCAACTTGGCCCCCCTGCCCCTCAGGGGACATTTAGGAGACAGTTTTGGTTATCATTAACTGGGACAGTGTGGTTATTTCTGGCATCTGTGGGTAGAAACCAGTGATGTGGCTAAACATCCTACAATACACAAGAAAGCTCCCATTTCCAAGAATTATATAGTCTAAAATGTCAACAGTGCCAAAGTTGAGAAATCCTGATTTAGAGTAAGCCATTATTTTGTTGGATTTCTATTATAGCCAGAAAACCTGTAGCTTAGCTAATAATACAAATATACAACTAAAATCCCCAATATCCTTTTGTATAAATACAAATGCATACATATACTCATATATAAATATATATGTACATGCCCTTATATAAGAAACACTTTTTAAAATAAAATTTGAAGGAAACTACTTATATAATGGGTTTCTTTGCATTTTTCTACTGTTGAAGCATTTAGTCCTTGAAATCTCTGAGCACTGCTCTGGACAATAGAAGAGGTAATTTACCAAGTGACTGGAGAGGTCTAAAAGAGTTAATCCTTCTTCAGAAAATGAGTAACTCACTCCTACCCAGAATCTTATATGGGGAGAAAGAGGTGAGGTTGTTAATATTTCCCTTCCAAGAAAGTGGTAAACCTGAGATGCTCCCTGCAATTTCCTCCTGAAATTACACCAAGGACATTATTGAATTTGACCAAGAGAGTTCCTGGGATCACATAGAAGTAAAAATGGATTTTGCAGAAATGTCCACTGGGGAAATAAAAATGTTGACAAAGATAAAGAAATAGAAATGTAAGCTATCCATAGATGTTCTGTTGAAATAAAACTGAAAATGTATATTCTATAAGACCAGAATGAACCTGAGGAAGAAAAAGCAATAAGTACTTTCCAGTCTTTATGTAAGGGGAAAAGGGACAGAGTTCTGATTTCTCCAAAGCAAATAGATTCTTTTGGGGATTAAGTATTAACAAAAATTATATCATTTATATCATGTGAATTGTATATCTATAATGTAAATTATATAGGTGTGTATGTATGTGTATATGTGCATGTAAACTAAACTGATGAGTTCTAAAATGTCAAACATAATTATAATAAAAATCAGTTTAACCTGATTTTATCACTCATATTTTACCTAATCAAGGAATCCTACTTCTTCCAATAACAGTAAGTTTTATTCCTGACGTTCCAGACCCACCCTCTGATTTCTTCTCCTTAACCCCAGCTGACTTTTTTCCTTCTAACTTTCTTTGTGTAAAATTTATCCCAGTCTGTCATTTCATCTATCCCTCACCTTCTTGAGTAAAATTAACTGGTGCTCAAAGTTGTCATGTATACTGTCTCCCAACAATGTCTAATATTCACCATCATTATCATTTATAATCGAGGCATTTCCTTCCCAGCCCTTCAATTCAAATATTTTACTGATTTATCAAGTTTTAAAGTTTTTATTAATCTCATCACCACCAGACATATACTTATTGAATAGCTTCTATGTGCTGATGTTCTGGAGGAAACAAAAATGAATTAGATAGGCCCTTCTCTACAGAAACTTAGTCTATTAAGGGACTTCAGACATTTTAAAGAAATTATATTTCATTAATCATGTTTGAAGAGGACATTGTTATGGCTTAATGAATCAGCATTATATTAAGTGACCCAGAGTGCTTTATGTTCATATATTCTTGAGGGTTTTTTTTAAATTTATTTTTTATTTATTTTTGGCATAACAGTATTCATTATTTTTTCACCACACCTAGTGCTCCATGCAATCTGGAGTTTTTATGCTAAATAATTAACTCTCTTTATGATGCTTGCTTCTTCAAAGAAAGGTAAATATTTAATTTTAAAGAATATCTAATTCCTCTTCACAATTTTCTATACAGTAATTATGACTATTGGTTTCCCCCATGTATGTGCAAATTCAGCCTTATAAATAAATGTTAACATATATGTGTCAAGAGCAAACAAAACTGCAGCCTGCATTCCACTTCTGAGTCAGAGATTGCAAACTGGCACCTGAGTCACTTCTAAGCCCATATATGGTTGAGCACATACGATCATGTTTTTTAAAAAGTATTATTTTCCATGCTATAGGGAATTTATCATGCACATTATTAGTTCTGTACCTTTTCTTCTGTTGGTCCTTTGATCTTCAGGTTTGGGCTGTTACCTCTACTTGGCCCTTTCAGATATGCAGATTCTTCCCATTCTTCAAAACCTGGACACCCAAGTGCTGCTATAAAGCTTTTCTCAGTTGCACCAGTTCTCCATGATCTGACTCTACTCCCTTTTGTTATCCATATCATTTATTTACACATCCTCTCTTTATATGTGAGGTCATTCATTGAAAGATTCACTCATTCTTCTTCTCTAGAAGCTGCTTCCCCCGCAGAGACAAACTGACCAAACTCATAAAACCGTATACACACATATGGTACCTGAAATAGCAACAGGTACGATATCTGAGTGACACCCCCATCACATATTAGTATAGGAAATTTACAACACAAATGGAGCACTAAGACATTTTTTCTGTCCTGCATAATTTTAATTATTAACATTATTTGTGGTGCAGTTTGTTGTTTCTTTATACACAATGCATCACTATTATTCCTAAATAATTCTAGAGGTCTTGCTCCATTTGTATTCTTAATTTTCTGAACTAATACGTGACTTGGATATCACCCAGATATCATAGCTGTTGTTAATTCAGGTACTATATATGTGTGTATGGTTTTGTGAATAAAAACACATCATGATCAGAATAATTTTTCTTGACATAAAAAATGATAATATTTGTTTCATTCAAGCTTTCCTATTTTCCTATTAGAAATTAAACAAAATGATCCCCAGTTGAAGGCATTACCAAGAATATTCTTTTTGTTGTTGTTGTTGTTCTTCCTTTTTTTTTTCAATTTTTTATTTTTTATAAACATATATTTTTATCCCCAGGGTTACAGGTCTGTGAATCTCCAGGTTTACACACTTCATAGCACTCACCAAGGCACATGCCCTCCCCAATGTCCATAACACCACCCCCTTCACCCAACCCCCCCACCACCACCCAGCAACCCTCAGTTTGTTTTGTGAGATTAAGAGTCACTTATGGTTTGTCTCCCTCCCAATCCCATCTTGTTTCATTTATTATTCTCCTACCCCCTTAAGGCCCCATGTTGCATCACCACTTCCTCATATCAGGGAGATCATATGATAGTTGTCAGGAAAGCAGATTGCGCTTCCTAAGGTAGGTGTGCATCACCCAACCTATTGGAAACTGAGATAGAACAACAGTCAGAGAAAGGAACAATTCACCCCTTTTTCCTGCCTCACAGCTTGAGCCAAGGCATCTCATCTTATCCTCTCCTGCCCTTGGACATTACATCACTGCCTCTCCAGTCCCTCAGGCCTTTGTGCTTAGGGCTTTGGCTGAATTATGCCACAAGCTTTCCTGGTTCTCCAGCCTGCAGATAGCCACCTTGTTGGACTTCTCAGCGTGCATAGCTGTGTAAACCAGCACATCATAATAAACAAACAAACAAATAAATGCACACTTCTGATCTGCTTCTCCAAAGAACCCTAACAGAATGATTTTTCTTTCTTACATTTGTTCAAGTGAATTGAAAACAAAATATCATCAGATGTTTTAGAAATACATTTCACTAAATAATATATTTTTAAAACTGAATGTAATGTTTAACTAGTTTTTTATGTCACGGGGGAAAAATAATGTCAATAATCATATCAAAGATACCCTTAAAACAGTCATTTTATAAAGTTTTAAGTTACCAAATTATAGAGAATATGTTTTTCTCTAAGTACTATATAATTAATTTTTATTCCAACATAATATTCATTTTTTTTAAAAGACTCATACTTTTAATCAGTAGTTCAATTTTTAAGTTTCTGAACACAGGTGAATTAGAAACAAATTTTAACATTAAATAAATTACAGAATAAAGATAACATTTAAATTAGTGTTGTCTGAATATTCCTATGTATTAACAAGTGATACTAGTGATCAATGACTTACTAAAAGTTTATCTTTCTCAGTCACTTCTCTAATCCTTGCTATGGATTTAATCGGTCTCTTTGAGTGTCCTGAAAACATTTCTTTGACATTGCTTCCAGAAGTCTCTGAAATGGTTCAAGATATTATTTCAGTGATATTTACTCCAAGGCCACACCAAGTAAAAGCTCATGTTTCCTAAACCTGGATGTACATCGGAATCATCTAAAGTATTTATAAATGGTTTTACCCTCATATGTTCTGGCTTAGTAGATTCAGGAAAGTATCCACTATTTTGTTAATCTCAAACAAGTAATGCTGAGACACAAAGAATAGGGTCTAGAATCACAGTTCCCCAATATATATTCAGATGGTATAATGAGAAGAATATCAGCGTGGGGTTCATTATGCCAGTAGGTGGTTCAAGCCACTCACATGCAAATAGTGCACAATGAAGGACTGCCTACCAGTGGGATGAGTCACCTAAATGGTGTATCACTGTACTTGCTCAAGAGGCTTCCTTCTTTACTTCTAGAATCACTCCCATTCTATTTCCCAATTTAAATGAAGAATCATGTCTTCCTTCAAAATTAGGCATATCCCCTTACAATGGCCTAAATGTTTGTGTCTTCCCAAAATGCCACTTTGAAACCTCAACTCCCAATGTGATGGCATTTGGAGGTCAGCTTTTGGGGGGTAGTTAGGTTTGGATGAAGTCATGAGGGTGGAGAAGGGATATGGCTTACAAGAGGGGATATGGCTAATTTACTCTTCTCTGCCATGTGAGGGTATACAAAGGCAAAGCTGTTTGCAAGTCAGGAAGAGGACTCTCACCAGAACCCAACAACCCTAGCACCCTGATCTGCTCCCGCTAACATTCCAAACTCCATTGTTTTGCTCTATTTTTTTCAGTAGCATTCATTGCCCTCTATCATATTTCAGAATTCACTTACTTTTACATGTATTAGTCTCACAAATTTAACTTCATAAAAGCAGAAATATTTGTCTCTTTTTAATTTAAATCCAATTTAATTAACATATACTGTATTATTAGTTTCAGAGGTTGAATTCAGTGATTCATCAGTTGTATGTAACAGTCAGTGCTCTTTACTTCAAGTGCCCTTCTTAATGCCCATCACCCAGTTACTGCACCTTCACACCTATCTCCCCTCCAGCAGCTCCCAGTTTGCCCTATAGTTAAAAGGCTCTTAGGGTTTACTTCCTTCTTTGTTTTCTTCTTATTTTATTTTTCCTTCCCTTCCCCTATGTTCATCTGTTTTGTTTCTTAAATTCCACATATGTGTGAGAGCATATGGTATTTGTCTTTCTCTGACTGACTGATTTCACTTAGCATACTCTCTAGTTCTATCCACATCATTGCAAATGGTAAGATACCATTCTTTTGGATGGCTAAGTAATAGTCCAGTGTGTGTGTGCATGTGTGTGCGTGTACCACAACCTCCTTATCTATCCATCTGTTGATAGACATCTGGTCTCTTTTCTTTATTTTAGCAATTGTGGACATTGCTATCCCCTATAAACATCAGGGGGCATGTGCTCCTTCAAATCACTATGTTTATATCCTTTGACTAAATACCTAGTAGTGCAACTGCTGTTGTAATGTGGATCTATTTTCATCTTCTGAGGAGCCTCCATCCTGTTTTCTGGAGTGCCTGCACTGGCTTGCATTCCCACCAACAGTGTAAGGAGTGTTCCCCTTTCTCCGCATCCTCACCAATGTCTGTTGTTTAGTGAGTTGCTAATTTTAGCCATTCTGACAATCCAAGTCCATTATGACCTCCTCCTCAAAGCCAGAAGACTTTTTGGACTAGAATCTCTATTATTAATTTAACTGTTTGATACCTTTTTAAAAAGTTATCTCCCTGCCTTACCATATATAATTATCACCAAAATAAAACGCTATAATTTTCTCATCGATTAAAGTAAGGTCTCTGAATTGCCTTATAAGCTGAGCTTATGTTTTGAAAATTGGTGGCATCAAAATATTCTGGGCCATAGGCACAACCGTTATGGGATCTTGGATACCCACCCCACGCCATTCTCAGATGTTTCCTAGCCTTGACTCTCTGTAAACTAAAGATAGCAATGCACTGCAAGACTCCTTGGAAATGTCCCAACCTATAATTAGGACATCACCTTGTACTTGGGAAGCTTTCATATGACCCTTCCTATCTAAGAGTGACTTGTGGGGAATAGATAGCATAGGAAAGTAGCATCATTCGTCTGAATGCCTGCCTCATCTGAGCAAATCCGTCATGACATTCCCAGGTGCCAAGTTCACCTAGAGACTACAAATGGCTTTAAGCTCCAAAGCCTTAAAGAAAAATAAAATGTTTCCCTATGCATATCCTCTGTGCTAGGACATTCTCCTGGTCCTGGCCATTAATGTATGGGTGTCCTCTCTCAATCTACTAGCACACTGAGTAGCTAAGGGAAATGCAGGGTGTTCAGCATATTGGCTACTTCACTCTTCCTGCACACCTGTCTTTACCTTGGAGCTGTGACTAACACTTATTACTGCACAGCTGACAAGAGTTGAATTGAATGAAGGTAAGAATAGGAAATATTAGCTAAAGTGGAATGTGAGATTATCTTTAAATTCCAGTGATGTGTGCTTTTCCTCTCCTGTTTGCTTTGGTTTTGGTTTTTACTCTGTTTGATTATTACTGGTGCAAAATTGTGTACAACTAGTAAGAAAAGAAAAAAACTTAACCACTAAAATAGTCATAATATTGCCACCAAGACAACACCAAAACCTTATTTCAGTTAGGAAATAACAAACAGATCTCTTGTCTTCCCTGGTCATGATCTCTCTGCTGTGAATGCCACCATTCTCTGCTGTTAGCACACCATCTTGTTCTGGGGTAAACCTTCGATGACGCTTGGGCTCATCCCCAAGGCCCTTTCACCTCTTGCCCTTATCATGCACTTCACCAGCTCCCAGAAATATGCAACCTAGAAGCCACTGAATTTCTATTTTCCAATTTCCCTACAGTCAAAAATAAGCCAAAGCCATTGCCCAAAAATAACAATCTGAAACTGAGTCCTATGCCCTCTGCTAGTGATAGATTCAGGGCATTCTAAACAACCCAAATGGTTTCATGCAGTATCAGTGCATAAAAACTGCATAACAAAGCTTAAAGAAATATGAGGGGCCTCTTGGTATTAAAAAAAAAAAAAACATAAAAGCAAAAAACAAAAACCTGTCCCCTGGTTTTAAAAAAAACAAAGGACTCCCATACAGCTGAGTTTAATAAACCACTTCTCAACGTATGCTTCATAAGAGACATTTCAGTGTGTGTCTCACGCTATAATGCTCAACAGCTGTGATTGTAGCCCTCAATGTGTTCCATGTGGGGCTGTGGTTATAAATGGCTCTTTCTGTGAAAGGCTCTCTTAGACTTCTTCTGTAATTAGGATTAAAATGTGCTGAGGGCACACAGGAGATGCAAAAGAGGTCTTTTACTTTACTTCAGTCATTATCATTTCTCTCAGGCAAGATCACCATTCAGAAAAAAGCCATGTAGTCTCTCTAAACTTCACCAAAAGAGGTCCAGCCTGTTAAACTAAATTCCTTCCTCTAATTCTTCTGTTTTTTTTTTTTTTTTTAATCTGAAAATAACTTTGAGGCAGCAAGTTTTAGCAGAGTAACAATTGTTCATTGCTCCTCAAAACGATGCTGCTAGGACAATAGGGAGTTGGAGAATTTTAAGAAAATTAATAAATGTGAGCCTCATTGAGAAGAACAGACACAGGAACCTTAGAAAGAAAACTGACAGGACATGAGGCTGGATCCCAGGATCCAGGGATCATGACCTGAGCTGAAGGCAAACACTTAACCAACCGAGCCACCCAGGCAGCCCAAAACAATTAAAAAAAAAAAAAGGCACTTCTGAGGAATTTTCTTCAAAAGACATGCTTTGAGGAACTAAAAAAAAAAAGTACTTCCAATGCGATAAGAATGTCAAGAAGAAAGATTAGAAGGAAAGCAAATTGTTAAGAAATTTTTGAAGGAAAATTTGACAATATTTTAAAAAGTAAAATTTTGCCTACCTCCTTAATGAAGGAACATGACTGCTGACTGAACTATGAGCTGGACCCAAGCAACTGGAGACCCTCACCGTCTCCTATGTCCTTGCAGTGTACATTCTGCCCACCGTTTCCGTTGTACAAGCCAGATTCAAGGATGCAAACTCAAGAGAGCAATGTGGTGTTGAGACCATCTGGACTAAGATAAATGACTAAACCTAAGTAAGGTCTTTATATAAAGTTTTAAGATCTGGCAGGTGGGTGTGGAAATCTACTTATCTTATGGCACCCAAGATGAGCCCCATATGTAAGTTCCCTTGCTTATGGAAACTGCCAGCTACCAGTCTGTTTTCTTCAGTCTCTCTTTGCCCTCCATGTGCTGGGCCAGTTTCAGATTTCATTTGGGAAATTCACACATTTACAAACCAACATTCTTTGACCCCGCAGTTCCACAGCTAGGAATTATTTGCCTTTAATTTGAAGTTTAATACTGAAATTTACATAGCTGATATTTAAATATCTTTATGTTTATAACTTAATGCATTATTAGCATTTTAATAAATAACATTCATGTTCATTTAAATGGATTCAAAACACCTAGACTGTCAATTTCTGAATACAATGTCCATATTTTCTTGAAAATAATATTAAAAAGGAAAAAAATTACATCATAATCTTTCTCCACCTGATCCTGTTCTCATTGTCAGGCACTTTCCATTTCTTCCCTGCTAAGGACTCTGCTTTGTTATCAAGGCAAGGAAAGACAGCATGATAGTGGCTCAAATATTAGGTGATTTGAGTTAGCACCTGACACTGCCTTTTACTACCTGTGCATCTGGGGCAGTTGTGCTAGCCAAAGTTGACCAACTTTGGGTCCTTATCTGGCCACTGGGGAATAATTATCAAATCTATGTGCTAGGACAAGTACAAGGATTACATGAGATACCATCCTGATCACTTAGCACAGAACCTGCCTTAGACTGGACACCTAATGAAGGGTACTTCTTATATAAAATATGTATAAGTAAATATTATGCATTTTATATGTTACTGACATTGATGCCTTAAATGTGGCATACTAAAATACCATTGCTAATATAATACTGACATTTTGGTCCATCACAAATAAAAATTGCACTGTCTCATTTCTCTAATGAAGAGTAATATGGAAAATTGCCCATAACAGTGAAATTTTGAAAAAAAAATTAAGTTCCTACAAAATAGAATTCATTAAATAAACTATTATATCTATATAAGCAATTAACACTATGCACCTATTAAAATTATGTTACAGACACGTCTTAAATGTATTTAATGGATGTTTCTAGGCGCTTCTTTTCTCATCTGTGAAACTAGACAAGTGAGAGATGATTCTTCATCACTTTGAGCTCTTTTCTTCCATTTTTGCTATAAATTTTCATTGTCATTTAATTTTTAGTTTGCTACCAGAGTGGATTTGAAGATCTTTTACTCACACTGAAAGACAATAGGTGAGAGTGAATAGGCAAGGTCATAACAATAACTAGATTTTCAGGAAATAGTGAAGAACGTTCCATGTAGAGTACAGCAGCAATGTGGATGATGCCTCGGAGTTGTGCCGTATGGCAGCCCTATGGTGACTCCCCTTGCTTTAGGTAGGAGGGGCTCTTCCACAGTACGTGCACCTAATGCTGGGACGGATGAGTCCCGTCAAAATGGCATCAACAATCGCAGCCTGTTCCAGCAACCAGCAGCAGAAACTCTATAGCATTTCCCTATCTAGCCGAAGAGAAAATAATTTGTTTTAGAAATATGTATTGAATCTTGCCAGTGTCTGGAAAATCATGTAGAAAAAAAATACAGAAAAAAAAAACCCATATGATCTTGTAAAAACCACCTCAAAATTCAGAAAATGATACCAAGCAAATCAAATAAATACCATAGAGTTAACATTGGTTTCCTCTTCAACTGTAGAAAGTGCATCCTGAGTAGGCATCCAGTCCCTTCTCCCTGGATCTCTCTCCCTCTTTTAGCTCTTTTCTTTTATCTGGTCCCTAGGCTCCAGACTCATCCTCCCACAGCCCCCTGTGGTGAAGGCAGAGGAATGTCCTAGCTCTGGGGAGAGAAAGCAACATCTGCAAAGCCAGGCAGTTCAGAGCAGTCAAATCTTTCTAGAGAAAAGTCTGAATTAAAAATTTAAGATTATAAATTCTGGGATGGGTCCTGGAATATGTGTTTTCACAAGCCCTCCATGTGATTCTGATGCCCTTAAAACTTGAGAACTACCGATCTATTCCATTCTGTTTCTTTGCTACATCTTTGGCTCAGTCAAAACAGGTACCTTCACAAGGATACCATCTCAAGAGCATCCTTTGAAAGTCTCCCTACTCAAAAGAAAAAAAAAGAGAAAAGAAAGAAAAGAAAAGAAAAGAAAAAAAAAGTCTCCCTACTCATTTTTCTCTCTTATCTCTGCTTATGAGAGGCTATCCTCACCTGGATAATTTAAGATATTAAATTAGACTGTGACATTTATTCTGCCACTATTGTGTGTGTGTATGTGTGTTTCTGTTTTACTCAGAGAAAGGGAGTGAACTAGAAACCTGAAGATTGAGACTTTAAATATGCCTTCTTTTTGAGTGTTTTGAGTGTCTGATTAAGAGATAGAGTACTTACTTGCAATTAACATGTTCTGTTTGCTTCCTAAAGTTCGTTCCGGCTATTCACCCCTCATTCCTGTGTTGTAGTTCCTACAATAATTAATTCAGCATCTATTTCATTATACCTCATTCCAAGAGTACATTAAATGCATTCTCATAATTGAGTGTTGATCTCTCCCTTCTTTACCTGGTTAGTGCCAGTGAAACTCAGGTGTGATCTCCTAACAATGAAGGACCCCAAGGTGTGCTTTATTTTTAAGAACCTAGTAACTAAAAGTCAGAGAGGGAAATAATCCTTGGGTTTTTGACCCACTGTTGTGGTATTTGCTAACATGTCCCATTATCACATTTGTGTATGCCATCATCTTAGTTGTCGTGGCCACACTTTAAGGTACTTTGCTCAGGGATAGGAAGAGCAACATTTAATACTTTAGTGATAGCCTTAGTGAGAGTTGACATATTTACCACAGGAGCTAACATCAGACTGATACAACGGAGTACTGAAGCCTGCTTTTATTAAGTGAATGCCATACAGTGTTTGCAATTAGGTTCACAGAAAGAATTTATCCATAGGGATTTGCTTCCCTTCTGATGGTATTCTCTCTAGAAAGCAATCTCCAGTTAAGTCCCATGGCAGGTTGCAAGGAATGACATAATACACACTCTGCCCTCAACAAAGTACACACTGCTTCTTCACCCTGGGAATCATTTTCCATTTCAATCTAGTAGCAAAACATATGGCTTTCCTTTCCAGATTACAAAAACCTAGAAGCACAGGGCCACTTTCTGGCTTTTGCATCAAGAACTAATATATTGGGGGGCACCTGGGTGGCTCAGTGGGTTAAAGCCTCTGCCTTCAGCTCAGGTCATGCCGTTTAAGGACAGCTGGCAATTTTCAATGTGCTCTATCATGCAGCCTTTCCACCCTACATTTGCCAACCACATAGTCACATATCAAACACATGGATTTGACCCCAGGACTTCAAATTCACAAAAAATATATGGTAAGAATATTCATGCTGGTGTATGACCCAAGTTTAGCATTTTCTTATACTTGAAGTAAGTGGACTTCAGAGGTGACAGTTTTATGTAGTATCATTTTATCTCTGCTTCCAATGTATATTAAAGTACCCTCCATGAATTTTTCATACCTTTTTCACACCAGGAGAAATAGGAGGTGGAGGAGGGCAGCCCAGCCCACCTCCTCAAAGCCATTCAAGGGCTGGTACATCTTGTACCATCCAAGATGGTACGACAATATTCTGTCGTACCCTCTTGCCTACCACCTTAGTCACTTTATTTGAGTACATAAAATCACAGACACCAGCTGTCGTCATCTTCTATGCCTTTCTGACCAACTATACCCTAAAACAAATCTTGGCAAAAACAAAACCAAGAGAAGATAAAACTGTGAAGCTGATAAAGGCTTCCTTGGTTGCCTTTTCCCACTTTGCATTTCAGTGCGAAATTCTGCATTTCCTGCATTTCCTCCTTCCATCCAGGTCACCGACATCCTGCCAACCCACTCTGCCCTCACATTATTGCCAATAGCTGAAGGTGGCCACTGGGGGATCCCATCTGGACTGTACTTCCTGAAGGACAGGTAATAGGAATAACCTTTTGAGCTATATGGATAAGAAAGGTTATCTCTTCTCACATGTGCAATCAAATAGTACACATTATATTTCATTTGTATCTCTTAGAACCTGATATCTTCTTGTTTCTCTGACAAAAACAGTAATCCAATTAATTGGACAAATGCATTAATATTACCTTTCTTGGAAAATAGCATCTTTTATTTTTCTCACTTAACTTACACATTAAGCAGTTACTATGACACAGCTCCATGCTACAAAAATAAATAAAATGTGTTTTCTGCATTTAAGAAGCTTGCATTCTAAGTAGGAGGAAGTGTATCTACCTAAACACTATTTACACACACACAAAAAACAAAACACAGTGTCATTAAGTACAATGATAGAAATGTGCAAAAACTCTTATGGAGACATTGGACAGAAAAAAGAATTAAGCACAAGAATGGACAAGAACATCTGGAAGTGAAGCTAAAAATAATGGCTGAAGGCCAGTGATGAAAAATTCCATGTTGTCCTAACAAGTTAGGGCCTTCTTTCTGACTGTAAGGGAAAATCTGAAAATTACTTTCTGAATATAGCCTGACCCAGTGAAGCAACCTGTAAATGGAAGGCTTCAGGTACTCCCCCATGGATGATATGCTTTAGATCCTGTAAGTCTTTCAGAGTTACCACTGCCTATCATAGCCTTGACACTCCACTTTCCTGACACTGTATTAGGTATCATTTTAAAACATCTTCCTGCCTGTATAGCCCTGTCTTCTCAGAAGATTTTGGAAAAAAAAAAAAGACATTTGTACTTCTGATAGAATGAAGTACAATTTTATCTAAATGAAAAGGTTTAGGAGAACAATATTCTTACTTGTTTGGAAACTTCAAAATCCATCAAAGATAGCACTAAAAGAAAGTATATGACTTAAATTTAATTGACAACAGATTATCGACAGAAGTCAGATGAAATAGAGTAAAAGTGCATGGAATAAAAAGTATATGATAAAATCTATGGTTTAGAAATCAGCAACGAGTCTTTTGTTTCTTTAATATAATGCTTGGAAAACCAGCATGTAAATGTGACAAAACATAGCATTTAACATTATCCATCTCCTTGTGAATTTTTAAAACCACAACACATGATTTTGACAATCACAGCTATGTACTATGGGAAAGTCGAAGCCAAAAAACACAGGAATTGGAATCAGTGAGTGAAAGGAGGGAGCATGAGATTGGTGTATGGTAAGCTTACAAAGAAAAAATTCAGGACTTTCCAAAGGCACAGAACTAAAGCCAGTCCCATAGCTACATAAAGAAACTCTTAACTAAAATAGACATGCTATTTTCAGTGTTCTGAAATCATAATTGGCCTTCTAGCATTATTTTGCATGGAATTAGTCTCCTCTTTTAATCCAGAAATACCAGCCCAAACCAGTGCATCTCCCCGTACCTCTAAAATTTGATAAAGATCATTACTTTCTTTAGTATACATGAATTTCTCATTTCTGCTGAATGATTTCTTAAACTACATCCTAAACAGGAGTACAGACATTGGCACAGAGGAATGCTAATGAGGAGCTACAGGCATTTCCCAATTTAAAACTTGATTGCATTCCAAAAATGTATCAGAAAGTTTGACTAATTGGAACTCAGAATGTATCTTCTTGTGGAAATAAATGGTGAATAATTTCCTGAACTGACCCAAGCCAGGCCATGAGATACCTAAGCCATCATTTCCAACAGCACAACCTAAATTCTGGGTCCAAACAACAGGATCTTTTGGGGAGAGGCAATACAGTGAGGTTTGCCCCTCTTTTACTCAGCATTACTGTTATTATACCCTAAATAGGTTAAAAGTGTCTTGGCTATTCTCTCTCCTCCCCCTTTAATACCACTTCAGCCCTCCTATCCCAACTAGTGAAATGCTCCAAGCTCCAAAGGTATCTTCCCTACCTCTGCCCCAACCCTACCCCACAGTCTTCATGTCAAGAGATCAACAGAATGGGAGACAGTGATAGAAAGACACATTTGTCACCCTTGAAATCTGCCACTTACAAGCTTCCTCACTGGCCAGAACTACATTAGTAGCAGCAGTTCCTCTAATTGCTTGTTCTGGCTTTTGGGAGCTCAAATTGTCATTAAGAAAAAAAAAATCAATAACTTCTCAGATGTTCTATTCTTGGCAGAAAAAGAGCCTTGGGAAATGTCCATATAACAGAAGTCCCTGCTGCCATCAATTCTTGCTCCTGTGCCAGTTTTGAATCAATTTAAGAAAAGCTGTCTATGGCTTATGTCTTTCTTTTTCTCTTTCCTTCAATCTTCTTCAGCACAGTTTCTCTAAACATTCAGTGCTTCCTTCAAGGAAGATCTTTGTCTTTTGGAACAGGTACATTTTCCACTGCCCGATTCTGGTCATGAATATCCTTACTCAAGACCACGTGTCTTTGCATCCTGTGTGAACTTGGATCATGAGGCAGCAGGTGAGGAAAGGCATGGCAGGGAAGGTTTGGCTCAATGCAAACTCTAATGATCAATGAGGGCTGCCTGGAAAGTGGCGAATGGGGGTTGGCAGAAAGAGAAGGATTCCAGGGAGATCCCAGCTCCAGAGCAAATGGGTCATAGTTGACTGTTGACTCTGGCAAGAGTACTGGCCAGAGGATAGTGAAAGAACCCACACACTTACACTCTCAATCCTTGGCAGTATGGATTCAGGATGATTTGGATTCATATCTGGTTTTTCCATTTGGTAGCTATGTGGCATTGGGAAACTTACTTTTAGTTTCTTCTTTTGAAAACTTGAGATAAAAATCTACATCAAAGAATCCTTGTGATAAAGTTAACATTTGTAAAGATACAAAAATTCCAAAATATGAATTCTTATCCCCTTCACTAACACTGTCTGCCAGTCTTTTAATTGGCTGAATTAATAAATATTGGTCTTGGCCCTCTTTAGACATTTTCTCTTAAATTATTGAGGTTTTTGTTATTGAAAATTTTTTTTAAAGATTTATTTATTTATTTGACACAGAGAGAGAGAGAGAGAGAGAGAGATGACTAGTAGGCAGAGAGGCAGGCAGAGAGAGAGGGGGAAGCAGGATCCCTGCTGAGCAAAGAGCCTGATACTGGGCTTGATCCCAGGACCCTGAGATTATGACCTGAGTTGAAGACAGAAGCTTAACCCACTGAACCAGGCAACCCTTGTTATTGAAAAAAATTTTTTTTAATCCACAATGATTACTTGGAGCAGATCATATGTCTTTCTTCCACATAATCTCTCACTTCTAACATGACATTAATTATACGATGTCTTGCATCAGGTTTATAAAATAGCTTTTTGATGGGAGTGTGGTGTTACACATTCAGATTAAATGCACATTTCATCTGTTAAGTCAAAAATTCCTAATTTTTTAAAGGTCAAAAGTAAGACTTCTAAACATTGAATAAATAAGGTAGATTTCTCTCTATTTTGTTATCTATCAAAAAACAAGTCATTTAAAGTAGTGCAATGTTGGCCAAGGTCTATTTTCTTCAAGGTGGTTAGGTATAGCTGGCACAAATTCCCTAGAATTTATGCAAATACCCAAGTGGTCACTTTCTCGTAGTGCTGTCTACAGTCTGGACACCAACATGCTTGAGCTCTGTCTGCTCTGTCCCTCTTTGACTCCAATGTGAGCATAACAGAGCAGGAAGACCCAAAGGGCTCCAGACTCCAAACCATGCAGAAGCAACCTGGACATACCACAGCTTTCCTAGAGGAGTGATAAATGGAGTCAATAGGCACCCCAGATCTCCCTGCTCTTCAAACATTGGTTGGTCATCCACTACCGCAGAGTTTCATAGTCCCTTCCGCTCATCCTAGACTTTGTCTTAACAGCTCCACACCCTTACTCTTATTCTTCCTGTCTCTTTATCCTTTCCAAGAGCAACACAGAAGAATTCCTGCCCAGTCTCAGAAGAGTTACATCCACTCTTCTGTGAACTATTGTTCCTGCCATTACTGGGAAATCCTCTGCCCCCTGCATTTACCAAGACCTCCAACAAAAACAATTGTTTCTTATGAAGAATGCTCCTCTTCCCATCACCTTCTAAAAAGAGGGAGTGGCTAACAAGGACTACATTCTAGAGGAAGCCCCAAATAACTGGAGAGGTGAACAGAACAACTACTTCTATAAGTCTTTCAACCAGAAGGCATGTCCTACTAAGATATTTCCCCATCTTTGAAATATAGTTATGGACTTTGTTCAGAGAGAGGAAAGTCAGGTTGAAAATTTCTAAAACAAAACAAAGCAAAAAACAAATATAATTTTTAGTTTTTTTTTTAAAGATTTTATTTATTTATTTGACAGAGAGAAATCACAAGTAGACGGAGAGGCAGGCAGAGAGAGAGAGAGAGGGAAGCAGGCTCCCTGCTGAGCAGAGAGCCCGATGTGGGGCTTGATCCCAGGACCCTGAGATCATGACCTGAGCCGAAGGCAGCGGCTTAACCCACTGAGCCACCCAGGCGCCCCTAATTTTTAGTTTTTTAAAAATTGTACTAAAAATTATTTCATTTCTTCATATATCCTAGAAATTAGGAAGCTATGCCTGCATTGCTATTTAAGATAAAATACATGTAGTATAGTAGAAATGATGTAGATACAGCCAAACCTATGTTGGGCCCTGGTTTTGCCATTTAACAAGTGATTCTGAGCCCATACTTTTTACTATCTCCCTTTAAAAAATTATTCTGAGCCTCGGTTTATCTCTTAAATGGATATAATGAATCTTGCTTCAAATGGGTTTTTTCCTAGTGTTTTTGAAAATACTTTTTTCTAGTATTTTTTTAGTTGGAGAATGTTAATTCTCTTCTTTGTCTTTCTTCTTAAGTCATGCATTGTGTTTTCCTCTATGCATTGCATATAATACCATTAGCAATTTCTGTCTCTAAGGCCTAAAATGAAACAATTACTATTTTCTGTTTTTAAAAAAGTAACAAAATCAGTATTAAGTGAAAGATGTCAGGTTTCGAAGCTCAATAGACATGAGATCCAAAAGTTAGTCTTTCTATCAGTTAGTGCCTCTGCACATGGGGGAATAACACCCATCTGACAAGGCTGTTGTAAGGAAGAGAGAGGCTGATGCAGAGTCGGTCATGGTCATATAGGTAATGTACAGTGAGTGGGAGCTCAGCATGGGGTGTACTGGTCCCAAACTCATATCCTAACACCTCACATAAGATGCCATCCCACTCAACCCTGTTCTCCACACAGGGGCAGTAACATGGAAGTTGGTGGAGAGCTCATACCCTTTCAAGGGACATTCTCGCTTTGCCTGGTAGAGCACTGCTGTAATGGTCTCAGACGGTGGCCTCAGAAATAGCTGGCCCTGAAGTACCCACTTCCACCTAAGACCTCCATCCCCATGAAAACAAGTTCCTGTCTGCCACCCTAAACATATGTATTATGAAGTAGGGTAATGGGTTTTAAAGAACCTCTACAGATGTGAAGCATTGACCCAGTTTGTATGACATCAGAACATAGTGCCACCCCTTCTGGATGCAAGAACCCAGAGCTCCAACAAGACCTGAGAGTATGGTGTGATGGCGGAGCTCTTTCACTTTGAATTTAGTCACCAGACACCAAAGATGGGCTTAACACAGACACTCAGTAAATTTGTTGGTGATAAATTCATGGCACAAATGCTACATACATTCCTGGGCCCAGGAATGCCAAAATGTTCAGACAGTGAAGCAATGATGCAGTCAGTAATTAGAATACCAAAAAATGTTAACATCATACTTAATCAAATCTAGAAGTTCTACCTTATTTAGTCCTATTATAGCAATCAACTATTTGATTATTTCTATCTCAGGCTTACACTCCCAGGCAAGTTATCCAGCTTACTACTGCCTAGACTTAAGATTCAAATGAATTTAGTATTGGCAGTCACTTTTAGGGATAGTAAGTTTTCTTCACTTCTGATACTTAAGATTAAAGATATTAAATTACCGATTTCCTGGTTGTTACCAGGTCCTATAGTACATACCCTGTAATTATAGATACAGGTCAAAGATAGCCAAGTGAGAGCTAGCAGCAGCATATCGACTTTTACTTAATAGTTTTAATGTCATGCACCAAACTCTGAATAAAATAAAATTCCAAAATGGTATTTGTTACACTAAAGTTTAACGCATTAATGACAGCCAGAATTTCTCATATTGTCTGTCCCCAAATTCTCTAATATAATTCTATTTCCTGATACTAAAGCATGCACTTTGTTCAATGTAAAGGCATGAGTGTGTTATTTTTGTCACTAGAGGGCAGGAAATTAAAGTACATTATTTCCTTTAAAGATATATGTCATATTTAGGGAATCTTAATGATTTTCTGAAAGGAGAAAATAATCTGCTAAATACATATTTTCCTAGCAAATAATTTATAAACACTAATAAATATAACAGATAATAAGCTCAATTATTTTTGTTTTAATCATTTTTATAGGAAAGAAATAAGTATTTCTATTGGATAATAATCTCAAGAATGAACATTTCACCGAACATAGTATGTCTTCTGTTTAATAGTTTTCATTTGATGTAAAAAAAAAAAAAATCCTTCCTTCCTGCTGTAACTATTCATATATTTAATGTGTTTCTTTTCTCAGAAGTTTATTTAATCTTGATAAATGTTCACAGTTTGTCTCCTCCTCCGATTTCCCCCAAGTCACTTCTGAGAGACTGTAGACTCTGAGAAACAAACTGAGGGTTTTGGAGGGGAGGGAAGTGGGGGGTTGGGTGAGCCTGGTGGTGAGTATTATGGAGGGCACGTATTGTATGGAGCACTGGGTGGGGTGCATAAACAATGAATTTTGGAACACACACACACACAATTTAATTTAATTTTAAAAAAGAATATATACACATAGATGTAGCATCAGCTAATTCAGATCCTTTTCAAAATTTGGCCTGAAGCCAATAAGAGTTTAATTCATATGAAAGAACAGGCCCACTAAGAATATTTATGTTATAATCAAACATAATTGTAAGCAAATGTTTAACCTAATTAAAATAAAACTCAATTGTTTTAGCTTAATAATTTTAGTTGCAACTAGAATGTTAATAATGAAAAAAATTATTTTTCATAATGGCCCTTTCCATGAAATTACTTGATTGTTTATTACTTTAAATGACTGGGTTGTTTTTTTTTATGGATAACCCTACAGTTATTTTATAATAATTTAAAATTTTAATTTCCAGCTAGTTCAATTTAATAAAATAGAGAAAATTTGGAAAAAAATCTTGTTAAATGCTCAGTTTATGACTTAAATTTCAAATGATGGAACTCTGTTCATTGATTTCCAGTCATCTTCTGAACAGCCTTCTGGGTGCTCTTCCATTACTAGGACACCTGTCAATGCCTTTTTGCACGAGACCTCTACCTAAGTGCCCAGAGCGATGCTTGTATACCTAACATTTCTGGAAGTACCCACTAAATGAGCCAGACAGAGCTTGGTCCCTTCCAAGCTTTGAATCCCTTGGATTCAAAACACAAAGCTAAAGTTAGAAATTCAAATAGCAAAACAAAACAAAGGAAAATGATCAAACCATGAGTCCTGTGGACAGAGAACTCAAATCAGTTGATCTAAGGCTTTCACTGATCATTTGTCTCAAACCTAGTGTGGTAGGCCAAAAAATTGTCTCTCAGAACCTATGAGTATATTACCTTCCATTGTAAAGAGACTAGAGATTATAAAGATTAAAAATCTTAAAATGGAGAGCTGTTTTGGATTATCTAGGTGGACCAGTCTAGTCTCACGAACTCAAATTCAGAAGAGGGAGGCAGAGGGAGGGGGTCCCAACACATGAAATGGAAGGCAGAGGGGAGATAAGAAGTGTGAGAGGGGACTGACCATTGCTGGCTTTGTAGAAGAGACAGGACCACAGGCCAGCAGAACCTCAGTGCTCCTCAATTGAGAGCTAGAAGAAAATAAAGACCATGGAACAGAATTCTGCCAGTCACCTGAAATGAACAACGATATAGATTCTCCCTTAGAGCCTCCAGAAAGGAACACAGCCTTAAGAAACCTTTCGTTATCTCATTGTGGTTTTGATTTGTATTTCCCTGATGCCGAGTGATATGGAGCACTTTTTCACGTGTCTGTTGGCCATCTGGATGTCTTCTTTGCAGAAATGTCTGTTCATGTCCTCTGCCCATTTCTTAATTGGATTATTTGTTCTTTGGGTGTTGAGTTTGCTAAGTTCTTTATAGATTCTGGACACTAGTCCCTTATCTGATATGTCGTTTGCAAATATCTTCTCCCATTCTGTCAGTTGTCTTTTGATTTTGTTAACTGTTTCCTTTGCTGTGCAAAAGCTTTTGATCTTGATGAAATCCCAATAGTTCATTTTTTCCCTTGCTTCCCTTGCCTTTGGCGTTGTTCCTAGGAAGATGTTGCTGCGGCTGAGGTCAAAGAGGTTGCTGCCCGTGTTCTCCTCAAAGATTTTGATGGATTCCTTTCTCACATTGAGGTCCTTCATCCATTTTGAGTCTATTTTTGTGTGTGGTGTAAGGAAATGGTCCAATTTCATTTTTCTGCATGTGGCTGTCCAATTTTCCCAACACCATTTATTGAAGAGGCTGTCTTTTTTCCTTTGGGCAGTCTTTCCTGCTTTGTTGAAGATTAGTTGACCATAGAGTTGAGGGTCTATTTCTGGGCTCTCTATTCTGTTCCATTGATCTACGTGTCTGTTTTTGTGCCAGTACCATGCTGTCTTGATGATGACAGCTTTGTAATAGAGCTTGAAGTCCGGAATTGTGATGCCACCAACGTTGGCTTTCTTTTTCAATATCCCTTTGGCTATTCGAGGTCTTTTCTGGTTCCATATAAATTTTAGAATTATTTGTTCCATTTCTTTGAAAAAGATGGATGGTACTTTGATAGGAATTGCATTAAATGTGTAGATTGCTTTAGGTAGCATAGACATTTTCACAATATTTATTCTTCCAATCCAGGAGCATAGAACATTTTTCCATTTCTTTGTGTCTTCCTCAATTTCTTTCATGAGTACTTTATAGTTTTCTGAGTATAGATTCTTAGCCTCGTTGGTTAGGTTTATTCCTAGGTATCTTATGGTTTTGGGTGCAATTGTAAATGGGATTGACTCCTTAATTTCTCTTTCTTCTGTCTTGCTGTTGGTGTAGAGAAATGCAACTGATTTCTGTGCATTGATTTTATATCCTGACACTTTACTGAATTCCTGTACAAGTTCTAGCAGTTTTGGAGTGGAGTCTTTTGGGTTTTCCACATATAGTATCATATCATCTGCGAAGAGTGATAATTTGACTTCTTCTTTGCTGATTTGGATGCCTTTAATTTCCTTTTGTTGTCTGATTGCTGAGGCTAGGATCTCTAGTACTATGTTGAATAGCAGTGGTGATAATGGACATCCCTGCCGTGTTCCTGACCTTAGCAGAAAAGCTTTCAGTTTTTCTCCATTGAGAATGATATTTGCAGTGGGTTTTTCATAGATGGCTTTGATGATATTGAGGTATGTGCCTTCTATCCCTACACTTTGAAGAGTTTTGATCAGGAAGGGATGCTGTACTTTGTCAAATGCTTTTTCAGCATCTATTGAGAGTATCATATGGCTCTTGTTCTTTCTTTTATTGATGTGTTGTATCACATTGACTGATTTGCGAATGTTGAACCAACCTTGCAGCCCTGGAATAAATCCCAGTTGGTCGTGGTGAATAATCCTTTTAATGTACTGTTGAATCCTATTGGCTAGTATTTTGTAGAGTATTTTCGCATCTGTGTTCATCAAGGATATTGGTCTATCACCTCACACCAGTCAGAATGGCTAAAATCAACAAGTCAGGAAATGACAGATGCTGGCGAGGATGGGGAGAAAGGGGAACCCTCCTACACAGTTGGTGGGAATGCAAGCTGGTGCAGCCACTCTGGAAAACAGCATGGAGGTTCCTCAAAATGTTGAAAATAGAACTGCCCTATGACCCAGCAATTGCACTATTGGGTATTTACCCTAAAGATACAAACGTAGTGATCCAAAGGGGCACATGCACCTGAATGTTTATAGCAGCAATGTCCACAATAGCCAAACTATGGAAAGAACCTAGATGTCCATCAACAGATGAATGGATCAAGAAGATGTGGTATATATACACAATGGAATACTTTGCAGCCATCAAAAGAAATGAAATCTTGCCATTTGCGACAACATGGATGGAACTAAAGCATCTCATGCTTAGTGAAATAAGTCAAGCAGAGAAAGACAACTATCATATGATCTCCCTGATATGAGGAAGTGGTGATGCAACATGGGGGCTTAAGTGGGTAGGAGAAGAATCAATGAAACAAGATGGGATTGGGAGGGAGACAAACCATAAGTGACTCTTAATCTCACAAAACAATCTGAGGGTTGCTGGGGGGAGTGGGTTTGGGAGAAGGGGGTGGGATTATGGACATTGGGGGGGGTATGTGCTTTGGTGAGTGCTGTGAAGTGTGTAAACCTGGTGATTCCCAGACCTGTACCCCTGGGGATAAAAATATATGTTTATAAAAAATAAAAAAATTATAAAAAAAAAAGAAAGAAACCTTTTGTTAAGCTCTGTGAAACCTGTTTTGGGCTTCTGATCTACAGAACTGTAATGTAATTTATTTGTGTCATTTAGCTGCTACATTTGTGGGAATTTTTTAGGACAGCCCTAGGATGCATCAGGCCACTGCTGATGAGATGGGAGAGTTGTCTCTTCCAGGTCCCATTCAATGCCTTCCTTAGTTTTGCATAGTGCTCTCAGATTCTAGAATATACCCCAAGTTTTTCAGCTCACCCACAACTCGGCTAAGTCTTTCTATAGGAGATGGTGCCTGAGTCTTGTAGGAAAATTTAGCCAAAAGAGAAGGGAGTCGATCCAGGTGGGAGCCATTCATAAACTGTTAGGTAGAGTTCTAGACAAAGTTTAAGTTTGTGCTTCAATGGGGACTATTCTTATAGCTAGTAGGAAAAAAGATGCATGGGAAATGAAATATTAGAATATTCATACGGAAACCCAGGTAAGAAACGATCATAACATAAGACATTGGTAGGAAGGATGGCTATTTGAAAATGAATCCAACAGGTACTTAGCTCATGAAATCAGCAAAACTTAGTGACTGATAAGATATGGCCTTTGAGTGAGAGGTAGGGCCATGCCTAACTCCCAGAGTCTGAGTAAATTGTAGTGTCTCCCACAGAGATGAAAATATACAAAAGGAGGGGGTGTTTAGTAGAAAAGAAGGTAATGTGCTATTTTTGGCAAATGTTATGGAATTGGAGATGTCTTTGGTATATCAAGGATAAGCTATCTAGCATTCAGCTGGACTTTTGAGTCTGAAATTTAAGGGAGAGGTCTACTTTAAAAGTATGAATATGGAAGTTATCAATATATGGCAGCTAGGGAGTTGTAAAAATCATGAGTGGCAATGATTCCCAGAAAGTTTATGTAGAATAAAAAGAAATAAGAATCTCAGGTTAAACCTTTGAGCACACAGTTTTAGAGCCATGGAGAGAAAAAAGAACCCACAAAGAGACCAGAATAGGAAAAGTCAGGGGTAGAGTGTGGAGTAACCAAAGCAAAGAAAGACGAGAGATTCCAGAAAAAGGAAATAGCTAGCAGTAAGGTGAGACCTACAATATGTTCTCGAAACCAGCATTTAGGAAGCCATTGGTGATGGTACTCCTGGTACCACAGGCGAAGTCGAAGCAGAGACTCCTCATTACAGAGAAATGAGGAGTATATAGCACATAATGAAACAAAGAGAGTGATATTTCTTCCTTCATAGGAAGATAACATTTTCATGTCTTACCAGGAAATGGTGTCTTGCCTGTTTCATTAAAACTAAAATTTACTGAGCACCTGCTTATTGTAATACTATGGTAAAGGGTACTATGGAGAAAACAAAGATACATGAAGATGTAGGGTTTCTCTTAGAGAACTTATAATTAAAATACAAAATAATGCATAATAAAAACAATAGTTGGTCTTTATTGAACATTTTCAATGTGCTAGGCATTAATTTCATAAACTCTTTTAATCTTTATAACCATTAATAGGTCATGATTATGACCCTTGGTTTTTCTTTTGTTTTGTTTTGTTTCTCAGGTGAAGAAACTGAAGCACAGAAAAATTATGTAACTTGCCTAAGGTTACTCACTTAGTGAATATTCAATAAGAATTCAACTCTGCGAGATATGTCTTCAGAATGTGTGTACTTAACTATTATGGACAGCAACTATGAGGAAATGTCGAACAAAATAAGGCAGGAAGCACATCAGGGGTTCTGAGGAGAGTAACTTCTGCTTGGAACCAGGAAGGAGTCCATGAGGATGTGGGCATTTGGGAAGCCTTAATGGACACATGAGGCATGGTGTGATGACAGTGAGGGCAACTAAGCTAAAGAAGGTAGGTGATCAAAGGTCTGGAGGTGGACATGGGTCACATGTGGGATGCACAGTATAGAGGTGTGCCTGGTTTGGTGTAAAAAGACAAAAAGGAGCAGTACGGCTAAAAAGGAAGTGTGGCCAGAATGTAGAGGAAGATAATTAGGCTTTTTAAAAATCATCCCTCCACCAAAAATCATCATCATCATCATCATCATCATCATCATCTACAGATGATTTTGAAAAAGGTTAGGAATATGATTGGTATTATATTTTTAGAGGGATTAATTCAGTAGCAGTGCTTAGGGAGAGCTAAAATATCATCTCTTTTTAATCCCATGAACCTCCCCGAATTGTCTTAGAAGCTATTCAAGAATTTGTATTACTTTTCTATGGCTGTGATAACAAAGTACAAAACTTGGTTTAAACAACATACATCTATTCTTTTATAGTTCTGGAGGCCATAAATCCAAAATGGGTTCCACTGGCCTGAAAGTATTAACAAGGCCATGCTCCCTCTAGAAATCCTAGGGGAGAATCTGTTTCCTTGCTTTTCCCAGTTTCTAGTGCTGCATTTCTCACATTCTTTGACTTGTGGCCACTGCCATCTTCAAAGCCAATAGTGTAGCATCTTGCTTCAGTGGTCACATTGCCCTCCTTCTGAGTGTTAAATCTCCATAAGATGTTATACCTCCTTCTTGTAAGAATAATTGCGATTGCATTTAGGGCCCACCTGGATAATTCAGGATCATCTTCTCCTAGAACACTTAGTTTAATCACATCTGTGATATCCTTTTTTGCCTTAAGAGGTAACACTCACAGGTTCTAGAGATTAAGACTTGGATATCTTCAGAGGCCATTATCCAGCCTAGAACAACATGGTTTAGGAAAAAACTCCAAATCCTTTGGCCTCTTTTTCATTCTTGTCCTCGAGTGATTGAACGTTGACAAAAACATAATCATTCACTTGGAAGATTGGTCTGGAATTGGCAGTGGGATATGGAGAATCTGCAAATCCCTCTATCCACCCCTGTGGTGTTGAAGGAAGGAAGGAAGGAGAGAGATACTAAAACACCATTTGACCAAGAGATTAGTGAGATGCCCACTACAGTTCATGTGGGCAAAGTGTGTGATTTACTTACAAAAGATGTATTCTTTTCATGGAATGGTGGATGAGACCAGCATACAGGTATACTGGAGTAGACACTGCCACCACTTAGGATCAACCTGACTGAAGACATGGAGTATGAGAGGAAAAATCAGTGAGGAAGAGCTAATACTAGGGCATGAGTCAGTTATAAGGACCAAGTGCAGAGCCCCTAGTTACAGCTGAGGTACATGGAAAGGAGAGGAGCCCTAAGCTGAAGGAAGTCCTGAAAACTTGGATGCAATGAAGAATGGATTTACAAAGGAGAGGTTGGTTCAGCCTCTGTCATAATGATCAGAAATTCTGAATTTAAAATAACTACTTCCTGAAATTTTACATCATTGACTCATCTTTTGCTCTATTACAGTTTTCTGCAAAATTTGGATTTTTATCTTCTTTTTATATTGTTCTATGCAACATAAGTACACAATGTGTAATAATGAAATAGGCAATTAATTTGTATTAAGGAATGTTTATTAGTGAAAAAGTATTACTAAAGGAGACCAAACCTTTGGGGATTGAATTACAATGATCTTCTGTAAGGCATTCATTTCATCTGGGCCAGAATAAAAACTGGAAATAAAACAGTGGATTTTTATAAATACACGATTAAAAATCTAAAGAAATTATTTTAAGCTGATAAGCATAAGATGTTACCATATTGATAAATCTCCAGAATGGAAATGGGAGATTTCCCACTTGGAAACCCATGGTAAGATATTACTATGAAGATGTTTACATACTACATGTTTTTATCAAGGTCCTGGAATTGGACAGACAACACCATCAGTTGGTATGTTTGTGGAAGCATTTTTGGTGAGGAATTGTTTGCAGTGGTATAGACAGGGTTAAGGAAACCAATAGGAGGTGTTGAAGCATGCTTGAGGACTGGCAGCAGCTGAATGATTACCACCCACAGGCCTGAAGAGGAAGAAAAGGAAGGCTTTCCTAGAACCAGACTTGGCCAAGGCCTTGGGAGACAAAGAATAATCATCACACCAGACAATAGCATATACTTTGGTAAGAGGGGGTGCCTGGGTGTCTCCGTGGGTTAAGGCTTCTGCCTTTGGCTCAGGTCATGATCCCAGGGTCATGGGATTGAGCCCCGCATCGGGCTCTCTGCTTGGTGGGGAGTCTGCTTCCCGCCCCCCTCCTCGGGCGTGCCTCTCTGCTGTCAAATAATCTGATCTCTCGCTGTCAAATAAAATACCTGATCTCTTCCTGCCAGATAAATAAAATCTTAAAAAAAAAAAAAAGACTGGGAAACTTCAAGAACTAAAGTGTAAGCAACTCTACCCCTTTTCCCACCAGTCACAGCATATAAGATCTTGCCCTGAGGTGTAAGAGTTGGCCACAATCCAGAATAATCTTTTTTGGAGATCGCTTTTGAAAGATTGAGTGTATCCTCAATTTCAGGCAAACACAGGAACTAAAGTGCCTCTTAGCAGCCTTCCATTTCTCAGAGCTCTGATTGGTTTGACACAGACTGAAGAAGATTAGAATAGCCTGAAGCATGGACTGTTCCATTTTGCCATCAATGCTGTACGAAATACAGAGCCTTACTCGGGCCCTAAGCCACAGTTTTAACTTCACCTAAGAGAGGAAGACAATGGACCTTATTTCTCACTTGCATAGCCCCATGTAGGGGAAACTCAATACTGAGCGTGGCTTAAAGTGAGCCTTGAATACAGAAGCTGGGAGGAGCATACTCTTCCCTCAGGGCAGGAAAGGATTCCTTTAGGACTTGACCCCCAAAGAGATATCCCTAGAAGGTGATATAAAAGCTTTGAACATCAGGGAGATTCAAATTAAAACCACATTGAGATACCACCTTACACCAGTTAGAATAGCCAAAATTAGCAAGACAGGAAACAACATGTGTTGGAAGGGATGTGGAGAAAGGGGAACCCTCTTCCACTGTTGGTGGGAATGCAAGTTGGTGCAGCCACTTTGGATAGCCGTGTGGAGATTCCTCAAAAATTTAAAATAGAGCTTCCATATGACCCTGCAATTGCACTCCTGGGTATTTACCCCAAAGATATAGATGTAGTGAAAAGAAGGGCCATCTGTACCCCAATGTTTATAGCAACAATGGCCACGGTCACCAAACTGTGGAAAGAACCAAGATGCCCTTCAACGGATGAATGGAGAAGGAAGATGTGGTCCGTATACACTATGGAGTATTATGCCTCCATCAGAAAGGACGAATACCCAACTTTTGTAGCAACATGGACAGGACTGGAAGAGATTATGCTGAGTGAAATAAGTCAAGCAGAGAGAGTCAATTATCATATGGTTTCACTTATTTGTGGAGCATAACAAATAGCATGGAGGACAAGGGGAGATGGAGAGGAGAAGGGAGTTGAGAGAAATTGGAAGGGGAGGTGAACCATGAGAGACTACGGACTCCGAAAAACAATATGAGAGTTTTGAAGGGGCGGGGGATGGGAGGTTGGGGGAACCAGGGGTGGGTATTGGAGAGGGCACAGATTGCATGGAGCCCTGGGTGTGGTGCAAAAAACAATGAATACTGTTATGCTGAAAATAAATTTAAAAAATTAAAAAAATAAAAGAAAAAAAGAAAAGGAATAAATAAATAAATATTAAAAAAAATTTTTTTAATTAAAAAAATAGTTTTGAACAGGAAACACTCTTGCTAAAGAATTTCATACTTTCTAAATGAGAAATGTCAAGACTGGAATATTATTTTGAGTGTTATTATTATCATTTTTGCTGGAACAAACAAATCATTGCATATGGACTTTACAGCTGAACAGTATTTTCCGGCTTTTTAGTTCCTCTGTCAGTCCCGAAATAGGTAATTACAGAAGCAAATAAAACCCTTCATACAATCCAAAGGTTTGGAGGGAGCCATCACCACCTACGCACTGGGCAGCAGGTCCTATGGGAAACATTCATTGTGAGCCACATGTGAATCAAAGTGGAAACCGACAGCTTTAGTTCTGGCTTTGGAACATATGGTGCGGTAAATTATCATCAGGCAGTCTATAATTAAGGACACAGTTTCTCAATAATAACGCCTAAATGTGCATGTACTCCGCTGCACATTACCTTCTGGAATGGAGTCAGATATGGTCAAGCTTTGGTCTGAGGAAACACTGATGCTTTGGGGAGTGTAATGAACAGTCCCTGAATTATAAATGCCTTCCTCACCACCCCCCCCCCCCACCAGCCTCCAAGCAGCCAGCAGAACTTTCTCACCCACATGTTGCATATCTTGTATTGTGTGACTCATCATCTTGGCCACAAGCAAATGGGATAAGGGCCTGGGGTCTGAGCCAACATCCGTGATCAGCAGCCAATGGTCCACTTTAGCCTGAGAACCCCACAGAGGCACGGTACACTTAAAGAGTGTCAGCGCAGTCCAATAACATATTCTCTCTAGAAGTCTCAATGGAAGCAGAAGCCAGGCAGCAGAAGCATCCAGGAGCAGACACAAACTGTGATATAGAATGCAAGAGAACAGTGAAGAAGGCAGTAGGAGGTGACAGAGAAGCTGTAGCTTGGCATAAAGCAGAGCAATAGAAACTGAGGGTCCAGAATAGTGGTGTAATTAAAATAGAGAGCAGGGAGGGGAGGCGGATGGAGGCCTGGTGTTGGTACAGCTCCTGCAGTGGCCTGAACAGCCAGGAGTGACGCTTCACTTCCTTAGGTGCCTGGCTATGAAATTGCAGGTGTCATTTCCCTATGTATCCCTACAAAAACTCCTATCCCTGATGATGTTTTTGTGAGATCACTGAGCAGGTACTGTCTTTGAGTGTGTCTCTGTGCCTTGCAACTTAAAAAAAAAAAAAAAAAAAGACAAAACAAAACACAGGTTCTGTGTTGAAACTGCTTTGGTACAAAGGAAGGTCATCCCCATCAGGGATGTTCTTTTTGCACATGTAAGATAATGACAGAGGGATATAGGGCCTGGAGAAAATTCAAACACCAAAGCAGCATTCCATCTCAGCTCTGCCAAACCAGCTGAATATGGACCATGTGTCAGAATTGTGCTAAGACAAAATTGGTCACAATTTGGGAAAATCATTGCAAGTAACTTATAAGAATTAGGAATGCTTATAGATTTTAATTCCTGCTGAGCATAGCACTACAATATTTGCATCAACACAACCTTGAGCACCAGAAATGCATTAGTGATCTTTGTACTTATGTAGGGCCTTACAGGCTTATTGGACTCTGTGATACCGATCACCACTTCTTAAGTCTAGGTTGTCAAGGTGCCTGGTCTGGCCTTTATGTAAATGCACACTTGGAACTGCATTGTCTTAGATTTATGGTTTTGTGTGGTTCCCAACCTGTAAATCAGTGAACTAACCAAAAGTAATCTCTTTTGTCTATAATTGTTAACAAATACCTCATTATCAAAAACAAGCAAAAGATAATTCTACCAATTACTAGGTAGAAACACCCTGTAGTTTGCAATGGAAGCAATTCTCACTTCCTAGGAGAAGGCCTGCTAATCAACCAGTCACTCACAAAATGGCAGCCAGTGGTGAATTCCCCAACAGGGCAAGGTTGGGCCTCAGATTTGCAGACTCACATAGATGAACGTCTGGAGTAGAATGCTGACTTCTAATAATTTACATGAACAATGTCACCACCAGGTGGCAGGCAATTCACATCTGCTTGAGTGAGGTCTCCCAAGAAGCAGGGTGCATGAAAGGCCATATTCCAAGGGGTTCTTCATTTGAACAAATCAAAGGAAAAGGGGTAAAGTGTCCATTTTTAAATTCGTGGCATCAGGCTGTGTTACCTCACGACATCCATCCCTAGCATGGGCAGGTTTCTTCCTGGATATGGTCTTTCACTGGCCTTACAGGACACACTCTCTTCTAAACAGGGTTAGGATGAGCACGGTCACCTAGTTCTGGCCTTCCGCGTCCCTTTTTTATGTTACTGGTCTGAAATTATTAACTTTGTTCGCCACCAACTCCTTTCGCCGTCCGACAAAGCCCATGAATCCCTTCTTAGAAAAGTAATTTTAAATGCCTACAACAACACATAGGATTATAAATGAAACCATTATAATGAAACATAGTTCAGTCCACTCAGGTTAAGATCCCCTGCAACATGACCAATTCATATAGTCTGTCTCCAAATCTGGTATAATAAATTTGACTACATTTACCCTTGCTAAAGTAAATTCCTATTTCTGCTGGCCTCTTATTTTTGCTTCTATTGCCTTAGTTAGAGTTTGGTAAATTTCCAACTCTTTTTTTCTCGTGCTGCACAATCACATACCATTTCCTGGTCGTGTCAGCACATGGTTCAACACGTAGCTGACAAAATCCACCATTTCTTCCATCTCCAAGTCCTTGAGATTTAGAGTGATAATGAGGAAGCCTCAGTATCCTCCTGAGTAATAATGCAAAGGTGAGAACTGGTAAGAAGCAATGCAGTATAGTGAGACAGCCTAGAGATGGAATCCCTTAATTGTAGCTTGCCTTATACATACCAAGCACTTGCTATGTTTCAAATTCTACACAAGGACCCACTCCCTGTTCTACTGTAAGTCTGGAGTCAGAAAACTTGTTTTGCAATTCAGTTTCATCTCCCAAGTAACTTTGGGCAAATCACCTAACCCTCTGGGGTTCAATTTCCTCATGTGTAAAATATGTAAATAACAGTGATAGTTTTTTTTTTTAAACAGGTTTCTGCGTGTTTTGTTTTGTTTTGTTTTTTACAGACTTCTCTTTTGGTTTTACAGATTTCCTTATCAGAACTTCTGGAACAATCTATCTGCACTTGCTCTACAGGGCTGGTGTTAGGGTTTTCCTTCCTAGTCATCCTTTCAAATTGTCTCCCTACTTCATCTCCAGGCCATGGATGGGTTACAAGCTACACTCACATGTAAAAGGAAAGGCACAATGACCCAGGACAACTTCTTCCTCTAAACCTACCAAACACACACCAACTATGTAGAACTTTGTCACTGAAGTCTAAACCCTGCTAATGTTAGAAAGGACCTCCAGCTCTTTTTCCTGTGCTCAGCATATCAAAATTCTTTTGAGGAGTGAAGAGGGAGCACAAGAAAAAATTTTTTTCTTTTTTTCTCTCTCTGAAATATAAGAGAAGCCCTGTTATTAGCCTCATAGACATATGACAATCTTTTTACAGTCATCACCACTGTCTTATTCAGAGTGAGGAAAATTCTCTCCTATTTGACATCAGTTCACAGGAAATAAATTCTGCTATCTACGTCCAACTCCCAGAAACTACACATTTCCTAGAAATGTTGTTTAAAGTCAGAAAATGTTCTTGTATCAAAACTTGGAATACTCAGAGCAACTTTTATGTCTTGGAAAAGAAACACCTGTTCCCACATCAGCATTTCCACCATAGTTTATTATTGAACTCCTATCCCCCAGTGTCACAGCGTTTACCTCTGCAGCAGGTGTGTTTGAAGTTAGAGCAGGCCATACGAGGATGAGTGAGACAAAGTCCTTGCCCTCTAAGAATTTACTATCTTGGTATGGGTTTTAATATTGGCATCATCACACATCAGTTATAAAGTAATCTCTTACCATCAATGGTACCATTACTGACCTACTAAAGAGAGTAGATAATTTCTTTTCTTCTTTATAAATTAGATCACATTTAAAGTCATCCCTATAGTTGTATATGGATTATTCCGATATGCTTTCTTGAGTGAGATAGAAATGGGTAGAGTTATAGTGACACTCAGATTTTACACAAACGATATGCAAATATCACATTTCACAGAGAGAAAGAGGGCACTGAGAACAGCTGCCCTGGTACATGCAATGATATGTTGACTTTGATAATTACAAGAAAGTTAAGATATGGCTCCTGGCCTTCAGGAGCTTATAATTAGCTGTATCTATCAAATAATCATATGGATAAGATATAATTAAGAGATAAATTATGGAGTTTAGACAATGGACCTGGGGAGAGCAGGACTCAGGGAGGAATGACTTCCTATCAGTCTTGGAACATTTTGTAGAAGTGGGGCAGTTCAGTTTTGACAGATGAAAGGAGGTTTTGACAGGTGAAAGTCATAGAGACAAGCATATCAGAGAGAGGAGGCTTCTCCAAAGTGAGACTGACTGATTGATGCTCCTGGTGTCTGGAAGAGTCTTCCTACATCCCTGCAAATGTACTCAGAGCTATAGCTCTCATCAGGAGGAACTTCAAATCCACCCACTTCTCTGCATTCCTACCCCCTCCACCTTAACTCAGAACCTCATCAAGGCTCACCCCTATTTCTGCTACAGCCAGCAAATCACTCTCCCAGCCTCCACTATTGGCTTTCTTGAATCCGTCCTCCACTGAATGACCCTCTCCATATTAAATTGACCAGATACTAACTCCTCTGCTTAAAATCATTGAGTGACTCACCTGCTACCTCCAGAAAGAAGCCCAACCATGGGATACAAGACCTTTTATAGTATAGTTGTCACTTAGTCTTCAGCCTTATTTCTTGCCTTTTCCCCACTTCCATCCTTCTCCCCAGCTATTAAATTACTTGTATCAGTTGAGTCAGGTTACCCCAACAAAATACCATAGGCTGGGTGGCTGAAACAATAGAAATACACTTCTAGGGACTGGAAATCTGAGATCAAGGTGCTAACGGGATCAGTGTCTGGTGAGAGCTCTCCTTGGGTTGTAGATGGTGGACTTCTTACTGTGACTTTACATGGCCTTTCCTTGGCACACATGCATAGAGAGTGAGAAAGAGATGAGTAAGCTTTCTTATGTTTCTTCTATTTTTTTTTTTAAGATTTTATTTATTTGTCAGAGAGAGAGAGGGAGAGAGAGCGAGCACAGGCAGACAGAATGGCAGGCAGAGGCAGAGGGAGAAGCAGGCTCCCTGCTGAGCAAGGAGCCTGATGTGGGACTCGATCCCAGGACGCTGGGATCACGACCCGAGCCGAAGGCAGTCACTTAACCAACTGAGCCACCCAGGCATCCCTCTTATGTTTCTTCTTGTAAGGACAGTAATCCTATTGCATCTGGGCTCTATCCTTATGACTTAATCTATCCTTTATTACCTGCCAAAGGCCCTATCTCCAGATACTCCAATATTGGAGTATCTGGAGATAGGGCCTCATTCAATATGTGAATAAGGGAAGGAACACAACTTTGAATCCATATGGTTGCTGTTCTCAGAGTACAACATATTTTCCCACATAACGCAATGCCTTTGGACCCAAAGCTGTTCCCTCTACCTGATATGCCCTTCTCTGAGCCACTCCCTAACACCCTCATCTTCCACTCCCTCTACCTCTTATCTTTGTTTTGATAATTGCTTTTTCCTCTTGAGACTCCCTTCAGGCTGGGCCATGTTTTCTAGGGTAGGCTCCAATGGGGGCCTCTGTGCCTCCATTGGAAATGAAATATAGTTAACTAATGCAGGACTGGGAATTCCTTCAAGGAGAAACTATGTCTTATCCTTATCCATCATCATATCCCTAATGCTTAGCATAGTGGCTGGCACATGCTTGTTGCACACAGGCATGTGTGGATAAATGAATGAATGAATGAATGAATGATGAATGCTAAGTAAGGCAAGGCCATGTTACGTGAAAAAATGAGGCAAAAAATTTAGGCTAGATTAAATAAGTAGTGTGAAGGCCTTATATGCCTTTCATCATAAAAATATGATTCAAGAGGTTTTAGAAGGATGATTGGGAAGGTTTATTCAAGAAGGCTAGAGGATGGGTAAGTAAACCACCTAGGAGAGTATCATAATAATCCTATAGTAATGTAATGATATTAGAAATAGTAATGGTAACAATTATATCTAACATTTATTCAATCCTATATGCCAGGCCAAGGATTTTTTCTTTTGTTTTGTTTTCAGTTTTTTGGTTGTTTTAATTGAAGATAGTTGACACACAATGTTACCTGAAGCTCAAAGTGTACAACATAGTGATTCCACAAGTTTATACATTATGCTATGCTCACCACAAGTACAGCTACCATCTGTCACTATACACCACTTTGACTATACTCCCTGTGCTGTATCTTTTATCTCCATGACTTTTTCATTCCATAACCAAAAGTGCCAGGCACTGTTTTAAGTGTTTCAAATATATTACCTTATTCTTACAAGAACTCCAGACTAAGGGATTAAAAAGGATATATGTAAAACACATATTATTTTTCTCCCATTTCATACATAAGAAAGCTGAAATAGAGAGAGATTGGGTAACTTATCCAAGGTCATAAAGCTAGGAAGTGGCAGAGATTAAAGGAAAACTGTGAGATATTTCAAAGGGAGAAAGAAACACAACTTGATAAAAATCAAGATATAATGGGATGGGAGAGGCAAAGGCCTTTAGGTTTCTCACCCAGGAAAAGAGAAAACTGAGGAAGTCAGGGTAAGAAGTCAGTTTGCTAAGAGATGTTATATTTGTTGGGGACAAATAAGCCTTGATGTTGTGACTGGACATCTCCATAAATATTCATAGCAATCCTGCATAGACCTACTGAAAGTCTACTATAACCTACTTGTCTAGGTCTAAGGAGTTGCAGATATGGATTTTATAGGAAATTTTTAAAGGTATTGACTTTATATTCTGTTGGCAAAAGGGAGTCAGTGAAGCATCGTAAACAGCAGGTAAATGTGGTTTTAGTTCATTTGAGCAACCAACTGACAGCTGGAATTGAGGAGGACTTAGTGAAGTCAGGGACACGGGTTAAGAGTTAAAGGGTTTCTACACTTAAAAATGATTGAAGTGGGGCACCTGGGTGGCTCAGTGGGTTAAAGCCTCTGTCTTTGGCTCAGATCATGATCGTGGGGTTCTGGGATCAAGCTCTCTGCTGAATGGGGAGCCTGCTTCCTCCTCTCTCTCTCTCTCTCTCTCTGCCTGCCTCTCTGCCTACTTGTGATCTGTCTTTCAAATAAATAAATAAATAATCTTAAAAAAAAGATTGAAGTGGTAAATTTAATATTACATATATTTTTCCACAATAAAAAAGTTAAGAAGCTGTTTTAGGAGTCCAGGTAAGAGATGATAAAGGCATGATCTGGGGAAGGGTCAGGGGAAATGTAATAAGGAAGATTTACTGAGTCATCCATCCCCCCTTCTCAGTTATTCTAGCTAGACTCATAGGAGTTATTTATTATTTAACATTTATTGACCTGGTACTAAATGCCAGGCACTGTGCTGGGGCACAAAGATGAATAACAATCGCTATCTTCAACTGCATAATGTACTCAATTGTCTAGTGAGATAAACAGATACATATGTAATATTAATAATACAACATATCAGGGCAGCACTGGAGACAAGTCAAAGGCATTAAGGAAGCACAGAGGAGGGCAACCTATTGGTTGTGGCAAACAAGGAGGAGTTCTGAGACATGGTGGCTCCTGAGTTGGGTCTTAAGACAATAAAGATTTTGCCAGGTGAAGGAAAATTGGAGGGAGGAAGGGCATTCTGAGTAGAAAAGAACACATGAGGTGTTGTTGAAATATTTTCTGGGATACTAGAGGCACAAAGGAAGGGACAAAGAGGCCCTGGTACTCAAGGGACCCAAGTTACTCCAGCACACCCACTCCTCCCTTGACAGGACCCATTCCCTTTGCCCATAAATGGTGGTGGAGCCCAGAATCCCAACCATCCCAGGTGGGAAGAGCAGCCCTATCAGGCAAAGCAGACAGCATAATGCCTTTGGAGGCAGTGGGAGACAGCCCCTATGAAGTTCCTGGGTCGCACTCCAGAAGGCAAAGCAATGGAGAGGGAGAGGGTCTTTCAGAAGATTTGGAGGACAGCGTAAACCTCAGGAATGGTGTCGTTATCACCAAGAGAAGATTATGAGTGGGGAAATGGAAGATTCCTCAGGTTAACTTTAGAATTTTATTAATGAGTGCTCATGGGACACAGCTTAGAGATTCCCAGAATAACTATAGTAGTCACCTGAGGGGAAACGAACTTCCAGGGGTGTCTCTAACAGTGACTAAAGGCAGAAAAATGCATTGTGTACTGGATAAAAGCAGCCCTCTAAGTCAAGCATACTTGCTTTAAAATTTGCTCTACAAGCTAATAACTATCTGAGCTTTTGTTAAGCTTTCTGAGCCTCTACTACTTTTTCTATAAAATGAAAATTATAATAGTACCTGCTACATGATACTTCCATGACAATGAATAATAAGAACACCCCTGTTCTTTGCATAGTCCCCAATATACGGTAATTAAGGTTAGTCACTACAACCATTAGTACAGTCAGAAGAACGAGACATACAGAAATGGGGAGATCAGTGGTAACATTTTCATATTTATAAGGTAAATCAGTTATCTTTTTAAAAGAGTTAGTTTTCTAGATGTTTCCCTCCCATGGAGTGAAGGATACCTATGTAATTAGTCTTTTTAATGACCAAATATCTATTTATGAAGCAAAAAAATGGGGCAAGTTATAGGTTATTGAGAAATTGCTTTCAGTTTACTGGAAAAACAAAATAAAATATGCCAACTATGTCTCAACATTAACTTTGGAGAGAACTAATTGAAAATAATTTTCTATTTCTGTTCTTATTTTCATAGTTTCCTTGTTTAGTAAAAACCAAGTGGTCCAGTTAATGAAGTTAGTTCCATAAATGAAGCTCACATCCTCAGAGATTCTTGCAGGGGAAGGGCTGATGTTTCACAAACAGGGTAAAGGAGCACACAGCAGCTATTCTGGAGCTGAAAAAGGGAACATCAACACATTTCAGTTTTTCCCCTTGGGAAATTGTGCCAGGTACACATTTTACATTTTCACATATTAGGAAGCTAAATATCTTAAAATACAGGAACTAATTCAGTTCCAGTGTTATATATTAACAATCCTAAATCACTCTTACCCTATAAACCCAAAAGTTAAGCTTTCTATTTTTTTTTTTATAAAAAGAAAAATAAAGCCAAGGAGGGAAATGATGCCTGCCTTCTTCAGAAGTAGTATTCTAAAGAATAAAAATATAATTTATAGGGACAAACATAAAATCCATCTATGTGAAACTCAATCTTGTAATTCATTTTGGAAAACAATACTCCCAGTACTGTAATGAAACTGATGCCTTAAAAAAAAAAAATTGAGAGTACATGGGGTGGCTCAGTTGGTTGATTGTCCAACTCTTAATCTCAGCTCAGGTCTTGATCTCAGGGTTTTGACTTCAAGCTTTGCATTGGGCTCCATTCCCAGCCTGGAACCTACTTGAAAATTAAATACATACATACATACATACATACATACATACATTCATACTGGGGGTACAAAATTATCTGACAATGTTAACAATTTCCACCTTGTCCATTGAAACAAAAGATCTTCAAAGCATGCAAACAAGTCAAATATAGTTAAGAGGGAACTGAATTCCAAGATATGGAGAAGAGTGAAAGACCACTGTTTATTGGTCACAATAAATAGTACCACACTTTCAGACCAAGATATATCACAGGATACAAAAGGAATGTGCAGGTGCAGTCAAGGACCCAGATAGATTATTAGTGAGAAATCATAGAGAAATAAAGAATCTTAAGACTTGAAAAAAGAGACACTTCTTTCTTCCAAAAGGTTAGCCCAAGAAACTACCAACAAATAAACTTTGTATCTATACCTGACAAAACCCTAAAATTATCTATGACTTGCCAATACTTCGGACACAAAAAAGTGGTCACAATGACTGACAGAGACCAGATGGGTTCACTAAAGGAAAGAATTACTCAACTAAGCAGCAATTAAGGAATTTCACAGATACCAAATACCAGGATTTTAGCAATGCAGTTTAAAAGAGTCTCAAAACCCCTCATGAACCAAGGACATATTCACATACTTAATGTAGGTGAATTCATAGGTGGTTGAATAATGTTAAAGATGAATGAGAATCTACTTAGAGGCTTAAGGAGTTTTGATCTGGTCTAGTTCTTTTCTGTAATGATGGTGAAAGGACACCAAGAACACACATAAATCTCAATTGCATGATTATTTCATTGAATTAGAGAATAAAAAGACTTTTTAAAATTATAGAATAAATACTTCCATAGAGGCAAATAGATCTGTGCCTTTTTTTCCAAGACTGGTGAAAAATTGGGTTCAAAATAAGTAAGGTGAAATTCATGAAATATAAATAGAGAATTTTACCTACCAATTCAGAAGGCAAATATGTAAAGCGTTTCTAACTTTATCTTTAGAATGACCCTGTGAGGTAGGTATTATATTGGTTGTGTTGTAGATGATAAAACCAAGGTTTGCTGAATTAGTAATTTTCCCAAGTCACATTACAATTTCTTCCATTGTCACATCTCCATTTATTCAGTCTGACTTCCTCTTACCAGGAATCTTGTGATTACATTGGGCCTACCCAGGTAAGCCAGGATGATCTCCTCATCTCAAAATCTCTAACTTAATCCTATCCACAGAGTCTCTTTACATATGTATACGGGAACATTCACAGCTTCCAGAGATCCAGACATGGACACACTGGAGGACTATTGGTCAGCTGAACCAAACTGCGCATAGTGAGCAAGGTGCGGAGTGGTTGGAGGTGACTAAGAACTAAATTACGTGGGCCTTGAAAGCCATCATAAGAATCTTGGGTTTTACCATATATTAAATGAAGAGCTATGCAGAGCAGTGACACAGCTGAATTTGTGTCTTTTGAGGATCATTGCAGTGGCTGTATTGAGAAGAGATACAGGGACACATGATGCAAGAACAGTGAGAAGGTGCTTCGGTGGTCTAGGAGACAAAGGTGGCAGCTCATACCAGACTGGTAACACTGAAAGTGGTCAGAAGTGGTTGGATTCTGGAGATAACTTTGAAGAATAGATCCAACATGACAGATTCAATGTGCTCAGAGAAAGAGTTGTCCAAGGATTATTTCATTTCAATCTGAGCAACTTGACTTGCCATCAAGTCAAATGGAAACTTCTGTAAAAGGACTAGTTTTGGGATGGTTAAAATAGAACCGCACATTCTGCTTTTTAGTCAGTATTATTATGACTATTAGACATCTAAGTCAAGATATTGAATGGAGAATTGTATTTAGGAATCTGGAAATTAGAATAAAATTCAGAGTTACAAATATCAATATGGGCATATAGGAATTGTCAGCTCATAGGTAATGTTTTCAGCCATAAGACTAGATCAGATCACCAAGGGGGTAAGTGTAAGATAAATAAGAAATGATCAAGGATAAGTTCTGGAGCACATCCTCATAAGGAGGATGAGAAGAAGGGAAGCCATAAAGAGGGGCTAAGAGAAAATGACAGTGCAAATGCAGTTTCCTGGAAGACAAGTAAAAGAATATGTATTTTAAGGATGATGAATTGTTAAATGTGACCTGTGAGATGAACAGTGAGTACTGGATTGACCAACCCACGTGATCTGGGATAATCTGATAACTCAGAGTGGTAATGGCCAAGACTCTGAACAGATATAGATAAATCACTTAGAACAATCGCTTCCAAACTTTGCAACATTTTTGGAATCAATCACTTGAGAATCTATTTAAAATAGTGATACCTAGACACACAGCCCCCACCAAAAGAAACCACACTACTCTGATTAGCATTTTGTAAGCTCTCCAGCTGAATCTAATGGACAGCAAAGTTGGATACACACTAGTTTAGAACAATGCCAGCATTTAGAAAAATTTTTTGGTGTGGTTAAGTTGAGGAAGCTTGGTGGGAAGGGACAGGGTTTGTGGGGGAAAGAGAGTGGAAATTTTTGTGCAATTGACAAATTGTAAATTTATTGCTAATTATCCAAGGGTTACCTTGGCAAGTATAATTACATCATATTTTCCTCATTCACCACACCAAAACTTTTGGTTCTTATACCAAAATTAAGTAGATACTTAGCTCTGCTCAGCAAATGTTGGACAAAGGCAAAGAAAATGTGTGTAAGAGTGAGACTATACCTACAAATAGTGGGCAAAACCAGAATGAATAAGAGCCAATGAAGAGTCACCTTCAGCCCCAGTGACAATTTGTAGTTGACTCTTTCTAAGCAGCTCTGAAAACAGTTTATATCACCACTTCAGACTGCCTGAAGAATTAAGATCACAGATAGGTTTTATTTCTTCTGTAGCTGATGTAACCCTACCCAAACTATTTTTTCTCCCTCTTAGAAATCTTGCAGCTGTGAGTTTTATGCCAAGTCGCATATTTCAAATAAAGTTCAATAAAGAAGGGCCTAATTCAGATAACAAGAGACTATCTGAGATTCTTTATACACCAGCTGTTAACTTTTGTGTTGAAATGCTGGTTGGATATTTGATGCTTTCCTTTAATTCAGAAAAGCACTTAAAGCACTTAGGGAAGCACTGGATTGATTTTCAGTTTGGGAATCCCATGTCTGCAGAGCAACTCAGAAATAGCTCAATAAAATTTTGTGAGTAAGTTTTCTGCTCTAGCAAGCAGGTAAATGGAGTTAAAATGCATTCTGGAAAGACAAAAGTTTGCTTATGATGCAGTAAGAAGTTCACACAGAAAGAAATCTGGAGGGAAATTGATACGAGCCTCCTTCTAGGGAGGCTCGAGGGAGTTACTCAAGGGAGTCAAAGATTAAAAGTTGGGGTGGCAATTTAAAAGAAAAAGGAATGAGAGAGATCCCTGATCAGACAGAACGGGTAGATACAAGAATAAAGAACTAAAGATAGGGATAGGAAAGACAAGAAATGAAAGAAACAGGCAAAAAAGAGAGTCCCCAAACAAGAGAGAAGAGGCATAAGAAGGTCAATTAACATGGCAAACTTTGGGCAGGAAAAGGAAAAAGGAGTGTGCCTGGAACATAACAGTGGTTATGTCAGCAGCTGGGAGAAAGCCACTCATATCCTGTTTTGAAGGAGGAAAAAAGGTCAAACTCCTTGTTTTCTGTCATTGCTGATGACTTTTCAAACTATTATCCCTACAGCAAAAAAGCATCAGAGTAAAACAAAACTATGTGCAGATGACAGAAATTAAAACAGTTGTGGCTGACTTATTGCTGATCATTTTCAAATGTGAAAGGTCTGGTGAAAGTTCATAACAAGAGTGGTGTAACTGACAAGCAAATTTGACTTATATGTGGCATGAAAAACAAGATAATAACGTCCTTTCAAGATGCTTCAGTAAATGTCTATAAGGACCACTCATAAGCCTATTTGCAAAGAAGACAGTGGATGTTTTATCTGATTTGTAAAATTAAATGAAGATACGGAAGAAATACTTTTGAGATAGAATAATCCTGAGACATAACACACATACCAACAGTATGCAACTAGTATGTTAAGAATATCCTAAGACTATCGAGTAAAGAGATCTAGTAAATCTGGAGTACATCATAAAACTTAAAGCATGAATCTGATGTACATCCTCAACTGAGAATCACTTGCCTAGAAGATATTAGATCCAAAGTCTCCCATGGTTCACCTCCTCTTCCAATTTCCCTCAACTCCCTTCTCCTCTCCATCTCCCCTTGTCCTCCATGCTATTTGGTTTGCTCCACAAATAAGTGAAACCATATGATAATTGACTCTCTCTGCTTGACTTATTTCACTCAGCATAATCTCTTCCAGTCCCATCTATGTTGCTACAAAAGCTGGGTATTCATCCTTTCTGATGAAGGCATAATACTCCACAGTGTATATGGACCACATCTTCCTTATCCATTCATCTGTTGAAGGGCATCTTGGTTCTTTCCACAATTTGGCGACCATGGCCACTGCTGCTATAAACATTGGGGTACAAATGGCCCTTCTTTTCACTACATCTGTATCTTTGGGGTAAATACCCAGTAGTGCAATTACAGGGTCATAGGGAAGCTCTATTTTTAATTTCTTGAGGACTCTCCACACTGTTCTCCAATGTGGCTGGATGGCTTATCATATAGAATATTACTTATGGCCTTAGAAAAACAAATAAAAAACATAAATTAGTAGTCCATTATCATAAAATAGCCCATGTTTGGGACTTGGCAGTACTTTGTCAAAGGAAGATCAATGGAAATGAAATTAGTAACAGTATTAAGTGGTTTGTTCACTTAAAGTTGTTGGATTATGAAATTTAAGAAATAGTTTATATTTTTAATGTTATACTAATAAATTCATTTTGTTCTTAATAAACTCTTATTTACATACTCCAAAAAAAGAATATATTAGATCCAAATGAAGCATGCTTATAGCCAATAAGAATTATAAATGATAACTGAAATCTATGAGTAATAACACTTTAACATTTAATTTCATGTCTAAATATCATCAGACAAAATAGCACCAAGCAGAAACATGTCATGGTTAGCAAGAGCATTGACAAATCCCTAGGAACTTCATATACAGGATGCAGTTTCTGAATTATTTATATTAACAATATTTTGTTTATAAAAAATTTTACCTCAGGGAGAATAAACATCTCTTTCAATTCAACAACTCTTCTCATGTAACACATTGATAGGAATACAGATTTCTTTTTAAACCTAATCATTTCTAGTATTTTTTACAAGGTGAATGAACAAGTCTTTGTGATTTTGCAGGGAACCCCCTGGGAAATCACAAATAAAGTTTTAGGTGCAAAAGATATCCTGTAAGTTTTACTCTTTTTTTTTTTCCCCGATACTGAGAGCTTGGTTTGGGGATGACAAAAATAAATTTTATTGGAGGAGATTTGGACTTGATTAAGATAAGATCATGGGTACCTGTGAATAATATTAGCTACGTATTTAACTGAAGTGACCAAAGAAATTTGAAATGCACATAGAATGTAACATAATTGTAAAAATATTAACTCTTTCAAAAGTGAAGCTTCTTTGTTCTTCTCTTTTTTTTTTCTTGTTTTTAAAAATAATACCGGATGTAATAAAGTCAACACAAAGCACAGAAAGTTACTCTGATAAGACAATCTTTGTTATGTAAGCAAATAACACAGAAAGATTAACCCTTCATATCATAATGAAAGCAATAAACAGTAAACCAAGGAATCAATCCCATCAACACTGAGCAAACTTTGCCAAGCTATTAAGGCATTCCATAGCTTTTCAGACTCAGTTATTATAAACCAAGGCAAATAAAATTTACATTCCAAGCTTTGTTTTTCATTGTGCTTTTTAGTATTCTACAACATACTGGGACCTTAGGACAAATCTTGCAAGACCATGAGAACTAATTTTATAAGAAACAGAATACAAGGCTTTCACCATTACTACCTTCAAATGAACCAATAAATAAGCATTTTTTAAAGTTCTCCATTTTAATTGACAATACAGTTAAAAATCAGTAGACATAACCCACATGAACAAACTCTTTGGTGTCCTTGATAAATCGTCAGGATGTAAATGGGTCTAAAGAACCAAAAAAAAAAAAAAAAAAAAAGAGGAACAGTAACAAAGAAGTACTGTGTTAGGGAAAAAATTATTATTTCCCTTGAAAATAGAAGTACATATATTGTTATATTTTCTCTGTTACTATTGCTCCTAGTAGTCTCAATCAACAATACTGATGATAATTTTTTTCAGTGTTCCAACATTCATTGTTTATGCACCACACCCAGTCTTCCATGCAATATATGCCCTCCTTAATACCCACCACCAGGCTCACCTGTCCCCCCATCCCTCTCTCCTCCAAAACCCTGTTTGTTGCTCAGAGTCTGCAGTCTCTCTTGGTTTGCCTCCCCCTCTGTTTTCCCCCAACTCACTTCTCTCCATCTCTCAATGTCCTCTGTGTTATTCCTTATGCTCCACAAGTAAGTGAAACCATATGATAATTGACTCTCTCTCTCTCTCTGCTTGACTTATTTCACTCAGCATATTTTCCAGTCCCGTCCATGTTGATACAAAACTTAGGTATTCAACCTTTCTGATGGCTGCATAATATTCCATTGTATATATGCACCATATCATCTTTATCCATTTGTCTGTTGAAGGGCATCTTTGGAGAAAGGGGAACCATTTTACACTGTTGGTGGGAATGCAAGTGGGTGCAGCCACTTTGGAAAACAGTGTGAAGAGTCCTCAAAAAATTAAAAATAGAGCTATCCTATGACCCTGAAATTACACTATTGGGTATTTACCCCAAAGATACAGATGTAGTGAGGAGAAGGGCCATATGTACCCCAATATTCATAGCAGCAATGGCCACAATTGTGAAACTGTGGAAAGAACTAATGATTTTTTTTTAAAAGAAGCCTTTAATTTTTTTTTCAGTGTTTGAAAAGTCATTGTCTATGCACCACACCCAGTGCTTTATGCAATACATGCCCTCCATAATACCCACCACCATGCTCACCCAACCTCCCACACCCTCCCCTCCAAAACCCTCAGTTTTTTCCCTCAGAGTCCACAGTCTCTCATGGTTTGTCTCCCCCCACCAATTTCCCCCAGCTCACCTCTCCTCTCCATGTCCCAATGTCCTCCATGTTATTCCTTATGCTCCAGAAGTAAGTGAAACTATATGGTACTTGACTTATTTCACTCAGCATAATCTCTTCCAGTCCCATCCATGTTGCTACAAAAGTTGGGTATTCATCCTTTCTGATGGAGGCACAATGCCCATTGTGCATTATGGACCATAACTTCTTTATCCATTCATCTGTTGAAGGGCATCTTGGTTCTTTCCAGTTTGGCAACTGTGGCCATTGCTGCTACAAACATTGGGATACAGAGGGCCATTCTTTTCACCACATCAGTATCTTTGGGGCAAATACCCAGTAGTGCAATTGCAGGGTCATGGGGAAGCTCTATGTTTAATTTCTTAAGGAATCTCCACACTGTTTTTCAAAGGGGCTGCACACAGTTGCATTCCCACCAATAGTGTAAGAGGGTTCCCCTTTTTTCACATCCTCTCCAACACTTGTTGTTTACTGTCTTGTTGATTTTGGCCATTCTAACTTGTGTAAGGTGGTATATCTCAATGTGGCTTTGATTTGAGTCTCCCTGATAGCCAATGATATTGAACATTTTTTCATGTGTCTGATAGCCATTTGTATGTCTTCTTTGGAGAATTGTCTGCTCATGCCTTCTGCCCATTTTCTGACATGATTATCTGTTTTGTGTGTGTTGAGTTTGAGGAGTTGTTTACAGATCTTAGATCTCAGCCCTTTGTCTGTAGTGTCATTTGCGGTTCTCTTCTCCCATTCCGTGGGTTGCCTCTTTATTTTGTTGACTGTTTCCTTTGCTGCGCAGAAGCTTTTGATTTTGATGAAGTCCCAAAGTTCACTTTCACTTCTGTTTCCTTTGCCTTTGGGGACATGTCTTGAAAGAAGTTGCTGTGGCCGATAATGATAACTTTTAACCTAAGTAACTGACTTCTATTTCACAGAGAAAATTTGGTCATGGATAATGGAGAACAGTCTGTCACAAATCAGCATTTTAGCTACAAGCAGAACTCATAAATATACATAGCACAACTTTATATAGACACATGCTTGCCACATTCTAAAAGTGGCAGAACTTAACCAAAGATAAAGCCTATCTGTAGCATATTAAAAGCAAAAGCATATAAACATAAAAGTGTGCTCAGTCATCACTGTTTCTGTGTTCTTACTTAGAAATGATTTAGGTATTCACTGATTAGCTATTTTAATTAATCTAAGGTCTCAAGTTCCCAAGATCTTTTTTTTTTTAATAATTGAGATATAATTTATATACCATAGAATTCCCCATTTAACATGTAAAACAATTCAGTCGGTTTTGGTATATTTGCAAGATTGTACAACCATCACCATTAACCAATTCCAGAATATTTTCATCACTCCCAAAGAAAACCCATCCCCTTTCCCCCACTCTCAGCGATTGCTAATATACTTATTGTATGTCTATATGTTTTACCTATTCTGTACATTTCATATAAATGGAATCCTACAACATATGACCTTTTGTTTCTGGCTCCTTTCAGTCAGCATGATGTTTTCAAGGTTCACCCAGGGTGCCATATATATCATATATATCAGTATTTCCTTCCTTTTTATGGCCAGATAATATTCCATTTTATGAATATATCACATTATGTATACCTCCATCAGTTGATGGATATATGGGTTTTTTCTACTTTGGGCTATTAATAACACTGCTATGAATGTATGTGTACAAGTCTTGATATGAACATATGATTGGATTTTCTGGAATGGAACGTAGGAGTTGGAGTTTCTAGATCATATGATAACTCTACATTTAATTGTTGAAGAAAAACAAAACTATTTTCCACAGCAGCTGCATTATTTTGCATTCGTATTAGCAATGTCTGAGAGTTCCTATTTTTCTACATTCTCACAAATGGTCATTATTATCTGCCTTTGATTATAGCCACCTCAATGTTTGTGAAGTGGTATTTCATTGTGGTTTTTAATTGCAATCCCCTAGGAACTAAAGATGTTAAGCATCTTTTTCATGTACTTACTGGTCATTTGTATATATTTATTAAATGTCTATTCACATCCCTTCCCCATTTTTCAATTCATTATTTGTCTTTTTATTGTTAAGTTCCCTAAAGATCTTAGAAATTCAAGCTGGCATACTAGAAAACACAATTCCTATGGAAATAAGGTGTTTTCTAGTATGCCAGGTGTTTCAAGATAGTGTGTTGAATGTTAATGAATTTTAAATACATAAAATCACATTTTTATAACCAATCTGTATAGGTTTACAGAAAGCATACCCAAATAGAATTTAAAAAGCACTTTTATATTATATTTAACATTGGTAAATTAAAGTAAATATCGCTGTTGTTTATCATACCAAAATAACTCAACTAGTCATATTTGCCAAAATTTTAGCTTAATTATATGAACTTGGATTCTTAAAATGTTTCTTAGTTTCTGTATGAGCATCTTAAAAAATTATAGCACATTGGAAGTATTATTCAAATTCTGTATATTCTTGGAATCTGAGGAATATCCAAAGTACACATTTCTCTCTATAAGTTCATTGGAATAGAGCTCCTTTATTTTTCTATTTACTCTTTCTGTCTTTTAGCATCAGGAGCATATTCTCCTCCTTCTGCCTTTATGAGTAGTCTGACAATAAAACATTGCTGCCTGCCTGACTTCCCTCATTCCTCACAGCTTTTCTTTCTTAGGACAGCTTCCATTCCCTATTTTCCTGATCTTTGTTGTATCAGAAACTCCTCCTCTATGTAGTCTTTTTTTTTTTTTTTAAGTGTTGTTTATATCTGAGCCTTTTCTGTCATTGCTTTGTTTCCATGCTTACTTGTTTTTTTTTTTTTTCTTTTTTCACCTCCCACTGCCATAGGTAAATGGATGGAAGGGTATTTCTTCAATCATTTGCTTAAATATTGCTTTAGATTTTATTCTAATCAAACTTTCTTAATCTCGCTTCATGCTCCATCTGTCTCAAATTTATCTTAATTTTCATTAAAACACTTAATGTTACAAATGGTATAACACAAACATCCATTCTCTGTCATTTGAAATAATATTTAAAGTATTTTTTATTTACTATTTTTCCCTACCTTCTTTCTTCAGGAGAGCCTTGGAGACTGGTATCAGGAAGGAAGGGGAGCCAGGAGGGAGAAGAAAAGGGAAGGAGGGACAGAAGAGAACAAAAAGACAAAGAGAAGGAAAAAGAAGGGAAGTCTCTTTTGCTGTTTCAGCAGACCAAACTCCTTGTTCCCACCTTCCTGCATTAAAATACTTTGGCTTTGCTCCATAAATTTTGTAAAACATCTTTGTGATATAATTACAAGTGTTTAAAAATGTAATAATAGGTTTGTCCATCTATAAAGCTTGTTCTTCAAATTGTTCTTTCATCTGAGTGAGCAAGATTCTCTTTGTAAGAGACCTAGCCAAGGACAAGGGGAAGTCTGGAGTTCTAAAAAAGGGCTCCCCTGACAGCTAAAAGGTCCCATGAGTACTGGGCTAAAAGGCAAGCCAACAGCTTTGTTGTTAATGGATGTTAATTGTGGACCCAACAGAACTCTAGGCACTACGGACTGTGAAGATGTACACAATAGAGTTCCTGCTCTTGAGCAGTTTATAGTAAATGGTGCTACTGAATTTAGTGTGAATACACACTAGAACATAAGGGTATATAAGAATGAATGTATCAGTGCCAGGAAGGTGAGGACTATGAACAGACATGGGATTAGAACAGTTTCATAAATGAAACTGACTTGAACTGTGTCTGGAAGGGATAGAAGGACTGGCTGGATTGAGGACATGAAGGCTGGAGAGAGGTGATCATTATTATCAAAGAAATATAAACCTTGGTGGTTGTATAGTCTTTTAAGCCTTGCCGGTCTTGAAAACTCTTTATTTCTCCATCCATTTTGAATGTCAGTCTTGTTGGATAAAGTATTCTTGACTGCATGTTCTTCTCATTTAGTGCCATGAATATATCTTGCCAGCCTCTTCTGGCTTGCCAGGTCTCTGTGGACAGGTCTGACGTTATTCTGATGGGCTTCCCTCTGTAAGTAAGGAGCCTCTTTGCCCTGGCGGCTTTCAAGAGATTATACCCACAATTATAGTTCCTCAATTTGACTATCAGGTGTCGTGATGCTTTTTTAGAATGTATAATCTTGGGTGGAGACCGTTCAGCCTCTAGTACATAAACGCTGGTTCCATTCGCGAGATTGGGAAAATTTTCATGAAGAACTTGTTCCACTATATCTCCTAGACTTCTTTCTTTCTCCTCTCCTTCAGGGATTCCAATAATTCTGATGTTGGAACGCTTCATGGCATCATTTATTTCCCTGATTCTGTTTTCGTGGTTTCTAAGCTGTTTGTTCCAGGCTTCCTTCTGATCCTTTCTCTCTGTTTGTCTTCCAGATCACTATTCTATCTTCTGTCTCACTTACCCTAGCTTAAAGAGAGTTTAGATTAGATTGGAACTCATTGAGAGCATTGTGAACTTCCTCCCTGGTAGCTTTAAGCTCCGCCCTAACATTGTGAACATCCTGTCTGGTCGCTTTTCGGCCCTAATCAATTCTGTTTGGTCATCCATGGCTTTCTCCAACCTAGCTATTGCCTGGATAATTGTTAGCCTGAATTCTCTTTCCGACATATTGTCTATGTTGGTAGCCATTAGCTCTGTTGCAAAAGGTCCATCATCATTAGCCCTCAGGGAGATTCAAATTAAAACCACATTGAGATACCACCTTACACCAGTTAGAATGGCCAATATTAACAAAACAGGAAACAACATGTGTTGGAGGGGATGTGGAGAATGGGGAACCCTCTTAGACTGTTGGTGGGAAGGCAAGTTGGTGCAGCCTCTTTGGAGAACAGTGTGGAGATTCCTCAAGAAATTAAAAATAGAGCTTCCCTATGACCCTGCAATTGCACTCCTGGGTATTTACCCCAAAGATACAGATGTAGTGAAAAGAAGGGCCATCTGTACCCCAATGTTTATAGCAGCAATGGCCATGGTCACCAAACTATGGAAAGAACCAAGATGCCCTTCAACAGATGAATGGATAAGGAATATGTGGTCCATATACACTATGGAGTATTATGCCTCCATCAGAAAGGATGAATACCCAACTTTTGTAGCAACATGGACGGGACTGGAAGAGATTATGCTGAGTGAAATAAGTCAGGCAGAGAGAGTCAATTATCATATGGTTTTACTTATTTGTGGAGCATAACAAATATCATGGAGAACAAGGGATGTTAGAGAGGAGAAGAGAGATAAATAATTCAACCATCAAGTGCAACTCTATGTTTACTTATCTGCCCAGCCCCTCTGGCAGTAGTACCAAGTGTCACAAACTCAAGGTCCACATCCTCTGTATTTGCTTACAATGTTTTCTTGATAAATTGGAAGGGGAGATGAATCACGAGAGACTATGGACTCTGAAAAACAATCTGAGGGCTTTGAAGTGGCAGGGTGTGGGAGGTTGGGGTACCAGGTGGTGGGTATTATAGAGGGCACGGATTGCATGGAGCACTGGGTGTGGTGAAAATATAATGAATACTGTTTTTCTGAAAATAAATAAATTGAAAAAAAAAAAGACATTTAAAGCAACCCAGAGGAAGGAAAAGATAATACAGAATATTAAGGAAATATTGAAGAAGATAAAAGTGGAAACATTCTCAAGGGCCTTGAATGCCAGACTGAGGACGGTGAATGCCCCTCTCTTTATCCTGTCTTGACATAAAGAAGGACAGTAATTTCTGAAGAGGACTTCTTTGTCTAAGCTACAGCCTGAGTTGCAATGGTCTTCTTCCTACCTATACTCCCACCACCACCCTTTTCTTGCTACAGCTGTTTCCTTCTCATATTTGCTTTAAATGTTCACTTCCTCATAACACCCTGTACATGTAATCTACTCCCCTTTAATGTTCCATCATAGCATTTCTGACTTGTTTTCATATAATTAATTCAACCATCAAGTGCAACTCTATGTTTACTTATCTGCCCAGCCCCTCTGGCAGTAGTACCAAGTGTCACAAACTCAAGGTCCACATCCTCTGTATTTGCTTACAATGTTTTCTTGATAATAATGGCCAACTTTCTCCACCCCTTCTTATCTCAGTCCAGCCAAATCTTTCCTTCCCTTCCTGACCCAGCTCAGGCCAGTCTCATCCACAAAATTGTTCCAGCCCATTTCTGTCCACAGTACATCAAGAAGAGGAGAAGGCGGGCGCCTGGGTGGCTCAGTGGGTTAAGCCACTGCCTTCGGCTCAGGTCATGATCTCAGGGTCCTGGGATCGAGTCCCGCATCAGGCTCTCTGCTCAGCAGGGAGCATGCTTCCTCCTCTCTCTCTCTCTGCCTGCCTCTCTGCCTACTTGTGATCTCTCTCTGTCGAATAAATAAATAAAATCTTAAAAAAAAAAAAAAGGAGAAAGCCAACACTGCCATGAAACATCAACTTTGTAAGCAGTCAAAAAATAGGAAGTAACCCTAGGAAAGAAAGGAATAGGAGAAACAATGTCTCCAGTCACAGAAAGAAGAGTTTCAAATAGGGGGTGGTAAATAGCCTTAGAAAACATACAAATACGTAGTGACAACAGAGGGCTTCTCACTTAGAAATAACCATGAATCTTTAAGAGACAGTTTCATTGGGGTGGTAGGGATGGAAAACATATTGTCAGGGTTAAGAGTGTGCTTTTGAGAAGCCTGAAAAAAGAAAGGGGTCAGCTTGCATTTAAGGAACGGAGAAATATGGAGAGTTAACAAGAGAAAGATTAAAAACATAGGGTCAAGAAGAGATGGCTGATGGTGCTGAAAAAGCCTGTTGTGAGGGAATCATTAGCAATGCATTGTTAAAGGAAGCTTCAGAACATTCCTCACAGAATTGCCAAGACTGCATAAGGCAACAACCTAGCATCACATTTGCTAATTCCTCACATGTTGGAACAATAGCAAAAAGCCATAAAAGAGACCTGACAAGCAATAGGTCTATGTTAATAAGACATTGAAGAATGAGCATGAAACTGCAATGGGAGGGTTTTCTGTATCACAAAGCCCCGCCGTACCCATTTATCTTCTTTCTCTTCCAGATATCTTTACAAAAATTAATCTACATGGCTCTCATTCACATACATAAGAAAAGGTTTTGCACAATTTTTCCCTACACCATCATATAATTTCAGATATGGAAGGTACATTAAAAATATCTAATCTACAATTCAATAAGAAAAAACCCAAAGAATCCAATTTAAAAATGGGCAGAAGAGCTGAATAGACATTTCTTCAAAGAAGACATATAGATGACCAAGAGACACATGAAAAGATGCTCACCATCATTAACCACGAGAAAAATGCACATCCAAACCACAATGAGATGTCACCTTACACCGGTCAGAATGGCTATTATCAAAAACACAAGAAATAACAATTGTTGGCAAGCATGTGGCAAGAAGGGAACGCTCATAGTGTTGGTGGGAACGTAAATTGATACAGCCACTATGGAAAAGAGTATGGAGGTTCTTGAAAAAATTAAAAATAGGATTACTCTACCACCCAGTAATTGCACTGGTAGGTATATACCCCCCAAATACAAAAACACAAATTCAGAGGGATACATGCACCACTAATGTTTATTGCAGCATTATTTACAACAGCCAAACCATGGAAGCTGTCCAAGGGCCCATCAATAGATGAATGGATAAAAAAGATGTGAGCCATAAAAGGAATGAAATCTTTCCATTTGCAACAACATGGATGGAGCTAGAGAGCATTATGCTAAGTGAAATAAGTCAGTCAGAGAAAGACGTATACCGTATGATCTCATTCATATATGGAATCTAAGAAACAAAGCACTGAATAATTTGTATAGAATTACTGAATCACTATATTGTACACCTGAAACTAACATAACACTGTATGTTAGCTATACTGGAATTAAAATAAAAAACACAATATAAGAAAAGAAATGAAGACACTAAGTCGAAAAGGTATGTATACCCCTATGTTCATTGTAGCATTATTTACAATAGCCATGATATGGAAGCAACCAAGGTGTCCATTGATAAATAAATGAATAAAGAATATGTGGATATATATCCAACAGTAATAACTTGAGCATAAAAAATAATGAAATCTGGGCACCTGGGTGGCTCAGTTGGTTAAACAACTACCTTTGGCTCAGGTCATGATCCCGGAATCCCAGGATCCAGTTCCACACTGGGCTCCCAGCTCCTTGGGGAGTCTGCTTCTCCCTCTGACCTTCTCCCTTCTCATGCTTTCTCTCACTCTCTCTCTCAAATGGATAAATACAATCTTTTTAAAAGATGAAATCTTGCCATTTGTGACATTAATGGACCTAGAAGATATTATGCTCAGTGAAATAAGTCAGACAGAGAAAGACAAATGCTCTATGTCGATTCTAAAAAACAAAACAAAACAAACAAACAAAACCAGATTCAGATAAACAGAACAGACTGATGGTTTCCAGAGGAGAGGAGGATTTGGTGGTGGAGGGAGGTGGAGTGAAATAGGTGGAGGGGATCAAGAGGTACCATCTTGTAGTTATAAAATAAATAAGCCATGGGGACATAAGGACTAATCTTTATAGTCCTTATAGTCCAGAAGGACTATAGTCCATAATACTATATTAGCTTTGTATGGTGACAGATGGTAACTAGACTAATTGTGATAATTTCATAACATATATGAATGTTGAATCACTAGATTATACATAGGAAACTAATACAATATTGTATGTCAACTAAACTTTAATAAAAATTTATCTATTCATGGACAACAATGGACCCAAATCAAGATGACATTTTCCTTTTCCAATTGTAGTTTCCTTTTGTTTCTCTGCAGGGCAATAATAATTTCTTTTTAAAAAGTTCACTCTTCAACTAAAATATGACAAAGACATAGTCGATAAATAGAAATTCTCATCTTTCCAAAATATATGTTTATAAAAAATAAAAAATTATATTAAAAAAAAAAGAAATTCTCATCTTTCCATCTCTAAATCTTCCACGAGTTTAATAATTCACTCCTCCTCAGTGCCTTAAAAATGGGCATTCGAGTTTATCTTCGAATCCATCTGTAAAGCCATTCTCTTCTCCTCCCACTTACTAAATGGACTCGATTTATCACTCATTTTATGGGAGCTTATCTACTCCAGGAGAAGTTTGATCAGATAACCCGGCCCTTAGAAAACCAGAGGAAGATTGTTAGGAACGGCTTCTATTGTTTGAGAACTTCTCTTTGATCTGAAATATTGAGGGAGGCTATAGGATGTCCCCCTGGGTCTCTTGTGTTTTTGATAGTCCAGGAAATGATTACTCTGTTTCAGAGTCTGGAGAGCCTTTGCTGAACATGCTCACTGGATCCCATTCTTCAGAATGATTTGAGGATGAGCTTAATCCCCAGCCAGAGACTGAACATTCCTAGTTTAATGTTGTGATAGAATATGACAGATTTATACATTATTCTGACATAATAAAATGCAAAGAGATGAAGTGTTTTATTTACACAGAAACCTCCTATTTCAACAGTTCAGTCATGGTTACATAGGCTTTCTTGGCCTTGTCAGAAATGGCCTCAGGATGCATGGCCATACCTTGCAGAGCAGCCTCACCCCTTCAAAGACAGGAGATCCAGGCTTTAAAGTCATGAAGGAAAAAAATGACAATACAAACAAACAAGAAACAAAACCAGGAGACCTGGGACCATCCACTGCTCTAGGGCCTCCATCTTCCTCTGTTTGGATACAGAAGTCACAGAATAAATGTTGAATGAACCCCTTTTCAGGTTTGTCATTCATTCAACAAACATGGCTGATCATTGCTTCAGCAAACGTGTTCCCTCTAGTAGATATAAGGAAGTGACATAAAGGTGAAAGGGGGTGCTGTACTGCACTCAAGGAGAAGGCAGCCTTGGGAGGAAACCACACAAATACTTAAATTCGATGTGCTATGCCCTTCAGTAGACAACACACTGGTTATTAGAGAGGGGGACACAGAAAAGAGATTAAACTAACCTTGGGGTAGTCAAAAAAGCTTTAGAGAATCATTCTAACTGAAAATCATTACAGCTCTCTTACACCAAACTTATGATTTCAGTAGAGAAGATAAGGAAAGATATGGTACTTTCTCTTCTAACCAGTGTTCTGGACGTAATATTGGAGGGCACAGAATCCTTGGCTATGAATCTTTGGGAAATTTGAAAAGTGTGTGATCATATAGAGAGATGCTGGCTCCCACACTGTTCCAAAATAAGACCAGGCCTTGGCATGGGGCGAAATGGGAGTCACCCTAGATAACACCATTCTTAGCAAAGTATGTCCTTCCAGATGGGTTTTCTGGTATATCTGGATAGGAGCACATAGATGAAAAAAACACCTTCACCATCACCAACATGGAGAAAATGACGAGATGGTTTGCTCCAAGGTTTTTTGGGATCTAGCACCACATCGGGCTCCCTGTTCGGCAGGAAGCCTGTTTCTTTCCTCTGCCCCTGCTTGTGTTCCCTCTCTCGTGGTGTCTCTCTCTCTGTCAAATAAATAAAATCTCTAAAAAAGGAAGGAAGGGAGGGAGGGAGAAAAAGAAAAGAAAGAAAAAGAAATGCAGAATTTTGGGCCCCAGCCCCAAATGACTTCATCAGAAGGGGCAGCTTAACAGGATGCACAGGTGATTAGATTTGTATGCATGTTAAAGTTTGAGAAGCCCCACTCTAGACCAGCATGGTGGCTGAACATTGGAATCACCTGAATATCCTTTTAAAGCACTGATCCCACCCCCAGGAATTCTGATTTAAATGGTCTGGTTTCCTAAGTGATTCCAAATGTGAGTGAAGGTAGTAAAGCACACGGGAGCCTCTTGTTCCCTATAAGAACCTCTGAAATCGAAGCAGGTCTGAGTGTTGCTGACATGGAATGGATATGGAGAGCTCCCAGAAATCCAGCGAACCTGCTGCCCCTTCTCATACAGGTAGGAGCTGGGACCAAGCCTGGCTCTTCAGATTCAGGGGCCTGACCTTATCCTTGCTCCTATACTCATGAAGGCTACTCACCAAACATCTTAGTATGTGGAATCCAGGTAGAAATTCATTATGGGAGCTCAGAACATTAAGTCCAGAATGTTTTATGTATGCCTAAGTGTTTTGCTCATCCTCAAGCAAATCATTTGTGTTCAGGATAGGGTCCTGTGCCATAGAATGTAATAAAAGGAGAAAGGCTGTCCAAGAAAGTTAGGGGCCTAAAGTCGTAAAGCAAGAAACAAACAAAAAAACCCGAAAGAAGTTATCCAAAGGAAGCAGCACCCAGTGAACCCCAGCCATGAGTCAGCACAGGGGAGGCCCAGCCCCTTCTAGGGGAGCCTGGTTAAGGATCAGGCTCAGCTGCTGGGCTGGGCTGTGTGTGCTGCTGCTTCTCATCCCAACACCAAGTTTTAATAGCAACTTCCCTTCTTCGGCTGCTTAAACTTTTTTTTTCCCCCTGTGGCTGGAAAGAAGTGTCACATTTTACTCACTCCCCAGCCTTTGTCCCCACCCCCTCCCAGAGAAGGTTTGCGCATGTGGAGGGGGCCCAGTGAGCCACCTCCAGCCTCCAGTGACTGCTGTAAGAGAACTTTCAGCTCCTCTCCCTGCAACACTATGAAGTGCCTCAGGAAGCCCAGGACTCGGACAGCTGCTTTTCTGCCTCTTTGCCTGCTTTTTTTGGGAGATTCTGCAAGCAGGGCATGGCCACCTTTATAACAACAGCTATGCTGGGTGAGTAGAGTGATTTTCATTTCCTGTGTGACTTTTAGTTGGATAAGGGGGCTGCTTTGCTCCTGAGTCTGCCTCGGATTTTTTTTTTCTCATCTGTGATTTTTGTGTGAATCTATACACTTCGCCCTCACCTAAAGTAAAGTGTGTGTGCGGTTCCCAGCTCTTGGGTCGAGCTCGCTGAGAGAACGTGGCGGTCACAAGTCTAGCTTTTCACACTATTTATAGTGTGCCATCATCCACTGTGAGCCAGTGTTGAATGGGATTCTGTCCTTGGCGTGGCCAGTATTTACAGTACCCGCGTAAGAAGGATGCTGTTGTACCATGTGAATTATGACCTGAAAACTAGAGCTTCTCCTTCAGGATTATAGACAGAAAGGGTTGAAATTCATCAGTGATTAAGACCAGAGTGTGTGTGTGTGTGTGTGTGTGTTAGCCTGCATTGTGGTTATTAGAAAGATTTTTAAATCTGAGCCATGCAAATGAGCCAGCTTAAAATAAGCCGAATAAAAGGAGCCAACAGTAAAATTGGGTGTTTTTTTCGGAAGGAAAGAATGGAGAAGGGGAAAAAACAATTAGTTCCCCCTTGACCCGTGTCTGTAGCTTAGGGTACCTTGTGTTTGCCTTTCTTAAGGAGGCACAGGACTGCAGAGGAAGCAGTGTGCGACTCTGCACCTCTTCTCCCAAAGGCTTGCTGTGGACTCTACAGCATTTGTTTTACTCAGATTTGCAGGGGGTCGTTCTTTGAATCTGGAAATTATGGCATTACTGCATTTTAAATCAGGAAGAACCTTAATAGCTCATCTAATTCACTTGCTTTTTATAGAGGAGGAAAACCAGGGTCTTAAATCTTTATCTTTCTGTAACAATCAACTGAGGAAAACTTTCCCCTAGGTGTGTCCAGTTTGTTATGGCACAGTTGTTCTTACTAGAAATAATGTAAAGAAGAACTTATATGTATGACCCTGGAAAGAGAAATACTTCCCTTTTGTCTCCGAAAGAATCTAGTGCTGGGGTGCCTGGGTGGCTCAGTGGGTTGAGCCTCTGCCTTCGGCTCAGGTCATGATCTCAGGGTCATGCTTCCCCTACCCCCTTTGCCTGCCTCTCTGCCTACTTGTGATCTCTCTCTGTTCAATAAATAAAATTAAAAAAAATAATAAAGTATCTAGGCCCTGCCTTTATGGTTTCTCCTGAATATGGTGCTTACAGAAAAATCTTAAACAAAACAATGCAAAAAACCTGTCCTCAGTTTTGGGGACAATAAGATGGGGGAGGAGGCACTGGTGGAGATGAAGGCTAAAGATGGTAATACAATCTTGATTTTTTCCACTCCTGTGTTCCAGGGAGAAAGAGAAAGGGGCGAACATCAGAAGGGTTGCTTTTCAGTCTCCTAAACACACAGGGTTCAAGCTTCACATCTTGTCATTCGTCGTGCCTTTGGAGGTTTGGACAAGGGAGCCATGTTTCATGACTGGTATTGGCCCCACTGTGGACTTTACAGACTCTCCTGTCTGGTGTCAGGATGTGATAATCACAGATCACAGGTTTAGACACACCCGTGTGACCTAGGACCACACTGCTCCACTCAGCTGGGGCCCTGTTCTTAATTATTTCAGTGTGTGGTGCTTGATGATGACCAAGTTAGCAGACCTGCTTCAGCAGAGCAGGTGCAGGCACTTAGCTAAGCACCACATAGAGGAAACACCACCAATGGCAGTAAATTTTTCCTTCTAGAATTTGCTGCAACTGGAACTTCTCTGGAGGAAGCTGCACTATTTTTCTGTTCTGCTATGATAGCATTAATTGCTGTTTTTCCCTTTGGCTGAGACATAATAAGTCAGTCCCAAATGTATAAATTACCGGATGTCTGAAAATTGGAGAAAAAAGCTGAAACATTTGAGAAACTGAAGATCGCCTTACCTGTCCATCACTGTAAAAGCCTAGAGCTTCTTTAAAACTGGAAGTGTCTCTGTTGGTGGGAATGCAAGTTGGTGCAGCCACTTTGGAGTACAGTGTGGAGAGTTCTCAAGAAATTAAAAATAGAACTTCCATATGACCCTGCCATTGCACTCTTGGGTATTTACCCCAAAGATACAGATGTAGTGAAAAGAAGGGCCATCTATACCCCAATGTTTATAGCAGCAATGGCCACGGTCGCCAAACTGTGCAAAGAACAAAGATGCCCTTCAATGGACAAATGAATAAGGAAGATGTGGTCCATATACACTATGGAATATTATGCCTCCATTGGAAAGGATGAATACCCAACTTTTGTAGAAAAGGATGGGACTGGAAGAGAGTATGCTGAGTGAAATAAGTCAAGCAGAGAGAGTCAATTATCATATGGTTTCATTTAATTGTGGAGCATATCAAATAGCATGGAGGACATGGGGAGTTAGAGAGGAGAAGGGAGTTGGGGGAAATTAGAAAGGGAGGTGAACCATGAGAGACTATGGACTCTGAAAAACAATCTGAGGGTTTTGAAGGGGTGGGGGGTGGGAGGTTGGAGTACCAGGTGGTGGGTATTTTTGAGGGCATGGATTGCATGGAGCACTGGGTGTGGTGCAAAAATAATGAATACTGTTATGCTGAAAATAAAAAATAAATTAAAAAAAGAAAACATAAAAAAAAGAAAATAGCTAAAGATGTATGTTTTAGAAGTTCTCATAAAAAATCAATTGTAAAAATAAAAAAAAGTAATGATTATATATCATGGAATATTGTCCAATCATAAAAAACAATGGAACTCTACCATTTGTGACAATAAGGATGGACCCTGAAGGCATTACGCTAAGTGAAGTTAGTTGAGACAAAGACAAATACTGTATGATCTTGTTTATATATGGAACCTAAAACAAAAAGCAAAAAACGCAGAATCTCAGAAAAAGATATAATTTGTGGTTATCAAAGGAGGGGGGAGGGGGAATTGGAAGAAAGTAGTTAAAATGTACAAACTTATGATTACAAAATAAATAGTAGGAATGTAATCTACAACACGTGACTGTTAACACTGCTGTGTGATGTGCAGGAAAGTTAAGAGAGTAAATCCTAAGAGTTCTTATCACGAGTAAAAAAAAAAAAAAAAAAAAAACTGGAAGTGTCTGAGCACATTCCCACCAGAAATGGGGGATTTTAACTTCATCTTACTAAGTAGGCCATTCTCTCATCACGAAAGACAGAAATGCTGCTTATGTTTGGGATTCCTTTGCTGGCTTCCCTCAGGGACTACTTTCTGCATGTCTCGTTCTTGAGTGGATGAGAACCTGATGGTATGACATGGTGGCATAGTTACTTCATGTGATCTTTTTTGCCAATTCAAGATTAAAATTCTAAACCACCTCACTTTTTCTCCTTTAATAGGTTTAGGCTTTGTTAATTATGGAGCAGCCCCATTTCTTGCATTTTGGTAAAAACAATTTTGTAGGTCTTTATCAACAATATAATGCAGTTTTGGGTATCCCCATTTTACAGTTAAGCTAAATGAAGTACAACTGGGTAACCCAACCCCAGAGCTAACTAACCCAAGGTCATTGTAAGGGCACAGTTGGGATTCTAACCTGGCTCTGTTTGACTGGACAAACTACTTCCTATTCTGTCATTCGTTTAAGATACAGAAGATAATTGGTCTTAAGGAAAACTGAAGGTTTAATCCTGTTTGGGGAACTGATAGTTTCAGGGTAACAAAGAAGTGGATTATGTAGCTAAAACTGGAAATCTAATTGTGGTTCTCATCTCTAGGTGATGAGTCACTGATGGTCAATCCTCATTAGAAAAGCAGGCAGACAACACAAGGGATGGAAAGTGGAAGATGGGTAAAAACAAAGTAGCACAGAAACTGACCATGGGTGTGTGCCTTCATTCATTCAACAACTAATAATACTCTGTGCCAAGAACATTAACAACAGAGTCCATGCCCTCTGACAGCTTGGTTTAGTAAATAACCCCACACATAACATTAGTAGACAATGTGTAAATGTTGGGTGGAATGAAGAGACCATGAGGATTGATTAGTGAGCTCTGAACCAAGAAAGGAGGAGTGGAAATCTTTTCCAGGCCTCGCCTGTTCTGATCACTCAGCCCTTCCATAGCTCAGCTGGGGAGGAGCGTGAACATGCTTCCTGACACTAGGGTTCCTTGTTGGACTTGAGCCCCGTGGTATTGGATGTGCCCACTGAGGACTGGAACACTCCTTCCTCACTCAGCCCTGCACATGCTGAAGACTCATTTCTTGTCACTGTGTGGTCATTTCTCCTTTCAGGGGAGCAACTCTAAGGACTGCCTTTGTCCTGTGACCATAGGTATGTATGTGTAAGGCCACTAGACCACTGGTGCATGCTGAATAGTCAGTGTTCATGCAGTATCCACACCTCCATCCTTCACCCTGTTGCCCCCAACACCCCATACCTCCACCTTGGTTTACTAGTCCTTCATGGAAAAGGGATATGGAGAATTAGGAATGGAAGGAAACAGGGTTTTTTAAGAAGGCTGTTTGGTCCTTAACCTTTAAGCAAAGAGACCCCAAATCAGGATGTGACCTATTGAAAAGCAGACAACTATGAGAAATACAGTGACTCAGAACAGCTTGAACTTCAGGGATGTCATATTTGTTTTCCAGCTTACCACTCTGGCTCTTCCTCTGTCTCTCAACAGCAGCTTTTTATTTTCATCCTCCAATGGTGGCTTCCTTTTAATGTCTAACTTTTAGAAACCCAGAGCTCGAGTTCAAGAACACAGGGTGATCATTGGAATCTGAGTTGTCCTCTATGGCGGTAGTTAAAACTCCTTTCAGGTAAGATGGCTTGAAATCCCTGTTTGCCTGAGACTGGCCCTGTTCTCACCTGCTCTTCTGGCCCAGTAATTGGCAATACCCCATTTCAGTCTGAGCACAGTCCTGATTTAGATGGTAAATCATGGATTCAGCCTTATTCCCTGTGTTTCCTTCTTTAATAAGCATTGTTTCAAGTTTTCAGCTACCTTCTTATTTCAAGACTGCAAATTTAGTTCCTTACCATCTTCCTATAAAAAGTCTCCTCCTTGTCCTCTCTTCTCCCTTGCCATAGCCACCAGTCATATCAGTATTTCCTTATCCTAGCCCAAAGTAACGTGGCTTTCTCCTAACTGCTCTACCTCGCTACTCCATTCTCGTTCTAATGATCTTACTAAAATAAGCCTTTGCATGTCTTACTCCCTTGCACAAAAATCTACTTTGGCTTCCTGTTGCTGACTACATCAAATCCAGAATCCTTTGCCTGGCTTTCAAGGCCTCTATAATCAGACTCTCTGGTTCTCCTGTCTCTGTTTCACTCTTCTTCAGCCTTGAGACTCCTCAGTATTCCAGAGAACGGGAGCACTTCAGCCTTGATCCATCTTTAACAAAAGAACGCAGGTCCCATTCATCATAAGGGCCTAAAGCAAGAATGAGCCTTCCCAGATCATGAATGATAGATTGGAATGTGTGAGCTCTAAGGGCATTATGGAATTATGAAAGATGTACAGTAGGTTTTAAGTTTGGTTTTTGAACCTATTCTTCACAAGTCAGTGTGGTTTATAGAATAGTTCTTCAGTGTTCTCTGGAAAGTTCCTTTGAGCTCTTGGCCCTTATTAATGGGAGAATAACTTAAGTTTTCCTTATGCACTAGCTCAAAGGGCAACTCCTAAGTGCTGATTATCAGGTGTTTATTCCAAAAGCTTTATTCCCCACAATCTGTTCTGTGTGTTGAGGCCTCTCGCTTTGCTTGGTAAAAGCATGCAATGCTGTGGGTCTCTATTTCCTCTGACCTGAACTCCCAGGCAGGCATAGGGATCAGCATTCCCTCTGCCACTGAGCTAGTAGAAAGAGGAGTGTTTTCTGTGCTTCTGGGCCACTTCTTGGAGCCCAATCTGATAATGAAGACTTTATTTTATGGCGCCAGGATACATTCTGGGTAATACCGTGAAGCATGATCACTTCCACTTCCTGAAAAATAGTGAAGGATGTTACTATTCCATAATTTTATATTGTGAAAGCTACAAAAGCATTAGTCTTTTAGTCTGTGTAAATGGAACTGCTGATCAGAAAATGAAGGTGTCTTGTGAACTGTTCTAGTCTTCACTACGATCCCTCAGTAGAAAACTGGTTCATAGGATTAGAATTTGCTTTGCCAAACAAATACCTTTTCCAGTCTACCTCTGGGTGTTAGTTTCTTCATAATAAAGTGGAATGTAGAATATGAAGTTTAAAGTAGCTTGTTCTGGGTAGTATAGGAAATTTCATAAATTATTTTATTAAAGGTTCAAGCAAACTTTAAAATTGCTTCAGCAAAATTACCATCTTCCCAGTGTGTGCTTTGAAAATAATAAAATATTAGTATTTTTTACTAAGAATACTGTTGGGTTGTGGGTTTGTTGGTTTGTTTTTGTTTGTTCTTTTTCTATAACAATCCCAAATCTCAATGGTTTGAACAAGAAATTTCTTTCTCATGTAGAAATACAAGCGGGTATAGTTGGTAGTGCCAGAGAAATGGACTCTGTCCTGTGTCTCTGCCATGCTCAACACTCAACTCTCAAATGTGGTTCAGTGAGTCTAGCTTGTGAGGTCCAGCCAGCAGGACCATGGAAAATGTTGGTCACTCTCCTTTAAGAGAACAGTCCTTCACCTTCACTGCCTATTGGCCAGAGTTATTTAGATAGATTTGGCTGCATGGGAGGCTATGAAATAATGTCTGGGAATGGTGAGTACTGCTTAGGGGAAACATACTAGGAAATAACTAGCATCTTTTCTCAGTGGTCACTGTGATATTTAATGATCACCAATCTACTTTCCCTTCTATTTCATTCTCCTATAGAAGCAATCCATCCAAACGGGCTTTTAGAATTATGTACTGCACAGATTCAAAATGTGCATTTTTATTCTGCAAATGGTATTGAAGTCATAGAATCAGAAAAGAAAGACCACAAAATTAGAGCTCAATCCCTTTCTTTAATACACGAGGTAGCAGTGGGGCGCCTGTGTGGCTCAGTGGGTTAAATACACGAGGAAGCAGAACTCAAAAAAAAAAAAAATGGTTTGCAGAGCTGGTGGAGTGGGACTAAAACTCAGGTCAGCTGAGTTTGAAGTAGTCCTTATAGTTAACAACACTGTTTGATGAATCCAGAAATCTTACTCTTTCTTATTCCCTAGGGTTATTGGGGATGAAGTAAAATGAAGTAAAATCATGATCCCTAGGGTTATTGGGGATGAAGTAAAATGATGAAGTAAAATGACTTCTCAGCCTTGCCAAGGCTGAGAAGTGTTTAATGAGGGAGGATTTAATTTCTATAAATATTTGTAGCATATCTGGCCCTCTGCTACTCTGGGGCTACAGATAAAAGAGCAGTCCATGTGCATAGTGTAATGAGTAACTTGGGTAAGTAAACAATTTCAACTCTGGGATCACTGTGCCCACAGACAAAACTCTTGGAGCCAAGTCAGTGCAAGAGAATGGATCACTTAATCTAGACCTCTGAAAGGTCAAAAAAGGCTTTTTCATTGTGAGAAGAGTCTTTAAAAGACAGAAATTGGAGTGAATTATTAAATATGCAAAGTATTTTACATTCTTCTTCTGAATGTTTGGGACTCCAAGAACATGGTCCTCATCTCAGGCATAAAGAACAAACAGAAATTAAGTGAAGGCTTTCCAGACACAGGGAATATATTGCCTGCGCAAAGAACTACAGGTGAGAACTTGGTCAAATCTAGAAAATGAGAGCAATTAAGAATGAACAAAATAAAGGGTGTTTCTCTTGGTAGGAGAGGTGAGGTAAGCCTTCAAGGTCATGAACTACTTTATGTCCCATAACATGAAGTTCCGGTTTCTCCCAAGGGTGATTAGATGCTAGTCAAGAAGTTTACCAAAAAAAAAATTCTAGATTACTTTGTTTCCCTGCCCCCCCCAAGGAAAATTCCCTTTCCCATTATTGAGAAGGGAAGACTTGAAGGCTAATAATTGGGGACAAAAGACTGGGATATTATAGTGATCATGGTAATAACATGGTAGAGCCTGGTTTCTGGAAGTAACGATCAAAGGGAAAGGATGGAAACAATTAAAGAAATACTTAACAGGTAGAATTTTCACAATTGGGTAACTGAAGAGGAGACAAAGGAGGAAATAGTGTAAAATGATTCTTAGTATTAATAGAACTGAGCTCTTTGCAGAGAGGGTAAGTATTCCATCAGCTCTGTGTAGTTTGAGGGATTTATAAAGTACCCAACTGGATAGATGGCTCTGAAGCTCAAAATATCTAGACTGTAACTCTATGCTGTTCCTGTCATTCCCGTGACTTACTCATTCCGTAACCGGAAGTCCGTATCTCCCACTCCCTTTCACTCCTTACACCTCTTCCCCTACCCGTCTCTGCTCTGGCAACCATCCGTGTGTTGTCTGTATTTGAGTCTGTTTCTGTTGGTTTTATTTTTTAGATTCCATATATAAATAAAATCATATGGTCTTTCTCTAATTTAATTCACTTAGCATAATAGCCTTTAGGTCTATCCAAGTGGTTGTAAATGGCAGGATCTCCTCCCTTTTTTACAATTGAATAAAATCCATGTGTACGTGTGTACAACTTTATTCATCTATTGGTAGACACTTGGACCGTTTCCATATTTTGCCTATTGTAAATAATGCTGTAATAACCTAGGGATGCCTATAGATTTTCAAATTAGTGTTTGTTTTCTTTGAGTAGATCTCTAGTAGAATTACTGGATCTTATGGGTAATTAAGTTAATTTTTATTAACTTTTTGAGATACCTCGATTGTGACTGCACCAGTCTACATTTCCACCAACAGTGCAAGAGGGTTCCCTTTTCTCCACATTCTTACCGACACTTGTTTTACCTTTTGATTTTAGACAATGTGACACATATTAGGGGGTATCTCACTGTGGTTTGGATTTGCATTTCCCTGATTAGTGATGTTGAATATCTTTTCATCTGTCTATTTGCCATCTGCTGTCATCTTTGGAAAATGTATATTCGGATTCTCTGCCTATTTCTAATCAGATCATTGGATTTTGGGGGGTTTTGTTTGTTTGTTTTGATAAGTCATATTCTTAGTGGCTTACTATTTAAACTATGTAACTGGTGTTATCCTGTACAAATTTCTCCTCCCATTCAGTAGGTTGCCTTTTCATTTTGTGTTTCCTTTGCTGTGCTAAGCTCTTTATTTTGGTGTAGTCCTGAGAGTTTATTTTGCTTTTGTTTCCCTTGCCTTAGGAGACCTATCTAGGAAAATATTGCTAAGGCTGATATCAAAGAAATTACTGCCTATATTTTCTCTTGGATTTTTATGGCTGCAGTTCTCACATTTGGATCTTCAATCCATTTATGTTTATTTCTGTGTATAAGAAGGTGGCCCATTTCATTCTTTTACACCTAGAGGACCAGTTTTTCCAGTACTGTTTGAAGACATTGTCTTTTTCCCATTGCATATGCTTTTCTCCTTTGTCCTAGACTAATTGACCATGTAAGTGTGGGTTTATTTCTGTGTTCTGTTTTGTTCCATTCATCTTGTGTCTGTTTTTATGCCACTGCCATGCTGTTTTGATCACTATAGTTCTGTATCATATCTTGAAAACTGAGATTGTAGTATCTCTAGTCTTGTTCAAGATTGCATTGGCTTTTTGGGGTCTTTTGTGGTTCTACAAACTTTAGTATGCAAATTCTGTGAAAAATGTTGTTGGCATGTTGACAGGGATTGCACTGAATCTGTAGATTGCTTTGGGTAATATAGACACTTTAACAGTATTTTTCCAGTTCACAAACATTGAGTATCTTTCCATTTGTTCATGTTGTCTTTGGTTTCTTCAGCGTCTTACAGTTTTCAGGGTATAGGTCTTTCACCTCAATTAAACTTATTCCTAGGCATTTTATTCTTTGGTGCAAGTCAACACTATTTGAGTGCCTACTATGTGCCCAATGGTATTTTAAAGTTTGGAAATGCAGGAATTTAGGTGCTAGGAATTACAGCACTGCTTTAGGCAACAAAACTGTCCCTCATGGGATTTATATCTTAATGGGGGATTAAAAAACAAAAACAAAAACACATCACCATAGTGTTAAGATATGATAGTGGTTATGAAGGTATGGCATAGACCAGGAATAAAGAGTGTCAGGAGAAAAAATGAGAAGAATAAACCGAGGCCAGGAGCCATGTGACTATCTGGGGGTAGAAATTTCCAGGCAGAAGAAATAGCAAGTGGGATGGGAGCTTGTTGGCCATATCTCTGGACAGGGGTTCTCAGACCAGAAGAACCAGCATCACCTGGGAACGTCACAGAAATGCAGACTCTCAGGCTACACATGCTCCTCCCCACAACCCCCTCCGCATAAGGAACTCCAGGGTTGGACCTAGCAATATAGGCTTTAACAAGCCTTTCAGGTAATGTGAGCTTAAAGCTTGAGAACCCTGTGGTTCTCATGACATGGCTGGAGCTGAGCCATTGAAGGGAATAGTTACTCTCTTTTTCTGCTTCTCCCCTGCAATAAATAAGTAAGTAAATTCTTTATTTCCTTTTTCTTTACAGTGCAAAACATCCCCCAAATCCCCTCCACCTCCTCCTCTGGGCCTTAGTCTCTGTGGCATGCATTTCTGGGGAATCCCTCCTTCTCCCTCTCTGGAGCCTGCCTGCCTTTCATGAGCTAGTTCAAACATTACTCCTCAGGCAGGAGTTCCCTGATTCCACCAACAGCTGTGATTGCTCCCCACTCTGTGATCCCATAGTACTCTATCTGTCCTTTTTTACAATCACCACCAACTGCTGGGTATTAATAGCTTTTTGTGGCTGTCCTATCTTTGCTATTCCAGGAAGAAAATTGATTTACAAGCAAGTTGAGAGTAAGGTGCTAGATCTTACTCTTCTTTTATATTCTCCCAGTGCCCAGATAGTATTTGGGAGATTTGGTAAAAGTTTAGAAGGATGTGAGGGAAGGGCAGGGGAAGGCAGACAAGGGAGAAAACTAATACATTAGGAATTCAAACTTCTGACATTTGCAGGCAGTTTTGCCAGACTAGATTTCATAAAAATAAAGATGGTAGTGAGAAGTAGAAGCCATTTGCCCTTCAGGCCTGCAGGGAGGCTGTGGGGAATATTGAAAGCTACCACCTGCATGTACCTATGTGCGATCTATCCCACCCTCGTGTCACTTTCTCCCTGCTCAATGCATTTCATGTATCACTCCAATGATTGCCCAATTTCGGTCTCAGATACTTTCCTTCTCAGGCTCTTAGGACTGCTTTGAACAGTATTGTACCTCATTATGGGTCCAACAACTGGTAGGTCAGTTCTTTCTAAAAAAGGGAGCCTTGTAAGAAAAAGATGGTAAAGTGGAATTATTACCTATTCAACCATCTCCCCCCAAATTAAGTATTTCTAAACCAACTACCGTAAAGATGCAAAATCTGTATAGCAATCTCATTTCTAGAATAGCAAGATACCTAAAAGGACTTGAGAATGGAAAATATTTAACCAAGGTTTTGTATTTACATTACTGCTTGCTTATAGGTTATTCACAGCTTCCATTAAAAAAAAAAGTGCATCTTTAAATATTACTCCTAAGATTGTTCTCTTCACTCATACTGTAATGCAAGCCAGTTCTTCACTTCACCCAACCTGAAACTGTTAACCTCAAAAAAGAGAAACCGCCAAAGTGGGGCCCATGAAAATCGTACACCCTAAATGGTGAGACCTGTAAACTTTCATTGTCTACTATGACCATTAAAGGACAATATAGTCCTTAGTTTTCTTAGTTCAAGTGGAAAGTCATAGCTCCCAAACTTTGTGGAGCACCTTATATACTTAACCAATTGGTTTAAATCCGATTCTGCGAAGCTTCTGAGGATGCCCATATAATATTTTGACTAAGGTTTGTATGCTGCCTTTTTTGCCACTAACAGAAGCAAATGATTTTCCATGTTTATTTTCCAGAACATCACTTACCTTCTTCCAAAGCTCTCAGAATGTTCTCCTGTAGCACTTACCACTTTGCAATGTAATTGTTTAATTGTGATTTCTTCCTGACTAACATGTATATTCACGGGGAAAAAGAACCTCTTCCACTTCAAGTCCAGTCTCTACCCAAACTAATACCTGTTTTATTATTGTTATCCTTCCACCCACAGAAGTTGAGCCACACTATGTTGCCAATAGTAAATGTTTTCTCTAAAATAACAGCAGTTTCATATGCTTCAAGCTCATAAAAGCTTTAACTAACTGAAAGATGACTTTTTTTTTTTTTCATGCTGTGGAAATACTAGCTGTTTACATACAGATTTTCCACTGAAGTACCAAGATCTATCAAGTTTACAGTGTATTGCCAGAGCTTCTGGAGCTTTAATGTACAAAGGAATCACCAGGGGATCTTGTTAACATGCAGATTCTGCTTCAGGAGGGTTGGGGTAGGACCTGACATTCTGCATTTCTAACAAGCTCCCAGGTGGGGCTGATGCTGTGGTTCATGGGTCACCCTTGGAGTAACAAGTGTTTGGACTGCAGGATGAGGAGTCAAGATGTAAAACCTAGATCTGCTACCAGCGATTTGACTTTGTCGCTTACTCTTTCTAGGCTTTACTTTCTGTGGCGTCCAGGGGTTTAAGTAGGTGGTCTATAACTTCCAAGTCTAATGTGGATGACCTGCGAAGGTCATGTTTACCTAAGTGATTAGAGAGTCCATACAGCGCAAGGGTCAGGAGCACCAGCTCCAGCCTCAAATCGCCTGGGGTAGCATCCAAGCTTTTCCACTTACCCTATGACCTTAGAGAGTTAATCTCTCTGTGCTTCAGTTTCCCCCGCCTCTGTAAAATTGAACTAATACTAAATGCATATACGTAATGTGCTGAGGACAGACCCGAACATACACCCGAACTCCAACATAAACCATTTTCAACACTAATATTCTCGGCAGTTTAATTTCTTTTTTTTTTTTTTAAGATTTTTTTTTTTTTTTTACTTGTCCACTTTCTTTTTTTTTTTTTTTTTAATTTTTTTTTTAACTTTTTATTTTTTATAAACATATATTTTTATCCCCAGGGGTACAGGTCTGTGAATCACCAGGTTTACACACTTCACAGCACTCACCAAAGCACATACCCTCCCCAATGTCCATAATCCCACCCCCTTCTCCCAAACCCCCTCCCCCCAGCAACCCTCAGTTTGTTTTGTGAGATTAAGAGTCACTTATGGTTTGTCTCCCTCCCAATCCCATCTTGTTTCATTTATTCTTCTCCTACCCACTTAAGCCTCCATGTTGCATCACCACTTCCTCATATCAGGGAGATCATATGATAGTTGTCTTTCTCTGCTTGACTTATTTCGCTAAGCATGATACGCTCTAGTTCCATCCATGTTGTCGCAAATGGCAAGATTTCATTTCTTTTGATGGCTGCATAGTATTCCATTGTGTATATATACCACATCTTCTTGATCCATTCATCTGTGGATGGACATCTAGGTTCTTTCCATAGTTTGGCTATTGTGGACATTGCTGCTATAAACTTTTTTTAAGATTTTATTTGACAGACAGAGATCATGAGTAGGCCGAGAGGCAGGTAGAGAGAGAGAGGGGGAAGCAGGCTCTCAGCTGAGCAGAGTGCCCGATGCGGGGCTCGATCCCAGGACCCTGAGATCATGACCTGAGCCGAAGGCAGAGGCTTTAACCCACTGGTTAAATTTCTAAGGTACCCCGGCAGTTTAATTTCTAAGAAGCGTTCCTAAGGGAATTATCTCAAGTGTGGGCGAAGACTTAAAGTAGATGGAAAGATGTTTATCACCAATTTTATAAAAATGTAGAACACTACATCTATGTTCAACAAGAAAGTTTACTTATATATTATGAAATCTGTGCCCATTATAAATGCCTAATATATCAGTGCTCAAGATACAATATGAAATGTTAAGGAAACCAGACACAGGGTGCCTGGGTGGCTCAGTGGGTTAAAGCCTCTGCCTTCAGCTCAGGTTATGATCTCAGGGTCCTGGGATCGAGACCTGCGTTGGGATCTCTGCTCAGCAGGGTGCCTGCTTCCCCCTCTCTCTTTATTTGCCTCTCTACCTACTTGTGATTTCTGTCAAATAAATTAAAAATCATTTTTTTTTTATTTATTTTTTATTTTCAGCATAACAGTATTCATCATTTTTCACCACACCCAGTGCTCCATGCAATTCGTGCCCTCTATAATACCCACCACCTAGTACCCCAAACTCCCACCCCCCACCCCTTCAAAATCCTCAGATTGTTTTTCAGAGTCCATAGTCTCTCATGGTTCACCTCCCCTTCCAATTTCCCCCAACTTCCTTCTCCTCTCTAACTCCCCATGTCCTCCATGCTATTTGTTATGCTCCACAAATAAGTGAAACCATATGATAATTGACTCTCTCTGCTTGACTTATTTCACTCAGCATAATAATCTCTTCCAGTCCCGTCCATGCTGCTACAAAAGTTGGGTATTTGTCCTTTCTTTTTTTTTTTTTTAATAAACATATATTTTTATCCCCAGGGGTACAGGTCTGTGAATCACCAGGTTTACACACTTCACAGCACTCACCAAAGCACATACCCTCCTCAATGTCCATAATCCCACCCCCTTCTCCCAAACCCCCTCCCCCCAGCAACCCTCAGTTTGTTTTGTGAGATTAAGAGTCACTTATGGTTTGTCTCCCTCCCAATCCCATCTTGTTTCATTGATTCTTCTCCTACCCACTTAAGCCTCCATGTTGCATCACCACTTCCTCATATCAGGGAGATCATATGATAGTTGTCTTTCTCTGCTTGACTTATTTCGCTAAGCATGATACGCTCTAGTTCCATCCATGTTGTCGCAAATGGCAAGATTTCATTTCTTTTGATGGCTGCATAGTATTCCATTGTGTATATATACCACATCTTCTTGATCCATTCATCTGTGGATGGACATCTAGGTTCTTTCCATAGTTTGGCTATTGTGGACATTGCTGCTATAAACATTCGGGTGCATGTGCCCCTTTGGATCACTACATTTGTATCTTTAGGGTAAATACCCAATAGTGCAATTGCTGGGTCATAGGTCAGTTCTATTTTCAACATTCTGAGGAACCTCCATGCTGTTTTCCAGAGTGGCTGCACCAAAAAAAATCATTTTTAAAAAAAATTTTAAAAAAAGAAAACCAGACACAAAACTGGATTAATAGCTTATGTTCATGATTCCTTACAAATGATAGGGTTAGCTACCTGGTGGGGGGGGGGATATGCTCTAAAATATTAAGTGATTATTATGACCAAGAGACAGCATTAGGGGGTCCTGTTTTCTTCCTACATTATTTACTAATTTACATGACGGATGAATAACTTTTGTATTCAGAGAAATTTTTAACGTGTAAACCTCATGGTATCCACCCTTGCCAAAAGCCAATACTATTGCAAGGATTTCAGCTTCTGTTATGCCAAAAGTGTTCCAGAAGCATTGCAAATACGAATCAGAAGCCAGTAAATTTAATGATACAGCACTCAATACCAAACTAATGACTGAAAAGAAAAACATGCTCATTTTTTTAGTTCTGAGCAAAATTTGAGATTGAGTATTCTAACAAAGCATTAAATGGCCAAAGTGGCTGCCTTGCTGTGTGTCCCATAGATACCAAGGAAACTAGAAAACACAGGAGCAGGGTTTATGACTTTGCAGGTTGGAAAAATACCAGGCACAACCAGCATCATGCTGTTGTGTTGTTTGAGTAGATTTTCAAATAGGAATTCTGTGGTTGCCATACCACACTACAAATAAATTTGTATTTTGATCTTTTTTCATTTGAAAGTTAATACAATAAGTCAGGACATGCATTTGAAATGACTAGAGGGAGACTCCATTATGCTTTTAGTCTGTTGCTCTATTACATATATTTTTCTGAGATTGAGCTAACTCATCATGCCTTGAAGAAATTCCAGAAAAATATTTGCTAGAAGTTTCCTACACCATCAATTTCTTTTTAAAGCTGCCATAATAGTGATAATCAGAACCTAGTCCAGGTTGAACATTAAGGGTTATTTCTGTGGGGCATGGGTTGAAAGGAAAGGTTTTTTTTTTTTTTTTTAAAGATTTTATTTATTTATTTGACAGACAGAGATCACAAGTAGGCAGAGAGGCAGGCAGAGAGAGAGAGAGGAGGAAGCAGACTCCCTACTGAGCAGAGAGCCCGATGCGGGACTCGATCCCAGGACCCTGAGATCACGACCCGAGCCGAAGGCAGAGGCTTAACCCTCTGAGCCACCCAGGCGCCCCGAAAGGAAAGTTTGTCTGCATAAATTTTCTGCTGCTACTCCACTGTCTGATAAAATTCCATATCCCTAATTTTTGACTTCTCAGTACTTTGAACTTCTCACTTTTTTTTTTTTTTTTTTTAAATATAATTTTTTATTTTTTATAAACATATATCACCTCTGATCTATGAATGCTTGATTACCTTACCAGTAACTTCAACCTGGAAACTAGAAAAAAGAATATCTGAATAATCATAAAATTATATATAATTTTAAATTATATATAATTAATTATATATTATAATTAAATTATATAATTAAAATAATATAGATAATTAAATTATTTATAATTAAAAATAATCACTTTTCAATCACCTGCAAATCATTTTTCTTTGCCCCTCTCTCATACATTCTAGAACCTTGACTAAAGAGATCTCTGCCTTTAAACACAGGCTTTTGCTTAAAGAATATTGCAAAAGATTAGCTTTGCAGCTAACTTTGTGGCTGACTGTACTGTAACTCTGCATAACTCTGTCACCCAGGGGAAAAAATAAATGGTATAACAGATCTCAAACATTTTATCATCCTTTAATTTTTGTGTATGTTTTGTAATATAGTGATATTAAATAGAACTGTAGATAAATCATGCTGGAGTCCACCTTACCTTTTGGGGTATGTTCTGAGGCCCCCAGTGGAAGCCTGAAAGTACAGATAGCACTGAATCCATTATATATATATATATGCATACTGTGATAAATTTAGACATATGTTAGGCACAATAAGAGGTGAACAATAACAAAGAACAATTATAGTATATTATGACATGTTAGGTGAGTGTGGTCTCTCCAAATGTTGTGTACTGTACTCCCTCTTCTTGTGATGTGAGATGACATCCCTACGTGATACCTTGAAGTGGGGTCAATGACCTGGGTATTGTGAAGGCAGCATTAGAATATTACTGACTTACCTGATGATTTGGTGGGAGGATTATCTGCTTCAAGACCAGTTGACTGCAGGTAACTGGAATCATGGAGAAGGGTCAGAGCAGGGCGGAGTGGGTGGGGGGGAGGGCTACTGCATGTGGAAACCAGGAGTGCTCACAGCAGTCAATCATGGAGCTTTGAAATTGGAAGGTGGCGATCTCAAATTTCCATTAAGTCAGCCAACAACAGCCTATACAGAGACCAATATTCATTTATCAAATTCTCATGGAGCACCTATGTGTCCCAAGTTCCAGATGTTAAGAATATAAAGGACTAGAAATAAGGAAGGCAAAGCACCTATTCTTGTGAAGCCCATATTTTCATAAGGGAGATAGATAATGTATAAGTGAATAGACAGTACAATTAGATTCTTACAGTGGGTATGATATAAAATGCTGTGACTTTCATTTCAAACGTTTGTCTATGCACCTAGCATAGTGCTAAGTATCCCACAAGAAATGTGGTTCATGCTTTCAGTGAGTTTGCACTGAAGTCCAGGTGGCAGACATTAATTAGAACTGTAATTGTTACGGGCGCCTGAGTGGCTCAGTGGGTTAAGCCGCTGCCTTCGGCTCAGGTCATGATCTCAGGGTCCTGGGATCGAGTCCCGCATCGGGCTCTCTGCTCAGCAGGGAGCCTGCTTCCTCCTCTCTCTCTGCCTGCCTCTCTGCCTACTTGTGATCTCTCTTTGTCAAATAAATAAATAAAATCTTTAAAAAAAAAAAAAAGAACTGTAATTGTTACAAAGGAGAAGTAGCACAGAGTGCTACCTACTCAGGAAAAACTATTAAGGCAGAGAGGTCTTTCTGAGGATGTTGTTCAAGGCAGGGCTTTGAATGATGCTGATTTCCTAGAAGCAGCTATTCTAGCAAATGGCAGCTGGTGAGAAACGTGCTGTCTCCAAGTAGGGGATAAGGAGCAAGGGGTATGTGATGCTCCTGCTGATCACAGATTATTTTTAACCACAGTTTTAAAGGAAAATCTAGCCAGATAGGTTACTATCGAGTACCTGAGACTTTACAAAGTACTTTCTCATGAACTCTCTCAGGTGTTCCTCACCTACAGTAACTTACAAGGAAGTGCTTTAAATTCTGCTATAAATAAAGCAAGACAGGTGCCTTTCCTAAACTCGGTTTCTAAACTATAGAACTGGATGTGATTCTCCCATTATAGGGTACATCTGAGATTGTGAATGGTACTCAGTGGAGCTCTTTGCCTGGTACACAGAATTTTCTGAATATTAGCTATTGACTTTAAAAGGCAGTTGAACTGCTGTGAGTTTGCTACAGCTCTGCAGAGGGAAGGCTGGAAGGAAGACAAAAGGAAACAAGATGTGATTAGCATGTGAGGCTTACCAAAGGCAACACTCCCTCCTGAGTAAATCAGATCCAAATGCCAAGAGACTCTATAGGCAGAGAACAGATGGCTATGGGAGAACCTTGTATAGGAGGAAATACACCTTCTATTCAATAATCTGATGTAAACATGTACTTTGTCTATGCTTCAAACACAAGAATCTTCAAAATTGAATGGTAAAAATATCACTGCTTTTTATTTTTCCTTTTGTCTATTTTGTATCCATTTTTTGAGAGAACTGTATTCAGGGATATTAATCTTTTGCTAAAGTCTGTCATGTATATGATATAATTTATTTGTCTTTTGACTTTTTCTGTCAGGCAAGACAATGTAAACAATTTTAATGGTTATAAATTCAACTTTACCTTAATTCTTTCTCCTTTGTTGCAGTTTTAGATTTATCTTGTTTAAAATGTCAAGTAGCTCTTCCACTCAGTTAGACAATTTTTTTTTCCCCCTTCTAGCTTTGCTGTCTTTGGACCTTATATGGAATTTTCTTTGTACATGGTGTGAGGAAGAACATTATTTTATCCTGGAGGGCCATTTACAGAAAAGGGCATACAAAGAGCCAACATATACAATATAGTTCACTCCCAGTGAAATGCAAATTAAAGCAACAAAAAACCATTTTTCAAATAGAAGGTTGAACATTTTTCAATTTTTTTGGAGTTTCACTAATGTTGATGAGGCTGTGGAAAAACCCAACTCACAGTGCTAATGGAAATGTGAAATTGCTACTAACTCCTCAGAAAATAATCCAGCAGAATCTAGTAGGAGTTCTGATTCTTGCACCTTTGCACAAATCAAACTTATTCAAAGAAATCATCTGTCCCGAAGTTAGCATGTGTAAGGGCCTGGTTAGCCAGAGGGAGCCATTTTGTTGTAAGCTTGGATTGACCCCCTGCCCCTCCTGGAGGAAATTACTTGCAAACCCCAGATATAGGGGTGGGCCAGGCCAGATGGAAACATCCAGTCAGTGGGGTGCCCATATATTTGCTATGGTGAATTGGAATTCAATTGGCCACCCCTAGTGCTAACCATGCTTGACTGTGCAATTTCCCCTGTGTGTTGCAATCTCATTGGCCACCTGAGTGTGGGCCAGCCTCAACCACCTCTATAAATGTTAGTCTGTGAGGTGGGGTGGGGGGTAGTAGTCTTTGGGGTGGTCAGTGTCAAGGGGGGGTCGGCGTCGTCGGGGGCGGGGGTCGGCGTCACCTCTTTGTAAGGGACAGCCCTGACTGGTTGGTTTGATTTTCAATGCTTGGCGCAAAATAAAGCTTTGCTCAGTTTTCGCTTTGCATTAGTCTCTTTCCTTTGATCACAAACCCTAACAGCGTGCATTAGAATATTTATTGCAGCATTGATGTAGGGATTAAAAAAACCTGAGAACTGGAAGTCCATCAGTAAATCTATTGGAAAAATCAAGATCTAAATCAAGAGAAGCCTGTAGTATGGAATATTATGAAGCTGTTACAAAGAATGAGTAATGGACACATACTGACCTAGAGGAATATGTATGATAGGTTAAATGAAAATAGAAAGCTTTAGAGTCCTATGCATGATTTTTTTAAGTTAGCTCTTGCACTGTAGGACTGTTTCTCTGGGATGTTAGGAGATAGGGAGGAGATGTCTTCTTCCTATCCCACTAAAATGATACCAACATGGGAGATTTAATTTGACCACCTAATCATGTATTTCATAGTAACTGGACTAGGAAAGAAGAAATCCAGGTTCTGTTTTGACTTACATGCCGTGGATATATTATTGGATTCCTAATCTCTTCTAACACCTGTTGAGGAAATCAGGAACTATCAAATGCTCCAAGGTCCTCCTAGGACAAGATAATGTTTCCTCTGCACTTCTTACATTTTTCTGTAGTTATATACCAAGATTTAGAAGATTATAAATTAGTATGTCAGCTCTGGCCCCCTAAAAGACGTCCATCAGTCTTCACTTGAGAAGGCTCAGTGCATTTATGCCCATACATAGCATATGGAAAATGTACACTCAGTCTGGAACACAGCCTACTTTTCATAGAATCTCCCAGTCATAGAACAATACATCTGGGAAGAAATGAGCAGACTTTAAACATGATTGCTCATCAGAATTATCTGCAAATTGAATAAATGCAGATATACCCTATTCATACCCTCGAATGTACAGAATCAGAATATCCAGAAACTAAGCCCAGGAATCTTCTAAAAAATGACAACCAAGGGATTCTGAACCATCTCCTCTGTACACTAGTGTTTGTGGACTACAGATGAAGTTTATCCTATAAGGTTGAGCTGCCTGTCAACAGGCAGGGAAGACAACAAACATTTGTAAAGTCCCTACATAGGAAATGCCTTTTAGTGCTAAGCCCTCCTGCACAGCTAGCAAGATGTATGAAATTCAAACATGTTTGTAGAGTTTCATTTTTCCCAGACTAGGATCCTTGATAAGGAATTTTTGCTAAAGTAACATACAAGACTTGCCATAAAAGGTTACCCTGAACCACTTTAATTTGCAACTGATTCTCTGTGTCCTGATAGGCTGTGTCCTAATCTTTAGTCCAACGGCATATACTTTGTGCAAAAACTCAATCATTGGGTGGAGCCCTCTCTTTAAAACATTGTTAAAGCTAATGGTCAAATTGTAGTTGTATAGTCCCTCTTAAAATAAAAAAAATTAAAAAAAAAAGTCTATTAACACCAGACCTTCAATGTCTGAAATCCTTGAAGAATATTACCACTAACAGAAAGACCAAGTGGAAAGGGAACCATTTAGAAACACTGAAACAAAGCAAATGGCACGCATGGTATTTCTTTTTAGCTCTAAGGCAGTAAAGTACCAGATGTCATGTAACAAAGTCTGAGGGGACCATGGAACCTAATGGGCGTAGCCAGAGTGCTAGCTTTAAAAAGCTCTTGTGCTTACAAAAACAAGCAACTTGTCACCATTAACTCCATATGTTAGATTTAAGACTTTTTCCAGCCTGCATTTGATTTACTTAAACACTTGTAATGCTTACCTTTTGCATTAAAAGGGAGAATCTTAGTGAATAAGGGGTCTGTCCAGCCTCTATTATGGGTCTTTCACATAGTAGGTTGCTTAGTAAATACCTTCTAATTGTGCCCATGGAAAAGGAAAGGTCAGCTGAAGTTATCTCTCAAGTTGAAATAAGCTACACAACATAAACACTGACTTCATTATCTTATGGGGATGGCAGGAAATGGTGAGTTTGAAAACCCACAGCAGAAGTCTCTAATTCCACAATCTTAAAATGAGCCTTGGTTAATTTCAGGGTACACAATACATAGATATAGTTACAAAATTACCAATGACCAGTCCTTTAAGTTCTCTTTCCTAGAAATCTATGGAATTATCCAAATACGATATTGCTCACACCTGTCTGACCACTGCTCCTTTGTCTCCATTGATGGATCCCCTCCCTATCCCAACCCTATTTGCTGCTCACATTATCACTCAGAATGTTCTCTGCAAGCTCTGTATTCTCTGCTCCAAACATGCTGATTGTTTTTCAGGGCACTAGTTCTATTATCTCTGTTCTGATGAGTTTCAGGCCTTTATTTCCTGCTCTGGCTTCTTCATGTTTCCAGTCCGATATGTTCATGATGGCTGCTGGACATTTCTATGTAGATGCCAACTTTTTTGAAACTGTTTATCCTTTAACACTTGTCCTCTTCCTATCCTCATTCAGGTTGGAGAAATCTAACCACCCAAGGTCAAAACTGCTCATTTTTTTCTTCCCCACTATCATTACTCACTGAATCTTAGCATTCCTTTTTCCCAGCAGCAATGTCTTCCCTCCATCTCATTTCTTTCAATCTTCTTTTATTATATCATTCTCATGTGGCCATAATAACCTCCTAACTTCCAGTTCACTGCCTCTGGCAGTAATATGCCTCAGTACTAAATTAATCCTCCTCACGTACATTTATGTCACGTAGCTCTGCTGATCCAGAACACTTCAGTGGGCCATGACTTCTCAAGAATGCTGTCCAAACTCATTTGTCTGACACCCAAAACCCTGTGCAACTCTTTCCCTTTCCCCTCTGTTCTGGTCCGAGGAGTCTGCCATTTCACCAGACATGACCACAGCTCACTCCTACTCCATCCACTCCATTTTTAGCACCTAGGAGGCTGTCCTGTGCTCTGTCCTCCCATGTGAAAGGTGCCTTCCCTTCAACCTCTAGATTTATGTTTCATCTCTAGCGTGACCAAACAAACCCACAGAGACCACCTTTAACAGCTTTTTTGTTAGCACTAGTATAGAGCCTATATCTTCAACTACTTCATATGCTTCCCCTAGTATTTCATAAATAGTAAATGCTCAAAAGATTTATTTTGATTAGATTTAGAAACTGGCCTATTGCCTTGTTTATGATTCTCCATCCAACTTGCCCAAAAACAATGAAAGAAAAAAGAACCCAAAGAAAATACTGGCAGCTAAGCTAAGTACCCCTCCTCCAAGGTTCAAACAAAGTTCTGTGAATAGAATTCAGTCTCTGTCTCTGTTCAAATAATGCATGTCTCCTAAGACGGGGAAATCTGTACTTGGGGAAAGGTACCAGCCCAGATGGAGATGTGGAGGAATGACTCTTGCCATAGGAAATTTTCTAACTTCCAGTTTGAAAAAATTCCTTTAGGGGGATTTTCTGATATACATGTGTGTCCCTCACCATAACCAGCAACTGGTCCTTGTTTCTGTGGGACAGGCAATTAGCATAGACCTGGATGGTTTCCCTAAGAGTTTGCAAGTTCTGTGTTTCTGACCCTTAGAAGAATAAGTCATGATTTTACCTAGATGAATTTTCCTTAGCCAAACTACCTTTTAAAAATACTAAAAACACAATTCTTTCCAGCCACAAATTTTTATTTTTTCAAATATTCATAGTACAAATATTCATAGTACAAATAAAACCCTGGTATGAGTTTCCAGAAAGATTTATTTTTCTAAGATCTTATTCATTTTAGAGCAAGTGAGCACACAAGTGGGGAGGGGTGGAGAGAGAGCGAGACAAAATCTGAAGCAGATTCTGCACTGAGTGGGGGCTTGATCCCACAACTGCGAGATCATGACTTGAGCTGAAACCAAGAGATGCTCAACTGACTGAGCCACCCAGGCACCCCCAGATACATTACTTTCTTAATTATGCTAACTGGGATTGATTAAGTCTTAATATATTTTGCTGTGAAGAATTGGCTAATCCTAAGAATAGATTAAATATTCTAGAAAATGATGGACCCAAGGACTGAACCAAAGTATGCTAGCTTGGAGGGTATAAATGTAAGTCTTCAGGAAAGGGGAAAAAAAAAAAAGATGCACACCCATCTCTTTGTCTTCTTTGTGAGAGATTCAGTCCCAAAGCCTGCTTCTAATAGTATACCAACGAGGCTGAAATCAAAGTGTCAACAGGGCAACATTTCCTCTGACAGCTAAAGGGGAGAATCTGTCCATTTCCTCTAGCTTCTGGTGACTGTGGCTACCTCATTCCAAACTTTCTCCATGGTCACACAGCCTTGACAAATCTCTTGCTTCTCTAAGGACATGTGTGATTGCATCTTTAGGCTCTTCCAATAACCCAGTGCAATCTTTTGTCTTGATATTCTTAATAAATTTGTAATGCTCTCTTTTCTTTTTTGTTATGCAAGGGAATACACATTCTAAGGATTAGAACATCGATGTATTTTGCGAGCCATTATTCAGCCTACCAGAATGATGATGATTATTCTGCATATATAAAAAACTTAGTTTTAAACTATAAAACAGCAAAAATATTAGTGTCTATACCATATGGTCAACAATGATTATCCTTAGGAGTGGGTTGACCAAGAATTTTCACTTTCACTACCACACGTGCTTTTTTTTCCCCCCTAATATTATTGTGCTTTTGAGACCATTCACTCTTCTATAAAGAACATGTAACTGATATGTTTGTATTGAGGGATAAAATGGTAAGGATTAAAGTGCAAAATTCCAGCCATATAAAAGCAAAATGATGCCCTAATCTTTCTCCTTCATTTCATGGCACTTCTTTCCAGCATGCCCCTCCCTCATCCTTGTGCAGCTGCTCTTTCACTCGTCTGTGCAACTTGGATTGAAAACACACTTGAGACAATTAAATCCAAACTCGCATTTGCTTGGCCTCAAAGTCCCTGATGTTCCCTCTGTTGCAGGCTGTTTCTCTTAATTTCTCCCTTCAAAGACCAAAGAAAGAACTTTCCAGAAGAAAGGGGACAGGAGAAGAATTGGAAGGAATAGGGAATATATTTTTTTTTTACCTGTGCTCTGAGATGTCTTTGGTTTTGTGTATGTTTGTTTTCTTCTCCTCAGCAAAGGCTGCAGAGTCCTGTGTGGGGATAAATCAAGCCTTACCCTTCACGTCCCAAACTACCATTTGTGGAAGGCTTCTTTGCTAAGCTGTTGACTTAGTTATGATTTGTACACTTTCTCAATTTGGATTCTTGGAGCATTTGCTATCTTTTAGGCAAGGATAGCAGGAGAATGCCCTAAGAAGTCCGATTTCCCTTCAGTCTTCTGCCAGAGCCCAGTGCCACAGATTTAAGATACATAGATCTCATTGGTGATTAATAACTCCCCCCATCACTCTCCTCTAACATCCAGTTTCTTTACAAATCCCTAGAAAGATCAAAGTGTCCACTGGTCTGAGCAAACTAAGGATTTGTAATTACACAGTGGTGTCCTTTCTCTAGAAACTGAGACTTCATCACGTTAACGGACAAATCTGGAAGCCCATCTTCTTTTCTATAGATATCTTAAAGAATTAGTCACTGTTGCATTGTATCTACTTGGCCCTACTTTGCATTTTTTGCATGACAGAAGACATTTTCCATTGTTTTGGTGAAATAATCGACTGTTCTAACATGTATATGCAATCAGGCATTTAATTAAATCAACTTAGTTTATCACTAGGTGCATTTATTGTACTGTCTAATCACGGAGGTAAACACAGCTGCTATGGGCATGTGGTGAGAATACTCTGGAAAAGGGGGGCATGGTGGGAAATCTGTTTAAAAGCTGCCAATTTATCTTTCCTTTACTCACTTGAGATTTTGCAGAGAGGGGCTAGTTTTCACTGACAAGAAAGGCAGCAGTCAAGTATACACTTTTTAAAGAGTTGAAGAAATCTAGGTTTCATAGAAATGAATCATGAGAAACGTGTATCACCAAGCTTCTCAAAACTGATGTGCGTAGAAATCACCTGGAATCTTGTGAAAATGCAGATTCCAATTTAGTGGGGCTGGGCTGGGGCCCAAGATTTTCGAACAGGCATTTCTGGTATTGCCCCCCCCCACCACCACCACGTGGCGCTGATGCTGCTGGGGTTGGTCCAAGAGACAAGCAAGACTGAGAGGAGTCCGTCAAATGATTCGAGGTCACCGTCTTTTTGAAATCAAGAAAACATCCACATCTTCTGTTTTTAGGGGCCCAAAATGTAGTTTCCTTTTTTGATGAATTAAGGAAGCTCTAATCCAGAGGAGTGCCTTTCTGATATTCCAAGCCTGCAATAATAGCTGCTTAGTTCTTTCAATGGCTTGGTTTACTCTGGGCATTTAAAATGTATGTGTTTTTAAATTTCCAAATGCTGCCATACTCATTCAGAGTAGAAACAGGATCCTGATAGTGCTGGATGCATATTAAATATTTAACATGTGTCACCAATTGAGTAAGACTCTTCTGTTTCTATAAGGTATTTCCAGTAACCCTTGTCAGTGAATTGCCCCTTTTGCCAATTAAACAATTGAGAGAGCTTAGGAAGACACTGGGTCTAAGCTTTAAATGTGAACAGGGATTCAAGGCAGGTTTTAGGTTAAGGCTTCCTATTAGATTTTAAAGAAATACTCTGAGATCTCTGGGAAGCTGTCACCACCTGAATGCCCTGTCCTTCCCTTCAGGATTGCTATGCCAATGCCCTTGACATTGCTCCTCATTCAAAGCAAGCCTTCTTTTTCAATCATTTTCCCTTCTGTTTTGGTATGAACTTAACACTTTGTCAGTGGGATAATCCTGTGTATCTTCGAGAGGTTGGAGGTGGGTAAAGAGATCATGGACAACATTTATGTCCCAGCACCTATCTTGACACATTTCATTTATGTATAATTAGGTGTACTTACGATCAGAATTCAAACTTAGGGATATTGCGAATATGACCATTTCCTAAATCATTTCTAGACAAGAACTTTACCTTTGAAATTTTGAAAATACTTTTGAAATCTGTTACTTTAATTTAGGGCTTATATAAAATTAGGATTAAAATTCATTTGTGGGTCGCATCTAACAATTATTAGAGCGTTTGAACTTCAGCCTTGTTTTGTGCTAGGAGAGAGAAGCGGACAGTAAATAGCAATGGAATGCAGCTATAAATTGGAGATGCATACAGGAGTTAATTTAATATAGAAGACTAAAGTAGCCTTCCACTTGCCAGGATACTGTAAAATCAATCTTCGTTCAGAAATAAAGAAAAACTGAATGAAGCCATTAGGAGAGTAGGAAGCACTTTCAAAATGTTCATTGTGTCAAATGCTTATGATGGAAACTGCAATTATAAATCCGGGTGACTTAAAAATAGTAGATAAAATCTTCTCAAGCTGCCTATAAACTTCCCAAAGCCCTTACTGTCTATATATTGTTACACACAATATATTATTTGCCAAGTTCCACAAACCTAATTGCCAGAGCAGAGGCTCCCGGCCACCTCCCCCCCCCCCCCTTTTCTGAAGCAGAGTCATGAACTGATTACATGGAATAAATAACTCATTAGGGTCATCCATACATACTTGAAATAAGAAAATGTGGCTAAGTGTCCTCTGCAGACAGGCTACTTAACCAGTTTTCTCTATTCAGACTTTATTCACTTACCAAACCAAACTTCAGATCACGTTTGTCTATTAAAATCCTCAACATCCTACTGGAAAGTGAATTGTGCCTAGTGAAGGAACTAATCTTTAAAACGAGGTTACTTTTTTGGGAGAAGGCATTGGACATCCTAACTTTTCAGTGTCCACAAGGGCTGAAACCTCTCTCTGGCCTTTTAGAAGAAATTTTCATAGCCTTGTGAGGGTTTGTACTCCCCAGTTTGTTTCCCAAAACAGATCTTAACAGATCTTTATCTTGCTTCTTGTATTTAAGATACTGTGCTACACTGGCACATCAGATGATCTATTCTCTGTGTTTCTCTGTGCTTTGCGACATGGAAAGCTATGTTGATTTACATGCTGATTTTAGTCTCTGACAAAATTCTCCCTGCTACCACAGCGACAGGACTGTCAGTCAGCTGTGGGTAGAAATGTATGTCTCTTAAATCAAACTGATCACTCTTCTGAGGCTGCCAGACGCTGTAGGACATGAAACTGCAGCCCAGTTGTTAATCCGTGCTGTTTGTCTCTACAAACTGCTCCAAAGCCTGGGTGGGGGAGCTTGGTTCCTACTGCATCCCTGTTTCTGCCCTGGGATGATGTGGTTTCTTGTGGCTGAGCCATCTTCAGAAGGGCGGAGCTAGGATTATCACCCATTTACACCCCCTCCCGGTGCTAGCCCAAGCCTGGGTATCAGAGTCGGTTGCTGTAGACTCATCAGGCCAAAGGGACTCAGATAAGATTGAGATTTGGAATCCCTCCCAGTACAAGTCAGCTTGGAGTACAAGCACTACACAGCCCTGTGACTCTGTCCACTGTTGCCTCTTCATGGGATAACCATGCTATAGGGCTGTTGAGTGGAGTACCACCAGACCGTTGTATTCCTCAACCGCCCCTTCCCATCTGATATTCGGACTCAGCACTACCTAACTCCGATATCCTCTCCCTTTCTCTTGAGTTCTCTCCAGAGTCTCTGACATCCCTCGCTGAGAAATGGCTTATGTAAGATATGCCATACTCCCATCTTTCAGACAAGTGTGGGGTGTGTGTGTGTGTGTGTGTGTGTGTGTGTGTGTGTGTGTGTATACATACATACATACTCCTACCGGGGACGGGGTTCAGATACCACTCCACCCTAAACTGGAAGCCTTCTTCAGCTTGTGTCAAAGAGCTGATAGAAATAGATACTTAAGACAGGTGGTACTCAGTTCCACACACTGGATTCATCAGAGTGTGATCACCAGCCCAAACCGAGCCCCTGCTCCTACAGCCTGGAGCCCTGGAAATGAGAGCTGTCACAAGTTTCTTTCAAATTCTCCATAGAAACCCTGATCAATCTGATATTTTCTAAACTATCATAATCTGGATTTTTTATCCAATTAGCATTTCACCTGTTGTGTATCTAAGTGTCTATTGTTTGTAAGTAACAAAAACCAATTTGAGATACTTTAGACTAAAAAGGGGAGTTTATTGCGAGGATTCAGACTGGGCTCTGGGGACTTGAAGGTGAAATCATGGATCTTTCTCAAAAGCCCTGGTCTCACCAGACCTACAGTCTCTCAGTATCACAGTACCTGAATTCTGAAAAGAAAGAAGTGGCTATCCATGTTTCAACTAACAAAGGCCAGGGACCCAATTTTAGGTAACTTAAGTCAAAAACCTGGTGCCAAGCGCTACAGACAAGGTACAGAGCTAGGGAATCTCTGTGGCCCAGGCTACAAATAGTACCCACTACAGGAAGTATTGATTTTTCTTTTTTAAACATTAAGACAATGGTAGTGATCAAATTTTTACAAGTCCTTAATCTGTACTTCATACAAGGCTACTTAAAATGTTCTCAGAAGGGTTGAAGATAAACCCAGTAGTTCTGAGCTTGGGTTTCCTGGACCTATAAAGATCCATGCTAGGATTCTGAACGTTCTTCAGCCGCTCCAGTGTTCTGAGAAGCCTTCACTTAACTTACCAGGATAAAGCTGCAAAGGATCACTAGCCCCTTGAGTTTCTTGGGTTTTTAGCTAAAATGTTATTAAGTTGATGTGGTAATGTTCTGTGTCCTCATGATAGAAGTTCATTATATAGATCTTTATTTAATCATGGAGAAATTAAACTCAGAAACAGACACAGTACTAATAGCAAACACTCATGCAATGTCTTCTGTGTGCCTGTGCTCCTCCAGTACTCCAGACGTGATCTTTCCAAAGCTGCAGTTCATTGACAAGGGAGGTAGAAGGAGATATTTAAGTGCCAGAGAAGACTGGGAGCCACCCAACCAAGTCTTCAGTTAGAGTTCAGCGTCAGCGGTGATCCTCATGCAGAGATAGAAACATCTTGCTCTTGACAGGGAGTTAGTTATTCCCAGAACAAACTTCATAACTGAGTCTTCTTTTGCTTGCCACCCCTGAGTTTGATTCTAGCCACAGTTTCACACATTCCTAAGTTGTAGTTTTGGTCTGTGTTCAAAGTAACCCTTCAGCAGGCTTGCATTTTTTACTGTGCTGGACATCTGGGGTTAGACTGTTTAGCAAGATAAAATATCCTCATTAGACTATAGAACAATTTGAAACCACATAGGGCTGTTGTACTCTTTCAAGAATTTGAAATGTGTACTCTGATCTGCCACATGGCTTGTCTATCACTTCAAAACCACAAAGTAGCTATTTAATAACAATCCAGACCTAAGTGTTACTTTGTTAGATAATGAACCAGATACCTTTTCATAAATATTCATGGAAACACTCAGAGATGATATCCCCTCCTTTACAGATAAAGCAACTGAGGCTTGGCAAATAGCTTGGCAAATAGCAAATAAAAAGTACTCCAAAGCACCCCAGGAGTGGAAGCTGTAATGTTCTAGGCAGCAGAGACTGTACCTGTTTCCTGTTGTATTCTCAGTCCCCAGCACAAAATGGGTCCATAATAAATACACAAGTAAGAAATAAACGAACAACTCCAACTCTTATTTCGAAGTTCATGCTCCTTTCTGCTATATTGTTTCCTTTAAGATTACCCTGGCATACATTTTGTGCCTAAGCAAAGAAATAATTTATCAGCACTAGTAGGAGTAAAATATTCTGTTGTCATAGAATAAATGTATACTTCCACCCATTGGCTTGTCTTTTGTGTTGTTGGCATGAAGGTTAGTTGCAGTATATAGAAATAAATCCCCATAAGAAAAGCAATCACCATAAATCCATGCTTGAGGAAAGGGGCCATCATCATTTTGTTGGAATGCCGGTACAATATGCGAGCTATCAAAATTCACCTAATTCTGGGATATTTTTTCCCCAGATAACAATATATAAAAGGTAATTCCATTGAACTAATCTTGTCAGTATGTTTAGTTGATGTTTTATAGCAGTAAAAATGTACTTAACTGCAAACCTCAAACCAAGTTACTGGAAGGAAAGATAAATACACGGGTGATCTGTGTTATGAAAATCACAAGGCAAAATTGCTCTAACTTTACTCTTACATTGTTGATCATACCACATTGCTTTAAACATTCGAATTCCAGTTCTAAGTATTCATTGGCCTGAAAGAAATACTGTACGAATTATAACATTTACTTGCAATCCTTAAAAAAATAAGGAGGGGGTATGCAGAAGACTTTGTCTTGGGAAATGCTGCCCAATGTTTGCTGGAGAAAATGGCTATATTGATTCTGGACAATGGTTTATATTATCTTAGCAAATACAGTTTGAGGTCAGTTACCAGAAATGCTATTTTTCACTGAGTTTATAAACTTCCTGGTATTTATAAAACTGAAAGAATGTGTGCTGTTCAACTTGTAACCATGATTATTCAGTGGGTCACTTTAAGTAAATATGTAAACATCTGGTTCCAAGAGACCAGCAAAGACCTCACAGCTTCAGATCTGTAAATGGTGCCTCTCTATTAAACCTCCTATATTAGTGTTTGGGAAAAAAAAAAAAAAAAACAAAACAGCTAAATGTTGTTCAGGGGAATATATAAGGTCAATCTTAGTTTTGTAAGCTTCATGATTATATGACCCAAAATAGATTATTTAGACCAGAGAGGGATAAATTCCTTTTTGGTTCTGGATCCTTTTGTGAAGCTGATGACCCCAAAATTGGCAGAATATTACATACAGCTTTAGAAGGTTCTCTGAACTGAAGTTCATCTATCTACATTAAAAGAATATAAATATCACTTCAATTTTTAGGCACAGGTGTACATGAATTTAAATCTACATATTAGCCTATTTTTCTCTTTAAACTCTTCATTATATTCATGTGCCTCTAAGTGCCCAAAACCATAATGCTACAAATGCGAGAAAAGTTATTCTAGCAAAGTGGTATTTGATACTGTGCTGTTTATCTAGGCCCTCCCCTTTCCCTTGTCCACTAGGCAGTAGCTTATATTCCTTAACCTTATGTGGAGAGGCCTGCTCTGAGATTTTGGTTGTTCAAGTGTAGGATTTTCTCTGGAAATTTTTTAGAAGTCATATTCAGGAAATGGGAGAAAACTGAACCTGGGAACATAATAAAACTTTTGAGCATCATGCTTCCCTTTTCCAGCTAATTCCATGGTGGTGTTACTCAGCTAAAATCTGTATGTCAATATCTTTGCCTTTCTTAAGTATCAGTTACAAAGTTTCTGCCTGAAATAGACATCTGTCTCTAGGATCTTACAAATCCAATTGGAGAGAAGAGGCTATACACGGAACAAGAAAATAGTGAATTATTCAGTATTGATACAGAATTGTAAATATTGATGGGGGTAATGTTTGTTAAGAGCAAGTCTACAATTAAATCATTATAAACATAATGAGTAATAGTGTGTTCCCAAGCTTATCCGAGCCTAAATCCTATTTTATAACACTGATTAACATCCAAAACAAACTAAGGAACTATTATATAGAATTATCATAAATTTTCCTGAGGCTGAGGGAAGCCCTTGAGAAATAGACAGGATGTGAGTTTGGTTTGGTCCAGAATCACCAGGGATTAATTGTTTAAAAAAAAATTCATTACTGAGCATTACCTCTGTCCTATGAAATCATAATTTTTGATGTGGTGGCATTGGATCTCCACATTTTAATACCATCTCTGCCTTTATGAACAGTCAGGCATGAGAACCCCCTTACAGACATGTGTGATGAAGAGGAAAGGTGTCCATACCATGTAGACAAATAATGTTCAACAGTAAAATTCTTTGAGCACTTTGAGTCTAACCTCAAAACTTGAGAACTTGAAAGATTTTGTAAATAGTGACCTCTTCCAGGCTATCATTTGCTGGACCTAATAAAATGAACATCTCATTGCTAAAATAGTCCTTTTGGATTTCCATTTCAGCACATGGTTTCAAATATTTACTTCCTGCCAAAAAATTCAAATAATGCAAGTTTGTGTACATATAAGTCACAAACACATCTATCTACATAATTTCTTTTGATTTTTTTATGGGAGCATGTGGAGGCACTGATTGCCTTATATGTCAAACTTCATAAAAGTGAAGCAAGGGAAGAAAATAATTACAGAGTAAAAGGAGTTTCATGCACTTTTTTTCTTCATGACTGTGAGATCTTGGATTGTGGCCCGCCAACGCTCGCCCGCGAGGAAGGAAGACCACCGACACAGGATTCTTCTCTATCACGCTTTATTGAAGTGCACTTGGTTGAGGTTTGTAGGGTGATGGAAGCAGGAAGCGCCTGGGTAGAGCCAGGGCTGCACATATATACAGGCTAGCTGGGGCGTGTCTCATTCTGGGGTACGTGGCTCACTATGGTAGGTCAGCCTTGTTGCTGGGCAGAATAAGCTTAAGGCCACGCGTCCAACCACTTGTTTACGAGGCTCTCCGGCGCCATCTTGTAATGGCGGCAACGGGTTGCCACATCTCCCCCTTTTTCTTTTATTTTGCAGTCATGGCTAAAATCAGAGGAGTGTCCCCTAGTAAACATGTCCTCCTTTGCCTAGGGACGGGAGAGAAACGGAGGTACCCGTATGCAGACACTCATGACTTTCAGGGTGGCTCACCCTGTGCACTCCTAGGTGCAAACCACCCGCGGAAAATGCAAGGTTGTCTCTATTTGGGTGCAATGGGCTACTCAAAGCCCTCCGAGTGCAAGAGCACAACCTATGTTTCATTTAACATGCTGAGCCAAGCTTGGGGAGATGTTCCAGCCCCTATAGCGGCAAAGGCACGCGCTATGGCCACCTTCTCTCTTCTGCGAGCCCTCATTACCCTCAGAATTAAGAACAAAGCCACCAGTAGTCCCGCAAACATTAGCATGCCCATGACTCCTACTCCAGCCCATTCCTTAATATAAGAGAAGGTGTAAACCAGCCAGTCCGTGAACTCCCTAAGGGAGACCATCTCCGCTCGGGTAGAGTTCAAGGAAAGGATTCGCAGGCTCAGGTTAGCCTGCAGTTGATCGAATTCTGCACTCCAATTTCCTTTCAAATAATTGGACAGGACTTTTGAGTTATTCAATGAAGCATAATACGGGGTTACACACAGGTGTTCTTTACGCCATACACAACCCATAGCCACAACATCAAACATTTTTGTTATACTTTCTTCTACCAAATCTATCCTCTTATTAACAAGTAATATACCAGAGGCTAAATGTCTGTTAATGGCTTCTTGCTGCACTAGGACCTCTGAGGTCTTAGACACTACGTTATTTATAGTATTTACCGTCTGAACTTGGTTGGCCATGGCCACTCCAGCTGTAACTGCTGCAGCGGCTGATACTGCAATTGCTGTGACGATGGCGGCCGTAATGCCAAAATCCCTCTTTTCCCTCATTAGAGCTAGGACAGGGAAGTTCTTTTTCTCTAATATGAAACAGGAACTACTGTTCTCGAGAGTGGTAAAGCACAAGGTGCCTTGAAGGTTGAAATTTGTAGCGTTATAACGCTGTACCTTATTATTGATTTGTTTACAGGGTAAATCAAAAACACATTCTGGAACATACAGATGGGGTAATATTTTTGTCGCGTTTGTGACTGGCATGGGGATGGGCCATGTTCTTGAAACGGCCCAAAAGGTAGCTCCCTCAACTCTGGTCAGGCAGATCATCAGCACTATCAGCATCTCCAGGGTTGGAGTCCATGTCTGCTTCTTTGGTGTTGTCATCGGTTCTTTCATCCAACTTTCGCGTCAGTCGTGATGGCACCCACACCGAATCCGAGCGGTCCTGTGGAAAAACACAAACAGCTCCCCTGGATCTCCTAATCACGGGATCCGGTCCATACCATTTGTTATCCAGGATATCTTTCCACATTACACGTTCCTTTATGGCCTCAGCCTCTTCTGCGTGTCTATCTGCCGCACTTTTGCCATTGGCATCCAGAATTAAAAAATTGATAGTAAAGATTGCTAGGGATAGGCGATCTCGAGGGGTCATAACCGCCTCTATTCCCCCTTTTTGTTTTTGTATTAGTTCTTTAAGCGTGCGGTTAGCGCGCTCAACAATGCCTTGTCCTTGAGGATTATATGGCAAGCCTGTAGTATGCTGGACCTGCATCTGGGCACAGAAGGATTTAAAGCCTTTTGCCGTGTAGGCAGGGCCATTATCAGTTTTTAAGTTCATGGGTTTGCCCCAGGCCGCCCAGGCTTGCAAGCAGTGCGTTTTCACATGAGTAACCTTCTCTCCTGTCAGGGCTGATGCAAACACAACACCTGAGTAAGTATCTACAGACACATGGACCCATTTTTGAGTGCCAAACTCAGAGAAATGGGTTACATCCATCTGCCATAATGTAAGAGGTTTTAAACCTCGAGGGTTGACTCCTATATGTGGTGGGTGGAGATAAGTAACACAGGATTTGCAAGACTTAACGATTGTTCGAGCCTGTTCTCGGGTGATTTTGAATTGGAGTCGTAGTGTGTCTGCTGGCACATGAAACTTTGTATGAAAATCTGTGGCTTGAGCCACGGGGCCTAGTGTCGCCATTACCATGGATACCCTGGTGAGTTTGTCAACCACTTCATTGGCTGTAGACAACGGGCCCGGTAAGCCTGAGTGGGCTCGTATATGTCCAATGTAAAAGGGCTTATTGCGGCCGAATATTAAATTTTGTATTTGAGTAAAGATAGAGGCTACAGTGCTCTGTTCCTTGATGTAAGTGGTCACTTCCAGCTGACGGACAGCATTAACTACATAGGAAGAGTCAGACAGAAGGTTGAAAGGCACTGATGAGAAGGCCTTAAACACCTCGAGAACCACTAGGCACTCGGTCACCTGAGGTGTACCAGGGCGAAATTGAAATCGGACAGGATCATGTCCCATAACTTGGTAAACTCCTATACCTGTTTTTGATCCATCTGTGAAAATCTGAATAGCGCCCTTGATAGGGTTTGAGGAGGTCACCTTAGGAAAATAGGCCACATTTTGACAAAGGAACTGTAATAGCTTGTCTTGAGGATAGTGATTGTCAATTTCCCCAGAGTATGCTGCCATCAAGATAGCCCAATTATTCATCGTGCCCGCTAGGACTTCTACTTGTTCTTTGGTATAAGGTATGATTAACTTATCCAGTGGGTACCCAAAAGTGGTGATGGAGAATTTTAGGCCTACTAGAGCAGTATGGGCAACGGCCTCAGGATAATAGTGCAGGGTACGTTGACCTTGTGAGTGTCCATGTATCCACCATACTGGGGCCGACTGCCAAAACACCCCCGTAGGGCTCCCTACAGTAGGGAGAATGCAATAAGTTAGGGGTACCTGAGGGTCGACACGTTGTACCTGTGCACCCTCCAGCGCCTTTTCTACCAGTTCCAGGGCGCGTAAGCCTTCCTGTGTCAGAGTTCTAGGGGAACTCAGATCAGGATCACCTTCTAGGATCTGGAATAATGGTCTCAACTCATCCCTGGTCACCGGGAGATAGCTTCTTACCCAATTGATATCCCCTAGCAGCTTTTGGAAGTCATTTAATGTCTTAAGGGAAGTCTTGGCAATTTTTATCTTCTGAGGCCTCACATGCTGTGCTGTGATACGTGTCCCTAAGAACTCAGCTATCTCAGTCCTTTGTATCTTTTCTGGGGCAATGAGAAGTCCTGCTTTTCTCAAGGCTAGATCTACCGCTATCAACACTTTATCAAGGGTCTCCTTCCGTGGGTGAGCTAAGAGAATATCATCCATGTAATGTATCACACGGACATCAGGGAAATCACACCTAACTGGATCTAATGCATGGTTAACATATAACTGGCACATAGTAGGGCTGTTGGCCATTCCCTGAGGTAAGACTCGCCATTGGAAACGGCAGTCAGGTTTTTCATGATTTATGGAAGGGACCGTGAAGGCGAAACGCTTCTTATCTTCCGGGTGTAATGAAATAGAGAAGAAGCAATCCTTAATGTCCACAGTGTATACCGGCCAATCTTTAGGCAGGGCAGAAAGAGTTGGGAGACCTCTTTGCACTGGCCCCATTACAGCCATTTGCGCATTGATGGCTCGCAAATCATGTAACAGTCTCCACTTACCTGACTTCTTTTTTATTACAAATATTGGTGCATTCCAAGGGGAAGTGGATGTTTCAATATGCCCTAGTTGCAGTTGCTCTTCAATAATTTGATGTGCCGCATGGAGCTTTTCTATTGAAAGGGGCCACTGATTGACCCACACGGGCTTATCTGTTTTCCATGGAATTTTTAGAAAGTCATCAGTGGCCCCTAGGAAAAACCCAATCCCTTTCTATCATTTTTCAAGCTAGGACTGACTAGCTCTGATTCTCCCTGCAAGTATTTACCTAGGCCTTTGCCTGGCATATAGCCTTGTTTCATCATCAAATCTTTGCTCTGTTTGGAATACGTTCCCTCATTAGTCAGAATTAGATTTAATTGACTCTGGACATCTCTTCCCCAGAGATTGATGGGAAGGTCCAGTACGAACGGCTGAAAAGTCCCTTTGTTCCCTTCCATCCTCCAATGTAAAGTTTTTGCACTAATCTCAGGTGTGTTTTGATAGCCTAGCCCCTGTAATGTTTGAGAGGCCTTTTGCAGCGGCCAATTCCTTGGCCAGAATCGTTGGCTCATGACGCTTCGGTCGGCCCCCGTATCTATTAGACCGGTGAAGGCCTTTCCTTCTATCTCCAAACTACACATGGGGCGACCTGTTAGCTCCAAAGATAAGTAGGCCATATCGACTCCAGAGGATCCAAAGCCCTTATCTCCTCTGACCTTATTTTGGGCGGGGAAACGGTCATGCAAGGATGAGAGAACTACCAGCTGGGCTATTCTGTCCCCAGGGGCAATGGAGACAATGCCAAAAGGTGAGTGACACATAACCCTAATTGTACCCTGATAGTCTGGGTCAATGATCCCGGGGAGGACCAATAAGCCCCTCATGGTGCTGGATGATCGGCCTAAAACCAGCCCAGCCGAGCCTACAGGAAGAGGTCCTGACATGTCAGTAGGAACCACTTGTATACCCATACGAGGGGTTAAAACCAGTCCGGCGGTGGCGCAGAGGTCCAGCCCCGCGGAGCCTGTCGTGGCTCGTCGGGTGCTCTCGGCGGCTGAAGGATCCCCTCCTGAAACGCCCCATATATTTTCGGGCCCTGAGGGCGTGGGCCCTTCTGCATGTTTTTTGACTCCGGGACATATGGGTTATTTATAGGTTGTCCATTAATGTCTTTTGTGGATCTACACTCATTGGCCCAATGTTTCCCCTTCTTGCATCTTGGGCATGTCCCTGGCTGCTTGGTATTTGGTCCCTTTGCCCTGAAGCCTTCCTTGTTAGGACAGTTTCTCTTTACGTGTCCCGGCTGTCCGCAAATGAAGCAGCCATCACGTCTCCCGTGCTTAGTAGCCGCTATCATAGCTCTGGCCAGTCCTTCATTGGTGAGTGGTCCTCCTATCTCTCTGCAGGCCTTTAGCCACGCATCTAAACCTTTTCCTTTCCATGGTGTGATTGCTCGCTGGCAATCCTTAGTGCATTGCTCATAAACAAGCTGTTGCACTAGAGGCATGGCCTCCTGAGCGTCTCCAAAAATTTTTCCAGCTGCCTCTATCATTCTAGCCACAAAATCTGAAAAAGGCTCATTCGGTCCTTGGATTATCTTAGTCAGGTTTCCTGATACCTCTCCCCGTTTAGGTATCATCCTCCATGCTCTTTTAAATATTTCTACGATCTGCTGATAAACAGGCACCGGGAAGGCCGTCTGGTTATCAGCCCACTGTCCCTGCCCCAGTATCATATCAGCAGTCCAGGGTGCTGTGTTTGGTGTACGAGCATTCACTCGCGCCTGATTATGCGCGGCTTCTGTAACCACTGCTCTATAGTCTAGATACTGTCCTGTGTTTAGGCACGCTCGAGCTATCTCCCACCAATCATTTGGTGTCAGGGCTGCGGTGGTGATCCTATCCAGTAAAATTAACATATACTGTGCATTGGGCCCCCAAGTACGGGCGGCCTCTACTAAGTCCTTCAACTGTTTGTAGGGTATGGGCTCATGATATCTTTGCTGGTTTTGGTTTTCAAAGACAGGGAACGCAACAGCGTCCAGCGGGGTGAGCTCGGCAAGGCATCTGAGCGTTTTTCGAGAGAGCCTATGGGCTCCCCCAGCCTGTTTACCTGAATAAGGTGGAGGTGGAGTTCTAACAGGAGGCGGGAATCCGTACCGCTCCTCTTCATATCTGGCTGCCTCCTCCTCTAACTCCTCCTCCTCGCCTTCTGTTAGTGAGTCATCTCCCGAGTCCCTCTCTTGCTTTACACTGAGAGCGGCGAATTCCTCATAGAACTCATCTAAACTCGGGTAGATGGGTGCACTGGGGGCGGTTGCCTTATGTCCTTTGTGCTTACTTTTATCATCTGTTTCCTTTTGTTTTTCACTTCCTCTTTTATATCCCTTTTCTGACTTCTTCATTTGTTTTTTGTTTCCCCCTTCCTTTATACTACTTGATTTTGAAAGGCTGTCCTGATGTTCCGCTAAAGCACGCCTGCCCTTTTTCAGATGCTCTACGTGTTTTCCGTCCCGTAAGCACGCATGTATAACTCTCCATAAGGGTAGGGTGCCTGATTTAAGCTGCTGATTGGCCTTAGCTGCATCCAGATCTCTTCCTAACTTTTCCCAGCAGGGAAGGTTTAAGTCCCCCGACACGGCAAACCACGGGGCACACTCATCTATGTCTTTAAGAACGGATTTGACTGTCCTCTCTGAGATCCTTAACCCCCTCTCTTTTAATAGTGCCTGTATGGGGCTCACGAAGTCTGGATATTCGCACTTGCTCGAATCAGAACCCATTTTCCCTTATGTTTGTGTGTGCGCTGCGAGAGCACTCTGACCGATCTATCTTTTACTTTCGATCTCATACGCAGCAACACAAGCACTCTTCACCGGGTCTATGCACACGTATCCAAAAGCAAAAAAGCAAGGCTACAACTGCAAGGACAATTATAGCTATAGCAGCTACCCAAGGCTCAAGTGTTCAAAATAACATACCGGGGAATACTTACCGGCGCCGACCACTTCGCATGTAGAGTTCTGAATCCTTTCTAGGCTCCCCGCGGTGTCCGCCGAACTATCCCGGGTTTCGGCACCAGCTGTGGCCCGCCAACGCTCGCCCGCGAGGAAGGAAGACCACCGACACAGGATTCTTCTCTATCACGCTTTATTGAAGTGCACTTGGTTGAGGTTTGTAGGGTGATGGAAGCAGGAAGCGCCTGGGTAGAGCCAGGGCTGCACATATATATAGGCTAGCTGGGGCGTGTCTCATTCTGGGGTACGTGGCTCACTATGGTAGGTCAGCCTTGTTGCTGGGCAGAATAAGCTTAAGGCCACGCGTCCAACCACTTGTTTACGAGGCTCTCCGGCGCCATCTTGTAATGGCGGCAACGGGTTGCCACATTGGATAAAATTTGAGGACCTGCTAAGTCTGATGCCCAGAAGGACTTGTGATGAAAAATTCCCATTTTTCCTCAGTGAGAAACACTTTTTTAAAAAAAAATCTAAATCTTGGGGAAGAGCTTTGTTATGGTTGTGGGCTCTCCACCTCTGTGGGATCAGGAAGCTGGGGACGCGCCCTTAGACGCTGCCTCTGGCCCCTAGCTGTAGCCCCACTGCTGCCGGTGATAGATTCCTGTGGCCTTTTAAGTGATTGAATAATGATGGAAATGGATCCAAAATAATAAATGACTGCTCTACTAAAGCAGTAGAAGACTCCTCGTATCACCTTCCAGTTCAATTCAGTCTTCAGGAGGAGGCGGAACAAGTGAAATAGAGAAGACTGAAGAGAAGACGACCTCACTTTGGAACTGTTTACTCCTTGACTTCTTTATTTCTACTTGTTTTAATTTTGCTGTGAATTTAAATAGTGAAAACCAAAGAAATAGAAGATACATTTGGGAGCTTTATATAACCCAAGAAATTTGCCTTGAAAGCTGCTATTCTTTGGAGGAAAACATACTAAGTTCCTGTCTGATTAAAAACAAACCAGATTTCCTATGTCCCTTAGATTCTGAAGAATAAAACAGATATAAATACATATCCGCACACTTTTTAGCAGCTCTGTAGGAATAATGAGATTTATAAATTAAGGGCTTTGTTATGTGGATGTTTTGCCGCTGGAATTGACTGCTCAGAAGATCTTTTATTGCTCTCTAATGCTATATTTTTGATCTGTGGCTTTGATGGCATTCGCCCACACATGAGTTTACCTCTTTCCAGTTATGACCTTGTTATGAACAGTGTTTGCACTCAATGTGCAAATGTCCATGTATTATATATTTTAACAGCATCATAGTGCCATCACTCAAGGAAGTTGAATGAGGTGAACATAGACATAGCTCTTTCCCCTTCCCCCCATTTTTTTAAATGTAACAAATACTTTTTATGTTCACCTTCCCCTTTCCCCTTCCCCTTTTTGGAAACGTGTCAGGAACTAGATAGTTTAAGATGAGCAATTGAGGAGACTTGAAAAAGTGATACAGACAGAGCCTGGCTTCCTTGTGCTTTATCACAAGGCGTGCTGCTGGCCAGCCCATTTAAGCACCCTTTTAACAAGAGAACCTCGTAGGAAATCCAGCTGGCAGACTCAAGGAGTTCGGGAAACAGGACCACAGAGGTTACACTCTGGGATCCTGGCCATGAGGTTGGATGCCTCACCTTGCTGAAAAGAGACACTGGACCTAAATGGCGCAGCATGACTTTTTTCCTGCTTGGCTAAATTTCTCAACACCACAGTCAGCTAAGTCACCTACAGCCACCTTCGAAAAACACGGAGAGCACCTACCCCGAGGAGATCGTAGGTTTGGAGTAAGCCGTCGTCGACATAATTCCTCTGATGGCTTTTTTAACAATGGACCTCTGCGAACTGCAGGAGATTCCTGGCACCAGCCCTCCCTGTTGCGCCACGACTCTGTGGACTCTGGTGTCTCTAAGGAAGTATATGCTGGAATCACAGGGAACCTATCTGGTTGGCATGGCTCTTCCCGAGGTCATGATGGCATGAGCCAGCATAGTGGGGGTGGCACAGGGAACCATCGCCACTGGATTGGCAGCTTCCATTCCCGGAAAGGCTGTGCCTTTCAAGAAAAGCCACCTACAGAGATTAGGGAAGAAAAGAAAGAAGACAAGGTGGAAAAATTACAATTTGAAGAGGAAGATTTTCCTTCTTTGAATCCAGAATCTGGCAAACAGAATCAGCCATGCAGACCTATTGGGACCCCTTCTGGAGTGTGGGAAAACCCACCTAGTGCCAAGCAACCCTCCAAAATGCTAGTCATCAAAAAAGTTTCCAAAGAAGATCCTTCTGCTGCCTTCTCTGCTGCATTCACCTCACCAGGATCTCACCATGCAAATGGGAACAAATCAACCATGGTTCCAAGTGTCTATAAGAACCTGGTTCCTAAGCCTGCACCACCTCCTTCCAAGCCCAGTGCATGGAAAGCTAACAGAATGGAACACAAATCAGGATCCCTTTCCTCTAGCTGGGAGTCTGCTTTTTCCAGTCCGATCTCTGTTACCAAACCAGTAGTACTGGCTGGGGGCACAGTTTTAAGCTCTCCTAAAGAGAGTCCCTCCAGCACTACTCCTCCGATTGAGATCAGCTCCTCTCGCCTGACCAAGCTCACCCGCCGAACTACCGACAGGAAGAGTGAGTTCCTGAAGACTCTAAAGGACGACCGGAATGGAGACTTCTCAGAGAACAGAGACTGTGACAAGCTGGAGGATTTGGAGGACAACAGCACACCTGAACCAAAGGAAAACGGAGAGGAAGGCTGTCATCAGAATGGTCTTACTCTCCCTGCAGAGGAGGAAGGGGAGGTCCTCTCACACTCTCTGGAAGCAGAGCATCGATTATTGAAAGCAATGGGATGGCAGGAATATCCTGAAAATGATGAGAATTGCCTCCCCCTCACAGAGGATGAGCTCAGAGAGTTCCACATGAAGACGGAACAGCTGAGAAGAAATGGCTTTGGGAAGAACGGCTTTTTGCAGAGCCGTGGTTCCGGCCTGTTCTCCCCTTGGAGAAGCACTCGTAAAGCAGAGTTTGAGGATTCGGACACGGAAACCAGTAGCAGTGAAACATCAGATGACGATGCCTGGAAGTAGGCATATAAGTCCTCAAAAATCTGACCCAGTAAACTCAGCTTGTGTGTTTAGGGAGTATACAGAAGAAATCATTCTTTTCCTTTTCTTATGTTGAATACTTCATGCACAAGGGAAAATAGTCATATCCCAAAGAGAGAGCAATTGGCTTGTTTAGCTTTTGTTGTTCTTCCCTGTTATCTGCTTAATAGAAGTTTGTGTGATGGGAAAGATTTTTTAAATACACACACACACACAGACACAGTATCTATGAGGCGACGCACAGGTGGGAGCTGGCAGTGCAGAGAGGAGACGCCGGTCTGCATCAACAGCTTCTACCACCAACCCTTGGGGCACTCACCCCTGTGCTCAAGCAATCATTGTCAATGACAAAGTGACTATTAAAGTTATAATTGTATTAAATTAATGCTAATAATTTGGATATTTTATTTTATTTTTGGCTGCTCGGGTAACGTTAGCCCTTAACCAAGCATACATGGTTTTCTTCTTTTCTTTTCTTTTTTTTCCCTTTTTTTGGGTACAGCTGTAAAATATTTGGATATAGGAAATGTTGTGTTATTCTTGCAGCCTTGATATTCAGGGTGGATTGTAAAATATAAATTTTTGTGAGATTTCAAAGATTAAGATTATTTTGATAACATTATTTACAGATTTAAAAGATGTGGTTATCACAAGTCTGTTGAAGGGGAAAACTACTGCATAAAATAACTAACTTGGAATAAATATTTTGCATCAGTTTGGAAAAAAAAAATCTAAATCCTTATTAAATGGTGGGACTGGATGTTTTTCTCTTAGGAACTAAAAGGGAAGGGAATTTAAAAGTATTTTACTTTTTAAAAAAGAATTTACTTTTCCTGAGGCTCTACTAAGGATCAGGTCCTTTATTTCACTTACTGCCCCTTCAACATTCAACACAACTCCATAAAGGAGGTGGTATGTCTCTAAATCCTTTTCATGGATTAAGAAACTGAAGCAGTAAGAAGTTGCATGGCCTCCTTAAGGTCTTAAGGACTGTTAAGTGCCAAAACCAGAGTTTTGACCCTCTTCTCTGTGCTGTGCTTGTTTTTCTGTAGCACATTTCCCGAGAGCAGCAGGATCTCTAAACATTGTACCTCTAGCCCAGGACACCCCTCACTTCCTGGTGGCAGACCATTTCTGTAGAGGGGAGCAGCCCACACCAGTTTCAGCTTGGGTGGAATCTGCTGATTGTGGAAACTTCTAGGAGCATCACAAGGTCCCTAGTGTCTCCTCCACTCCAACAAGCAGAGTAGAGCAGTGATTACCAATGTGGACTTAGGTTTGATAATGACTAGCTGTTTAGCGTTAAGTGAGTTACCCAGCCTTTGAGACTCTTCCCTCAGTTGCACAATGGAAGTGAGGTCTACCGCACAGAGCTGTATGGGTTTAACAGCTTTAGTGAGGTGTCATTTACATGCTCTAAAATCAATTTATGTATAAATTTCACTGAATTTGGTAAGCATCTTTAGTTGGGAAATTGCCACCACAACCTAGTTTTAGGACTTTTGCATCACCCCCTAAAGTAAAGGGCCTTTTTCAATCCCTAATGCCTACCTTTCCTTGGTCCCAGAAACCATTTGACTGCTTTCTGTTCCAACAGTTTTGCTTTTTTCCGGAATATCACGTGAATGGAAACTGTGTAGTCTTTTAGCGTTTTTCAGTTAGCATGTTGTTTTGTGGTGCATGCATTTTGTTTGTACCTTGTATCAGTAGTTCATCCCTTTTATGGCTGAAAAGTATTCCATTGTATAACCTACCACATCTTATTTATGTTTGGGTAGTATCTATTTGGGGTTACTATGGATAATGCTGCTACACATAATCATATAAATATTTCTGTGGCCATAGGTTTTGTCTTGGGTTGATACCTAGAAGTAGAATTGTTGAGCCAAGTAAGTATATGTTTAATATTATAAGATGCTGTCAAACTTTTCAAAGTGGTTCTACCATTTTGCATATCCACCTACAGTACATAGTGTTTCAGTTCCTCCACATCCTCAACAACACTTGGTATTGTCCACCTTTCTAACCTGAATTATTCCAGTGGGCATGGAATGGTGTCTCAATGAGGGCTTAATTTAATTTCAATGATGGTGAGCTTCTTTGTGTCTTGTGGATTATTTGTATATCTTCTGTGGAGTATCTGTTCAACTTATATACCTTCTTTTGTGTGGTGCTTGTAAAGAAAACTATGTATCTTTTGTGTAAGGTGTGTTCAAATATTATGCCCAATTTAAAATTAAGTTGTATGGTTACTAACATAAAAATTTTTTCTTACTGTGTATTTTAAGCACTTTTTATATTTTTTGGAAACAAATTTTTCATTAGATATTTCTGTAAATATTTTCTCAGTCTTTAACTTTTCATTTCCTTGCTGGTATATCTCAAAGACCAGAGTACTTGTAATAAAAGCTGACTTACTAATTTTTTTCTTCTATGACACAATAAACATAAGCCAGAAAAGAAGCTTTGGGTGTCACATTGAAAGACCCGCGGATCCCCTTACCCAAGAATCCAACACTGCCACTGGATGCAATCAGCAAGAGGTTCTTGTGGTATTGTTAAGCAGGCGCCTGTGGGTGGTCAGCAGCTCCTGCTAGCTGAGCACACCCGGCTGGGGTGGTGCTGGGTTTTTATAGACAGGTACAAACAAGTTTTGGGTGGGGCACAACTGATTGCTTGACAGTTAGAACTTTTGAAAAAGGCATACTTGGTGTTAGTGGATTGGCCCTGGAAGACCCCCCTCGCGCGAAGAGAAAGGCGGGAAGGGGAAACAAAGAGGGGAAGTTTGACCTTATTACTCAGCAGAAAGACATCCTGTCTATGTGACCATGCAGCCCCCTTGCCCTTGTCTATGTGACCATGCCCCGGCTATTAGGAGAGGGTATCTTGTTCAAACAGGAGTCAAGTGTCATGCCCTAAAAGCCAAGCGGGTTACAGAAAGGCAAAAGAGCAGTTACATTGAATTCAACCCTGGGGGAAGGGTCTTTTCATTGCAAGGGGAGGAGGGGTACTTTTACACAACAAAAGAGCAGTCAATTAGTTAACAACTGGGGGGGGGGGTCTTTCAACATCTCAGAAATCTTAAGGCAGTGTCATGGATTTTTTTTTCCCTAGGTTTTCTTCTAGAATTTTTAGTTTTAAAATAAGTTCTCATTTAGATTTATGATCTGTTTTAAGTTAACTTTTGTGCATGGTACAAGAATCAAGGTTCATTGTTTGCATGCAGATGGCCAGGTATCCTAGCACTATTTGTTGAAAAGATTTTCTTTTCACTATTGGTTTACTTCACCCCTTTGTTAAAAAATCAATTAACCATTTAAACATCTTTCCAAATTCTCCATTCTCTTTCATTGATCTGTATTTCTATTCTTATGCCAATACTATACTATTTGATTATTTTTATATTGTTTTGAAATCAGGTAGTATATAAGTCCTCTATCTTTGCTGTTCTTCTTTAAAAATGCTTGGTATTGAGGAGAGCCCAGGCAGCAACCTCTTTGACCTCAGCCACAGCAACTTCTTCCTAGAAACGTTGCCAAAGGCAATGAACCATTTCAAAGAACCATTTCTTGGTTTCATTGATCTATTTAATTTTTAACATTTTTATTTTTATTTCTGCTCTACTCCTTATTTCTTTCCTTCTGCTGCCTTTAGGCTTTGTTTGTTGTCCCTTTTCTATACATGTAAGGTGAGGCTGTTTGAGATTTTTCTTCCTTCTTGAAATAGGCCTGTATTGCTATATAGTTGCCTCTTAGAATTGTTTTTACTGCATCCAAAGATTTTGGACCATTGTGTTTTCATTTTCATGTACTTTATTTCTGTTTTTATTTCCTGGTGTTGGGCTGGCAGGAAGGGCTACTAAAGATGGCGAAAGTTCCCGCCACAAGACCTGAGCTCGGACAGGAGAACAAAGGCCCAAGCAGGAATCTGAGACCCCCCGCCCCGGGCTCCCGTGGACCAATGGGATCCCGATGAGCAGGTGGGATATCCAAATAAGGGAAACTTCCAAAAGACCCCTGAGCTTCCTCCGAGACCCCTTAAAGCCCCCTCCTCCCTGCCTTGGGCGCGACTTCCGCCACTCTGCTTTCCAGAGTGGCGGAACCTCGCCCGAGGGTGCCCACCTCCTCCCGGCGCAACTTTCCTGGCTCCCCTTCTCCTGAGCCCTGAAACTTCGCTGGAGAGCATTTTTAATAAATCTTGCCTTGCACCCACTTTGCCTGGTGTTGTGTTTATCTCGCCGGAAAAAACTTTACACCTGGTTGACCTATTCATTGTTCAGTAAAGCATGTTAAACTCCATGTATTTGTGTTCTTTGCAGATTTTTTTCTTGTGGTTAATGTCTAGCTTCATAGCATTGTGGTCAGTAAAAGATGCATGGTAGGACTTCGATCTTCCTGAATTTGCTGAAGCGTGTTTTGTGAACCAGCATGTGATCTTTTCTGGAGAATATTCTGTGATACACTTGAAAAGAATGTGTTTTCTTTTAAGATAGATTTAACAGATATACTCAAAATATCCTATTCCAGTGTGTCAGTCAAAGCCATTGTTTCCTTGATTTTCCATTTATATTATCTGACCATTGCTATAAATGGTGTTTTTAAAGCCCCCTATTATTATTAGCTCCTTTGTTACTGTTTTATATATTTGAGTGTTCCCCTCTTTGGTGCATAAATATTGATAACTTCTATTTTCTTGTTGGAATGTCCCTTTTATGATTATATAGTATTCTTCTTTATCTCTTATTATAGTCATTGATTTAAGGTTTTTTATCTGGGGGGGTCTGGGTGGCTTAGTTGGTGAAGCATCTGAATCTTGAATTCAGTTCAGGTCATGATCTTGCAGTGGTGGGATTGAGCTCCACATCAGGCTCTGCATTCAATGGGGAGACCACTTGAGATTCTCTCCCTTTACCTCTTCCCCTTCTCACACGTGCTCTCTCTCTAAAGTAAAACTTTAAGTTCTATTTTGTCTGAACTAAGTATTGCTACTCCCACTTCCTTTGACATCCATTTGTATGATAAATGTTTTTCCATACCCTTTCAATTTGCAGGTGTCTAGGCCTAAAACGAGTCTACTATAGGCAGTATAAATGGGTCTTTTTTCCCTCAATCCATTCTGTTTTTTTTTTTTTTTTCTTCAATCCTCTATGTCTTTTGATTGGAGCATTTAGTCCACTTACATTCTAAATAATTATTGATATGTATTTATAGCCATTTTATTACATGTTATATTTTTTGAAGTGTTTCTCTAATCCTTCTCTTATCATGATTTTTGACTTTTTTTTTTAGTGATATTCTATCCTCTTCTACATATAGCTTTCTATATTAAGTTGGTTGTCATTTAACTTTGTGACCATTCTTTGTTCCTTAACTCCCCACATTTTAGGTGTATGTTTATATTTTATATCCTTTTATTCTGTGAGTTCTTTGACTCTGTGTTTTTTTTGTTTTGCTTTTTTTTTTTTTTTTAAGAGGAAAGAATCATTTTTACTACTTTTGTGTTTCCTACCTCTATATTGTCACTTTTGGGGTTTCCTTTCCACTCAATGAATCCCCTTTAATATTTCTTGCAGGACTGGTTTAGTGGTCATGAACTCCTAGGAGGTTTTTGTTGGGGAAACTCTTTATCCCTTCTTCTATTCCTAATGGTAGTCCTGCTGGATAGAGTGTTCTTGGCTGCAGATTTTTCCAACTCAGCATTTTGGATATATCATGCCACTCTACTCTGGCTTGCAAAATTTTTTGAAAAATCTCCTGCTAGCCTTATGAGTTTTCATTTGTAAGTTACTGACTTCTTTTGTCTTACTGCTTTTAAAATATTGTTTTTACCATTATATTTTGCCAGTTTAATATATGTTCTGGTGTAGGTCTGCTTTTGTTGATTTGATGGTAGTTTTTGTGCCCCCTGGATCTAGATATGTTTCCCTCCCCAGATTAGGGAAGTTTTCAGCTATTATTTCTTCAAATAAATTTTCTGCTCCCTACTCCCTTTTTTTCTGGAACTCTTAAAATACAAATGTCCTGTTTGAAGTCACCGAGTTCCTTAAATGTATTGTTTTATATAATTCCTATTTCTTTTCTTCAGTTTACTTCCCATTCTGTCTTCTAGGTCACTAAATTTTTCTGCTGTTTCTACCTAGTGTTCATTCCATCAATCATGTTTCTCATTTTGTTTATTGAGCCCTTTCTCTCTTCTGTATCATGCCTTATTTCTGTTAAGGTTTTCATTCATGTCCTCCACTCTTGTCTCAAGTCCAGTGAGTACCCTCCTGATCATTGCCTTAAATTCTCTATCAGGTATATTACTTGTATCTGTTTCACTTAGATCTCTAGGCATGGCCTTGTCCTGTTCTTGCATTTGGGATAAATTTCTCTGTCTCCTCATTTTTTTTCTGCATTTCTGTGTCTATTTCCCTGTGTTGAGAAAATCAGCTATGTCTTCTGCTCTTGAAAAGAGTTACTTTATAAAAAAGAGGTCTTGGAGTGCCCTGCAATAGAGTGTCCCCTGTTCACAGAATCTGGCATTTCAAAAGAGTATTCTGTGTGTGATGCCTATAATCTGTTGTTGTGTCTGAGTCACTTTTCCTTTCAGTGCACTTGTCTGCACTGACATTCTGCCTGTTGTGGGCTGTGCTTGTTCTCTGTAGTGTTAGTAGGACCCAGGCACACCAGTTCTGAGGGAGCATGGCCACCAGGGAACTTGGGAGTGGGCAGCAGGATTAGCAAAATTTCCTTTAGGCCGCAAATCCTATGCCAGATCTCTTGAAATGCTATAGTGGCTGGGGGCCATACACCAGCAGTTGGAGGCACAAGGTGTGGGGCATAGTATGCAGCAATGTCTGGGCAGGGTACATGTGCAGCTTTAACAGAACTTACCTTGAGGTCAGGCCTGAGTTATATTTTGCAGTGCTTGATATTGACCCACAGATCTTCAAGTTTGTTTATTTTTAACTTTATTGTTCTGTTTTTAGATTGTGACCTACTGATTTTTCATTCATTGTTTTTTTCTTCACCATTTCAAATCTGTTTGAGTATATACAATATATTTTTCATTTCCATTAATATGCTTTTCTTCTCTACAATAGCCATTGGATTCTTTTAGTTTCCTTCTCTTAGTATTTACTATTTGTTCATTATTTGAATATTCCTTGAACAGGATTTCCTTTAATTTTTTAATGTATTTATAATAGCTCTTTGAAGTCTTTGTCTTAAATCCAACCTCTGAGCCCACTCAGTGTCAAATTCTAATGGCTGCCTTTTTCCCTAGATATGGGTCATTCCTGTTCCTTTTCACATCTCATATATTTTGGTCAGAAATTAGTAAAAAGCATTTGTAGTTGTACTCACAGTAAATCTGAAATCGGTTTTGTTCTTTGGAGGGATTTAGACTTTAACATGCCTGGAGTCAAACTGAAATCTCCAACCACAGATGTTTTTTCTTTTGCCTAGTTCTCTAAGGAGTTCCTCTGCACCTGCATAGTTCAGAGGCCAAAGAGTCAGAGATTGTAGTCAGAGACTCTGAGTTAGTCAGGCTTTCATCCTCCTCTGTTTTGTGTAGATTTCACTGTGCATTCAGATGTGTGGCAAATTCACATGCTTTCTTTCAATTTTTGTTGGGTTCCCTGCTGTATCCAATAAGCACACATAGTTTAGCAGTTAACCAGGTATATATGGAAAGCTTATTGTATCAGTTGCTCTATAGCTTTCTCATATCCAAAATCTCCCTCTGAAATTTCTAACTGCTTTGTTGCCTGCTCCTGAGTCTGTCACCTCCAGCTCATAAAGCTGGATTTTCATCGCCCATGTTTGGTAGTTGGTGGAGCTTGGGAATGCTCTCAGACTCCCACCTCCCCTCCAAAAGTTAATTCTTAGTTATTACTCAATGCAGTAGCAGTTTCACATGAATTAGTATTTCCCAAGTTGTTGCCTACCTTTGGTTATTTTCCAGTGCCCTGAAATGATTGTCACAAATGGTTTTGTCCAGTGTATAGTCATTTTCTATGGAGCAGTCATCTGACCATCTCATGCTGTTGTTACCAGAAGTAGAGTCCCTAGATTACTTTAAGGATAAAAAGAAATAGTGTGCATTAAGTGTTGGGTATAGTTGCTGGCATATGGTAAGCACTCAGCAGGTGATAGAATCTGTTAAATAATAACTGGAAAAGCTAGATCCCTCAATGGACTCTCAGTATTATTCATCTCTTCTGGAACATAGCTTCCAAACTATGTGCTGGAGGATCCATCTCATCAGCCCTCAGGTTTCCTGTCACCTCCACCTTATGTAGGATTCCAAAATCCTCCATTTAACTACTGTTTCATGCGAATACTATCATTTTCTGTGTGTGTCATGATGTAGAAAGGCTTAGGAAGCATTACTTTTAGACGACAGCCTGGAGCAGGATCCCTATTGGGTCTTCTAGATCTGCTTTCAAACAAGTTCATGGGAACAAGTCTTTTAAGGTACTTTTCAAAGTTCTCTGAAATAGGAACTCCCTTACATATAAGACTCTTCATTCAATAAGTAATGTTGATGACTTGCAATGTGCCAGGCCCCTTTTCCCACCTTCTCTTAATTCCAGGAGTAAACCAGAGGTCCTGACTCCAGTGTGGCCCATGGTATTCTCTTCACTACCCTAAGGGATTGAAAGGCCCTAATTAGATGTGTGGCTTGGCAAAGACCTCTGGGTGTGTACATGCATGCATACATGCAGGAGATAGCTCTAGTAATAGCTCTGAGTATCCTGCCATATGTCTTCTAGGATAGTGCTGCAGAATAAGGTAATGGTGATCTTGGGTCACACAGTTTACAGTGCTGTATGGGAAATAGGCAGAACTTCATTTCAGTTATTTTCTTGTCTGGGGCCAGTCTTTTCAGTCACCAACACACGGTTACTGTTGCAGCCATCAGCCTTACTAGCTAGAGATGGACAATAATGTTGGTGCTCTAAGTCGTTGTTGGAATTTTCAAGTTTCTATTCCTGCTTGTGTGAACTAACCCTCAGTAGAGTTCTTTGTGCCCTAGGCTTATGGGTTTATGCTAATTCGTATAACTTGGTGAATATATATCTACTTTCACAACTCTAGCATATTAACTAATAAATATTACATTTGAACTAACTTGGGTATTGCTTTTTACTGTTTATCTGTGTCCCAATTTGATTCAAAGAGGTTAACACTTTTATAGAGACCTATGATTTAATGGCAAAGTACATCAGCTTCCCACTAATGGATCATGTTTTGATGTTGCCACTTAATAAACCTTTTATGTAACTGTCAGCATTTCTGTGTGATACTAGCTTCAGTAAAAATAGCCTATGATGCCCACTTTTGAAGTAATATAAAGAAGACATGATTTACACATAATAAATTATGGCAAGAAAAATAAGCTTCACTGTTAAAAAAAAATACAAACAAAAAACACATTCCCAGGGAAAGGTTTACTGTTGGTAATTAAAATGCTTTACAGAAATGTTTCACTGAAAATAGTACAATGGTGAATTGTATTATTAGACTTACAAATCAAAACCCCAATGAGATACCACATCACACCAGTCAGAATGGCTAAAATTAATGAGATAGGAAACAACAAATGTTGGCAAGGATGTGGAAGCAGGGGAACCCACTTACACTCTGGGTGGGAAGTCAAGCTGGTACATTCTTTACTCTGGAAAGTGGTATAAAGTATGGAGGCTCCTCAAGATGTTAAAAATAGAGCTGCCCTATGACCTACCAAATTGCACTACTAGGTATTTACCCCAGAGGTATAAATGTAGTGATCCAAAGGGGTACCTGTGCCCCAATGTTCATAGCAGCAATGTCCACAGTAGCCAAACAGTGGTAAGAGTCTAGATGTCCATTGACAGATGATTGGATAAAGATGTAGTACATATATAAAATGTAATATATACAATATGACTCAGCCATTAGAAAGGATAAACACCATTTACACTGATGTGGATAGAATTGGAGGGTATTATGGTGATGGAAATAAGTCAGTCAGAAGGACAATGATCATATGGTTTCACTTTTATGTGGAATAAAACAGCATAGAGGGATCATAAGGGAAGGGAGGGAAAACAGAATGGGAAGTTATCAGAGAGGGAGAAAAAACTATGAGAGATTCTTAACTATGGGAAACAGGGTTGCTGGAGGGGAGGTGGGTAGGGGGATGGGTAATTCGGTGATGGGCATTAAGAAAGGCTCATGATGTGATGTTCAATGGGTGTTATATGCAACTGATAAGTTACTGAACACTACATCTGAAACTAATGATGTACTGTAAGTTGGCTAATTGAATTTAAATAAAGAATAACATAAATTTTTCAAGCAGCTGCCAGTGCACAGTTCACACTGTAACAAGGGAAACATGGCTTCATCACACTCAAGTTGCAACAACCTCTTGTTCTTTAAATCTGTTTTTCATCCCTGCACAAGCAACTGCTAGTACAGAAAGATGTGTTAATTAAGTCCAGCATAGTTCATAAGGGAATTATTCTCTATCAACAAGAGAAGTTTTGAAGTCAGTGCCAAAGGTTTATCTGAGGTTTTGTTTTAATTTAATCAGTTCATGTTTGGGCCCCTGCAATTAATATTCTTCTTCTAAAATGATCCTGAAATCTATGTACCATTTCAAAGTTCTGTAGGTAAAATATCAGATAAATTTAAAAAGAAAAAGTCTGTGAGGTAACTTGGTAAAGTATTGAACCAAGATATTTAAAGCTTGAAATTAAATGTCACAACCATAGTTGCAGAAATATATAGGAAACATGAGTGATTTGTTGTTCATGACGCAATGGGTAGGCTAACGATGCTATATTCCACAGTCATGGAGGGATCCAAGCTCTTTTAATCTTTTCTCAGTCTTGCAGTGGGTTCTTGCACCCCTAATCACATGAGGAAAGTGAAGGTGAAGATGATCTCAAGTGAAGTTTCAGGGGCCAGGTTTGAAAGAGGTACATAGTACTTCTTCCCTCATGCCATTGACCAGACTAGTCTCTCAGGGCCGCCTAAATGAGCTGAAGAAATAGACTGTGATAATCTAAATAAAAAGATAAAAATAAAGATATTGATGAGCACCACTAATCTTGATCACAAGCATGGAGCTATACACTTAAATAAATACATAACATGAGCTCTGAACAGGTGTATGAGGCCAATAAGCCTTACTTCTAAAAACTTAAATATTTGGTTACTATGTGAACTTCCCCTCATTTTGTTTTCTTATAAGATACCCCTTTTTATTGAGAGAAAATTGACAAATAGAGTTCTCAGAATGTAATTTTCAAGTTCATGTTCAAAGTTTCATTCAGGGAATACCATGTGCTTAGACATTCGTCACTTGCTGTTAACTTTTATTAAAATATTTGTACAGTAAGCTTATTGTAGATAAACTTGTACTATACCAACTATGTAATACAATTATATTTTTCATCTCATTTGTATTTATAAGCATTTTATTTTCTCTTGAAATATCTTTTGTAGCTAAAACATTAAAAATATAATATGTAACTGACATATTCCCTGCAACATATCTAAAAGTTAAATATATACTGAAGAAAATTAAAAAAAAAATCTGTTGCTCTACTGTGGTATTTTCTGACTTATATTTTTAACTCCTAAGTATAGAAGGCATTTCTTAACCTCTTCTAAAGTACTTCTTCAATACTAATATTGTTTCACATGCACTTTTAGTTTAAAATAACATAACTTTGAATAAGCACTGATGTGCTTCTTTGGATGTATGACTATAAGGATCAATGCCTCCTGAAGATTACTAGAACCAAATTTCTTAAGTTTATCTGACACAATTACAAGTATTTTAAACTTCTAATTTTTGGTAGTAGTTAATAATTATGTTACTCTAAATCTGTCACCATTGAAAACTTTAAATATATTAACCTCTAATATATTAACAATTAAGAACATGAGAATATTCTACCAAGATCAGTCCCATCTTTCCCAAATGAAATGTTAGGAAATGTAATCAGCATTGAGTATCAATGAGGTATGAAGATGAATAAAAATAATTCCTATACTTAAGCTTGCATTCCAGTTCTGAATGGGCATGAGAGCTACTATGTGAATATGTGTGTGTCTATAACTAGAGATCTAGACATGAGAGTATCTTCCCAAAATGGACAGATGGAAAAGTGTCACTGAGTCTTTGGTGATTTTTAGTGGATGACATTTTTGGAATGTTTCAGAAGATATTAAGGACAAGATCTTTAAAAATAAAATGAGTTGGTTTACAACAAATGATGGAACGTTATATTTAAATCTGAGGAATCTGTATTAGCATGTAGGGGCTTACTTAATCACTATATTTTATATATAATGTTCACAGTGCAAGGATCATAAGAGTTCAAAATGGATTAGTGGATGTGTAGAAAGATCAATGGATGGTCAAACAAATGAAAGTTAGAATCATTTATTTTTATTCATCTAATCAAAAACCAAAAGTAGTCCAAAACTATGTAATATCATAGAAGAAAAGATAAACAAGAATTTCAAGAATGGGTCATACTCCAAAGATCATTTCACAAATGTTTTCTTCCAAACAGACCTCAGAGTTAAGGATATAGCCTGTAATTAACACATGCATAACAAGTTCATAGTAAGGTAGCTAGAACTTTATGAGGTAGTTCATTTCTAGGCTTTAAATCTTGGGTTAATGAGTCTGTGAGTGATGGCTCTTAAGGAATAAAGAGTACCAATGTGTATTTGCCCTAAAATCTTTCTTTCAAGAAGCATGGAGTATTCTCTTTGTGGGGAACTGGCAAAAAAAAAAATCTAGAGTTAACTTTCTCAAATCATTTCTTAGAATTGAGTCATTGTCTGGTTATCCTACATCCTTTCTGTCTTCTTGGCTGTTGGATTGCCCTTCTCTAGACCCTCTTCAAATTTGTCTTTTTGTCTTTTTTATTTCCTTGGTAATTTTGGGATACTTTAAGGCTCATTTTTTAAAATTTATTGAAGTATAGCTGGTCACATAAAGTTATGCTGGTTTCATTTGTACAACATAGTGATTCAAATCTATACCTTATGTTATGCTCACAGGTGTAATTACCATTTGTCACCAACCAATCCTATTTCAGTATCATTGACTATATTCTCTATATCCTACCTTTTATCCCTATGACTCTTTCCATAACCAGAATCCTGCACCTCCCTTCCCCTTTCACCCATTTTACCCATCCCACACCACAGCCTCCTGCTCTCTAGCAACCACAAGTTTGTTCTCTGTATTTATAGGGAATTTATTTATTAATTTGAGACCGAGAGAGAGCATGAGTAGGGGGAGAGGCAGAGGCAGAGGGAGAGGGAGAAGCAGCCTCCTGCTGATCCAGGAGCCCAACATGGGGCTTGATCCCAAGACCCCAAGATCATGACCTAGAGGAAGGCAGATGCTTACCTGATGAGCCACCCAAGTGCCCCTGCATCTGCTTCTGATTTGTTTTTTAGATTTCATGCACAGGTGAAATCCTACAACATTTGTCCTTCATCGTCTTACTCCATTGAGCGTAATACTCCTTAGGTCCATCCATGTTGTTGCAAATGGCAAGACCTCATTATTTATGGATGAGTATTATTTTATTTGTGTGTGTGTGTATACACACACCTAAACACTTTCATCTATTCATAGATCAGTGGACTCTTGAGTTGTTCCATGTCTTGGCTATTATAAATGATAATGCAATGAACATTGGGATGGAAATATCTTTTCAAGTTAGTGTTCTCAATTTTGAGGGTGACTACTCAACAATAGAATTACCAAATCAATGGTATTTCTATTTTTAATTTTTTGAGGAAATTCTATACTGTTTACCTGAGTGGTCGCACCAATTTATATTCCCACCACCTATGCATGAGGGTTTTTTTTTTTTTCCTCCATAGCCTTACCAACGCTTGTTATTTTTTGTTGATAGTATCCATTCTGACAGTTAAAAGGAGATCTCATTGTGGTTTTGATGTGTATTTCCCTGGTTAGTGATGGAGAGCACTTTTTCATGTGTCTGTTGGTCACCTGTAGGTCATCTTTGTAAAAATTTGTATATTCGGTTCCCTGCCCATTTAATCAGATGTTTTTGTGTGTTAAGTAGTGTAAGTTCTTTATGTATTAATTATCCAAATTAATAGTTTGGATATTAACCCCATATCAAATACATCATTTGCAAATATCTTCTCAGTAGGTTGCCTTTTCATTTGTTTATCATTTCCTTTGCTGTGCTAAATATTTTTATTTTGGTGTAGCCCCAATAGTTTATTTTTGCTTTTGTGTCCCTTGCCTCAGGAGACCTATCTAGAAAAATGTTATGGCCACCCTCAAACAGATTATTGCTTATGTTTTCCTCTAGGAGTTTTATGGTTTCAAGTCTGACATTTAGGTTCACTAATCCATTTTGAGTTTATTTTATGTGTGGTGTAAGAAAGTGGTCCAGTTTCATTCTTTTGCATGTAGTTGTCTAGTTTTCCCAAGCACCATTTATTGAAGAGACTGTCTTTTCCCTATTGTATATTCTTGCCTTCCTGTAATAGATTGATGGACCATACAAACGTGAATTTATTTTTGGGCTCTCCTATTGTGTGCCATTGATCTGTGTGTTGATTTATGGGCCATTACCATAATTTTTTGATTACTGCAGCTTTGCAATACAATATTGAAATACCTGGTATTTTGATACCTCAGTCGTTGCTCTTTCTCAAGATTGTGTTAGCTATTCAGGATTTTTGTAGTTCCATACAAATATTAGGACTATTCCAGTGTTTTGAAAAGCACTGTTGGTATTTTCACAGGAATTGGTTTGAATCTGTAGATCGCTCTGGGTGGAGTGAACATTTTACCAATAGTATTCTAATCCATGAACATGTATCTTCCATTTGTTCATGTACTTTTCCATTTCATCAATGTTTTATAGTTTTCAGGGTACATCTTTTTCTTGGGTTTATTCCTAAGTATTTTTATTCTTTTTTGTGTAACTTTAAATGGAGTCTTTTAAAATTTTGTTTTCTGCTCCTTTTTTTGGTGGAGTCTTATGGGATTTTATTTATGGTGTCATGTCATCTGCAAATAGTGACAATTTTACTTCTTTACCAATTTGGATGGCTTTTATTTCTTGTTTGATTGCTGTGTTTAGGACTTCAGGTTATGCAGAATAAAAGTGGTGAGAGTGGAATCCTTGTGTTCTATTACCTGTGGGTTTTGCCATCAATGGTCTTTCTTATGTTTGAGGTATGTGTTCCATGTAATCCCACTTATGAGTTTGTATCACGAACAGCTGTTGAGTTTTATTATGACTTTTCGACATCAATTAAGATACCATTTTTATCCTTCATTTTGTTAATGTAGTATCAGTTGATTTTGTAAATATTGAACCATTCTTACACTCCCAGATTAAGTCTCACTTGATTGTGGTGAATGATTGTTTTACCGTATTGTTAAATGTGGTTTGCTAACTTTTTTCAGGAATTCTGGCATCTGTATTCTTTACGGATATTGGCCTGTAATTCTTCCTCCTGCTCCTCTTTGTAGTGTATCTGTCTCATTTTGGTATCAGGGTAATGCTAGCCTCATAGAATGAATTTAGAAGCGTTCCTTCCTCTTCTATTTTTTGAAATAGTTGGAGAATAGATAGTATCTCTTCTCTTAAATATTCTAGAACTTGTGAATATGTCTAGTTTTGGACTTCTGTTTCTTGACTTTCTTTACCAATTCAATTTTATTACCAATCATCTGTTCATTATTTTCTATTTCTATTTACTTTTGGAAGATTGTATGCTTCTAGAAATTTATCCATTTCTTCTAAATTGTCTAATTTGTTAGCATATAATTTTTGATAATCTCTAATCTGTATTTTTGTGGTATTGTTATTTCTCCTCTTCCTGATTTCAGTTGGGTACTCTCTATTTTTCTTCATGAGTCTTGTTAAAAGTTTATCATTTTGTTTATATTTTCAAAGAAAGCTCTTGATTTAACTGATATTTTCTATTTTGGTAATTTTTTAGTGCCTATTTCATCTGTTTCTGCTCTGATTGTTATTTCTTTCTTGTACTAACTTTTGGCTTTGGGTTTTCTTGGTTCTTTATCTAGTTCTTTAGATGAAAGGATGAATTGTTTACTTTAGATTTCTATTGCTTCTTTTTTTTTTTTTAAAGATTTTATTTATTTATTTGACAGAGAGAAATCACAAGTAGACGGAGAGGCAGGCAGAGAGAGAGAGGAAGGAAGCAGGCTCCCTGCTGAGCAGAGAGCCCGACCCGGGACTCGATCCCAGGATCCCGAGATCATGACCTGAGCCGAAGGCAGCGGCTTAACCCACTGAGCCACCCAGGCGCCCGATTTCTATTGTTTCTTGAGGTAGGTTTTTCTCGCTATAAATTTCTCTTAGGATGGTATTGTTGTGTCTCAAAGGTTTTGGACCACTATGTCTTCCTATTTATCTCCATGTATTTTATTTTTCTTTGATTTTTTTCACTGACTCGTTGGTAATTTAGTAGCATGTTGTTTAGCCTACATGTCTTTTTTCCATTTTTTTTCTTTTGTAATTGATTTCTAGTTTCATTCCATTGTGGCCAGAAAAAAAAAATGCTTGATATGATCTCCATTTCAAATTTTTTTTTTAAAGATTTTATTTATTTATTTGACAGATATCACAAGCAGATGGAGAGGCAGGCAGAGAGGGAAATAGAGGGAAGAGGGAAGCAGGCTCCCTGCTGAGCAGAGAGCTCGATGCGGGACTCGATCCCAAGACCCCAAGATCATGACCTGAGCCGAAGGCAGCGGCTTAACCCACTAAGCCACCCAGGCGCCCTCCATTTCAAATTTATTGAAACTTGTTTTGCTGTCTCCCATATGATCTATGCTGAGGAATGTCCATGTGCACTTGAAAAAAAAGTATATTCTATTTTGGGTGTTCTGTTTATATAAGTGTATCTGATTTAATGTGCTATTCAAAAACATTGTTTTCTACTGCTTTTTTCTCCTCTGCCTGGATGACCTATCCACTGATGTAAATGGAGTGTCAAAGTCCCCTAATGTTACTGTATTACTGTCACTTTCCTCCTTTATGTCAATATTTGCTTTGTGTTTAGGTACTCTAATGTTGGGTGCATAGATGTCTACAAGTGTTATATCCTTTTGTTGGATTAATCCCTTTATCATTATGCAGTGCCCTTTGTCTCTTATTATAGTCCTTGTTTAAACTTTATTGTGTCTAAGTATTGCTATTCAGCTTTTTATTTTTCATTTGAATTTGCATGGAGTAAATTATTTTATCCTTCACTGTTAGTCTGTATGTGTCTTTAAGTCTGTAGTGTCTTGTATGCATCATATAGATGGGTATTAGGTGTTTTGTTTACCATTCAGTCACCCTGTGTCTTTTAGAGTATTTAGGCCATTTACACTTAGTTGATTTGTTTTTGCCATTTTGTTAATTGCTTTCTGATTACTTTTGTAATTCTCTTGCTCTTATCGATGAGTTTTAGTGCTATGCTTGATTTCATTTCTCTTCACTTTTTGTGCATCTGTTGTAAATTTTTGGTTTGTGATTCCCATAAGGTTCATATATAACATCCTAAATCAATCTATATTAAGTTATCTTCACTTAAGTTTGAATACACGTTAAGGAAGTTTCATTCTTCCTACTTCCATGTTTTTTATGTATACTGTCCTATTTTATATCTTTATTTTGCCAGTCCCTGCAACTAGTAATATCTTATTATTTTTGTCTCTTAATCTTTATAATAGCTTTATAAGTGGTTCTACTACCTTTAGTGTATGTTTGCATTACTGGTGAAATTTTTTCTTCCATAATTTTCTTATAATTATGGTCTTTCTACTTAAAGTATGTTTAACATTTTTTATAAGGCCAGGTTAGTAGTGATAAACTCTTAACTTTTGTTCATCTAAGAAACTTTCTCCTTCAATTCTGAATGATAATCTTGCCAGGTAGAGTATTCTCAGTTGTAGGTCTTTTTTTTTTTTTTTTTTTTTTTTACCTTCCAGTACTTTGTAGCCAGAAGGGAGTGGCATGATATAGTCGGTTTCTGACAAAAGTCATCTGATGTTGTTATTAGGAGGTTTCCCTTGTATGTAACTAGTTGTTTCTTGCTACTATTAAAATTGTCTTGATGTTTAATATTTACCATCTTATTTTTTTAAAGATTTATTTAGAGAGTGAGCATGCAGTGGGGGAGGGCCTGAGAGAGAGGTAGAGAGAAACTGTAAGCAGACCCTGTGTTTAGTGTGGATCCCCACATGAGGCTGGATCTCAGACTCTGAGATCATGACCTGAGCCTAAACCAAGAGGGGGACACTCAACTGACTGTGCCACCCAGGTGCCCCTAATCTTTACCATTTTAATTTTTATGTGTCTTGATGTGGACCTCAGTGGCTTTTTCTTGTTTGGTACTTTCTGTCCTTCCTGAACTCAATGTCTGTTTCTATCCCCAGGTTAGGTAAGTTTTCTGTTATCATTTCTTCAAGTAATTTTCTGCCCTACCTCTCTTCTCCTCCTGGAACTACTATAATACAAATGTTTGTTTTATATTATCAAAAAAATATCACTTACTCTAACCTCATTTAATATTTTTTTCTTTTTGCTGTTGAGCTTGGGTACTTTCCATTATCCAGTATTCCAGATCACCTATCCATTCTTCTGTATCCTCTGATTTCCCAAAGCTTAGCTTTGATTTCAGTTATTTTTCAACTCTGGTAATTTTATATTTATTATCTAGATCTTTGCTGAAGTACTCATTAAGTTCATCTACTTTTCTCTCCAGTCCAGTGAGCACTTTTATTATCAGTACTTTGAACTCTTTATCGGATAGATTACTTATCTGCTCTGTTCTTTTTCTGAGGTTTTGTTTCTTTTAGAGCATATTCCTCTTAATTTTCTGGGTGTATTTCTATGAATTAGGTGTAAAATCTACTTCTCCTAAACTTAGAGTAATAGTCTTGTGTGTGGCCATCACCAGTGTACACTTGTGTGCCTGGTGACTTTGGGTGGCTGACTAGAGCGGTGGCTGGTGGGGGTGTCCTGTGTCATTCTTTTCTGGGGCCACCCTGGTGGGATTGTTGGAGCCAAAGTATGCACAGACTGGTATGGTCCTGGGGATTTCTTTATCGACAGTACCTTGGCAGGGTTGCTGAAGCTGAAATGGGTACAAGCTGGAAGGTCCCAGGGCTTTCTTTGTAGAGGACATGCTTTTTCAGAGCAACTGAAGGCAAAGTAGATGACAGCCATGGTGTCATGGGGCACTCTGTATAGAGGGTGCACTGGCAGGGTGGCTGGAGCTGAGACAATGTGGGCTGCAGGATCCCAGAACACTCCACATTAGGGGGTGTCCTGGTTGGGCAGCTGGCAGCTGGCACCAAATTGTGGGGTGGGGAGGGAGGTCCCTGTGTGTTTTGCTTAAGGGTGTTCTGTGAGTTGTCTGAGTCTAAAGCAGCTATAGGCTGAGAGGTCCTGAGGTGCTCTGCACTGGGGATGTTCCTAAAATTCTGGTGCTGAAGTGGTGCAGTGATTTGTGCCTGTGCTATTTTATCAAAATGGCTGGAGCTAAGGGAGTACTGCCAAGGGGTATCCCAGTATGCACTGTACTGAGGCTACCTTGGTGGGACAGCTGGAGATAGTGTGCAGCAGAACCCCAGTTCTCCTTGAAGCAGCAGGCCAACTATAGTGCCCAGTTCCTCCCCCCATCTGTACTCTCAAAGTGGAGGGGTAGCATAAAGTATTGTGCTTACCATCACCTTAGATCCAGGGAGCGTTCTAGCCACTCCCCTGACATTTGGCAGGGATTCAGGGCTAGTTCCTTTGAAAGGGCAACTAGAATTTAAAATGGCAGCTTCTCCCTCCCCACCACCATGTTTCCCAGGGAGAAAAATTTGTTCCTGGTCCTTCAGTACTGTCCCTTCCTATGATAGTTTGCAACATCAGACAGATGTTGGGGGTTTCTTTCATTACTGTATCTCCATCTCTCTTGCCATTCTTCATTGTGCAGAAGCTGTTCAATCAGGCCTCCATTCTTCAGAAGGAATTGCTCTATATGAAAGTATAGATTTGGTTTGTTTGTGGAGAAGTTGAGTTCAGGATTTTCCTACATTGCCATCTTAGAGTCTCCCTGATTGTTTTGTCTTTCTTGAGGTTTAATAACTAGCACCACAGGCAATACACCAACTGACTTTTTAAATAAGTGTAACTACTGTTATCCATTTCATTTCTGGAGGTCCAGTCCTTCCTTCAGCACTGACACATTAGCAGATCTTGAATCTTTGCATTTGAATCCAACTTTACAATATACATTTCTCTTAACCTACATCTTCTCATTTGATTTTATAATAATCTTCCAGTACAAGGATGGGTTATATAGTTCTCTTCACTTTACAGGTAAGAAAACTGAGGTCTAGGACAGGGAAAAGTCTTGACCAAGGTCACAATAATAGATAATGAAAGAGCCTGAACCTTTGATTCTTAGGGCCATGATAATGATGAGGATGAAGAGGAGGAGATACCATCTACTGCAGCTTATTAAAAATATACACAACTAATGAATCATTGAACACCACATCAAAAACTAATGATGAACTAATAATAAATTACATAGAGATACTTAACTCTAGGCACCATGCTAAGTAACTTCCTATTTCCGTGTTATAAGCAGTCCTCCTAGCCGAAGGTCAAAATTGTTAAGGGATTTGCAAAAGCTCACAGGGCTAGTAAACAGCAGAACATAGTATCTAGGCAAGATGTCTGCCAGATGCAAAAGCTCATTATCTGGTATAGACCCTAAGACCCAGTCCATTGTTTTGGTCTTGGTACATCAGGCAATGACTTCACAAAACCAAATAAATAGTTTTGGGTGTGATCTGATAACTTGGGCTTGTTATCATTAGAGAGATATCTGTAAGGGTGACAGCCATCCCAGTTTGCCCAGGACTCCATGGTTTCCCTGATTGTTGAATTTTAGTCCTAAAGCTGAAAAGTCTTGGACAAACCAGGATGACTTGCTCACTGTAGGTCCTGTGTCCTTTAATGCATCTTGTTGGAAATTCCTGGTTTTTTAAATCCTAGTTTGCTATCTTGTTTCCTAGAAGAGCTAATTTATCACTGGAGTTAAGATATCAACTTTAACCAAGCAGAAAAGGAGGAATTTGAGCCCTGACAGGTAGAGGTAACTTTGAGTAATCCATAAGGTTCTTTGGCCTCTGAAGGCCTAAAGTAAAGAAAGACTGTATGTAGGTATCTATTATATACCAAAATGTAGTTTAATTGAATTGTTCTTCAAAATTATTTTTGTGAACTCTCCCACACTTAAATAAAAGTCAATTCTATGTATTTTTCCATTCCCTAAATGCTTAAATTTTATGATTTCTTAGAAGCCACTCCCTGCCTTTCCCTTATGTATTTAATTTGTGTCTATAAATTTATTCTTTAGTTGACATGTTCCCTAAGAACAACATCAGCATATAAACTGTTCCTTCATATGGTTTGAGATTGTGAAATCCATGCTTGAAATGCAACCATTAAACATGAATAAAGTTCCATTTTGTTTTATTAGAGTTTTGAGAGTTTGTATCTTAAACAAAGCAAAGGCTCTAACAGCTTTCTTTTGCAATATAAAGTGGGTTTGTGGTCAGCCAGGGCAGAGTGGTTAGGCCCCAAAACTCATAATTCCTGTTATCACCACTTTCTTTTTGGCTACATACATATATGTACATTAAGAGATTTTTTTTTATAACACTAGTGTGTGTTGTACCAGGTTTTTTATGAGAGTTGAATTAAATGACAAATGGTTGGGTAGTAGTAGCCTAGGCTAAGGGGGAAATGTGATCCAAAAAAAAGATCCTAATGACTTGATTTTCTGTCATGGTGATATATCACAGACAGTTGAGCTGAGCTATTCATGTTGGCTACTGTGATGGAGAAGAGAATAATGAATAAATGTATCAAGTGGCTGTAAGTACTATAATGAAACCCAACAAGATAAGAAGATAGAAAGTGAGGTTGGGGAAGTTGCCTCCAATAAAATGGTGACTGATTAGAGCTATGACTGAAGTGAAAGTGACCCATGCCTATGTCTGGTGGAAGAAAACTCCAGGCTGAAAAAATGTGAGAGATCAGTCAGTACCCTTGGATCACTTCCTTCGTCAAGGAAATGGTGGCATATACCGCAAATTAAGAAGAGGCTAGTTAGTAGCAATGAGAATGACCTTTTACAGGCACCATGGTCTTTATATCCTGGTAGTTAGCAACTCTGTTCTTTAAATGTGAGCCAGAGTATCAAAAAAGGAAAAGCCACTGGGCTATCTACACTATGAGGGTGGCTGGGAATCTCAAAATATAGGGAGAAGATTCTCTTTAGGGTATTGGGAATTGTTTGACATATCTGGATACCCAACAAAAAGGACCCTGCCTTTTGAATACCCATAGCTCCTGAGAGAGTGGACAAAACCTCTACTTCTCTAAGATGAAAGATGACTGGGACCTTTACTAGAACACAGATTTACCAAGCATCAGGAGAGCCTTGTGCTGTGGAGAGACAGAAGTGTCTCATTGTTTCATTGGCAATAAGGTGTTCTGTTGGCATTCCTCACCCTGTTGCAGAATCACTCCACATATGAAGCTGATAATTTTTTCCTGAAGGGGAAATAGTAAAGGAGGTAAGAACTTAAAGGAAGAGTTCCTACAGCCTATCACCTTGAAGCTTTGCAGAGCTGACAGGTTATCAGGGATAAGAAACTTATATTGACATTTTTAGTAAAAGAATGTGAATAGCACAGAGACTGACCATGAAATATTACACTCCTAGAGGACACAGTGATGAGCTTAAGCATGTAGGTAATGGTGTATAAGACAAGCTTCTGATGTCAAGAGATATATCATCTAGTGAGGGAAAAATCAGACTTGCCTATCAAAAGTTAATTTTTACGAATGAAAAGAACCTGAACTTCTAAGCTTTGTTCTGTAAAGTTACTAGGAAAATTGTCAAAAACCTATTAAACTACCATCTTGGTAGGCAAGGCAATAATTTTAGGCAGTAAGGACAAAAAAAAAAAATACACATAGAAGCTTCATGGAGTAGGGTCTTAAAGGATCTAAAAAGAAAGTGAAACTTTCTTATAGGGAGGAGTATGAAAAGGAGTGGGGAGCGAGAATACTAATAAAAAAATAAGTGAACCACCAAAGCCTGAGAGAATCACCAACAAGATATTAGAGAACAATTCCTATATCTCAAAGTAAAAATAGTTTCTCTTCTTGAAGGCTAGAGTAGAAAACCCCAGTAATTCATGGGATATCAGAAGACTACTCAGAAAGATCTACCTTCAGTAGTGAAGCAAAACTGTCTATGGAATGAAGCCTGCTCTAATCCTGACATTTTAAAGGAAGTTATAGAAGAATCCAATTGTTTCCAGGTAATTTAACAGTGTCAAAGAATAAACTTCAAAAATATTTATAAGAACAAAAAAAAGATAAATAGTCAAGATGGAAACAACGTTAAGTGTCAATTGGTGGATGAATGGATAAGGATATGAGACACACATACATGCATATATATACTATACACACACATGCACAAATACTACTCAGCCACAAAAGGAATAAAATCTTGCCATTTGTAACAACATGGAGGACTTCAGGGGTATCCTTCTAAGTAAAATAAGTCAGAGAAAGACAAATACCATATGATATAATTGGCATGTAAAATCTAAAAAACAAAGATGAACAAACAAAACTCATGAATACAAAGAACACAGGGATGGTTACCAGTGGAGAAAGGGCCTGGTGTGCAGGCAAAATGGATGAAAGGGAAGGTACAGATTTCCAGTTGTGAAATGAATAGGAATGTGGTGTGAGCCTGGTGATTATGGTCAATGGTACTGTGCATATTAGAAGGTTCCCAGGAGAGTGGATCTTAAATATTTGCATTACAAGAACAAAGTTTGTAACCTTTTATGATAATTAATGGTGACTAGACTTACTGTGGTAATCATTTCACAGATAAGGATTGAATCATACTGTATTCCTGAAACTAATGTTTCATATCAACTCTTACTCAAAAACAATTATGTCCAGAACCCAACAAGGTAAAATTCCCAGTGTCATCCAATCAAATATACAAGCCATGCAAAAGAGTAGGAAAATAAGTCATGATGAGGAGAAAAATTAATCAATAGAAACAGACCCACAAATGCTGCCAGTGATACAGGTAAGAACACTTTTTCTTTCATTTTATTTTTAATTTTTATTTAAAATTTTATTTTATTTTTTTTATAAACATATAATGTATTATTAGTCTCAGGAGTACAGGTCTGTGAATCACCAGGCTTACAACTTCATGGCACTCACCCCAATGTCCATAACCCCACCACCCTCTCCCTACCCCCACCCCTGGCCACCCTCAGTTTGTTTTGTGACATTAAGAGTCCCTTATGATTTGTCTCCTTTCCGAGCCCATCTTGTTTCATATTCTTTTCCTACCTCCCAAACCACCCACATTCCATCTCCACTTCCTCATATCAGGGAGATCATATGAAAGTTGTCTTTCTCTGACTGACTTATTTCGCTAAGCATAATACCCTCTAATTCCATCCACGTCATTGCAAATGGCAAGATTTCATTTCTTTTGATGGCTGCATAGTATTCCATTGTGTATATATACTCCACTTCTTCTTTATCTATTCATCTGTTGATGGACAGCTAGGCTCTTTCCATAGTTTGGTTATTGTGGACATTGCTGCTATAAACAATCGGGTGCACATGGCCCTTCGGATCACTATCTTTGTGTCTTTAGGGTAATACCCAGTAGTGCAATTGCTAGGTGGTAAGGTAGCTCTATTTTCAGCTTTTTGAGGAACCTCCATGCTGTTTTCCAGAGTGGTTGCACCAGCTTGCATTCCAAACAGTGTAGGAGGGTTCCCCTTTCTTCGCATTCTCACCAGCATCTGTCATTTCCTGACTTGTAAATTTTAGCCATTCTGACTGGTGTGAGGTGGTATCTCATTGTGGTTGATTTGTATTTCCCTGATACTGAGTGATGTGGAGCACTTTTTCATGTGTCTGTTGGCCATCTGGATGTCTTCTCTAGAGAAATGTCTGTTCATGTTTTCTGCCCATTTCTTGATTGGATTATTTGTTCTTTGGGTGTTGAGTTTGCTAATTTTTTATAGATTTTTGATACTAGCCCTTTATCTGATATGTCATTTGCAAATATCTTCTCCCATTCTGTGTGTTGTCTTTTGGTTTTATCAACTGTTTTCCTTTGCTGTGCAAAAGCCTTTGATCTTGATGAAGTCCAAATAGTTCATTTTTCCTCCTGCTTCCCTTGCCTTTAGCAATGTTCCTAGTAAGAAGTTGCTGCTGCTGAGGTTGAAGAGGTTGCTGCCTGTGTTCTTCTCAAGGATTTTGATGGATTCCTTTCTCACATTGAGGTCCTTCATCCATTTTGAGTCTATTTTCGTGTGTCGTATAAAGAAATGGTCCAATTTCACTTTTATGCATGTTCCTGTCCTATTTTCCCAACACCATTTATTGAAGAGACTGTCTTTTTTCCATTGGACATTCTTTCCCACTTTGTTGAAGATTAGTTGACCATAGAGTTGAGGGTCTATTTCTGGGCTCTCTATTCTGTTCCATTGATCTATGTGTCTGTTTTTGTGCCAGTACCATACTGGGCAAGAACGTTTTTTAACAGTCATTTCATAATATTCCATATGAACAAGAGGGTAGATAAGATAGATCATGTAAGTAGAGATAGAAAACATGAAAGACACAAATTAAAATTCTAGAGATAAAGCTGTCTAAATATACACTGGACGAGTGAACACATCACCAAAAAAGATGTACAAATGGCCAAATCAACATATGAAAAATAGTTTGTAATTAGCCATTAGGCAAATGTGAATTAAAACTACAATGTGGGTAAAAGGTGACTTCAAACTTTGGACCTTGAGTAACTGGAATATTTATGGTATGCATGATTATTAATATAGGAAAGCTAGTTAGAACTGGAAGTAAGGGATTGAATCTTAGATATGATACGTTTGAGGTAATAGAGGAACATCCTGAGTGGAAATATTTATCAGACAGATGAAGATATAGAACTAGAACTTGGAAGACACGTGATGTCCAGATATATAATTAAAAAAAATAGAGCCATGTAAGCTATACCTAAATGATTTTTTCTTGATGATACAGTGTTCTATGTATGTTTTGTGTATGCTCATGTGTGTAGTCATGTGAAAAGCTTATGTTTCATTGCTTTGAAGTAGCAAGCACTCAATTGTCTAAATTAAATTACATTTGGTTAAATGAGAAACAGCATACTCAACCCTTACCTATTCCTCTTGTTCAGAGTGACACGAAGTTAGAAATCCTGGGGAAAATGCATTTTAATACTAATATTTAGAAAAGATCAGTGTATAGCTTTAAGTCTAATCCTGCATGCAAGTCATTTTTCATAGGTATGCCTCATCCTTCATGGCTACCGTCTAAAACAATACACAGTCCCTAGCACACCTCCCCTCCAAGTCTGTGTTAGGAACACCATTAACAATTATAGCCAAATAGTAACATGCTGTATCACTTATGGAGGAAATGAGATAATTAAGTCTTAGCATCCTTGGATTTAAGCCTAATATTAGATTGAACTATGTAAGGAAATGTTCTTTTAGAGAGAGCCATTTGCACAAATGGCTGAATTTGGTGAGGGTATTGGCTAAGAAGTTCTTGCTTGCAGCTTCCTATCCATTGAAAGCATGACCGCTATGGATATCCCTGGGTATTTTTCAGCTCGACTAGTTTATGTAGACAAAGAAATTTCCATTCTGGCATCCCAAGTATCAAGCTGATTAGCATAAGCATTTGTTGATCTTTCAGTAGTAAAAACATAGTAGTATTCAAGTCAATGATATGAAATTGAAAATGTTTAGGTCAGCACATTATCAATAAACGACTTTTAGAGGCATTGAAATCCATTCAAAACTGATGCCTAGAAGCATTTTGTCTCAAGAGTGTTTCCTCTGCCAAATATCAAGTAAGGATTTTAACACAGAGACCTATGTTTGAGCAAAAATGTCCTTTCTGTAAAAAGCAGGATAACACTAAGCAGTGTTATTTGTTTGTTTGTTTGTTTTTTTAGCAGTGTTTTAATCAATAAGCTTTCATGAATAGAATACCTATAAAATTCTTTTGTTTTGGGGGGTGTGTAGGGTGTTTTTTTAAATGTGAACTTCTTTTGGCCTCATACACAAGAATAACACACCAAAAAAATATGCACAAATGATACATGTTCAGTTGAATGACTTTCCAGAAAGTGAACACACCTATGTATTTGATAACCAAAGACTGAAAATTACCAGCACCTAGAATCTCTCTTGAGTTCCTCACAGTCCTTGCTTCTCTCCTCAGGGTTAACCACCATTGTAACTTTTAACACTGTTACTTAGTTTTACTTGTGTCTGAATTTTATGTAAATGGAATCCTATTCTTCAGGTCTGAGTTTCTTTCACTCAACATTGTGTTCAGGAGAGGTGTCAATGTTTGTGATGGTACAGTGTTCTCTTATGCATTCTCTTATCTCAATGTATCCATTCTGTTGATAGACATTGAGTTTTCAGTTTGGGACTATGACAATTATTACTACTATAAATGTTCCTTTATGTCTTTTGGTAAACATAGGGGTATAGTCCTGTTGGGTATATGGTAGAACTTACTGAAACATTGGGTAGATACTACTAATTTCACCTAAGAAGTTGCAGTGTACATTTTCATCACCAAGCATTGTAGTTGTTGCATAACATAGCTAATAGTTGATCCTTAAAAACTTGGGTATGAACTGCTCAAGTCCACTTCTATACTGGATATTTTTTTTTTAATAGTACTGTAAATGCATTTTCTCCAAGGATTTCTTAACAGTTTCTTCAGCATGCTTTGTTGGAAGAATACAATATATGATACATGTAACATACAAAATGTGTTAACTGACTTTGTGTTATCAGTAGGGCTTCCAGTCAACAATAGTTAGGTTTGGGGGGAGTCAAAATTTACACATGGATTTTCAAATACGCAGGTGTCAGTGCCCCTCATCTCTGTGCTATTCAAGAGTCAACTGTATGTGGTATTATTTGCCTTTAATTTGAGCCATACCAGTGGTGGTACTGCACTGAGTTTTAATTTGCATTATTCTGATGATTACTGATGAGCCATTGGTGTGTTTGGCCATTTTCAATGTCTTTTTTCATAAAGTGCTTATTTAAGTCCTTTTCTCATATTTCTGTTGGATTATCCTTGAGTTGTAGGAGTCCTTTATATATTTTGGATATGACATCTTATTGGAAATATATGGTAGTCATAATTAAAATTTGTAAAAAAAATTGTAAATATCCTCTCGCATTCTGTTGTACCTTTTGATAAATAGAATTTCTTCATTTTAAAGTAGTCTAATACTTCAGCTTTTTTTGTCTAGACCTTTTTTTTGTTTTTAGAAATTTTTGCCTATCCTGAGGTTTTGAAGACATTCTATTTTTTTTTTTCCTTTGGATTTCTCCTTTATTAAGAGGTTTTTTTTTAAAATTTTTTATTTTTTATAAACATATATTTTTATCCCCAGGTGTACAGGTCTGTGAATCGCCAGGTATACACACTTCACAGCACTCACCACCAAAGCACATACCTTCCTCAATGTCCATAATCCCACCCCCTTCTCCCAAACACCCTCCCCCAGCAACCCTCAGTTTGTTTTGTGAGATTAAGAGTCACTTATGGTTTGTCTCCCTCCCAATCCCATCTTGTTTCATTGATTCTTCTCCTACCCACTTAAGCCCCCATGTTGCATCACCACTTCCTCATATCAGGGAGATCATATGATAGTTGTCTTTCTCTGCTTGACTTATTTTGCTAAGCATGATACACTCTAGTTCCATCCATGTTGTTGAAAATGGCAAGATTTCATTTCTTTTGATGACTGCATAGTATTCCATTGTGTATATATACCACATCTTCTTGATCCATTCATCTGTTGATGGACATCTAGGTTCTTTCCATAGTTTGGCTATTGTGGACATTGCTGCTATAAACATTCGGGTGCACGTGCCCCTTTGGATCTTTAGGGTAAATACCCAATAGTGCAATTGCTGGGTCATAGGGCAGTTCTATTTTCAACATTTTGAGGAACCTCCATGCTGTTTTCCAGAGTGACTGCACCAGCTTGCATTCCCACCAACAGTGTAGGAGGGTTCCCCTTTCTCCTCATCCTCGCCAGCATCTGTCATTTCCTGACTTGTTTATTTTAGCCATTCTGATTGGTGTGAGGTGATATCTCATTGTGGTTTTGATTTGTATTTCCCTGATGCCGAGTGATATGGAGCACTTTTTCATGTGTCTGTTGGCCATCTGGATGTCTTCTTTGCAGAAATGTCTGTTCATGTCCTCTGACCATTTCTTGATTGGATTATTTGTTCTTTGGGTGTTGAGTTTGCTAAGTTCTTTATAGATTCTGGACACTAGTCCTTTATCTGATATGTCGTTTGCAAATATCTTCTCCCATTCTGTCAGATGTCTTTTGATTTTGTTAACTGTTTCCTTTGCTGTGCAAAAGCTTTTGATCTTGATGAAATCCCAATAGTTCATTCTTGCCCTTGCTTCCCTTGCCTTTGGTGTTGTTCCTAGGAAGATGCTGCTGCTGAGGTTGAAGAGGTTGCTGCCTGTGTTCTTCTCAAGGATTTTGATGGATTCCTTTCGCACATTGAGGTCCTTCATCCATTTTGAGTCTATTTTTGTGTGTAGTGTAAGGAAGTGGTCCAACTTCATTTTTCTGCATGTGGCTGTCCAATTTTCCCAGCACCATTTATTGAAGAGGCTGTCTTTTTTCCATTGGACATTCTTTCCTGCTTTGTCGAAGATTAGTTGACCATAGATTTGAGGGTCTATTTCTGGGCTCTCTATTCTGTTCCATTGATCTATGTGTCTGTTTTTGTGCCAGTACCATGCTGTCTTGATGATGACAGCTTTGTAATAGAGCTTGAAGTCCGGAATTGTGATGCCACCAATGTTGGCTTTCTTTTTCAATATCCCTTTGGCTATTCGAGGTCTTTTCTGGTTCCATATAAATTTTAGAATTATTTGTTCCATTTCTTTGAAAAAGATGGATGGTACTTTGATAGGAATTGCATTAAATGTGTAGATTGCTTTAGGTAGCATAGATATTTTCACAATATTTATTCTTCCAATCCAGGAGCATGGAACATTTTTCCATTTCTTTGTTTCTTCCTCAATTTCTTTCATGAGTACTTTATAGTTTTCTGAGTATAGATTCTGTGCCTCCTTGGTTAGGTTTATTCCTAGGTATCTTATGGTTTTGGGTGCAATTTTAAATGGGATTGACTCCAGGGGGCACCTGGGTGGCTCAGTTGGTTAAATGGGATTGACTCCTTAATTTCTCTTTCTTCTGTCTTGCTGTTGGTGTAGAGAAATGCAACTGATTTATGTGCATTGATTTTATATCCTGACACTTTACTGAATTCCTGTATAAGTTCTAGCAGTTTTGGAGTGGAGTCTTTTGGGTTTTCCACATATAGTATCATATCATCTGCGAAGAGTGATAATTTGATTTCTTCTTTGCTGATTTGGATGCCTTTAATTTCCTTTTGTTGTCTGATTGCTGAGGCTAGGACCTCTAGTACTATGTTGAATAGCAGTGGTGATAAGGGACATCCCTGCCGTGTTCCTGACCTTAGCGGAAAAACTTTCAGTTTTTCTCCATTGAGAATGATATTTGCGGTGGGTTTTTCATAGATGGCTTTGATGATATTGAGGTATGTGCCCTCTATCCCTACACTTTGAAGAGTTTTGATCAGGAAGGGATGCTGTACTTTGTCAAATGCTTTTTCAGCATCTATTGAGAGTATCATATGGTTGTTGTTCTTTCTTTTATTGATGTGTTGTATCACATTGACTGATTTCTGGATGTTGAACCAACCTTGCAGCCCTGGAATAAATCCCTCTTGGTCGTGGTGAATAATCCTTTTAATGTACTGTTGAATCCTATTAGCTAGTATTTTGTTGAGTATTTTCGCATCTGTGTTCATCAAGAATATTGGTCTATAGCTCTCTTTTTTGATGGGATCCTTGTCTGGTTTTTATGGGATCCTATGCTGGCCTCATAAAATGAGTTTGGAAGTTTTCTTTCCATTTCTATTTTTTGGAACAGTTTCAGGAGAATAGGTATTAGTTCTTCTTTAAATGTTTGGTAGAATTCCCCCGGGAAGCCGTCTGGCCCTGGTCTTTTGTTTGTTTGGAGATTTTTAATGACTGTTTCAATCTCCTAACTGGTGATGGGTCTGTTCAGGCTTTCTACTTCTTCCTGGTTCAGTTGTGGTAGTTTATATGTTTCTAGGAATGCATCCATTTCTTCCAGATTGTCAAATTTATTGGCGTAGAGTTGCTCATAGTATGTTCTTATAATAGTTTGTATTTCTTTGTTGTTAGTTGTGATCTCTCCTCTTTCATTCATGATTTTATTTATTTGGGTCCTTTCTCTTTTCTTTTTGATAAGTCGGGCCAGGGGTTTATCAATTTTATTAATTCTTTCAAAGAACCAGCTCATAGTTTCATTGATTTGTTCTATTGTTTCTTTGGTTTCTATTTCATTGATTTCTCCTCTGATCTTTATGATTTATCTTCTGCTGGGCTTAGGGTTTCTTTCTTGTTCTTTCTCCAGCTCCTTTAGGTGTAAGGTTAAGTTGTGTACCTGAGACCTTTCTTGTTTCTTGAGAAAGGCTTGTACCGCTATATATTTTCCTCTCAGGACTGCCTTTGTTGTGTCCCACAGATTTTGAACCGTTGTATTTTCATTATCATTTGTTTCCATGATTTTTTTCAATTCTTCTTTAATTTCCCGGTTGACCCATTCCTTCTTTAGAAGGATGCTGTTTAGTCTGCATGTATTTGGGTTCTTTCCAAACTTCCTTTTGTGGTTGAGTTCTAGCTTTAGAGCATTGTGGTCTGAAAATATGCAGGGAATGATCCCAATCTTTTGATACTGGTTGAGTCCTGATTTAGGACCAAGGATGTGATCTATTCTGGAGAATGTTCCATATGCACTAGAGAAGAATGTGTATTCTGTTGCTTTGTGATGAAATGTTCTGAATATATCTGTGATGTCCATCTGGTCCAGTGTGTCGTTTAAGGCCTTTATTTCCTTGCTGATCTTTTGCTTGGATGATCTGTCCATTTCAGTAAGGGGAGTGTTAAAGTCCCCTACTATTATTGTATTATTGTTGATGTGTTTCTTTGATTTTGTTATTAATTGGTTTATATAGTTGGCTGCTCCCACGTTGGGGGCATAGATATTTAAAATTGTTAGATCTTCTTGTTGGACAGACCCTTTGAGTATGATATAGTGTCCTTCCTCATCTCTTATTATAGTCTTTGGCTTAAAATCTAATTGATCTGATATAAGGATTGCCACTCCTGCTTTCTTCTGATGTCCATTAGCATGGTAAATTCTTTTCCACCCCCTCACTTTAAATCTGGAGGTGTATTCGGGCTTAAAATGAGTTTCTTGGAGGCAACATATAGATGGGTTTTGTTTTTTTATCCATTCTGATACCCTGTGTCTTTTGACAGGGGCATTTAGCCCATTCACATTCAGGGTAACTATTGAGAGATATGAATTTAGTGCCATTGTATTGCCTGTAAGGTGACTGTTACTGTATATGGTCTCTTTTCCTTTCTGATCTACCACTTGTAGGCTCTCTCTTTGCTTAGGGGACCCCTTTCAATATTTCCTGTAGAGCTGGTTTGGTGTTTGCAAATTCTTTCAGTTTTTGTTTGTCCTGGAAGCTTTTAATCTCTCCTTCTATTTTCAATGATAGCCTAGCTGGATATAGTATTCTTGGCTACATGTTTTTCTCATTTAGTGCTCTAAAAATATCATGCCACTCTTTCTGGCCTGCCAGGTCTCTGTGGATAAGTCAGCTGCCAATCTAATATTTTTACCATTGTATGTTACAGACTTCTTTTCCTGGGCTGCTTTCAGGATTTTCTCTTTGTCACTGAGACTTGTAAATTTTACCATTAGGTGATGGGGTGTGGGCCTTCTTCTTGATTTTGAGGGGCGTTCTCTGAACCTCCTGAATTTTGATGCACGTTCCCTTTGCCATATTGGGGAATTTCTCCCCAATAATTCTCTCCACTATACCTTCTGCTCCCCTCTGTCTTACTTCTTCTTCTGGAATCCCAATTATTCTAATGTTGTTTCATCTCATTTTGTCACTTATCTCTCGAATTCTCCCCTCGTGGTCCAGTAGCTGTTTGTTCCTCTTTTGCTCAGCTTCTTTATTCTCTGTCATTTGGTCTTCTATATCACTAATTCTTTCTTCTGCCTCATTTATACTAGCAGTGAGAGCCTCCATTTTTGATTGCACCTCATTCATAGCTTTTTTTGATTTCAATTTGGCTAGATTTTAGTTCTTTTATTTCTCCAGAGAGGGCTTTTATATCTCTCGAGAGGGTTTCTCTAATATCTTCCATGCCTTTTTTGAGCCTGGATAGAACCTTGAGAATTGTCATTCTGAACTCTAGATCTGACATATTACCAATGTCTGTATTGATTAGGTCCCTAGCCTTTGGTACTGCCTCTTGTTCTTTTTTGTGCATTGTATTTTTCCATCTTGTCATTTTGTCCAGATAAGAGTATATGAAGGAGCAAGTAAAATACTAAAAATGTGGCAACAACCCCAGGAAAATATGCTTTAACCAAATTAGAAGAGATCCCAAATCGTGAGGTGGGGGAAAGGGGATGAAAAGAGGTTCAAAAAGGAAGAAAGAAAAAAAAGAAATTAGAAAAAAAAAAGAAAAGAATTAAAAAAAAGAAAACAAATAAGTAAAGTATAAAAAAGAAAAAATATGTATATTATATAAACTAGTTAAAAAACTTTAAAAAAGAAAAAGGTAAAAGTTAAAAAAACATGTAATCAGAAGGCGAGAAAAAAATAAAAACAAGAATGAAAAAGAAAAAAATTAACTGCAAGCCTAAAAAAAAAATCACAGGGAAAAAGCCATATGTTCCGTGCTTTGCTTTCTCCTCTTCTGGAATTCTGTTGCTCTCCTTGGTATTGAAACCGCACTCCTTGGTAGGTGAACTTGGTCTCCACTGTATTTCTTGTTGATCTTCTGGGGGAGGGGCCTGTTGTAGTGATTCTCAAGTGTCTTTGCCCCAGGAGGAATTGCACCGCCCTTATCAGGGGCTGGGGTGAGTAATCCGCTTGCGTTTGCTTTCAGGAACTTTTGTTCCCTGAGCGCTTTCCGTAGAGTTCTGGAGGACGGGGAATACAAATGGCGGCCTCCTGGTCTCCAGCCCGGAGGAGCCGAGAGCCCAGGGCCCCACTCCTCAGTGCGTCCTCAGAGAGCAGCGCCCAGTCTGCCTGACCTCCGGCCGTGCTCTGAGCTCACCGAGCCTGCGACTGGTTCAAGGTAACACTGAGCTGTGAGCTTACTGTCGTGAGCTTACTGTCGGCACTGTCTCTGTAGCCGGCTTTCCCGTTCCAATACCCACAAGCTCTGCGACACTCAGACACCCCCGATCCTTCTGTGACCCTGCGGGACCTGAGGCCATGCTGACCCCGCGTGGGATTCCCCCGGGTTTAGCCCCTGGAGCGATTTCCCTTTTAAAAGTCCTGATTTTGTGCGCCGTTGCTCCGCCGCTTGCCGGGAGCCGGCCCTTCCCCCCGTGGCCTATCTTCTCTTCGCTTTGGATTCACTTCTTCGCCAGTCCTACCTTTCAGAAAGTGGTTGTTTTTCTGTTTCCAGAATTGCTGTTCTTCTTCTCTTTGATCTGCCAATGGATTTTCAGGTGTTTGCAATCTTTAGATAAGCTATCTAGCTGATCTCCAGCTAGCTGAAGTAGTCTAGGCCTGCTACTTCTCTGCCATCTTGACTCCTCCCCCCCTGTTTCTTGTGTTTTTCAATTAGCCATTCTGATAAGTGTGAAGTGTGAAGTGATACCTCATTGTGGTTTTGATTTTCATTTCCCTGCTGATGAGTGATGTTTAACATCTTTCCATGTGTCTGTTGGCCATCTTTATATTTTTTGGATACTGATCTCTTACCAGATATGTCATTTGCAAATATCTTCTTCCATTCAGTAAGTTGTCTTTTTGTTTTGTTGATTGTTTCCTTTGCTTTGCAGAATATTTTTATTTTGATGTAGTCCCAATATCTTATTTTTGCTTTTTTTTTAAAGATTTTATTTATTTATTTGACAGACAGAGACCACAAGTAGGCAGAGAGGCAGGCAGAGAGAGAGAGAGATGAGGAAGCAGGCTCCCCACTGAGCAGAGAGCCAGATGCGGGGCTCTATCCCAGGACCCTGGGATCATGAACCGAGCCGAAGGCAGAGGCTTAACCACTGAGCCACCCAGGTGCCCCTTATTTTTGCTTTTGTGTCTTTGCTGTAGGAGACATATCCAGAGAAACATTGCTGTAGCCAGTGTCCATGATATTATTGCTTCTGATTTCTTTTAGGATTTTTATGGTTTCAAGTCTCAGATTTGTGTCTCTACTCCATTTTGAGTTTATTTTTTGGGTATGGTATAAGAAAGTGGTCCATTTTTATTCTTTGCATGTAGTTGTCCAGTTTTCCTAACACCATTTGAAGAGACTGTCTTTTTTCTGATTACATATTGTTCCATCCTTTGTCATAGAGTAATTGACCATATAATTGTAGGTTTATTCCTGGACTCTTTATTCTGTTCCATTGATCAACCTGTCTGTTTTTATACCAGTACCATTGTGGTTTGATTACTATAGCTTGTAGAATATCTTGAAATCTCAGATTGTGATACTTTCAATTTTCTTCTTTTTCAAGATTTCTTGGGCTATTCAGGTTCTTTTATGATTCCATACAAATTTTAAGATCGTTCTATTTCTGTTAAAAATGCTGTTGGTATTTTGATAGGGATTGCATTAAATCTGTAGATTGCTTTGGATAGTATGGACATTTTAACAATAACTGTTCTCCCAATTCATGAGCATGGGATATCTTTCTATTTGTTTGTGTTGTCTTCATTTTCTTTCATCATTGTTTTATAGTTTTGGAATACAGGTATTTCACCTCTATGGTGACATTTTATTATATTTTGCACTAATATAAATGAGATTGTTAATTTTGCTTTCCACTACTTTGTTATTTGTGTGTAGCACTGCATTGGATTTCTGTATATTGGTTTTTGAATCCTTTGATCTTACTGAATTTATATATCTGTTCTAGTCATTTTCTGGTAGTCTTTAGGATTTTCTAAATATAGTATAATGTCATCTGCAAAGGGTGAAAATTTTACTTTTCCTTACCAATTTGGATATCTTTTTATTTCTTCTCTAATTGCTGCAGCTAGGATGCCCAGTACTATGTTCAATAAAAGTGGTGAGAGTCTGTATTCTTGTCATCTTCCAGATCTTAGAGGAAGAGCTTTCAGTTTTCACCATTGAGTATGATATTAGTTGTGTATTTTTCCTAATAGCCTTTATTATGTTGAGATACATTCTCTCTAAAGCCACTTCACTGGCAGCCTTTATCATGAAAGATTTTACCATGAGAGGTTGTACTTTGTCAAATACTTTTTCTATTGACATGATATATGGTTTTTTTCCTTTTTCTTGTTAATATGATGATTAATCTCTGCACTCTTTTTTTTCCCTGAGGCTTTGTCCTGTTCTTTCCTTTGGATCATATTCCTCTGCCTCACATTTTGTTTGACTTTCTCTCTTTCTGTGAATTAGACCTAATAGCTATGTCTCCTAAACTTGAAGGAATGGCCTTGTTTTTAGATGCCCCCAGTGTCAACTGTGTGTACCTCATGTCACTGCGTGGCTGGTAGCTAGAACTGTATCTGGCATGGGATAAGGGTCTGGGCCACTTTGTGCTAGGCCACTTTGATGGGAAAGCCAGAACTGAAGTATGTACAGGCCAAGGGGGTGGGGCTGTTCCAGTGTTCTTCATCCAGGGTGTGTCCTTAGAGGACAGCTGAAGCTGAAGTGAGTTCAAGTCAAGGAATCCTGAGTAAGTCTGTGAAAGGGCACTCTCACAGTCTGGCTGGAGCCAAAGCAAGTGGAAGCCAGGGATAGTGGTGTATTTTTCTGGGGTATAGAGATCTGAGGTGGGTGTTGAAGGTCCTGTAGTGCTCTACTCAGGAGACACACTGCTAGGATGACTGGGACCATGGCAGGCATAGGCCAGGCAATCCTGGGTACTCTGCACAGGGAGATTCTGATGGAACAACTAGAGCTAAAGTGGGAGTAGACTGGGAGGTTCTGGGGTGCTCTATGTCATTGGTATCCTGGAGAGTCATTTAAAGCTGAAGTGATAAAGACCTGGAGTGTTCTATGGTGCCTTGTGCCTATGTTGTCTCTGTGAGATGACTGGAGCTACAGCAAGTGGTTTTGAGGTGTGTCTTGGTGTGTACCATGCTCGAGCCATCTTAGGATCTGGAACGGGTGTCTGGAACTTGATGAGGGACAAATCAGCTGTGTGGCATCTAGACCCTGCTCATTATGAAGCTGAAAAGGGGATCCAATCCATGGCATGGCCACCCTTTGACACAGAAAGTTCCAGAGTTTGATGAAGGGCTAGTTTTTTTTATGTAGTACTTGCACTTTTAAATGGTAGCTTTTTTTCTTTGCCCCAGGGGAGACAAATCTCAGTTCCTCAGTTCTGTCCCCTCTTTCCCTGCTGCAGTTCCTAACATCAAGGGTAGGTATTCCTGTATTACAGTGTCTTCATCTTTCTGCTCCTCTCTATGTAGTCCCTCTGTCCTCTGTTGTGCAGAAGCTGTTCAGACAGTCCTCAGGTCTTCTTCAGAAGGAATTCTTGATATATAGGTATAGATTTGGTGTGTCCATGGAGGAGGTGAGTTTAGGGTCTTCCTATGTTAGCATCATGAATTCTCCTTGTAATTCATCTATTTTAACTGATGTTTAAAGCTCCATTTTTGTGGAGACCTACAACTTACCATTTCTACTACTGGTGGAAATTCACATTTTTCTTTGTTCTGTGATTATGAAATAAATCTGTGTTGAACACTCCTGTGTGATTTTCCTGGTGCACATGTGCATGAGTGTTTTCAATTTACTAGTTAACACCAAACTGTATTCTTTCAAGGTGCTACTCCAATTTATATTCAACTGAGCAAAGAGGCAAGTTTCAATTGCAATTTTCCTGATACTGTCAAAATTGAAGAACTGTAGTTGTGAAATGGTGTCATAGTTTGGTTTTCATTTCCACTTCCCTGTTTACAATAATACTGAGCATCTATTCATATTTTTATCATTTATTTCTTTTGAAATACATGTTCATATCTTTTGCCCATTTTCATAAATACGCACTCTGTTTTCATGTTGATGCTCATCTTCTGATTGATGCTTACATATCTTCTTTCCATGTGTGACTTGACTTTTGACTTTTTCTACAGTATATTTTGATGAAAAGCTCCTAAATTTAATAGAACTGAATTAATCATAAATTTATTATTTCTGCATCTTGTTTGACAAATCCCTTTCTACCCTGAGGCGATTTCTACCCTGAAGTTATTTTGTCTACAAAGTCTTCTAAGGTTTCACCTTTCAGTTCTTAATCCAACTTAAATTGTGTAAAGGCCCAAGTTAATTTTATTCCCATGTGAATAACTAGTTGTCCCAGTTATATTTATTAAACAGTCCATCCTTTCCCTACTGACCTGCAACACTACATCTGTCAATGATCAAGTTTCTCTTTAAGAATCTACTGCTGACCTAATTGTCTGTCATCATGCCAATTCCACAATCTTAATTACTATAGCTTTATAATATCTTGATATTTATGACAAGTCACTCTACTTCTTCTGTAGGAGTACTTGCCTCTTCCTCACCATTTGCTGTTTCAGTATTGTTCAGATTTGAATTATCCAATTTTAACAAATAAATCAAAATTTTGATTGAAATTAAATATGCTGTGTTTCTGTTTATTTGTCACCTTTAATTTCTTTTCATAACATTTTATCATTTACTCTTTAAATAATTTGTGTATCTTTTGTTATAGATGTGTTGCTAAATACCTTATATTTTTGTGGATGATATATTTTTACATAATATTTTATGTGTTGATAATTTATAGAAATTCATAGGACTTTTGAATTTTAATTACATAGCAGTTGACCATGCTAAATTCTCTCACCAGTTGTATAACTATAGATATTCTAAAGTTTTCTATGTGGTTAATCATATCATCTATGAAAGCTGACATTTTTCTTTTTAATACCCCTACCCTTTGTGTCTTGTTTATGTTGCACTAATTCTGTTGAATAAAAATGATGGGGCACCTGAGTGGCTCAGTGGGTTAAGCCGCTGCCTTCGGCTCAGGTCATGATCTCAGGGTCCTGGGATTGAGTCCCCCATCGGACTCTCTGCTCATCAGGGAGTCTGCTTCCTCCTCTCTCTCTTTGCCTGCCTCTCTGCCTACTTGTAATCTCTCTCTGTCAAATAAATAAATAAAATCTTTTAAAAAAAATGATGACCATAGCCATCTTCATTCTTGATTCAAAGAAAAAAGTTTTGAGTACTTTATGGCTGAGTGATGTGTGTAGATCAGAAACAGAATAGGTTGTCTCACACTATGTTACATGACTCTTAGCTGCTTTATATTTTATAACTGTTTCTTTATGTTTTCAATAATTTCTTGAATGTACTTTCTGTATTCCCTCCTTTCATCACCTTATATCATATTCTTTATCTCAGACATTATACTATATCCAGCTCTCCACCTGTTTTAGTCAATAGTATTGTACTAAAACACAGTCATATCTACTTGTTTCATATCATCTGGGTTGTGAACCATACTATGTCAGAATTGAATAGTTGCAACAGAGACTGTATGGCCTACAAGCCTAAAATATTTACCATTAGGTCCTTGGCAGGAAAACTTTTTTCCAAACTTTACTCTCCCTGATCACTTCAACATCAGCAAGCTGTACAGGTCTAATTCTGCTCTTAGTTGTTTCTTCTGACTTTTGCCCATGGTGGCTTATTTCCTGGTATCCTTAATAAGTATTGATAGTTTATATTTTGGAACTTCATCTGTGGGAATTCTTTGAAAGATTTCCTTTTTTCTGCTAGGAACCTAGAGACAGGTCATGTCACAAACCAAGTTCTCCCAGGGAATGAACTCTGCGTGGAAAATCTTCATGGAAGCACTTTACTGAGGAGTACTCTCACAAATGAACAGCTATAAGGGAATGAAGGAAGTACAAATTAGTAGGAAACTTGAACTTCTATGCAGTTAAAACAGATTTCACAGTATATTTTTTCCGTTTTGTCGAAGATTATTTGCCCATAGAGTTGAGGGTCCATATCTGGGCTCTCTCTACTCTGTTCCACTGGTCTATGTGTCTGTTTTTATGCCAGTACCATGCTGTCTTGGTGATCACAGCTTTGTAGTAAAGCTTGAAATCCCGTAATGTGATGCCCCCAGTTTTATTTTTGTTTTTCAACATTTCTTTAGTGATTTGGAGTCTCTGCTGATTTCATACAAATTTTTGGATTATTTGCTCCAGCTCTTTGAAGAATACTGGTGGAATTTTGATCAGAATGGCATTAAAAGTATAGATTGCTCTAGGCAGTATAGACATTTTAACAATGTTTATTCTTCTGATCCAAGAGCATGGAATGGTCTTCCATCTTTCTGTGTCTTCTTCAATTTCTTTCATGAGTGTTTTCTAGTTCCTCAAATACAGATCCTTTACCTCTTTGGTTAGGTTTATTCCCAGGTATCTTATGGTTCTGGGTGCTATAGTAAATGGAATCGATTCTCTAATTTCCCTTTCTGTATTTTCATTGTTAGTGTATAAGAAAGCCACTGATTTCTGTACATTGACTTTATATCCTGCCACATTGCTGAATTGCTGTATGAGTTCTAGTAGTTTGGGGGTGGAGTCTTTATATCTTTCCAATATAAAGAATCATGTCATCTGCGAAGAGAGAGAGTTTGACTTCCCTATGACCCTGCAATTGCACTACTGGGTATTTATCCCAAAGATACAGATGTAGTGAAAAGAAGGGCCATCTGTACCCCAATGTTTATAGCAGCAATGGTCACGGTCGCCAAACTGTGAAAAGAACCAAGATGCCCTTCAACAGATGAATGGATAAGGAAGATGTGGTCCATATACACTATGGAGTATTATGCCTTCATCAGAAAGGACGAATACCCAACTTTTGTAGCAACATGGACGGGACTGGAAGAGATTATGCTGAGTGAAATAAGTCCAGCAGAGAGAGTCAGTTATCTTATGGTTTCACTTATTTGTGGAGCATAACAAATAGCATGGAGGACATGAGGAGTTAGAGAGGAGAAGGGAGTTGGAGGAAATTGGAAGGGGAGGTGAACCATGAGAGACTATGGACTCTGAAAAACAATCTGAGGGTTTTGAAGGGGCGGGGGTTTGGAGGTCGGGGTACTAGGTGGTGGGTATTATAGAGGGCATGGATTGCATGGAGCACTGGGTGTGGAGCAAAAATAATGAATACTGTTATGCTGAAAATAAATAAAAAATAAACTAAAAAAAAACATTTCACAGAGAACAGTAAAGCAGGGCTGGCCCTTCAACAACATTTCAAGTTAAGACAAGGGACACAAGACTTTGTGCCTCAGCATAATTTAGTGTGTACATTTGGGCTACCCCTGGGAAGGAATCTTAATCTTAGGTGGAGCTCTTTTTAGCTGTTCCAGTTCCTTAAGTTGGACTCTGCTGCAAGCCAAGTAGACAGTGCTTTACAGGTAGGAGAATTAAATGTATAGATTTTTGGATCACATAGATTGTCTGAATTTCATTGCTAATGCTATTCCAGTAGCTAGCTTTCAGTTTATTTTTTATCATTGGAGTATAGTTGACACATAATGTTATATTTGCTTTATGTATACGACAATGATTTAACAATTCTTTTCATTATTCAGTTCCCACCATGATAACTGTAGTCAGCATCTATTACCATATATTCTTACAGTACTATAGAAAATACTACATCCTCTGTGCTGCATTTTTCATCTCTGTGACTTTTTTTTATAATGAAGCTTATACCTCTTAATCCTTTTCCACCTATTTAATCCATTTCCCACCCTCTCCCCTCTGGTAATCACCATTATGTTCTCTTTATTTATGAGTCTGTTTCTGTTTTTTATTTTTCACGTATAAGTGAAGTCATATGTTATTTGTCTTTCTCTGACTTATTTCACTCAACACAATATTTTCTAGGTCTATCCACGTTGTTGCAAATGGCAAGATTTTTTTTTTTTTTAGATTTTATTTATTTGACAGAGAGAGATCACAAGTAGGCAGAGAAGCAGGCAGAGAGAGAGGAAGGGAAGCAGGCTCCCTGCTGAGCAGAGAGCCCAATGCGGGACTGGATTCCAGGACCCTGAGATCATGACCTGAGCCGAAGGCAGTGGCTTAACCCACAGAGCCACCCAGGTGCCCAAGATATGGTTTTTTATGGTTGACTAATATTCTGTGTGTGTGTGTAAAATACATCTTTTTTGTCCATTATCTGTCCATGAACTTAGGTTGTTTCCATGTCATCGTTATTTTATATAATGCTACAGCAAAGGTAGGGGTGCATGTATCTTCTAAAATTAGTGTTTTCATTTTGGGGGGATATTATAGTAGTGGAATTACTGGATCATACAGTATTTCTATTTTTATTTCTTTTAGTTACTTTGATACTGTTTTCCATAGTGGTTACTCCAATTTACCTTCCTACCAACAGTACACATAGGTTCCTTTTTCTCCATATCATTGCCAACACTTGTTATTTCTTGTCTTGTTGATACTAGTCATTTTGACTAGGGTCAAGGTGATATCTCACATCTGACCATTTTTTCTTGTGTCTGGTGGCTGTCATATCTTCTTTGGAAAAATGTCTGTTCAGGTTGCCAGCCCATTTTTAATGGAATTATTTTATTTTATTTTAATTTTAATTTTTATTTTTTGGTGGGAGGTGTACAGTTCTTCATTCAGCTGGTAAGGAGTTAATATCCAAAATATATCATTTACAAATACCTTTTCCTATTCAGTATCTTGCCTTTTCATTTTACTGATGCTTTCCATCACTGTGAAAAGCTTTTTATTTTTGTGTAGTCCCAGTAGTTCATTGTGGCTTTTGTTTTCCTTATCAGAGGAGAAATATCCATCAATATTTTCGAAATGCCAAAGTCCAAAGATTACTGCTTTTGTTTTCTTCTTGAATTTTTATTATTTCAGGTCTCATATTTAGGTTGTATCCATTCTGAGTTTATAGAAGTAGTTCAGGTGCATTAACTGCCTGCAACTGTCCAGTTTATCTAGCACTATTCAGTAAAGATTGTTTGCCCCCCCAGAATTAAATGTATATATTTTTGCCTCCTTTATCACAGATTAATTGATCATATAAAAATGGGTCTATTTCTGGACACTCTATCCTGTTCCATTGCTCTGTGTGTATCTTTGTGCCAGTATCTTACTCTTTTGATTTCTATAGCTTTATAGTGTATCCTAATGAATCTGATATCATATGTCTTTTTACTGGAGTATTTAGTCCATCTACATTCAGAGTAAATAATGAAAGATATGAATTTAATGCCATTGTATTAAACTGTGAAGTCACAATGTCTGTAGATTATCTATTCCTTCTGTTATTTGTTACTTTTGGGTTTTATCTTTACTTAAAGGATCCCCTAATTTAATAGTTCTTGAAGAGCTGGTTTAATGTTTGTGAATTCCTTTGGGAAACTCTTTGTCTCTTCTATTCTGAATGACAGCCTTGCTGGGTAAAGTATTCTTGGCTGCATATTTTTTCCCCATTTAGCACCTTGAATATATCATGCCAGTCCTTTCTGGTTGGGCAGGTCTCTCTGGGCCTGTCTGCTGCCAGACTTATGTTTATGCCCTTATATATTAAGGACCTCCTGTCCCAAGCTGCTTTCAGAATTTTCTATTTATCTCTGAAATTTTCAAGCTTCACTATTATATGTCAAGGTGTTGACCTATTTTTATTAATTTTGAGGGGAATTCTCTGTGACTCTTGGACTTGAATGTCTGTTTCTTTCCCTAGATTAGGGAGTTTCTCAGGTATAATTTGTTCAAATAAACCTTCTGCCCCCATCACTCTCTCTTTATCTTCTGGAACTCCTATTATCCAGATATTATTTTGCTTAATGGAATTGCTGAGGTCTCAAAGGTTCCCTTCATGATCCAATAGTTGTCTTTCTCTATTCTTTTCCTTATTTTCCATTATTTTGTCTTCTGCATCACTGAATCTCTTCTATGTCATTTATCCCCACTATTAAACCCTCCATTTATGACTGCATATCAGTAATAGTAATTTTTTTTTATTTTGGCCTGATTAGATTTTAGTTCTTTTATTTCTCCAGTAAGGGATTCTCTAGTATCTTCTATGCCTTTTTCAAGCCCAGCAAGTGTTCTTCAGAATTGCTGTTTTAAGTTCTAGTTCAGAGATCTTACTTATATCTATATTGATTAAACCCCTGGTAGTGAGTACTACCTCCTATTATTTCTTTTGGGGTGAATTTCTCCATCTCATTATATCAGAGGGAGAGAGGGAGGAAGGAAAACAGTAACAACAATAGGGGGAAAAACTCCACAAGAATTCAGAAGAAAACAAAACAAGAGAAAATCAAATAACCAAAACAGAACAAAACAAAACAAACAAAGAACACTAGATCCTGGTGTATTTTGGCTTGTTAAAAAAAAAACTAGATCCCCAAATAGGAAATAAAGAAAGAAAAACATATATACACAAAAATAAAATATAGAATGAAAGGAAACCCAAACATATATTTATATATATACATTATATATATAAAAGAATTGAACAAAATAAGAAAATAGCTGAAAAGAATAAAACTGAAATACTAAAGAATTAAAAAAAAATGCAAGTACTATATACTGTTTTCCCCAAGAGCAGAAGATTATATAGTTTTCAATAATTGGTAAACTTGGCAGTAGCCAGCTGTTCCTGCTAGTCTTTTCGGACAGAGACCTGTTGAACTGATTTTCAGGTGCCCTTGCACATGTGGAAATATGCCTCTCTTTCCAGGGCCAGGTTCAGTGTAAGTGGCTCTGGACTCTGTTATGTGATGCTTTTTGATCACTGAAGGCTTTCTGCAGTGATGAGGGGAATGAAAATGGTGGTGCTGCTCTCTAGCCCCAGAGCTGAAAGTTTCCACCCCCACCCCCACCTCTTCAGTGAGCCCTCACTGGAATGTAGTCAATTACTTGTGTCCCCTGGTTTCTGTCCCAACTCTGAGTTCACCCAGTCTGTGACCGAGCATTTATCTCAGGCATGCGACGGATTTTCAAGTCTCCAAATTTTAGAGACTTTTGCAGAACAGACCCATGTTGTTCCTTCTGAGGAAGGGAGGGGGATATCTCCATGCTTCTGCCTGCCTAGACACCTTCTAGGAGAATGGTCCTGCGACTGTGCAGTGATTCACAGTTTATGGCAACCCCAAGCACAAAGCTGATGCCCAGGCTTTCTGTCTGTGGCTGGCTTCCCCATCTGATAACTGGGAACTCTACAGCATCAGGCAGCCCCCCGCCCCCATCCTTCTTATGACCCTGGGGATCCTGAGACCATGCTGTCCCACCTGGGATTCTACCTTGCTTCACCACCAAGCACCTTTAAGCCAGAGATATCCCCCACTGCAGCAAACTTCTAAAAGTTCAGATTTTGTGTTTTGATGCTTATAGTAATTTGCCATAGTCTCCTTAAGCCAGCTCCCTCCCCACTCCCATATCCTCTGATATATCACACTACCTACCTTCCAAAAACTAGTCACTTTAATTGCAGCATTTCTTTTCTCAGATCTCCACTTGTTTTTACAGGTGTTCATAATGGTTTGATAACTAGCTGAATTCCAGAGACCAGACAAACTTAGGGTCCCCTACTCCCCTGCCATCTTAATCCTTCCCCCTGGTAGTACATCTTAAAATGTAGGATTTTGATACCTTCAGCTTCATTCTTTTTCAAGATTGCTTTGGTTATTCAGGATCTTTTGTGGTTCCACACAAATTTAAGGATTATTTGTTCTATGAAAAGTGCTGTTGGTATTTTGATTGAATCTGTAGATTGGATTTAGTGATGGACATTTTAATAAAATCAATTCTTTCAATCCATGAGCATGAAATATCTTTACATTTGTATCATCTTCAGTTTCTTTCATCAGTGTTTTGTAGTTTTCAGAGAAAAGGTTTTTCACCTCCATGGTTAAGTTTATTCCTAAGTCTTTTATTATCTTTGGTGCAACTGTAATGAAATTGTTTTCCTTTTTCTTTTCTTTTTAAATTAGGCCCCATGCCCAGTGTTGAGCCCAAGGCAGGACTTGCACTCATAACCCTGAGTTCAAGTCTTGAACTGAGATCAACAGCTAGACCCTCAAACAACTAAGCCACTCAGGCATCTCTGGAATTATTTTCTTAATTTCTTCTTCTGTTACTTCATTATCAGTGTATAAAAGCACTGAGCCAATTTCTGGGTTATTAATTCTGTATCCTGCAACTTTACTAAATTTACTTATCAGTTCTTACAATTTTTAAATAGATTCTTTGGAGTTTTCTATGTAGAATATCATGTCATCTGTAAATAGTGATGGTTTAACTTCTTTACAAATATAAATGTTTGTCTTGTCTGATTTCTGCAGGTAAAACTTCTAGTACTATAGTGAATAAAAATGGTGAAACACATCCTTGTCTTGTTACCGATCTTAGGGGAAAACTGTTTTTCACCATTTAGTATAATGTTAGTTGTGGGTTTTTCATGTCTGGTCTTTATGATGTTGAAGTATGTGGCCCTGTGCACTTTTTTTTTTTTAATCATTTAAAGATGGTGTATTCAGTCAGATCTTTTTTTCTGAATCTATTGAGATAATTATATGGTTTTTATATTTCCTCTTAATGACATATCGCATTTTTATATCAAATATTAATTCATCTCTGGAATAAATCTCACTGATTCTTTTGTATTGTGAATTCAGTTTTCTCATATCTTCTTGCATATTTTTGCATCTATATTCATCAGAGATATTGGCCTGTAGCTTTCTTTCTTTCTTTCTTTCTTTCTTTTTTTTTTAAGTGTGTTTTCCTAGTTTGGGGTGCAGGATAATTGTGGCCTCATAAAATGAGTTTGGAAGCTTTCCTTCCTCTTCCAATTTTTGGAACAGTTTGAGAAGAATAGGTATTAACTTTTCTTTGAATGTTTGATAGAATTAATCTGTGAAGCTATCTGGTCCCGGACATTTGTTTCGAGTTTTTTGATTACTGAATGATTCCCTCTTTTCTTTTTTCCCCTAGTAATCAGTCTGTTCAGATTTTCTCTTTCTTCCCAATTCAGTTCTGGAAGATTGTATGTTTCAAGGAATCTATCCATTTCTTCTAGGTTTTCCACTTCGTTGGCATATTATTTTTCATAGTATTTTATTATCCTTTGTATTTCTGTGGTGTTGGTGCTTATTCCTCTTACATTTCTGATTTTTTTTTTTAGAATGCATATTTCAATTAACATCTCTTAAAAATTTTTATTTAAATTTAACTTAGTTAACATTGACTGCGTTATTAGTTTCAGGGGTAGAATTTAATGATTTGTCAGTTGTCATTTCTGATTTTGAGTTGTCTCTCTTTTTTTTTTCATGAATCTGGCTATAGGTTAACTAATTTTTTTTATTTATTTTTAATCTTTCCAAAGAACCACCTCTTAGTTTCAGTGATCCTTTCTCTTGTTTTTTTGTTTGTTTGTTTGCATATTTACTATCTCATTAATTTCTACTCTAATATGTATTGTTTCTTTCCTTCTAGTTCCTTTAGTTATAAGACTAAATTGTTCATTTCAAATTGTCTTATTCCTTAATAGTAGGCCTAGATTGCTATAAACTTCACTGTTAGAACTGCTTTTTCTGTGTCCCAGAGTTTGGACCATTGTGTTTCCATTTTTATTTGCCTCCATATATTTTTTTAAATCTTTTGCTTGGATTTCATTCACTCATTTGTTGTTTAATACTATGTTTAGCCTTCATATGTTTGTTTTTTTTCCAATTTTCTTCTTGTAATTAATTTTTAGTTTTATATCATTGTGGTTGAAAAAGGTGCTTGATATAATTTCAATATTCATTAATCATTTTGATATAATTTCAATATTCATTAATACATAATCTATCTTGGAGAATGGTCATATGCACTTGAAAAGAATGCATAGTCTGTTCTTGGATAGAATGTTTTCTATATATCTGTTAAGTCCATTTGGTCCAATATGTCATTCAAAGCTACTACTTTCTTATCGACTCCTGCCTGGCTGATCTATCCATTGTTGTAAATGGCTTGTTCAATCCCCTACTATTATTGTATCTGTCAATCTCCCTTTATTCTATTAATATTTGCTTTATATATTTTGGTACTCCTATTTTGGATGCATATATATTTACAAATGTTCTATCATCTTGTTGAATTGATTCCTTTATCATATAATGCCTGCCTGCTTGCTTGCTTGCTTGCTTTCTTTCTTGTTAGAGAATTTAAGTTCCATATCTGCTGTTCTAATTATTGTTACTTCAATTTTTTTGTTTGTTTCCATTTTCATGAAATGTCTTTTTTCATCCCTTCACTTTTAGTGTGTGTATGTCTACATTTAAAGTAATTTTTGATAGGTCTGTACATCTTGTTATTTTGTTTATTGTTTTCGGGGTGTTTTGTAGTTCTCTATTCCTTCCTTTCTTGCTTTCTTCCCCTGTATTTTGATGACTTTCTTTAGTGTTAAATTGGCTTCTTTCATCTTTTTAAAATGTGTCTATTATAGATTTTTGATTCACGGTTACCATGGGATTCACATATAACACCATTTGTTATAGCGTATAGCAGTCCATATTAAGTTGGTTTACTTAAGTTTGAATCCATTCTAAAAGCACTACATTTTTACTAACCCCATCATATTTTATGTTTGTAATGTCATAATTTACATCTTATTGTGTATCTTTTGTAGATATATTTGATTTCCTACTTTTGTGTTTTAACCTTCATACTGGCTTTTTAAGTGAGTGATCTATGTTTACTATATGCTTGCTCTTGTTTGTGTTACTTTGATTATTATTATTATTATTATTTACTTCTAGCTATCTTTTCTCCTCACTTAGTAAATTCCTTTCAACATTTATTGTAAGGCTGGTTTAGTGGGGATGAACTTCTTAAACCTTTTGGGGGAAACTCTATATCTCCTTTTATGCTGAATGATAACCTTTCTGGGTAGAATATTCTTTGTTCTATTTTTTCCTTCTTAGTACTTTGAATATATCATTTCACTTTCTTCTGGCCCACAAGATTTCTTCTAAAAAACCAACTTAGAGCCTTATGGGGTTTCTTGGTGCATAACTTTGCTTTTCTCATGTTCTTTTTAAAATTCTCTTTGTCTTTAATTTTTGAGGTTTTAATTATTATGTGTGTTGGTGTGAATGTTTTTTGGTTTATCTTGTTAGGGGCTCCCTATGCTTCCTGGGCCTAGATACTTGTTTCCCTCTCCAGGCAAGTGAATTTTTCAGCAATTATTTCTTCAAATAATTTTCTGCCCCCTTTTGTCTTCTTCTGAGACCCCTGTAAGGTAAACTTAGTGGTCCCTTAACCTATTATAATTTTTTATTACTTTTTTCTTTTTGCTACTCAGGTTGAGAGCTCTCCATTACCCTATCTTTCCCAATCACTGATCCATTCTTCTTCATCCTCTAATCTGCTATTGATTCCCTGTAGTATATTTTTATTTCAGCTTTTATATTTTTTAAAAGATTTTTTATTGATTTATTTGACAGAGAGAGATCACAAGTAGGCAGAGAGGGAGGCAGAGAGGAAGGGAAGCAGGCTACCTGCTGAGCAGAGAGCCCCATGCGGGACTGGATCCCAGGACCCTGAGATCATGACCTGAGCCGAAGCCAGTGGCTTAACCCACTGAGCCATTTTTTAACTCAGACTCATTATTTTTACATCTTCTAGCTCTTTGTTGAGGTTTTTAGTATATTAATCCACTCTTCAAGTCTGGTGAGTATCATTATGACCATTACTTTGAACTGTTTATCAGATAAATTTCTGTTTTTTTTAAGATTTTATTTATTCATTTGACACAGAGAGATCACAGGTAGGCAGAGAGGCAGGCAGAGTGGGAGGGGGGGATCAGGCTCCCTGCTGAGCAGAGCCTGATGTGGGGCTCGATCCCAGGACCCTGAGATCATGACCTGAGCCAAAGGCAGAGGCTTAATCCACTGAGCCACCAGGCGCCCATATCAGACATATTTCTTACCTCCATTTTATTTAGTTTTTTTCCTGTGATATAGGCCTATTCTTTCATTTACCACCGATTCCTTTGTCTCTTTGTTTTGGCTAACTCTGTTTCTATGTTTTAGGTCAGCTATGTGTCCTGGTTTTGAAATTAGTTGCCTTGTGCAAATGTCCTGTGGTGCCCTGTAGCACAATACCCCCTCATCACCAGAACTGGACACTCCTGGGTTGTCTCATGTATGGATTGCATGTTACTTCCTATTGTGGTTGAGCTATGGATACTGTGGGTGTGCTGGTGGGTGGGACTGGACCTCAGCCCAGCTGGCTGCAATGACTCACTTTCCCTGTGAAAAGTGTGTCCACTGCTGGTACACTGGGTAAGGTTGTTACCTGAGCTTTGAAGCTTATGGGCTTATTGATGGGTACAGCCTGGCTGCTATTAACCACTGTGACAGCTGTGGGCACACTAAAGCAGAGAGCTTGTTCACTGTGTAGCCAGCTAAGAGATCCAACTTCAGGAAATGTGAGGGCCCTGGTGTCTGGGGATATCCTCCCTGCACCATTTCCAGGGCAGGAATCACTTTGAAGGATTGCCAGTCCGAACCAGGGTTGCCTGCCAGTTGTGTTTGAGCAGGAATTGCTTTGGAAGGAGTACCTGGTAGGTTGGGTTGAGTAGGTCCAGAGGGAATGTGAGGGAGCAGGGGGTATTAGCAATGTAGAAGGAAAGTGCTAAAACAGGCTTCTATAAACATCCAATTATCTAGGCTAGGGTAGAGCAAGAAAAAAAGGCCCATCCACCCCTGCACCTCTGTTCTAGAGAAGTCTGTAGATCCCTATTTCTCTGACACATATCCTAAAATTAATTAAAAAAAAAAAAAGAAAAAAAAGAGAAAAATCTCCTTCACTTATATCCCAGGGGTTTTTAAACTGCTGCTTCTGTGGTGTGTCTTGGACTGGTTTTTTAAGGGTGGGGACATGGTCTTCTATCACCCCTCAATTATCTCAGATTTAAGGACTGCTTATTTTCAAAGTCAAACATTATGGGGACTTGTCTTCCAAGTATGGGTGCCCAAGGCTATGGGTGCCCAGTGTGATGGATGGGGGGTGGAGTGGGGTCTGATTCGCTTTTCTGTGCTTGTGATATCCCTTCTGTTTGTGGTTGGTTGCACTGGGGGTTTGGCTCCTCTGTCTCAACCTTTTTTTGAGGTGGTCTTCTCTATGACTAGCTATAGAAGTTCTCTTCCACCAGTCTCACAACATTTCAACAGTTAGTTACAATATATATAATTGTTGCCTTGTTGTGCACTGGGGACAAGGTGAGCTTAAGAACCAGTTTCGTTATCTCATTCCTTAAAAATAACTAAGTAAAATGACCGTTATTATGCAGGGTCCTTTTGGTTACAAGTAGGACAGCTGACTCAAACTGACTCAAACTGGTCTATACAGTAAAATTTTTATATTACATAACAGGAGGCCCAGAGGTAGGACTAGCTTAATTGCTTGATTCAACAAGATTACCGAAGACCCAGGTTCTTTCTTTCTCCCCACTCAACAGTCCACAAAGTCTGATTCACTCTACAGCTCATTCCCTTCCTAATTACAGGCTTCCACTGGCAAATACAGTTATTCATTTCCTTGTTTACATTTAACAGGAAAGTGACCGCCCCCCTCACCATGAAATAATAATCCTTCCCTTTAATTTGATTTGGCCAATTCACAACACATGTTAATCTCCACACTAACAAAATTTCCTGGGCACTGATTGTTCTGATTGGCTGATCAAGACCCATTCCTAATGAAGGTATAGAGTGAGTATCAGAGAAAACCCCTTCTGCTAGAGCTTAAGAAGGGGAAAATAGATTTGGAGGAGCAGCCAGCAGCATCCAACAGTCATCTAGTCTTATACCTCTGAAGAAGAGCATTAGATATCCTTTTCTACATCTGGGTAAATTGTGCCTTTAAAAGTATCAAAGCTGTGTAGCTTGTACCAATAGAGAGAATGTCTATACAGAACTTATTCTGAAATTTTCCATTTTTATTTTATATAAAGTGTCCTATTTGTCAGTAGCTGTTGTAGAAAATACCATCTAATGTGTGTGATAAAGAGATGCCAGCCTGAGAAGAGAGGAAATAGTTTCAAATTAAATAACTGATCAACAATTAGGTTCAAATACCCAATGGAAAGGTCAAGAAACCAAAACACGGGGTGCCTGGGTGGCTCAGTGGGTTAAGCCGCTGCCTTCAGCTCAGGTCATGATCTCAGAGTCCTGGGATCGAGCCCCGCATCGGGCAATCTGCTCAGCGGGGGGCCTGCTTCCTCTTCTCTCTCTGCCTGCCTCTCTGCCTGCTTGTGATCTCTGTCAAATAAATAAATAAAATCTTAAAAGAAAAAAACAAAAACACCAGGAACAGCAATAAAAAAAGGTTAAATAGATCCATAATAAAATAGTGTTTTATTGTTTCTAATGTTCACAGTGGAACATACTTGGAGAAGCATCTGCTCTCAGCTCTTGAAGTTGTACAGGAGGAGAATATACTTTTCCTGTAGACATAGTAACAGAAGTTACTATGCATTAAGAGTCTCTAACAAATTAAGCATTTTCCAGACAATATCTCATTGGTACCATGAGTGTAAGCCCATCACTGGCAGAAACTGCTATATCCCTAGCACCTACTGCCATACCGGGCATAAAAGTAACTTTAACAAATGTGTCCAAATGAAATAAATCTCACAAAAATCTTATGCAACAATATATTGCTCTTTCCTCAATTTCAGGATTAGGAATCATTGGCTCTAAATGTTTAAGCAGTTTGGTCAAGTGATAGCGCATGGATTAAAATCCAGCCTTACTCTCTTTTTTCCCCCACTACCTGAAGAGGAAATAGATGGGAGAAGATAAATCCAGTGACTTAGAGATCAGATATTTTTAATTTATTGTTTAAATATTCTTAGCAGTAGTACATTTGTTAGGTTTTAAGGAAAGACATACACCAGATACATCAGATAATAGCAGTTTATTATAGGAAACACAGGAAGAATTGAGACTATTTCCAGACCTGCCTCTGGAGGCTAAAAGATCATTTGCAAAGGACAGTGTGTCCAGTGCCTATGATCCCTGCTTGAGAACCTTGCCATGGTGGTTATTGAGCTATTACCTGTGTCTACTGCCTTTGCTCCTGATACTGAAAAAGGATTTTTTTGTTGCTGCTGTTTTGAGTGTAAACTCCCCAAGATCTGACTACATCAGCAGTTAGTCACCGTCAAGTGGAGTGAGCCCAGCTAGGCAGGAGTCACTTGTCATTCCACCTGATCATCCACTGGCTGCCTTTAAGTTCAGTGTCAAACTAAGTGTGGTTACAGAAGAAGGAGTTAGAAGATACCAGGCAAATGATACCTCAAAGGAAGACTGTGGACAAGTCAGACATTCTTAAGATATCCAGGATGTCTGCTATAAGTACTTTCCTCTAAAAAGAATCTTACGCATTTTATTCAATGTATTAGTTCTTGAGTCTAATAGAACATAGAAGACAGAGTTGTTATAGTCAGGAACCCTAAGGTACAAATATTGGATAAAGTGAAAATACACAAAAAATTCAAAAACTTCATAGGATCAAACATCAATATTGTCTTTAGTCTGTATTAGGTGTTATTCTAAGCACTGAACATGTGTCCTGCTTTAATCCTCATAATAACCCATGAACTAAGTACCAGGAACCCCAGTCTATAGATAGGCAGAGGCACAGAGAGGTGAAAAGCATTGCCTGAAGTCCCCCCAGCTAGTGCCAGCATCTTGTCTCCAGAGTACGGGCTTTCACCACCCTGTCATTTGTTTTATTAGGTAATTGAACTTTGTAGGAAACAGGGAAATTTCCAGATGCCAAACATTTGGAGGCAAAAAGCATCAGCTAACATGCAAAAAAAAAGCTGATACTCTGTACTTCTGGGGTCAAGACTATGAAAAGAGACTATCAAGTCTGAGGCTGGGATTCCAATGTCTATATCAGGAAGATACGGAGAGCTTACAAGCAAGTTTATAAAAAGAAAGGGAACTGGGATGCCTGGGTGGCTCAGTTGGTTAAGCAGCTGCCTTCGGCTCAGGTCATGATCCCAGTGTCCAGAGATCGAGTCCCACATCAGGCTCCTTGATCGGCAGGGAGCCTGCATCTCCCTGTCTCTGCCTGCCATTCTGTCTGCCTGTGCTCACTCACTCTCCCTCTCTCTCTCTGACAAATAAATAAAGTCTTTAAAAAAAATAGAAAAAAAAAAAAAAAGAAAGGGAACTTCAAAGTGTGGTGAAAAACTCCCTATAGCAGGAGAAATAGAGGAAGTTTTAGTCCACTTGAGATTTGGGTGATGGGAGATCACTGAAAAGTAGACACCCCAGGTCTCTACCATGTATGGGTGCGGTCTCCTAATTTACACTCTGCATGATAGATAAATTGCAATTAAGAGCTAACCTATAGGGATGCCTGGGTGGCTCAGTTGGTTAAGCGGCTGCCTTCGGCTCAGGTCATGATCCCAGCGTCCTGGGATCGAGTCCCACATCGGGCTCCTTGCTTGGTGGGGAGCCTGCTTCTCCATCTGCCTCTGCCTGCCACTCTGTCTCCTTGTGCTTTCTCTCGCTTCTCTCTCTATGACAAATAAATAAATAAAACCTTTAAAAAAAAAAAAAAAGAGCTAACCTATAACCCAGCAGTCTCAATACTGGGTATTTACCTTAAAGATGGAAATGAAGCTATCTGAAGTTGCATGTGCACTCAAATGTTTATAGCAGCAAGTCCACTATAGTCAAACTATGGAAAGAACCTAGATATGTCCATCAACAGAAGATTTGATAAAGAAGATATATATATATACATATATATATACATTATATATATATATATATATATATATATATATATATATATATATATAATGGAATACTATGCATTCATCAGAAGAAATGAAATCTTGCCATTTCCAATGACATGGATCAACTACAAGGTTAACTTGGGATAGTGAGACTGAACCTGCATTGTGCTGGTGCTGGGCATGGTGGCTGCTTAATCATCTCTCTCTCTTTCTGCACCCTTACCCTGTCTCTGTCTCTGTCTGTCTGTCTCTCTCTCTCTCTAAAAAAGAGTCTCAAAACTATAATCTCCCTACTTTAGAACCTAGAAAAAGAGGAAAAAATAAAACTAAAGAGGAAAATCAGAAAAATCATTCTACCCAATCTCAAGATATTCGTCTACAGTAATCAAAAGTGCGTGGTGTTGATGAAGTGCTAGACCAATGGAACAGAATAAAGATCGATAAGTGGAACAGAATCAAGGACCCAGAAAGAGAACTGCACCCTATGTACAATGGGGCCTTGACAAGGTAAAAGGCATTTCAGTGGAGGAGAGAAAGCATTTTGAATAAATGGTGCTAGAGCAAGTGGACATGCATAGGCAAAGAAGAAGAAAGAGAAGCAGAAGAGGGAGCGGGAGAGGGGAGGAAAAGGTGGAGGACGAGGAGGCCGGGGACCACAATCTAAGTATCAAACCCTATACAAAACTTAACTCAGGCTGCCTGGGTGAGTCAGCCTGCGAGGAAGCCAGCTCTTGATTTCGAATCTTGTCAAGCTCTCAGCGTCCCGGGACAAAGTCAGGCTCCAAGCTCACTGGCGAGGCTGCTTGAGGATGCTCTTTTCCCTTCTCCCTCCAGGCCCCTGCCCGCTAATGCACATGTTCACTCTCCCAGAAAGAAAAAAAAAAGAGTATTTTAAAAAGTAGCTCAAAATTAACCACTGCCTTACATGGAAAATGATAAATCTTATAGGGAAAATGTGGGGAAAAATTTCCAGAATGGAAAGCTAGGTAAAGAATCCTCCAGTCGAATATCAAATTATTTTCCCTAAGGTAAGGTTGATTAATTGGACTTTATCCAACAATCAGAATTGTAAATCTATGCTGTGTGAAAGACCTCCTTAAGAAGACCCAAAAGACAAGCTACCAACTTGGAAGAAATAGGTCCAAATCACATAGCTAATAGAGGACTCCTGTCTGAAGCATGGAAACTCAGAATTTGATCCTCAATTAAGCATGCAATCTAGTTAGCAAAAGGAAATAGAAGGGGGGAAAAAAAAAAGGAAAGGGCCTGCCACCTTTACCAAAGTGTAGACAGATGGAAACCACATAAAAAGTTGCCTTTGGGGCAATTCAAATGAAAACTCCAGTGAGCTCTCACTGCACACCTTATCACAGTGATTCAAACCAAATGCGCCAGAGAGGGAGAGAGAGACCCCACCACCAAATGCAAGGCAGGATGTGGAATGACTGGATCACTCCCGCATCACAGTTGGGAATGGAAAACGATAGAGCTGACTCTTGAAAACAGTTAAGAGTTTCTTTTCCTTTTCCAAGCCGTGAGTTACATTCCCATTCACATGCAGTATAATATAAATTTCAGGTGTCCGGTAGAGTGGCTCAACCCTTCCACACAGATTCTTTGAGAACTAGACTTGCTACCGCCATAGGAGCAGGTCATGGCACTATGGCATTTATCTTAGAGAAATCAAAACTTAACGTTTGCTCCCAAGCCTGTAGGGGAATGTATCTGTGTCCTTATGAAAGCAGTGGGGCTGCCAAGGGGGTGGAAGGGACTGGAGTGGTTGGATATTGACACTTGACAGGGCTGCTGTAAGTGATAAACTCCTCTTGCTTCTTTGAAGGCCCCTTCCCCTTAATGGTGGTCCTGAGGACGAGGGGAATAGGAATGTCAACGATTTCAATCGCTTTAAACCTGCCAAGCATTAGAACACCATCTCTTCTACACTAGTTCACTCTCGTCTTAATCCTCAGTATCCCAAAGCAGACAGGTGGGGTCTGGTCCAAGAGGGGTTGCAGGCAGTGTCCCTTCCACAGGCCATCTCCCCTCTTGCCCAGAAGCCCAATGACCAGGTCCCAGGCTTTCAACTCATCTAATTTCTGTGCCTTCTCTAGGCACACCAGGGAACTTCTGGGCTCTTTTTCTGGCTTCAAGGAGGCTCTGCGACGCTGGGTCTAGTGCTCTCAGCCGACTTGGACCACACGGCCAGTTGTCTCCTCCTGCATGGGCCACCTATTGGCTCGGGTGGATCAGGTGAGGGCATGTCCTCTCAGAGAGATACATGGAGAACAGAATAGAGGACCTCTTTCTGGCATTGTTTACCCTAATCTCTCAGTGGTTGCTACCATCGCTTGACTTCCCTGGAATTTCAAGCCCAGGAGAGGGGGGTGGGTCAGCAGCCAGAACTGTGGCTTCACCCTTGTGTCTTTTTTGAATGTTTTCCGCAACCCAGAGGGCTTCCGACAACACCAATTGATAACCGCATATGGTTTCCGTGGGCCAGGCATCCAGGTGCATCTAGCCAGGGACCTGTGTCTCAGGATCTCTCACAAGGCTGCAGTCAAGATGTCATGTGGGTCTTCAGTCATCTCCAGGCTTGTTGGCGGGAAATCTGCTTGTGTGCTCACTCGGGTGGCTCCTAGCAGCCAGAGGTCCTCCATTGCGGTGAGCAAGAAATATTCATTCCTTGCCACATGGGCCTCTCCATCATACAGCCCACAAGGAGCAGGCGGCTTCCCTCGAAACCAATGGTGAGGGAGCGAGAGCAAGCCCAAGAGGAGACCAGTGTCTTTGTCTACGAGCCTCAGAAGGGACATGCTATCTATCTCTCGGGCCATATTCTGTCCTTTCGAAGTGAGGCAGGAGTTCCTGACTCTAATCCAGTGGTAGAGTATGGAACACAAAACGAGGTGTACCCACGAAGGGAATCGTTGGAGACCCTGAAAGGCTGCCCTCCATGCTTTGCTGGGACTTTACCTCAGCTAGGCATCACCATAATCCTTGCATCCAAACTAGAACGTGACCTATGAGAAAATTTTGTCAAGCCCTTCTGGGATCCTTACAGCAGCTTGCCTAGAAGTTCCTTGCACAAGGGAAGGGTGCCTGTGTGGCTTAGTCAGGTCAACGTCTGACTCTTGATTTCGGCTCAGGGCGTGGTCCCATGGTCTGTGAAATCCAGCCCAGCGTCTGGTTGTGCACTTGAGTGGGAAGGCTGTCTAGGAGTCTCTGTCTCCCTGCCCCTCCCCCGCTTGCATGTGTGTGTGCCCTCGCTCTTTCTCTCTCTCAGAAATGAAGAAGCAGAAGTCATCGTAGTGGTAGGAGTGGTAGTTATTTTCACATCAGTGGGTAATTAGACAACCTTGGCTTGGAATGGGAGCTCTGAAATTCACTAGCTGTGTGATCTTGGGGCAAGTTGTGTCCCCTCTCTGAACCTCAGTAGTATAGGACACACTGGGTTATTGGGACAATTAAGTGATCAGTAAAGGACACTTAAAACCCTTCATTGCTTGGCATAGAATCCCTTCATACAATCAATTCTCAGTCGCAGTAGGATCAGCAATTTGATCGTTTTATTTTTTTGGTCCTTAACAATGAAAAATGCTCTCTCACATGGCTATAGGGAATAGGTAGCATCAGTTCAAGAATGGGGTGGATCTCCAGTCAAAGGAGCAATGGGTGTGGCTGAAGGGGTAAGGAAGCACAGGAGCTTTTGTGCTCTGGTTGTGAGTGTTGGTGGCTGCTGGGAAAGGGAATCAGACCTGCAGGGGACCCGAGAACTTGGAGTCTGGCCAGTGCACCCTTGCTCCCTTCTTGGGCTTCTGGGCTTTGAGGGGAGCCTGTGGCCCTTGAGGGCATTTGGAGGCTGTGCCCAGAAGAGCAGGAGCAGGAGCTGGAGCTGGAGCAGGAGCAGGAGCAGGAGCAGGAGGCCCCCCGGAGACAGGCTGGACCTTGGGCCCAGAGTTGGCCAGCTTCTGCCTGAGGCAATGGTTTTCTTCCTTGAGCCTTTGGAACTCCCTCTCTGCCCACAGAACAGCCTTCTGGCTCTCCTCACTTCTGTTCTCCACCAGGAGGCGCTCTCGGTCATGCAAGGAGGAGATTCTCTGCCATTCTTGGTGCAGGTCGTCGGCCATCTTCTTGTAGAGGCCTAAGTTCCAGTGGGCAGCATCCACCTTCCTGCGCACCTTGGCGAGTTCGTTCTTCACTTGCAGGCAGCGTGCCTTCTCCTCCATCATCTTCCTCTCCAGGTGTTTGAGGTGCTCTTCGCACAGCTTAGGCTCTGCCTCGAGCTTCAGGTGCAGCTTCTGAATCTCCCTTTCCAGGAGGCTGTTTCGCTGGTGAAAAGATACTTGCTCAGCTTGGTGGATTGTTGTGTTTCCTGGGAGCTCTTCATTCCCCTGACGTGCCTTCTTCAGTGCCCTGGATGGCTTTCCTTGATTCAGGGGGCTCCCACGGGGCACGTGATCAGTGGAGGAGGAGCCAGTCTGCACCTGCCTCCTTGAGCCCCCACCTTCCAGATGATCTCGAAGGAGCTCTAGCAGATGCATCACCGTCAGTAGGATCTGGCTGAGGGTGTGGTGTTGGCTCTGGCCCTCAGCGGGGGCCTGCCACGGCACACCTCCGTCAGGAAGCTCTGGCCTGCCTGCCTCCCCTGCCTCTTCCTGCCCTCTCAGTCCACAGCTGCCAATGTCCTGAGACAGAGGGTCTGCACTTCCCCGCAGATCAGGGCTGTCCTTGAAGTCTTCTGGCATATTCCTCGCAGGGGGTTCTCCATTGTCCTGGGCTGCTCCACAGATGGGATTTTCATCGGTGAGCTGGTGAGGGCTCTTCTTCAACAGCCTTTGCCGAACTCCCTTCAGCAGTTGCGTAGCGTCTCCCACAGAAAAGTACCCGACATCTTGATTCAGGGCAGCCAGAGCAAGGATCTGTAGCGGGAGAGGACTGGCCTTGTGCTCCGATGATGCGACGGCTCCATGGGCTGGTGCATCCGGGTCGGTCTTCTCCATGTCTTTTCCAGATACTTCATTCTGGGCACAGTGCCCCTTTCTTCCTCTTAAGCGGAGTCCACACTTTACTGGAATGAACACCAGCAACACAGTGCACACGAGGATCTCCCAGCCAAACCCAGAGTCTCGTGGCCCATGTGGCCAACGTTCGATTATCGGCAACCCAGAAGCCCACAGCTGTTCCCGGAGAGCCCACAGCGGCTCCAGAACTGTGTGGGGAGACATTGTAATGGCCACCAGCTGGCTCCAGAGAGCCTGGGGGCTTTGTCTCTGATCACCAGTGTCCTCTCGGCCACTAGAAACTGCTTGGAACCCCTACGAGGGTTCCGTCTCCAAGCAAACCAGTGCCTGGCAACAGGAGCTGAAGGGAGTAGGGGTGGGGGAGGTGCACCCGAGACTCCAACGCAAATCAGTGCCTGGCAACAGGAGCTAACAGTCGTTGGGCAGCGGAGGAGAATCTCTATATTGTGTACCTGAAAAAAATGCAACCCTATGTAGCATTGTCTTGGAATTAAACTTTGACACTTATAAAAAAAAGTTAAAAATGAAACTAGATATCAAAGGGAGAAAGATAACAAAATCTAAACACGTAGAAAGTAACTTTCTAGATTATCGGAGACAAAAGATAAAATTTCAGTGCACTGACCCGAAGGAAAATAAATCTACAACGTATTAAAATTGATGGGACACAGCTAAATCAACAGAGAGCTCAATTTTTAGCACTCAATGCATACATTAGAAAGGAGGAGGAGCATCTGGGTGGCTCAGTCAGTTAGTCCAACTCTTGATTTTGACTCGGGTCATGGTCAACCTTGGGATAGTGAGGCTGAACCTGCATTGTGCTGGTGCTGGGCATGGTGGATGCTTAATCACCTCTCTCTCTTTCTGCTCTTTCTGCACCCCTTCCCTGTCTCTGTGTCTCTCTCTCTCTCTCTTTCTCTCTCTAAAAAGAAAAGGAGTCTCCAAACTATAATCTCTCTACTTTAGATCCTAGAAAAAGAGGAGAAACTAAAACTAAAGAAGAAAATCAGAAGAATCCTTCTACCCAATTTCAAGATATTCGTCTACAGTAATCAAAAGTGCGTGGTGTTGGTAAGAGCTAGCCAATGGAACAGAATAAAGATCGATAAGTGAAAGAGAATCAAGGACCCAGAAAGAGAACTACACCCATATGTCGAATGGGGCCTTGCCAAAGGTAAAAAGCTGTTCAGTGGATGAGTGACAGCCTTTTGCATAAATGGTGCTACAACAAGTGGACATGCATAGGCAAAGAAGAAGGAGAAGCAGAAGAGAGAGCGGGAGAGGGGAGGAGGAGGTGGAGGACGAGGAGGCCGGGGACCACAATCTAAGTATCAAACCCTATACAAAACTTAACTCAGGGTGCCTGGTTGAGTCAGCCTGTGAGGCAGCCAGCTCTTGATTTCGGCTCTTGTCAAGCTCTCAGCTTCCCGGGACAAAATCAGGCTCCAAGCTCACTGGCGAGGCTGCTTGAGGATGCTCTTTTCCCTTCTCCCTCCAGGCCCCTGCCCGCTCATGCACATGTTCACTCTCCCAAAGGAAAAAAAAAAAAAAAGAGTATTTTAAAAAGTAGGTCAAAATTAATTACTGCCTTACATGGAAAATGATAAATCTTATAGGGAAAATGTGGGGAAAAATTTCCAGAATGGAAATCTAGGTAAAGAATCCTCCAGTCGAACATCCAATTATTTTTCATAAGGTAAAGTTGATTAATTGGACTTTATCCAACAATCAGAATTGTAAATCTGTGCCGTGTGAAAGACCTCCTTAAGAAGACCCAAAAGACAAGCTACCAACTTGGAGGAAATAGGTCCAAATCACATAGCTAATAAAGGACTCCTGTCTGAAGCATGGAAACTCAGAATTTGACCCCCAAGTAAGCATGCAATCTACTTAGCAAAAGGAAATAGAAGGAAAAAAAAAAAGGTAAAGGGCCTGCCACCTTTACCAAAGAGTAGACAGATGGAAATCACATAAAATGTTGCCATTGGGGCAATTCAAATGAAAACTCCAGTAGCTCTCACTGCACACCTATCACAGTGATTAAAATGAGTGAGGTGAAGGTAGTCAGTTTCTAGAATGAGGGTGGGAGTCTCAAGGCAATAGCTGTCTGCAGGCTTAGAGAAACCAGACTCAAAACAGAGAACTTTGTCCTAGACAGAACTCAAAAAGCTGAAGCTGACAGAGTGCCCAATATTTTTAAATTTACTGACAGAAAATCTGTGCACTTTCACCTGAGGCTGAATTAGTACATTTAAAAAAATAAGGGGTGCCTGGGTGGCTCAACCAGTTAAGTATCTGCCTTCAGCTCCGGTCATGCTCTTGGGGTCCTGGGATTGAGCCCCGCATCAGGCTCCCTGCTCAATTGGGAGTCTGCTTCTCCCTCTCCCTCTACCCCTGTACTCCACTCATGCTCTCTTGCTCACTCACTCTCTATAAATAAATATAATATTTTTTAAAATTAAGACATTTTGGAACACCTGGTTATCTCAGTCGGTAGATCATTTGACTCTTGATCTCATGAACCCCACCATGGGTGTATAGATTACTTAAAAAAATAAAATAAAATCTTTAAAATAAAAATTAAGACAGTTAATTTTTATTTTAAAGATTTTATTTATCTGACAGAGAGTGACACAGTGAGAGAGGGAATACAAGCAGGGGGAGTGGGAGAGGGGGAAGCAGGATTCCTGCAGAGCAGGGAGCCCAATGCGGGGCTCAATCCCAGGACCCAGGGATCATGACCTGAGTCGAAGACAGATGCCCAACAACTGAGCCACACAGGCACCCTAAGACAGTTTGTTTTAAAAACACAAAAAGAATCTGCAGGGAAAATCATTATGACATACAAACGTGGCTCGTTGTGAATAATGTTTAAGGTAATGCATAAAGAGCTGAACTATTATAAATACCAAATACTGATATAACTAAAATTAAAATTTAATGAAAATGTAGATTCAATGAATAACAAAGGGCAGATCCAGAAATGGTAACATAAGCATGTTATTTACAACTACAGAGTGGTTATCAACATCATTAGCAAAAATCACTGATGAGTGCTGCTGCTGGGAAGGGAGCCGTGACCAAGTGAGGCATCGTGAGTTGCCCCTTCTCATAACAGTCTGTATACAATGATCTGATTCACTAATCTGCATGCCTACATAATGCTGACAAAGATGAAAAACTGAACCAGAGAAGCAAGACTTTAAATCACAGCACTATTTGGGTCACTGTAAAACAGCAATTCCATAACCCATATAAACTATTACACAATAGTTTTTGTAATTAAGAAAATCACTTTCCTGTCCCAAAGGTATTTCTATATCTAGAATGTAGTTCATCCCCTCCGAGTGGCTATGGGGTTCTCACGAGGCCCCATCATCAGAGCAGATGAGGTAGTAGGGCTGAACACAGGGGATCACAAACCCTGGTGTGCACCCCACAAAGACTGTGAAGCAAGAGACGGCCTCAAAGCAGAGATCAGCCAGGGCCAGAGACGAAATGGCTCCTCTGTCCTTCCTTGTGCTCAACTGCTCTCCCCTGTGCGCCACCAGACTTCAGACATCGTGCAAGGCAGGAAGATGCAGGACAGGAAATGGGGCGAGCCCTGCCAACAGGCAGAGAAGTGTGGAATGTTGTCTGGAGGGACAGCTGTGGAGATGTGGGTCACTGCCATTGCAAGTATACAGACATCTGGGGGACCCGGGGAGCACCTCCTTTTCAAGGGCCTGAAAATCTGCCCCTCTGGCATGCTCCACTGAACAAATACTATTTCTCACCCTCCATCCATTGGGCAAAGAGACAGAATGAGCAGGCACTGACTGTAAAGCAATTTGTACCAAGACCCAGGTGCCCCTTCCCCAAAGATGAACTGCAAATGGTAAAACAATATGTATAATTATACTGCCTGCTTTATAGGGTCGTTAGGAAGATGGAGTGACTTCATCTTTGCAAAGCACTTAGAACAATGCCTGGTACACAACAAGCCCTATATAAATATTAGTGATGTTAGCAAAGGAACAGAAGAGAACATGGTGTTTGCAGAGGCACACTGGGAAGTCTCTCTGTCCAGAAGCTGTGCTCATGTGCTGTGGAATGGGTCCTACAACAGACTTAAAAGGGACCTGCCCCTCACTGGGTGGCTCAGTGGGTTGAGCCTCTGCCTTCGGCTCAGGTCATGATCTCAGGGTCCTGGTATCTCGCCCAGCATCGGGCTCTCTGCTCAGCGGGGAGCCTGCTTTCTCCTCTCTCTCTGCTTGCCTCTCTGCCTACTTGTGATCTCTGTCTGTCAAATACATAAATAAAACCTTTAAAAAAAAAAGGGACCTGCCCCTTTTTGGTGCCCCACTGAGGAAAGGAAGTCGCATGTAGATGACACTGCCCCCAGTAGTGGGGGAGATGTAGGCCTGGATATCCTTACAGGCAGTGTTTAGGCCTTAGGGGATGTCTAAATGGACCAGAGCACCTGGCATCTGGGACAAGAGATGTCCTGGGCCCTTGTAGTGTTCCTGAGCTTGCTGCCAGCGTTCTGACTTTGTTGCAGTGAGCTGGGCATATGGGGTGGAGGGTGAGGGGATCCCTGTTAAGTCTAAGGTGGCTTGGACCTTCAGAAAACCTACCCCAATGCCAGCAAAGGTCTGAAAACTGGGTGCAGCACAATCAAATACTGCTTAGCACTCTCCCCACATGAAGAGAAGGTTTATTACGTCTAGATCTTGGCCCTTGGTGTCTGGAAACTTCCAGCTAGTGTATTAAAAGAAAGTGAATTGTAACCCGAAGACAAAACTACAAAGAAAACAGGGCAATGACTTAGGTTCAGTATTCTTCCCATTGGCTTAACAAACATCTCCTGGACACCCCACTTTGTCTGGGCACTAAGAGCACAGATGAACGCAGATCACACACACTGCTGGCCCTCTCAGAACTCACCCACTAGTGCAGAGAGATGCAGTACAGTTAGGACAGACGGTGTGTTGGATGTTACCAGGCACTAAGTGTTATGGGGAAATTACCCCAGGGTGGGTGTTAGGAGAGGATGGGAGGAAAGGCAATTTTACAATCAGGGACAACATCGGTGAAAAGGGGACATGCAAGCAAAGACCTGAGGCTAGGGTGACAAGTATCCGGAGGGTCAGCAGAAGCTTGGGTACAGGAAGAAAGGAGAGGAGGTAATGGGAAGAGAAACAGTATGTGTGAGAACAGAAAGGAGGCAAAGCCCACTGGGAGGAAAGCGACAGGAGACGGGGCAGGCGGGGCGGGATCAGGCAGAGCCTTGTGGCCCACAGTAAGGACCTGCCTGGACTCTTAAAGCAATTGGTGGGGGGGGGGTCCCTGAAGGATTTTGAGCAGGGATGGGCATGGTCAGGATTTTGAGCAAGGATGGGCATGGTCAGGATGGAGGTTTAAACCCATCCCACTGGCTGCAAGGCTTGTATTGGCCACAACTTTTTGGAAGAATGAAAGAAAGAAATGAAATAAAGAATGAAAGGGGAAGTCTGCAGAACCCCACCCCCCAACCTTACTGAAGATTTCTATGAACCATGTCGGGCTGTACAGGCTGCCTGGCTGGCCAGGTGGTGAGAAGAAAAGGGACATGGGAGCTGGGTAGCCAAGGGGCTGGAGGCTACCAGTGTGGTGGCCAGATACAAAACAGCAGAAGGAGGAGGCTGGAGGAACACCTAAATCATGTTCTGTCTTCCTGGTATTCATCCTTTCAGTGTCAGGGGACACCTGCCGCAGGACTGAAGGATCTGGTCGTTTTTAAAAATATAAACATTGCCAGCATCTTGTTCTACAAAGGAAAAGTCTCCATGACAATAAGAGTGTCTGATAGTCGTTGATGATCAACGGGGCAGTGGACTCTGATGCAGGTAGACCTGTTAGCAGTTGGGTCAGGTTTCGAGTGGCTCTTCCTCTACAGAATGTTAGCAATTCTGGGGCGCCTGGGTGGGTCAGAGGGTTAAAGCCTCTGCCTTCAGCTTGGGTCATGATCCCAGGGTCCTGGGATCGAGCCCTGCATCGGGCTCTCTGCTCAATGGGGAGCCTGCTTGTGATCTGTCCATCAAATAAATAAATAAAATCTAAAAAAAAAAAAAGTGTTTGCAATCCAAGGCTCACATCATGGTGTCCACAAGGTGATCCACACACCACCCTTCAATAAAGGATGTACTGGTGGGAAGTGGCTCTCGAAGCCAAGGATATGGAATGCTACCCCTTCCATTACGAGTAATTTTCTAGAAAGAGCCCGACATAGAAGTAAAAGCAGGGATAAAGGAATGTGCAAGTCAAAGGCTGTGCTCACTTGCAGTAAGGACAGCCTTGGACCATACTCCTCATCACACCACAGGCAGCAGCCCCTGTACCCCTAGACCCACAGCCTCCTTTTCCCCACAAGAGAGGAATGCAAGGCTGGTTGGTAGTCACAAGAATCTCTAAGAGACCAGCCTCCTGGAGCAGCCAGGGCATCCTCACACCACAAGGCACCACAGAGCAAGACAGGGCCTCAAGTTCCTGCCAAGGCTTCGTCCGTAGTGGGCCCGCAGACTGGACTCCCGCACACCATGCCGTTCTAAGACTGACAGGCCTCCTGGGCATAAACAAGCCGGTTAATCACCTGCAGAGAAATTGTCAGACTCAAGTCTCGGATGATTTCTGTATTGGGAACAGCAATGTGCAAACCCCAGAAGCATTTTAGACTTTTTGACAATCACAATGCAATCACATGCAGGTTCGTATACATATAGAGAAAGAAAAGGAAAGGTCCCAGGTGAGCGCTTGGAACTGGAAGGAGAACACAGGGCACCAGTTCTCCATTCTTACAACACAGAGCTGGAAGACACCTTGCTGGAGAAAAACAAAAAACAAACCTAAAAACCACTCCTGAATAATGCATTTGTTGGGTTTTTGGTTTTGTTTGTTTTTGTTTTTGTTTTAAGATTTTATTTATTTATTTATTGGACAGAGATCTCAAGTAGGCAGAGAGGCAGGCATAGAGAGAGGGGAGCAGGGAGCCTGATGCAGGGCTCGATCCCAGGATCCTGAGATCCTGACCTGAGCTGAAGGGAGAAGATTTAAGCCACTGAGCCACCCAGACGCCCCTGAATTATGCACTTGACGTAAGAGGAAATGGTGTCTTCTGAAAAAAATACACAAAATGTATTTTTCTAAAAATTAAAAAATCTTGGGGCACCTGCCTGGGTCAGTCAGTTAAGCATCTGCTTTGGGTGCAGGTCATGATCCCAGAGTCCTGGGACTGAGCCCCACCTTGGGCTCCCTGCCTAGCAGGAAGCCTGCTTCTCCCTCTCCCCACCTGCCCCTCCTTGTGCTCTTCTCTCTCAAATAAATAAAGGAAATCTTAAAAAAAAAAAATCCAGGGGCGTCTCGGTGGCTCAGTGGGTTAAAGCCTCTGCCTTTGGCTCAGGTCATGATTCCAGGGTCCTGGGATCAAGCCCCGCATCAGTCTCTCTGCACATCGAGGAGCCTGCTTCCTCCCCTCTCTGTTCCTGCCTCTCTGCCTACCTGTGATCACTGTCTGTCAAATAAATAAAGTCTTTAGAAGATGGCGGAGAAGTAGCAGGCTGAGACTACTTCAGCTAGCCGGAGATTAGCTAGATAGCTTATCTAAAGATTGCAAACACCTGAAAATCCATCCGCAGATTGAAGAGAAGAATAGCAATTCCGGAAACAGAAAAACAACCACTTTCTGAAAGGTAGGACCGGCGGAGAAGTGAATCCAAAGCGAGGGGAAGATAGACCCCGGGGGGGAGGGGCTGGCTCCCTGCAAGTGGCCGAGCAACGGCGCACAAAATCAGGACTTTTAAAAGTCTGTTCCGCTGAGGGACATCGCTCCAGAGGCTAAACCGGGGCGAAGCCCACGCGGGGTCAGCGTGGCCTCAGGTCCTGCAGGGTCACCGAAGGATCGGGGGTGTCTGAGTGTCGCAGAGCTTGCGGGTATTGGAACGGGAAAGCCGGCTACAGAGACAGAGCCGACAGTAAGCTCATAGCTCGGGGTTACCTTGAACCAGTCGCAGGCTCGGTGAGCTCGGAGCGCAGCTGGAGGTCAGGCAGACAGGAGTAACTGGGCGCTGTTCTCTGAGGGCACACTGAGGAGTGCGGCCCTAGGCTCTCAGCTCCTCCGAGCCGGAGACCAGGAGGTCGCCTTTTGTATTCCAGTCCTCCAGAACTCTACAGAAAGCGCTCAGGGAACAAAAGCTCTTGAAAGCAAACCCTAGCAAATTACTCAGCCCGGCCCTGGGTAAGGGCAACACAATTCCACCTGGGGCAAAGACACTTGAGAATCACTACAACAGGCCCCTCCCCCAGAAGATCAACAAGAAATCCAGCCGAGACCAAGTTCACCTACCAAGGAGTGCGGTTTCAATACCAAGGAGAGCAGCAGAATTCCAGAGGAGGAGAAAGCAAAGCACGGAACTCATGGCTTTTGCCCTGTGATTTTTTTTAGTCTTGCAGTTAATTTAATTTTTTTCTTTTTCACTTTTTTTTTTTTTTTTCGCATTCGGGTAAAATTTTTTTTAAACTGTTACCTTTTTCTTTTTTAACGATTTTTTACTAGTTTATCTAATATATATATTTATTCTTTTTTACATTTTTCTTAGGTGTTTTCTTATTTTAATTCTTTTCTTTTCTTTTTTTTTTTTTCTTTCTTCATTTTTGAACCTCTTTTTATCCCCTTTCTTCCCCCTCACGATTTTGGATCTGTTCTAATTTGGTTAAAGCATATTTTTCTGGGGTTGTTGCCACCCTTTTAGTATTTTACTTGCTCCTTCATATACTCTTATCTGGACAAAATGACAAGACGGAAAAATTCAACACAAAAAAAAGAACAAGAGGCAGTACCGAAGGCTAGGGACCTAATCAATACAGACATTGGTAATATGTCAGATCTAGAGTTCAGAATGACAATTCTCAAGGTTCTAGCAGGGCTCAAAAAAGGCATGAAAGATATTAGAGAAAGCCTCTCCAGAGATATAAAAGCCCTTTCTGGAGAAGTAAAAGAACTAAAAACGAACCAAGTTGAAATCAAAAAAGCTATTAATGAGGTGCAATCAAAAATAGAGGCTCTCACTGCTAGGATAAATGAGGCAGAAGAAAGAATTAGTGATATAGATAACCAAATGACAGAGAATAAAGAAGCTGAGCTAAAGAGGGAGAAACAGCTACTGGACCACGAGGGGAGAATTCAAGAGATAAGTGACACCATAAGACGAAACAACATTAGAATAATTGGGATTCCAGAAGAAGAAGAAAGAGAGAGGAGAGCAGAAGGTATACTGGAGAGAATTATTGGGGAGAATTTCCCCAATATGGCAAAGGGAACGAGTATCAAAATTCAGGAGGTTCAGAGAACGCCGCTCAAAATCAATAAGAATAGGTCCACACCCCGTCACCTAATAGTAAAACTTACAAGTCTCAGTGACAAAGAGAAAATCCTGAAAGCAGCCCGGGAAAAGAAGTCAGTAACATACAATGGTAAAAATATTAGATGGCAGTTGACTTATACACAGAGACCTGGCAGGCCAGAAAGAGCTGGCATGATATTTTCAGAGCACTAAACGAGAAAAACATGCAGCCAAGAATATTATATCCAGCTAGGCTATCATTGAAAATAGAAGGAGAGATTAAAAGCTTCCAGGACAAACAAAAACTGAAAGAATTTGCAAACACCAAACCAGATCTACAGAAAATATTGAAAGGGGTCCTCTAAGCAAAGAGAGAGCTTACAAGTGGTAGATCAGAAGGGAACAGAGACAATAAATAGTAACAGTCATCCTACAGGCAATACAATGGCACTAAATTCATATCTCTCAATAGTTACCCTGAATGTTAATGGGCTAAATGCCCCTGTCAAAGACACAGGGTATCAGAATGGATAAAAAAACAAAACTTATCTATATGTTGCCTCCAAGAAACTCATTTTAAGCCCGAAGACACCTCCAGATTTAAAGTGAGGGGGTGGAAAAGAATTTACCATGCTAATGGACATCAGAAGAAAGCAGGAGTGGCAATCCTTATATCAGATCAATTAGATTTTAAGCCAAAGACTATAATAAGAGATGAGGAAGGACACTATATCATACTCAAAGGGTCTGTCCAACAAGAAGATTTAACAATTTTAAATATCTATGCCCCCAACGTGGGAGCAGCCAACTATATGAACCAATTAATAACAAAATCAAAAAAACATATCAACAATAATACAATAATAGTAGGGGACTTTAACACTCCCCTCACTGAAATGGACAGATCATCCAAGCCAAAGATCAGCAAGGAAATAGAGGCCTTAAAGGACACACTGGACCAAATGAACATCACAGATATATTCAGAACATTTCATCCCAAAGCAACAGAATACACATTCTTCTCTAGTGCACATGGAACATTCTCCAGAATAGATCACATCCTCGGTCCTAAATCAGGACTCAACCAGTATCAAAAGATTGGGATCATTCCCTGCATATTTTCAGACCACAATGCTCTAAAGCTAGAACTCAACCACAAAAGGAAGTTTGGAAAGTACCCAAATACATGGAGAATAAACAGCATCCTTCTAAAGAATGAATGGGTCAACTGGGAAATTAAAGAAGTATTGAAAAAAATCATGGAAACAAATGATAATGAAAATACAACGGTTCAAAATCTGTGGGACACAACAAAGGCAGTCCTGAGAGGAAAATATATAGTGGTACAAGCCTTTCTTAAGAAACAAGAAAGGTCTCAGGTACACAACCTAACCCTACACCTAAGGGAGCTGTAGAAAGAACAAGAAAGAAACCCTAAGCCCAGCAGGAGAAGAGAAATCATAAAGATCAGAGCAGAAATCAATGAAATAGAAACCAAAAAACAATAGAACAAATCAATGAAACTAGGAGCTGGTTCTTTGAAAGAATTAATAAAATTGATAAACCCCTGGCCTGACTTATCAAAAAGACAGGAGAAAGGACCCAAATAAATAAAATCATGAATGAAAGAGGAGAGATCACAACTAACACCAAAGAAATACAAACTATTATAAGAACATACTATGAGCAACTCTACGCCAATAAATTTGACAATCTGGAAGAAATGGATGCATTCCTAGAAACATATAAACTACCACAACTGAACCAGGAAGAAATAGAAAGCCTGAACAGACCCATAACCAGTAAGGAGATTGAAACAGTCATTAAAAATCTCCAAACAAACAAAAGCCCAGGGCCAGACAGCTTCCCGGGGAATTCTACCAAACATTTAAAGAAGAACTAATTCCTATTCTCCTGAAGCTGTTCCAAAAAATAGAAATGGAAGGAAAACTTCCAAACTCATTTTATGAGGCCAGCATCACCTTGATCCCAAAACCAGACAAGGATCCCATCAAAAAAGAGAGCTATTGACCAATATTCTTGATGAACACAGATGTGAAAATACTCAACAAAATACTAGCCAATATAAGATTCAACAGTATATTAAAAGGATTATTCACCACGTCCAAGTGGGATTTATTCCAGGGCTGCAAGGTTGGTTCAACATCCGCAAATCGGTCAATCTGATACAACACATCAATAAAAGAAAGAACAAGAACCATATGATACTCTCAATAGATGCTGAAAAAGCATTTGACAAAGTACAGCATCCCTTCCTGATCAAAACTCTTCAAAGTGTAGGGATAGAGGGCACATACCTCAATATCATCAAAGCCATCTATGAAAAACCCACCGCAAATATCATTCTCAATGGAGAAAAACTGAAAGCTTTTCCGCTAAGGTCAGGAACACGGCAGGGATGTCCATTATCACCACTGCTATTCAACATAATACTAGAGGTCCTAGCCTCAGCAATCAGACAACAAAAGGAAATTAAAAGCATCCAAATCAGCAAAGAAGAAGTCAAATTATCACTCTTTGCAGATGATATGATACTATATGTGGAAAACCCAAAAGACTCCACTCCAGAAGTGCTAGAACTTGTACAGTAATTCAGTAAAGTGTCAGGATATAAAATCAATGCACAGAAATCAGTTGCATTTCTCTACACCAACAGCAAGACAGAAGAAAGAGAAATTAAGGAGTCAATCCCATTTACAATTGCACCCAAAACCATAAGATACTTAGGAATAAACCTAACCAAAGACGCACAGCATCTATACTCAAAAAACTATAAAGTACTCATGAAAGAAATTGAGGAAGACACCAAGAAATGATAAAATGTTCCATGCTCCTGGATTGGAAGAATAAATATTGTGAAAATGTCTATGCTACCTAAAGCAATCTACACATTTAATGCAATTCCTATCAAAGTACCATCCATCTTTTTCAAAGAAATGGAACAAATAATGCTAAAATTTATATGGAACCAGAAAAGACCTCGAATAGCCAAAGGGATATTGAAAAAGAAAGCCAACGTTGGTGGCATCACAATTCCGGACTTCAAGCTCTATTACAAAGCTGTCATCATCAAGACAGCATTGTACTGGCACAAAAACAGACCCATAGATCAATGGAACAGAATAGAGAGCCCAGAAATAGACCCTCAACTCTATAGTCAACTAATCTTCGACAAAGCAGGAAAGAATGTCCAATGGAGAAAAGACAGCCTCTTCAATAAATGGTGCTGGGAAAATTGGACAGCCACATGCAGAAAAATGAAATTGGACCATTTCCTTACACCACACACAAAAATAGACTCAAAATGGATTAAGGACCTCAATGTGAGAAAGGAATCCATCAAAATCCTTGAGGAGAACGCAGGCATCAACCTCTTTGACCTCTGCCGCAGCATCATCTTCCTAGGAACAATGCAAAAGGCAAGGGAATCAAGGGAAAAAATGAACTATTGGGATTTCATCAAGATCAAAAGCTTTTGCACAGCAAAGGAAACAGTTAACAAAATCAACAGACAACTGACAGAATGGGAGAAGATATTTGCAAACGACATATCAGATAAAGGACTAGTGTCCAGAATCTATAAAGAACTTAGCAAACTCAACACCCAAAGAACAAATAATCCAATCAAGAAATAGGCAGAGGACCTGAACAGACATTTCTGCAAAGAAGACATCCAGATGGCCAACAGACACATGAAAAAGTGCTCCATATCACTCGGCATCAGGGAAATACAAATCAAAACCACAATGAGATATCACCTCACACCAGTCAGAATGGCTAAAATCAACAAGTCAGGAAATGACAGATGCTGGCGAGGATGCAGAGAAAGGGGAACCCTCCTACACTGTTGGTGGGAATGCAAGCTGGTGCAGCCACTCTGGAAAACAGCATGGAGGTTCCTCAAAATGTTGAAAATAGAACTGCCCTATGACCCAGCAATTGCACTACTGGGTATTTACCCTAAAAATACAAATGTAGTGATCCAAAGGGGCACGTGCACCCGAATGTTTATAGCAGCAATGTCCACAATAGCCAAACTATGGAAAGAACCTAGATGTCCATCAACAGATGAATGGATCAAGAAGATGTGGTATATATACACAATGGAATACTATGCAGCCATCAAAAGAAATGAAATCTTGCCATTTGCGACAACATGGATGGAACTAGAGCGTATCATGCTTAGCGAAATAAGTCAAGCAGAGAAAGACAACTATCATATGATCTCCCTGATATGAGGAAGTGGTGATGCAACATGGAGGCTTAAGTGGGTAGGAGAAGAATAAATGAAACAAGATGGGATTGGGAGGGAGACAAACCATAAGTGACTCTTAATCTCACAAAACAAACTGAGGGTTGCTGGGGGGAGGGGATTTGGGAGAAGGGGGTGGGCTTATGGACATTGGGGAGGGTATGTGCTTTGGTGAGTGCTGTGAAGTATGTAAACCTGGTGATTCACACACCTGTACCCCTGGGTATAAAAATATATGTTTTTAAAAAATAAAAAATTAATTAAAAACAACAACAACATACATCTATTCTTTTATAATTCTGGAGGCCATAAATCCAAAATGGGTTCCACTGGCCTGAAAGTATTAACAAGGCCATGCTCCCTCTAGAAACCCTAGGGGAGAATCTGTTTCCTTGCTTTTTTCCAGTTCCTAGTGCTTCATTTCTCACATTCTTTGACTTGTGGCCGCTACCATCTTCAAAGCAAATAGTGTAGCATCTTGATTCAGTGGTCACATTGCCCTCCTTCTGAGTGTTAAATCTCCATAAGATGTTATACCTCCTTCTTGTAAGAATAATTTCTATTGCATTTAGGGGCCACCTGGATAATCCAGGATCATCTTCTCCTAGAACTCTTAGTTTAATCACATCTGTGATATCCTTTTTTGCCTTAAGAGGTAACACTCACAACTTCTAGAGATTAAGACTTGGATATCTTCAGAGGCCATTATCCAGCCTAGAACAACACGGTTTAGGAAAAAATTCCAAATCCTTTGGCCTCTTTTTCATTCTTGTCCTTGAGTGATTGAATGTTGACAAAAACATAATCATTCACTTGGAATATTGGTCTGGAATTGGCAGTGGGATATGGAGAATATGCCAATCCCTCTATCCACTCCTGTGGCATTGAAAGAAGGAAGGAGAGAGATACTAAAACACCATTTGACCAAAAGATTAGTGATATGCCCACTACAGTTCATGTGGAAAGGAGAGAAGCCCTAAGCTGAAGGAAGTCCTGAAAACTTGGATGCAATGAAGAATGGATTTACAAAAGAGAGGTTGGTTCAGCCTCTGTCATAATGATCAGAAATTCTGAATGTAAAATAACTAGTTCCTGAAATTTTACAACATCATTGGCTCATCTTTTGCTCTATTACAGTTTTCTGCAAAATTTGGATTTTTATCTTCTTTTTATATTGTTCTATGCAACATAAGTACACAATGTACAATAATCAAATAGGCAATTAATTGTATTAAGGAATGATTATTAGTGAAAAAGTATTGCTAAAGGAGATCAAACATTTGGGAATTGAATTACAATGATCTTCCATAAGGCATTCATTTCATCTGGGCCAGAATAAAAACTGGAAATAAAATAGTGGCTTTTTATAAATACACAATTAAAAATCTGAAGAAATTATTTTAAGCTGATAAGCATAAGATGTTACCATATTGATAAATCTCCAGAATGGAAATGGGAGTTATCGACTTTAGAAACCCATGGTAAGATATTACTTTGAAGATGTTTGCATACTACATGTTTCCATCAAGGTCCTGGAATTGGACAGACAACACCATCAGTTGGTATGTTTGTGGAAGCCTTTTTGGTGAGGAAATGTTTGCAGTGGTGTAGACAGGGTTAAGGAAACCAACAGGAGGTGCTGAAGCATGCTTGAGGACTGGCAGCAGCTGAAAACCATTACCACCCACAGGCCTGAAGGGGAAGAAGAGGAAGGCTTTCCTAGAACCAGACCTGGCCAAGGCCTTGGGACACAAAGAATAATCATCACACCAGACAATAGCATATACTTTGGTAAGACTGGGAAACTTCAAGAACTAAAGTGTAAGCAGCTGTACTCCTTCTCCCACCAGTCACAGCATGTAAGATCTTGCCCTGAGGCATAAGAGTTGGCCACAATCCAGAATAAAGGTAATCTTTTTTGGAGATCACTTTTGAAAGATTGAGTGTATCCTCAATTTCAGGCAAACACAGGAACTAAGGTGCCTCTTAGCAGCCTTCCATTTCTCAGAGCTCTGATTGGTTTGACACAGACTGGAGAAAATTATAATAGCCTGAAGCATAGACTGTTCCATCTTGCCATCAACGCTGTACGAAATACAGAGCCTTACTCAGGCCCTAAGCCACAGTTTTAACTCCACCTAAGAGAGGAAGAGAATGGACCTATTTCTCACTTGTATAGCCCCGTGTGGAGGAAACTCAATACTGAGCGTGACTTAAAGTGAGCCTTGAATACAGAAGCTGGGAGGAACATACTCTTCCCTCAGGGCAGGAAATGATTCCTTTAGGACTTGACCCCCAAAGAGATATCCCTAGAAGTTGATATAAAAGCTTTGAACATCAGGGAGATTCAAATTAAAACCACATTGAGATACCACCTTACACCAGTTAGAATAGCCAAAATTAGCAAGACAGGAAACAACATGTGTTGGAAGGGATGTGGAGAAAGGGGAACCCTCTTACACTGTTGGTGGGAATGCAAGTTGGTGCAGCCACTTTGGATAGCCGTGTGGAGATTCCTCAAGAAATTAAAAATAGAACTTCCCTATGACCATGCAATTGCACTCCTGGGTATTTACTCCAAAGATACAGACCTTGTGAAAAGAAGGGCATCTCTACCCCAATGTTTATAGCAGCAATGGCCACAGACACCAAACTGTGGAAAGGACCAAGATGCCCTTCAACGGATGAATGGAGAAGGAAGATGTGGTCCATTTACACTATGTAGTATTATGCCTCCATCAGAAAGGATGAATACCCAACTTTTGTAGCAACATGGACAGGACTGGAAAAGATTATGCTGAGTGAAATAAGCCAAGCAGAGAGAGTCAATTATCACAAGGTAACACTTATTTGTGGAGCATAACAAATAGCATGGAGGACAAGGGGAGATGGAGAGGAGAAGGGAGTTGAGAGAAATTGGAAGGGGAGGTGAACAGTGAGAGACTATGGACTCTGAAAAACAACCTGAGGGTTTTGAAGGGGTGGCGGGTGGGAGGTTGGGGGAACCAGGGGTGGGTATTGGAGAGGGCACGGATTGCATGGAGCCCTGGGTGTGGTGCAAAAACAATGAATACTGTTACGTTGAAAATAAATTTAAAAAAAAAATTTAAAAAAAAGAAAAAAGAAAAGGAACAAATAAATAAATCGAAATTTCTCTTTTTTTTTAATTAAAAAAAAAAAAAAGCTTTGAACAGGAAACACTCTTGCTAAAAGATTCCATACTTTCTAAATGAGAAATGTCAAGACTGGAATATTATTTTGAGTGTCATTATTATCATTTTTGCTGGAACAAACAAATCATTGCATATGGACTTTACAGCTGAACAGTATTTTCTGGCTTTTTAGTTCCTCTGTCAGTCCTGAAATAGGTCATTACAGAAGCGAATGAAACCCTTCATACAATCCAAAGGTTTGGAGGAGCCATCACCACCTATGCACTGGGCAGCAGGTCCTATGGGAAACATTCATTGTGAGCCACATGTGAATCAAAGTGGAAACCGACAGCTTTAGTTCTGGCTTTGGAACATATGGTGCGGTAAATTACCAGCAGACAATCTATAATTAAGGACACAGTTTCTCAATAATAATGCTTAAATGTGCATTACTCAGCTGCACATTACCTTCTGGAATGGAGTCAGATATGGTCAAGCTTTGGTCTGAGGAAATACTGATGCTTTGGGGAGTGTAATGAACAGTCCCTGAATTATAAACGCCTTCCTCACCAACACCCCCCACCCCCCCAGCATCCAAGCAGCCAGCATAACTTTCTCATCCACATGTTTCATATCTTGTATTTTGTGACCCATCATCTTGGCCACAAGCAAATGGGATCAGGGCCTGGGGTCTGAGCCAACACTACTGATCAGTAGCCAATGGTCCAGCTTAGCCTGAGAACCCCACAGAGGCATGCTGCACTCAAGAGTGTCAGCGCAGTCCAATAACCTATTCTCTCTAGAAGCCTCAGTGAAAGCAGAAGCCAGGCAGCAGAAGCATCCAGGAGCAGACACAAACTGTGATAGAGAATGCAAGACAACAGTGAAGAAGGCAGTAGGATGTGACAGAGAAGCTGTAGCTTGGCATAAAGCAGAGCAATAGAAACTGAGGGTCCAGAATAGAGGTGTAATTAAAATAGAGAGCGAGAGGGGAGGGCGATGGGGGCCCGGTGTTGGTACAGCTCCTGCAGTGGCCCCAACAGCCAGGAGTGACACTTCACTTCTTTAGGCACCTGGCTATGAAATTGCAGGTGTCATTTCCCTATGCATCCCTACAAAAACTCTTATCCTGATGAAGTTTTTGTGAGATCACTGAGCAGGTGCTGTCTCTGAGTGTGTCTCTGTGCCTTGCAACTTAAAAAAAAAATAAAAAAGACAAAAAACAGGTTCTGGGTTGAAACCGCATTGGTACAAAGGAAGGTCATCCCCATCAGGGATGTTCTTTTTGCACATGTAAGATAATGACAGAGGGGTATAGGGCCTGGAGAAAATTCAAAAACCAAAGCAGCATTCCATTTCAGCTCTGCCAAACCAGCTGAATATGGACCATGTGTCAGAATTGTGCTAAGACAAAATTGGTCACAATTTGGGAAAATCATTGCAAGTAACTTTTAAGAATCAGGAATGTTTATTGATTTTAATTCTTGCTGAGCATAGCACTACAATATTTGCATAAACACAACCTTGAGCACCAGAAATGCATTAGTGATCTTTGTACTTACCTATAAAACTTTTTTGGTGTGGTTAAGTTGAGGAAGCTTGGTGGGAAGGGACAGGGTTTGTGGGGGAAAGAGAGTGGAAATTACTGTGCAATTGACAAATTGTAAATTTATTGCTCATTATCCAATGGTTACCTTGGCAAGTATAATTAAATCATATTTTCCTCATTCAGTGCACCAAAACTTTTAGTTCTTATACCAAAATTAAGTGGATACTTAGCTCTGCTCAGCAAATGTTGGACAAAGGCAAAGAAAATGTGTCTAACAGTGCGACTATACCTCCAAATAGTGGGCAAAGCCAGAATGCAAAGACTAAATAAGAGCCAATGAGGCGTTATCTTCAGCCCCAGTGACAATTTGTAGTTGACACTTTCTAAGCAGCTCTGAAAACAGTTTATACCACCACTTCAGACTGCCTGAAGAATTAAGATCACAGATAGGTTTTATTTATTCTGTAGCTGTTGTAACCCTACCCAAACTATTTTTTCTCCCTCCTAGAAATCTTGGAGCTGTGATTTTTATGCCAAGTTGCATGTTTCAAATAAAGTTCAATAAAGAAGGCCTAATTCAGATAACAAGAGACTCTCTGAGATTCTTTATACACCAGCTGTTAACTTTTGTGTTGAAATGCTGGTTGGATATTTGATGCTTTCCTTTAATTCAGAAAAGCATTTAAAGCACTTAGGGAAGCACTGGATTGATTTTCAATATGGGAATCCCATGTCGGCAGAGCAACTCAGAAATAGTTCAATAAAATTTTGTGAGTAAGTTTTCTGCTCTAGCAAGTAACTAAATGAACTGAAATATTGTAATGTTGTATCTCTTGATGTTTTGTCTTATTTTAAACATTAATGACTCTTTAATGTTTGCTCTTCCAGACTAGGGAAACTTTTTCTTAAGTTATCTGTAACTTACAGAGATAAAAATGTAGTCATTTGTAAACAAATCAAGGTATTCAACTCTTTCTCTCTATCTGAACCCTTTGAAACCAAAAGGTCTCAGCAAGTATTCTTTCTTCCATGGCAATAAGTCATTTGCATAAGTTCAATAATAATCTGTTCTCCTTGTAACAGGACACCATTGGAAACACTGGTTATTTTACCATGGCTTTGACTGGAATGGTATTTGAAAAGACTCAGATATGACTAGACAGATTAAAGGAACTAAGGTTGACTCTATAAAACCTGGAACTGTAAAGCTCTTTGGAACTGTTGGCCTGATACCTTGCTTACAGAGTTCCCAGCAGCCTCACCAGGTGAGTAAAGGATGTTACTTCCTGGCAGGTGCAGGACCTCAGGATTCTTTGGGGGCCTCAGGAAGAAGAATTCACCCAAATCGACAGGGATTGCAGGCATGTCTGATGGCAAGTATGTAGCTTGGCTTCTGGCCTGGAGAGGCTATTATAAGTTCAACCTAGAGATTCCTTACAAGAAGTTCCAGCAAGCATACTCTAAAAGATCTATATGATCACTCACTGTTCTTGCTGAGCTTATGTAAATAATTAGGCCAAGTTTGTTAAAACTGGACTTGATTTTCAAACAAATTAGTCCTGATTTGGCTAAAACGTGTGTTATTTTAGAGAGAAAAAATATGTTTTAATAACACACCTTTATGGATGTTAAATTCTATATTTGATTGTCTTTAAATGTTTGTTTACTAAAGCTAGACAACTTGAGGAAAGTTGCATGATAGCTCATTTAGACGATCTTGTTTTGCCAGTCAGTCAGCCCCAGATATAGGAAACTTCAGAAAATTGAAGGATTTGAAGGGAAGAATCTGACTGAGTTAGTGGGAATAGCAGAAAAGGTGTTTAACAACAGGGATGCACAAGACGATAAAAAACAGACCAAAAAAAAAAAAAAACTGGTTAAGGTTTTGGCATTACATGAAGCGGAGAGGAGACAGGTAGGGGATAGTAAATGGAAGGAAAAGCCTAAGCATAGAGAAGGCAGGTGGGAAGACTTAGATTCAGATCAGTGCACTTACTGTAAGGATAAAGGACATTGGGCCAGGGAGTGCTCCAAAAGGAAGACAGCAACGCTTGCCACCAGAGACTGAAGGGGCCATGGTTCAGAGCCCCTCCCCAAACCTTGGGTAAAAATTGAAGTGGAGGGGGAAATCAGTTGATTTTTTGGTGGACACGGGAGCCCAGTTTTCATCATTACTTAAACCTATGGGAAAACTATATGGAGAGGAAGTTTGGGTACAAGGAGCAAATGGCACAGAGAGACATAAATGGACAACAGAAAGGACTTTAAATTTGGCCTCGGGAGTAGTTAAACATCGATTTTTGGTCCTCCCTAATGCCCCATGTAATTTGATGGAAAGAGATCTCCTCCACAAGTTAAGAGCTGGCATTCAGTTCTCAGAAGGAGAGATGGCTGTAACCTTGAGACAACCCACTGTACAAGTGCTTATGGCAGCAGTAGATGAATACCTCCTTTACGAGCCAGTCTCAAAACCAGAGGAAACAAAAGGGAGGAGCTTTCTCCAAATCCTACAAGATGAGTTTCCCCAGGTTTGGGAAGAAGGGAAACCCCCTGGCTTGGCCAAGGAACAACCTCCAGTGGTGTTACAATTAAAGGCGACAGCTACGGCTATTCGCATTTGGCAGTACCCCCTTCCCCAGGAAGCAAAGGAAGGGAACAGAAAACATATTAACCATCTCTGAGGAGACGGGATCCTAGTTCCTTGCAAATCTCCATGGAACACATCTTTGCTGCCCATCATAAAGGCCAAGACTGAAGAGTACCGACCCGTCCAGGACTTGCAGGAAGATAATAAATGGGTTGAAGATATCCACCCGACGGTGCCTAAACCCTATACCCTACTCTCCTTCCTGGGCCCCAGAAGAACTGTGTATACCGTCTTAGATCTCAAGGATGCATTTTTTCTGCATGTCTTTAGCAAAGGAATTCTCAGCACCTTTTTGCTTTTGAGTGGTCTGACCCACAGGAAGGATTCCAAGGCCAGCTCACCTGGACCAGACTTCCCCAAGAGTTCAAGAATTCACCCACTATCTTTGAAGAGGCCCTACATGAGGATTTGCATGAGTACAGAACCTCCAACCCAGGAGTCACTCTGTTACAGTACATTGATGACTTGCTAGTAGCCACTGAGGACTATGAGTCATGTTTGCGGGAGACGAGAGCTCTCTTACAGGCTCTGCAGGAAAAGGGTATCGAGTGTCAGCAAAGAAAGCACAGCTCTGTCAGAGCCATGACACTTATCTAGGCTTTGATCTCCACGAGGGAGTGCGTACACTGTCTGAGTCCAGGAAACAGGTGATCACCCGATACCCCCACCCCACCATGTACCGACAAGTAAGGGAGTTTCTTGGGCCGGTGGGCTACTGTAGGCTATGGATACCGCGGTTTGCAGAGATTGCCCTACCTCTACGAACTGACAAAAGGAGGGCTCACTATGATAGAGTGGACAGATGAGACAGAAGGAGCATTTCTGCCTTACTGCCTTACAAACAGCCTTACTGATTGCCCCAGCATTGGCCATCCCAGATGTTACCAAGCCCTTCCAATTGTATGTGGATGAAAAATCAGGGGTGGCCAAAGGAATTTTAACTCAGACTCTGGGGCCTTGGCGAAGGCCAGTGGCCTATGTTAGCAAGAAACTAGATCCAGTAGCAGCTGGTTTCCCCCCTTGCCTTTGCATAAATGCCGCCACAGCCCTCCTGATCAAGGATGCAAGTAAATTGACTTTGGGTCAAAAATCTCATCTTGACCACCACTCACACTTTTGAGGGCCTTCTCTGGACTCCACCCGACTGATGGATGATGAACACCCAAGTGACAGGGTATCAGGCCCTCCTCCTCAACGAACCAAGAGTGACTATCCAGCCCCCAATGGTGCTAAATCCAGCCACACTGCTGCCAAAGGAGCTGGCTGACCATCCACACGACTGTGCAGAGGTCCTAACCCAAGTCACAGGAATAAGGCCGCATCTCAGAGACATTCCCCTCCCAGATACTGAGAAGACTCTGTTCACAAATGGGAGTAGCTACATAGTCGATGGAAAGAGGTATGCAGGGGCTGCAGTGGTTTCTCCTGAGCAGGAACTCTGGGCAGCAGCCCTGCCACATGGAACTTCGGCACAAAATGTGTAACTGATTTCACTCACTAAAGCACTGCAGATGGCCAAAGGTAAAACCACCAACATCTCTATGGACAGCAGGTATGCCTTTGCTATTCTCCACATACATGGGGCTATTTATAAAGAAAGGGGCCTATTAACAACATAATGAAAAGGAATTAAAAAAAGAGGAGAAATATTGGCTCTCCTCCAGGCTATTTGGGACCCAAAAGAGATGGCTGTTATGCATTGCTTGGGACACCAAAAGGGGACTGATCTGATTTCAAAAGGAAACCAAATAGCAGATCAAGCCACAAAGCAAGCAGCCTGAGAAACAGTGCAAGAACTGGTTATACTCCTGGCTCCAGCCCTACCAGAAAAACTGAACTATTCAGAAGAAGATTTAAAGTATTTACAGAAATGGGTTAAATTGGACTATGAAGGGGACTGGGCTAAGACTAAAACAGGAAAAATAATTCTTCCTCGAAAACTAGGTAAGAAGTTAGTAGACCAAATACATCAGGGTACTCATTTGGGGATATGCAAACTCAAAGACCTTATAGGCAAGCAATTCCAGGTTTCTAAATTAGGGCGTATGGTTCAGGGTGTAGTTGATAGATGTGCTCAATGCCAGGCAGTTAATATGGAAAGAGCTAAAATGGGAAGAGGGAAAAGAGAAAGAGGTAAGGAACCAGGAATTTATTGGGAAAAAGATTTTACAGAAATGAAACCCAGAAAATATGGGCACAAGTATATGTTGGTTTTTGTGGATACTTTTTCAGGCTGGGTGGAGGCTTTTTCTGCCAAACATGAGGTGGCAGGACTGGTGGCCAAAAAGCTACTAGAAGAAATAATTCCTAGGTTTGGGCTGCCTCTCGCGATTGGGTCAGACAGTGGCCCTGCATTTGTGAGTTCAGTCTCACAGGCATTGGCCAAGGCTGTGGGCACAAACTGGAAACTACATTGTGCCTATTGGCCCCAGAGTTCCGGATAAGTAGAAAGAATGAACCGGACTCTTAAAGAGACCTTGACAAAACTAATTCTGGAGACTGGCGGTAGATGGGTGGGTCTCCCTCCTTTCACCCTCCTCAGGGCATGATGTACACACTATTTAAACAAGGTGACCCCATTTGAAATAATGTTTGGGAGACACCCCCCTCCCCGCTCTGTCCTCGGCTATAGGAGGTTGCCCTAGCAGAAATGACTGATCAGTCTGTACTCCAGTCACTGCAGGCATTAGTCTGTCTTAAAAAAGCCCATGCAGGGATCTGAACTGCCCACACTGGGACAGAGATGGTGGTACAACCACATCATTACCAACCCAGGGACTTGGTTTGAATATGTCACTATCAAGTGGGGAACTTGGAGCCTCGCTGGAAGGGACCGTTTAGTGTTATCCTAACCACCCCCATGGCAGTAAAAGTAGAAAGCATTAGGGCCTGGGTTTATGTGGGTCACGTCAAATGAGCCAAGAGTAAGGACACCCCCCAGAGATGGAAGCTGCAGCCAACAGACCCCTTTGACCATGGACTAAATCTAAGACCAAAAAAAAACCTGTGAGTTTATTGTTTCTCCTATTGTTACCTGTTTAGGTAAAGTATAAGTGGGAAATTAGATGAATGGAATTGGGAAAAATGAGCCGACTGTGCACTAATGTCATTTGTACCAAAGAAAATCAGAGCGATAAAATGTTAGTCTTACATGCTCAATATAATATAGAACTAGCTGAAAAGTCAAGGATTTGACTAATCTTCAAAGAAAAGGGGAGGAATGTAAGGGCCTGGTTGGCCAGAGGGAGCCATTTTGATGCAGTAAACTTGTATTGACCCTGCCCTTCCCAGAGGAATTTGCTTGCAAAGCCTAGATACAAGGGTGGGGCAGGCTGGATGAAGACATCCAATCAGTGGGGCGCGTGTATATCCACTAGGGTGAATTGAAACTCTATTGGCCACCTGTGTATAGCCCGGCTAAACTACCTCTATAAAAGTATGTCTGTGAGGCTGGGAAGGGTTGCCCCTTTGCAAGAGATGGCCCTGACTTGTCAGTATGATTCTCGATGCTTGGCACAAAATAATGCTTTGCTTGACCTTCGCTTTGTATCAGTCTCTCTCCTTTGATTACAAACCCTAACAATTTCAGCTGGTGATACAGATTCCTTTGAGATTCTATATGAATTTAGAATGGATTTTTCTAATTTTGGGGGTGGGGATTTTGATAGGGATTACATTAAACCTGTGGATCACTTTGGGTGGTATTCATGTCTTAAAAATGTTAAGCCTTCCAATCCACAAAAAAGGCATGTCTTTCCAGTTGTCTTTGAATTCTTTCAGCAACATTTTATAGACTTCAAAATAAAAGCCTTTCAGCTTCTTGGTTATATTTATATTCTGAGTATTTTATTCTTTATGATGCTATCGTAAATGAGACTTCTTTCTTTTAAGATCTATTTATTTATTTGAGAGAGTCGTGAGAAGGGGCAGAGGGAGAGAATCTTTCAAGCAGACTCCCCACTGAGTGTGGAGCTGAACATGGGGCTCAATCCCGGAACCCTGAGAGCGTGACTTGAGCCAAAAACAAGAATGAGGTGCTCAACTGACTGAGCCACCTAGACACCCTTCCTGACTGAGTTTTCTTAACATCATTTTTACACTGTTCATTGTTAATATACGGAAACTCTATTGATATTTGTGTGCTGATTTTATATCTCACAACTTTGTTGAATTCACTTTTTCTAACAGTTTCTTTGTGGAAGTGAATTTACAAGGTTTTCTATGTATATAAGGTCATCTCGTCTTCAGACAGAAAAAAATTTTCTTCTTCCTTTACAATTTTGATGCCCTTATTATAATTATTATTTTCTTATTTGGTCGCTCTGGCTAGGACTTCAAGCACCTCTGTTGAACAGAATACCATTTGCCTTTATTTTATTTTATTTTTTATTTTTATGTTTTGTAAAGACCTGAGTCAGTGTGGCCAAAGGAATCTGGAAGCTATAGAAGAATTTTAAAAGTATCTGACAAGTGTTATACAGGAAAAGTGTTATGTGTAAGGACAGACTTTCAACACTGATGAGACCAGCTTGTTTCACAAGGATCCTGGAAAACAAACCTATGTAACACAGATTGTGTTTCAGTTGATGAAAATGTTTTGAACAGAGACTCATAGAAACTTAACCCTATATTCTGTGACCCACACCACAAAGTAATAGTTCAGTGTTCCCTAATTCAGTGCTCACAAGTTTATAGTATATAACTACCATGAATAATGAGAATTGATTATTCTCTCCAATATTATTGCCATATGGTCTCCATTTCCACTAATATATATATATTGGACTCTGGCCCTGGTTCCTGACAGAGAGTTCCTGAAACTGTTGTAATTTCCCAAGTGATAAGAGCACTAGGAGCATTCGTTCTAATATTTGGTCTTTGACACTGGTTCCTTACACAGAGCTCCTAAATCCTTTGGAATTTTCTGGCTCCTGGATAAGGACTGGTTGCCAGGAAGATGCTCAGAACTTTTAGCCCAAGCCCCAACCCCAAGGAACAGAAGAGGGGCTAGAAATTGAGTTTACAATTAATCATACCTATGTGATGAAGTCCCCATAAAAATCCCAAAGGTATGAGATTCAGGGAGCTTTCAGGTTGGTATACACAACCACATGTTGGAAAAGTACTCAACTCCATAGGGATAGAAGCTCCTATGCTTAGGACCCTTCCAGACCTTGTCTTATGGAGCTCTTCATCTGGCTGCTCATCTACATCCTTAATCATATACTATTTTTATAATAAACACAATAAATGCAAGTAAGAGTTTTCTTGAGTTTAGTGAGTTTTTCTAGGGAATAATTGAATTCAAGGGGGGAGGGGAAATCATGGGAACCTCTGTTTGTAGCTAAGTTATGGGTAACATGGGGACCTTTTACTTTGCAATTGACAAGTTGAAGTTGGGTGCAGTTGTTTGTAACTGAACCCTTAAATTGTGGAGTCTGCATTAATTCCAACTAGTATTAAAATTGAATTAAACTGTAGGATACTCAACAGGCATTGCAGAGAATTGCTTGGTTTGGGAAGCACACACACACACACACACACACACACATACCTGGTATCAGAAGTGCTGTCAATAAGGTAGAAGAGTAATGAGAGAGAAGAAGCACACAGAAGGAGTGTTGTTTTATCCTCCATGCTCAAATCCTCAGGGAGACACTCTCTCTCTCTGGACCCCCAACTCTAGTGTACCTGAGGTATTCTTCTTCTTGTTAATGCACCGTGTGTACACCTTTCTCTCAGCATTTATCTCAGCAATCAATTTGTTGATTTTTTCTGTTTTCCCCATCCATTTTTAAGCTGTTGAGATGCAAGTTCCATATATATATCAAATAGTTTCAATGTATTAAATTAACAGTTTGTCTCCTTAAATATTTTAATAATTTCTTTACCCCCCCTTTCTTTTGAATTTGAGCTATCTATAATAAAATGTTGCTGAACAAAAATAAACTGCAGCTTAGTCCAAATGGAATAATTAAAAATTTGGAAAAAGCCATCTGAATTAATGTGTTTCTACTGTGCTCAGAATAATTCTAGAATATTAGAGCCAGGAGAAATCCTAACTTATTTACACACGTGCCAATTAGCTCTTCCAGGTTAGCTAAGAAGATAGGAAGGATAAAGATCTGAAACAGCGATCGGGGGCCAGAAAGGAAGGTCATGTGAGGAGAGTGCCATGTCCAGCATCTGAGAGCAGCTCTGTGATTAAACAGCTCCAAGCTGTCTTCTTATGAACAGGCATACACTGCTGCCAGAGCTGGAACTACTGTTATAGAGCCATTGCTCTAGTGGCTACTTATGCCCAGCTTGTCGTGAGCCACTATTTCTATCACTACTCTCTCTGCCTACTTTATGCTCCTGCTCCTGCCTAGAAGTCCAAGTGCTAATGCTCTCTACAAGCCTAAAACTCAAATCAAACCAAATTCCACAGATTCAGGTTTCTTAAGATAGCTACTCTCCTTCCTGCCTCATGGAGATCTTGTGCATGCCCACCTACGATGATGCTGGTCACCCTGTAAATTAGTTGCCTTTTGGACAAGCACTTCCTTTATGAGTTATAATGGTGAGAAGGTATGATCCAGCTTCATAGAGGTCCTAAGAGTGTGGAATGAGCTCAAGTTACACCACTGGGAACTCTTCCTCCTTCCCTTTACAGAGGCAGAAAGTGAAACCTAAATAGTTAGATGATCACTGCAAGAAGGATTCCATTCAAAGCCTACCCTGAAGCACATTGTCTCCTCATAATAAGAAACTATCTCTTTGTCTCAGTCCTTTTGACCTATTCCAAATGTTTGGGTTAAGCCCACAAGGGCTGAATTAAGAGACACATCAGGTTTATGGAATGTGTAAACATATTGCCAATGTATGTTTTATTTAGAATTATTTAGGCTTAAAAATTAAGGATGGTTATGATTTCTGGATTGGTATGTAAGGACATTAGAGGGTCACTGCTTTATCTTAACATCAGATACAAAACTAAACAAACTGAAAAATCAACACCTTTTTTTTTTTTTTTTTTGGATCTTTAAGAGGATTAAGGTCGTGGGGCAAACTTTCCACCAAAATTGGACAGACAGAGAATTACAATATACAGGAGTAGAAACCTCCCCAGGAACCAGTAATAGGGTCAAAAAATCTGAGTGTATTGGTAAATTGCTGGAGGCTAGGCCTGTACAAATCTTGGAATTAAGGGCTTTAGGGAAAACCAGTCATAGGTGACTGCCACACTTTTGTGACCCTACCGTTAGGAGCTTGACTGGTGCTCACAAGAAATATCACAGTAAATTCCCTTCATGTTTCTGGCAGGGAGAGGGGAAAGGCATTTGGACACATGCCAGAACACTCTACTCTTCTTAACATGGTCTATCTTCTGGAAAAACTCAACTGAATATCTTCTGAAAAAACCAGAGCCTAACCTGCTGGGATTTTCTCTGAGCCTATTTGACCTAAGGAGGAAAATACCCAACTTAAGTCTTTGTGGAGTTAAACAAACAAACAAACAAACTTGTGATGTTCACAGTCCAGAGGCATAGGCACACTAAAAGACTGAGACCTAACCATTGCACTATAGAATGCTTCCCTTTCACTAGAACTACAACTACATTACCAAAGGCCTAATTACTGTTGTTCATTTTCCCTAGCACATCACATCCAGTAATCAAGAGAAAATTACAAGGCATATTAAAAGGCAATAAACACAGTTTGAAGAGAAAGAGCAAGCACCAGAACTGGACATGACAGGGATGTTGGAATTTTCAGACAGGGAATTTAAAGCAATGAGGACTGGACATCAGAAGAAGACAACAGAGTAGGAAGTTCCTAAACTAATCCTTCAACCTCTGGATACAGCTAGGAAACACCAACATCAGAGTAAATAATCCAGAAAATGACCTGAAGATTAGCACAAGACTCCCCACAGCTAAATGTAGAGACAAGCCCACATTCAAGACAATAGGAAGGAAAGAGACATAGTAGGGAGTCAAATGGACCTGTGAGACTGTCTGCAAGAGGGAGGGATGTTGTGGGCTCAGGGAGGGGAGAGGAACAGACCCCACACCAGGCATCCCAGGCATGGGAGATCCTGACTGAGAAAACAAATCAGCATAATATTTGGCTGTGAAAACCAGAATGGGCAAAGAATCAGTTCCACTTGGAGCTTTAAAATCAGCAGCTTGGTTCTAGGAGAGCCAGAGATAGCACAACAAATACCGCTCCTGTGATACAGCACAGAAGTAGCAGTTTGAAAAATGCCTAGAGTACACAGGACGATTAACTGATTGATTTCTTAATCTCAGAGCATGTGCTGGAGGCAAGGATTTTGGGGAGACTTCACCAAATACAAAACAGCTGGCAAGTATCATTTTGCTCCCCTGCACCCCAGCGTAAATAAGGGGACACCTGAGGGAACTAGCACAGATTAATACTCTAGAACTAGCTTGCAAACAGTATGCCTTGTCCACACACAGTTCTGTGAAGCCATACCTTCCATCCCAACCTGACACCCCAGGAGTTTTCCCAAGCAGCTGCAGGTCCTGTCCTGCAGCAGGCCAGCTCTAACCTTGATAGAAACATGTATCCTGCCCTTACATTCTGCAGACCTGCTCCCACCAATACAATCTTGGCTGGAGACCATCAAAAGCAGTATTACAAGCCTAGCAGTGTGCAAGCAGCCCAACAGCAGCCAGAACCACTCTAAAGTGATTCCTCCCCTAGGAAGAGAAGATAACCACACACACCAGTTCCACTGTGGACCCAGCAATGAGCTAGGGCCAGACATCTGGTATGACTGCAGGCCCCATCCACCAATGAAAACTTCTCAGGGAAAACACAGGAAAATCACCCCGCAGTTTGGTGTTACCGCATCTTTAGAAATGTCTGGTCTGACAACATGATTTTAAGGAGCTTCCACACTAACCCACTAAAAACTCAAAACCTGTACATAAATGTATCTGTGTCCTTATGGAAGCAGTGGGGCTGCCAAGGGGGTAGAAGTGACTGCAGTGGTCTGATATTGACACTTTACAGGCTTATAAGAGGTGTTCTCATCTTGCTTCTTTGAAGGCCCCTTCCCATTTATGGTGGTCCTTCACACTTCTGTTTTACTTGAATGATTTCCCCAAACCAAAGGGTTTAAAACAACATTGATAATCTGATATGGTTTCTGTGGGCCAGCCATCCAGGTGCAACTGGATGGGACAAGGAAAAAAGAAATGTCAATGATTTCAAGAAGTTTAAACCTACCAAGTATTAGAACACCATCTCTTCTACACTAATTCATTCTCGTATTAATCCTCAGTCTCCCAAAGCAGACAGAAGGCATCTGGTCCAAGAGGGGTTCTGGGCAGCGTCCCTTCCAAAGGCCATCTCCCCTTCAGCCAAGAAGTCCAATGGCCAGGTCCCAGACTTTCAACTCATATAATTTCTGTGCTTTCTCTAGGGACACCAGGGAACTTCTGGGCTCTTTCTCTGCCTTCTAGGAGGCTCTACGGGGCTGGGTCTAGTGCTCTCAGCCGACTTGTACCACACTGCCAGTTGTTTCCTCCTGCATTTGCCAAATATATCAGCACGGGAGGATCAAGTGAGGACATGTCCTCTCAGAGAGATACATGGTGAACAGATAGAGGTCCTCTTTCTTACATTGCTCACCCTAATCTTTCAGTAGTTTCTACCATCTCTTGATTTCCCTGGAATTTCAACCCCAGGAGAGGGGGGTGGGGTGGGTCAGAAGCCAAAAATTCGGCTTCACGCTTCTGTTTTACTTATATCCCCAAACCAAAGGGAACAACATTGATAATCTGATATGGTTTCTGTGAGCCAGCCATTCAGGTGCAACTAGCCAGGTACCTGTGGCTCAGGATCTCTCACAAGGCTGCAGTCAAGATGTCATCTGGCTCTTCAGTCATCTCAGGGCTTTTCAGGGGAAAATCTTCTTTTGAGCTCACTCAGGTGGCTGTTAGCAGCCAGAGGTTCTTTATTGCTATAAGCAGGAAATATTCATTCCTTGCCACATGGGCCTCTCCATAATTTAGCCCACAACAAGCAGCAGGCTTCCCTAGGAACAGAAGAGGGAGGGACGGAGGGAGGGAGAGCAAGCTCAAGAGGAGACTGGTCTCTTTGTCAACTAACTTCAGAAGTGACATCCTATCACTTTTCCCCATTCCGTCCTTTAGAAGTGAGTCAGTCGTTCCTAACTGCATTCAAGAGGTAGAGTATGCAACACAAAACTATGTGTACCAAAGATGGGAATCATTGGAGACCCTTAAAGGCTGCCCTCCATACTTTGGTGGGACTTTACCTTTGCTAGCCACCACGAGAATCTTTGCATCCTTACTAGAACGTGAACTAGGAGAATATTTTATCAAGCCCTTCTGGGATCCTGCAAGCAGCTTGCCTAGAAGTTCCTTGCACAAGGGTGCCTGTGTGCTCCGTAAGTTCAGCGTCTGACTCTTGATTTTGGTTCAAATCGTAATCCTATGAGCTGTGAAATCCAGCCCAACATCCACTTCTGCACTTGAGTGGAAAGGCTGTCTAGGTAACTCTCTCCCTCCGCCCCTCTCCCACTTGTCTGTGTGTGTCCTCTCCCTTTTTGTCTAGTAGTAGAAGTAGGAGGAGTAGTAGGAGTAGAAGCTTTTTGCATAGCAGTTCATAATGAGACAACCCTGGTTTGGAATGGGAGCTCTGAAATTCACTAGCTGTGTGATCTTGGGGCAAATTGTTTCCCCTCTCTGAACCTCAGTCATATATGACACACTGGGTTATTGGGACAATTAAGTGAACAGTAAAAGACATTTCAAACCCTTCATTCTATTCATTCTATTAAGGCATAGAATCCCTTAATAAAATCAATTCTCAGTAGAAGTAGTATCAGCAATTTGATATTTTTATTTTTTGTATGCTTCACATTGAAAAATACTCTCTCACATGCTATAGGGAATATGTAGCATTAGTACAATAATGGGGTGGATCTCCAGTAAAAGGAGCAATGGGTATGGCTTAAGGGGTAAGCACAGGAGCTTTTGGGCTCTGGTTGTGAGTGTTGGTGGCTGCTAGGAAAGGGAATCAGACCTGCAGGGGACCCAAGAACTTGGGAGTCTGGCCAGTGCACCCTTGCTCCCTTCTTGGGCTCCTGGGGATTCAGGGGAGCCTTTGGCCCTTGTGGGCTGTGCCCAGAAGAGCAGGAGCAGGAGCAGGAGCCCTCCCCCCCCCCAGAGACAGGCTGGACCCTGGGCCCAGAGTTGGCCAGCTTCTGCCTGAGGCAGTGCTTTTGTGCCTGGAGCCTTTGGAACTCCCTCTCTGGCCACAGAACAGCTTTCTGGCTCTCCTTACTTCTGTTGTCCACAGGAGGTGCTCACGGTCATGCAAAGAGGAGATTTTTCCACCCCTGGCGGTGCAGGTCCTAGCCCATGGACCTGTAGAGGCCTAAGTCCCAGTGGGCAGCAGCCGCCTTCTTGTGCACCTTGGCAAGTTCCTTATTCACTTGCAGGCAGCGTGCCTTCACCTCCATCACCTTCCTCTTCAGGTGTTTGATGTGCTTTTCCCATAGCTTAGGCTCTGCCTCCAGCTTCAGGTGCAACTTCTGAATCTCACTGTTCAGGAGGAGGGTGTTTGGCAGGTGAAAAGATCTCTGCTCAGCCTGGTGGATAATTTTGTTCCTTGAGAGCTCTTCATGCCTCTGATGTGCCTTCTTCTGGGCCCTGGAAGGCTTTCCTTTGTTCACGAGGGTCCCGCCTGAGGGCACATGGTCAGTGGAGGAGGAGCCAGTCTCCACCTGCCTCCTTGAGCCCCCACGTTCTAGATGATCTCTAAGCAGCTCCAGCAGATGCATCAACTTCAGTAGGATCTGGCTGAGGGTGTGGTGTTGGCTCTGGCCCTCACCGGTGGCCTGAACCCACACTCCTCCATCAGGAAGCTTGGGCCCGCCTGCAAATCAGTGCGTGGCAACAGGAGCTGACAGTAGCTGGGGTGGGGGGGTGAATCCCTCTATTATATACCTGAAACAAATACAACACTAGATGTCAATTTATTGGAATTAAAATTTTAAAAATTAAAAAAATAAAAAAATATCAAAAGGAGAAAGATAACAAATATCCAAACACTTAGAAAGAAACATTCTACATTATCAAAGATAAAAGATAATATCTCAATGTGCTGAACTGAAGGAAAATTAAATACAACATATTAAAATTTGTGGGACACAGCTAAATCAATGGATAGCCAAATTTATAGCACTTAATGCATATGTTAGAAAGGAGGAGGGGCATCATTCAGAAGGAGGGGTGGCTCAGTCAATTAGTCCAATTCTTGATTTTGACTCAGGTCATGATCATTCTCGGTGTTGTGAGACTGAACCTGCATTGTGCTGGTGCTGGGCATGGAGGCTGCTTAATAATCTCTCTCTCTTTCTCTCTGCACCCCTTCCCTGTCTCTCTCTCCCTCCCATCTAAAAAAAAAAGAGTCTCAAAACAACAAGCTCTCAGCTTAAGAACCTAGAAAAAATAGAGAAAATAAACTAAAGAATAAAACCAAAAGAATCCTTCTACCCAATTTCAAGATCTATAGCTACAGTAATCAAGAGTGTGGGGTGTTGGTGAAGGGATAGACAAATGGAACAGAATAAAGTTAGTGAAGTGGAAGAGGATCAAGGACCCAAAAGAGACCGACACCAATATGTGCAATGGGGTTTTGACAAAGGTAAAAAGCAGTTCAGTGGAGGCGTGACAGCGTTTTGAATAAATGGTGCTAGAACAAGTGGACTTGCATAGCCAAAGAAGAATAAGGAGAAGAAGAGGGAGGGGGAGAGATGAGGAGGTGGTGGAGGATGAGGACCACAATCTAAGTGGCATACCCTATACAAAACTTAGCTCAGGGTGCCTGGATGACTCAGCTGGTGAGGCAGCCAGCTCTTGATTTCAGCTCTTGTCATGCTCCCAGGGTCCTGGGACAAAGTCAGGCTCTAAGCTTACTGGCGAGTCTGCTTAAGGATGCTCTTTGCCCTTCTCCCTCCACCCCATCCCCTGCTCATGTGCATGCTCATTCTCTCTCAAAAAAAAAAAAAGAAATTTTAAAAATTAACTCATAATTATTTACTGCCTTACATCTAAAGTGATAAAGGAAAAAATGGGAGAAATTTTCCAGAATGTAAAGCTAGGTAAAGAATCCTCCATTTGGACATCAAACCATTTTCCATAAGGGAAAAGTTGATTAATTGGACATTATCCAACAATCCGGATTATAAATCTGAACTGTGTGAAAGACCCTGTTAAGAAGACACAAAAGACAAGCTACAAACTGGGAGAAAATATGTGTAAACCACATACCTGATAAAGGACTCCTGTCTGAAGTATAAAAACTCAAAATTTGTCCCCCAAATAAGAAAGCAAGCAATCCAGTCAGGAAAAGGAAAAAAAAAGGGGGCAAAAGACTTAAATACTTTACCAAAGAGTATACAGATGGAAATCACATAGGAAGTTGCCATTGGGGCAATTCAAATTAAAACTACACTGAGCTCTCACTGCACACCTATCACAATGATTCAAACCAAATGCACCAGAAAGGGAGAGACAGACCCCACTACCAAATGCAAGGCAGGATGTGGAATGACAGGATCACTCCTGCATCGCTGTTGGGAATAGAAGATGATAGAGCTAAATCTTGAAAACAGTTAACAGTTTCTTTTCCTTTTCAAAGCCTTGAGTTAAATTCGAGTTAGCATGAAATGTAATACCAATTTCGGGTGCACACTAGAGTGACTCAACACTTCCACACAGATTCTTTGAAAACTAGACTTGCTACTACCATATGACCCAGTCATGGCACTATGGCATTTATCTTAGAGGAATCAAAACTTACGTTTGTTCAAAAGCCTGTACATGAATGTATCTGTGTCCTTATGAAAGCAGTGGGGCTGCCAAGGGGGTGGAAGGGACTGGAGTGGTTGGATATTGACACTTGACAGGCCTGTAAGTGATAAACTCCTCTTGCATCTTTGAAGGCCCCTTCCCACTAATGGTGGTCCTGCGGAGGAGGAGAAAAGGAATGTCAATGATTTCAACAACTTTAAACCTGCCAAGCATTAGAACACCATCTCTTCTATGCTAGTTCATTCTCCTATTAATCCTCAGTATCCCAAAGCAGACAGGAGGCATCTGGTCCAAGAGGGGTTGTGGGTAGCATCCCTTCCACAGGCCATCTCCCCTCTAGCCCAGAAGTCCAATGACCATGTCCTAGGCTTTCAACTCATCTAATTTCTGTGCCTTCTCTAGGGACACCAAGGAACTTCTGGGCTCTTTCTCTGCCTTCTAGGAGGCTCTACGGGGCTGGGTCTAGTGCTCTCAGCAGACTTGTACCACACAGCCATTGTCTCCTCCTGCATTTGCCAAATATCGGCATGGGAGGATCAAGTGAGGGGATTTCCTCTCAGAGAGATACATGGTGAACAGAACAGAGGTCCTCTTTCTTACATGGTTTACCCTAATCTCTCAGTAGTTTCTACCATCTCTTGATTTCCCTGGAATTTCAACCCCAGCAGAGAAGCCAAAAATGTGATCTTAGGTTACTGGGACTAAGTCCATGTCAGGCTCTGCACTTCAACGGGAAGAGTCTGCTTCTCTCCCTCTCCCTTTGCCCCTCCTGCTGCTCACTCTCTCTCTCAAAATAATTAAATAAATCTTTTAAAAATAAACAAAAAAACCCTTCAGGATTTTAATTTTACAAAATCTTTTCTGTTGTTTACCAATTTAACAAGGAAAGTCATAAGACTGTAAATGATATCATCATTGTACACAACTAACCTTGCAAAAGCTTGCACTTGAAGGCAGGCATATATATTAATCCGTATAAGATCAATTGTAATTTTAAAAAAAGTTCTCATTCTCAAATGGATGCCTTTAATAACTGGACCTAGATGGATGTATTAATTGACTCCATGGGCAAAATCCTTTCATGATGTATATCAAATCATCATGTTGTTCAATTAAAATATATTACAATGTTATTTGTCAACTAGTCCTCAATAAAGCTGGATAAAAACAATTGTACCTTAACAACTTGAAGCACATTATAATTTTTTAATGAGTGCTATACAAGTAAAATTAACAGCCTTTTCTACATCTTCCTGAAACCTATTTCTGTGAGTCCCAATCTTGCTGCAAAATACAAAGAATTTAGAATTGCACAGTAAAATAAAATAGACAATTAATTTTCATATGTGGTAGAAAGCATCTTTTTTTTTTTTTTAAACTCATTAAGGCGGGGATTAAAAACTATCTTTTTTTGAAAATTTTATTATTTCTTTATTTATTTTAAAGAGAGAGAGCATGTGTGAGATTGGGAAAGGGCAGAGTGAGAGAGAAGGAATGAGAGAGAGAAACTCAAGCTGACACCAATTTGTTGCAGAGCCTGATATGGGGCTCAATTTCACAAACCTGAGATCATAACCTGATTCAAAACCAAGAGTTAGACACTTAACCAACTGCACCACCCAGGCAATCCATAACTATCTTTTGACTTTAACCCTAACCTGTTCCCTTTCAGCAAGACACATGGGTAGTTTTATGCTTTCTCAGCATCACTGTATTTTTGCACTAATGTCTCCTGCTAGGGCATTCTGATACTATAATCCAAGAGGTTGAACTCCCATGCCATCAACATAGCTGCCAACTCAGAGAACTTGCTCTTGACATCTTGTGTACATTGACTTAGGAAATTTCATTTCAAGAGATGAAGAATGATGTTCCCTTAATGTTGCCTCAGAAATCAGTGTTTGAGTTTCTCATTCTCATGTTACCAAAAATCTTTGGTTACATTGTCCTCATTTCTGAACCTATAATAAACACTCACGCAAACCCTGCATCCTCAACCCATCTGTTTTACCTTTAGATTTCATGAAGACTTTTAGTACCTTTTCACTGAAAATATTGTATCCTAGATATGGTTAGGAGGAAGTATATAAAGGCTCTGGAAATTTCCTAATTAATTTCAGCTTTATTATTTTGCTTAAACAATCTGTAAAATGTTTCACCAGGTGTTCAAGGAAACATCCTATAAATTAAGTACCTCCTGAGGAAAAAATTATATTCCCAACTTTAAAACAAATAACATACATCAGTAACACTGCTACATTAAATTACTTAAACTAATGATAACTAAGATATACCAGGAACTTGCTTGGGTTTCATTCATTCACTTGTTCATTCATTTATTCACTTATTCAACAAATACCTCTTGAGTGTCTTTTTCACGGCAGGTCCAGTCTCGGGGGAAATAGCACAGAATAAATAGCAAGACCAGTATTCTCATGGACTTTATAGTCTAATCCATCAAAGGTGGCAACAAATAAATAAATAATAAAGAAAATATTAGCAAGAATTTTCTAGATACCGATATAAAATTGCCGGGAAGCTATACCAGATGGGGCAGTCAAGGAAAATATTTCCAAGGACAGGGAGGAAATTACTGGGAAACAGCACTGGGAAACATGGAAGACATTTTCGCCTTTCCTATAGAGCCTGAGGCATGTGGGTTAGCAACAGAAGAATTTTTTTTTCCTCCAAAAGCTTCCTAGGAAGGTAGTGTTATTGAATGATAGTCACATTTCAGTCAGGTTTTACAAGAAGGTAATGAGAAGAATCAGAAAACAGGCTAAGAGTATGTGAATTTTACTGAGGAGATCCTGAGTTCCCAGGAGGACAGAGGAAAAGGTTGAAACTGTGAGATTGATAATTTATTTTTTATTAAAAAATATTTTCCAAGATTAATAAATTATTTCTAAAGTAGTACCTCTTTATCACCCTACCTGTGTTTCCTTTTGCAATACATCAGAAGATTATCAAAAAGAAAAAACACCCGTTCTTGAATATTTCCAGAAGAAATTTTCAGCAAGATGCCACACATTAGCATCTCAGTGCAGGTGTCAATGATATTGGATCCCTAGGTTAAAAAAAAAAAAAAAGTAAAAGAGAGAGAGAGACAATGTCCGATTACTTAACAGAAACTTCTGTGTAATTCTTTTTCTCATTAAAAGTCTGTTTTTATATCAAGATACAATATATGGACAGGATAAAAATTGAAACACCATAAATAAACACTGGATGGAATTCTCTTTTCCTCTCAGACTCCTCCTCATCAGTCTCAGCAGATACAACTGTGGTTAGGAGACTCTGGGTCTTCTTTTAGCTTTCTTACACATGTAGGCATATATAAGCATGGATGATACATGTTACCTATGCTCTTTTACAAAGAGATGATTTCAAACTGATGTGTAAAATTCATGTGTCTAGCACTCCTCTCCCCCTCCTCTCTTTCCTTGGTATGGGAAAAGAGTTCCATGGATATATCACAAAGTACATTAAATTCTCTAAATTTTTAACAGGTCTCAACCTATTTATCCACTCCTTGGATGGATAGAAGAAAAAAGAAGAAACAAAAGAAAAAAATAAGCTATTTAAAGAGAGCAACCTTCCATAGAGCTTTAACCCAAGTTAAAAGTTAGCATAGGCACACTTGTTCCTTAAATAAGCCTTCACTGAGTGCATGCTAAGGTCAGATGACTAGTGACAAAACTAAGTCTTAACACAAAAACTAACCACTGAGAGGAGCCACAGATGGAAAGAGCCTGAATCATGAACAGAGGAAAGCTGCCCGATGAAGCCGAGCACAAGCATTGGATTATTGTGTGAGCTGATCAAAAGTTTCTCCTTTGAGCCATTATAAAAGTGGCAGTGCATTTGTTTCTACAACTTAAACTATCACAAGTAATGCACTAAGTTAGACAAAACAAGAAGCAAAGAAAAAAAATTTTTTTAGTAGATAGCTGATAACATGCTCTCTTTTCAATATTCTGGTCTCTTTAAATCTAGGGATAAATTTCTAATTCTTTTTCAACTCAATGCTTTTATTTTTGTTTTTGATATTTAAAAATCAGACAACTAATTGTAAATTTCATATTTCCACAGTAATCACTGATACAGTTTCCCTGATTATAAAAATTTAAATTAAAGTGATAACTCATACATGTCAGTAAGAAATTTCCCAAATGGGAAGTGAAGAGAATGTGATTGTGCTGAGTATCTGCATTACAAACATATTTTATTTTTTTTTTTACTTTTTACTAACTTTATTATTTTAAAAATTTTTATTTATTTGTCAGAGAGAGAGAGACAGAGAGAGCACAAACAGGGGGAGCAACAGGCAGAGGGAGAGAAGCAGGCTCAATCCCAGGACCCTGGGGTCATGACCTGAGCCAAAGGCAGGTGCTTAATTGAGTGAGACACCCAGGCAACACTACACCCATATTTTATTTTTTGTTTTTATATTTAACTTAAATTAAAAAAATAATTTTAATTCCAGGAGAGTTAACATACCGTGTTATACTAGTTTCAAGTGTATAATATAATGACTCAGCAAGTCCATGCCTTATTCAGTGCTCATCATGAGAAGTGTATTCTTAATCCCCCTCACCTCTTTCACCCTTCCCCCGACTCACCTTTCCTCTGGGGACCATCCATTACAAAATATTTTAGATTTAAGACATTTCCCTTTTTTCATCTTTCATCATAAAGGTGGACATATAACTAGAGATCTATCAAAAATTTATACAATTACATATCCTACCTCATGTGATAGTGAAGTAAAAACTGTCATCAAATTCAAATATAAATCCCAATTTCAGTGGCAATGACTCTTACTTAAGTACTATCCCTACCTCAGAAAAAAATTACAATAGAATACTATTAAAAATGGAAATAAGGAAACATCACATTGATTCTTGCACAAGGACCTATACAATGTTATGGAAGTGGTTTTATTGATAACAATTTTACTAAACATACAAAATACTTCACCTTAGGTTATTTCTCATGGTAGCCCAAAAAAGTAAAACAAAGAAGCTAAATTGTTATCTAATTAAATGGGACCTGCAAGAGAGGAGCAAGATGGGGGAGGTGTATGGAGATAGTTACTATTATGAAAATGGAGGAATGAAGCCAAGAGGGATGAAAGAAGCTCTCTCTACTCCCTCACGAGTGGCCCACAGAGATCAGGAATGGTATGATGCTGAAATTGCCAGAAAACTGCAAGAAGAAGAAATTTTGGCTACCCAGGTGGACATGAGAGCAGTTCAAGTAGCCCAGGATGAGGAAATAGCTAGACTTCTCATGGCTGAAGAAAAGAAAGCTTATAAGAAGGCCAAGGAGCGGGAGAAATCATCTTTGGACAAAAGGAAGCACAGCCCTGATTAGAAGCCAAAAACAACTAAATCGGCACACTCAAAGTCAAAAGAGAGTGATGACCCTCACTCCACCCTCACGGCCACCACCACCTATCATGACAGATGCTGAAGATTTGGATTACACTCATTTTACAAACCAGCATAATTCCACGCGTCATTTCTCAAAATCAGAATCCACTCATAAAGGTTTCCATCATAAGCAGTAAAACCCTAGGAATGTGCCTTGAGAATGGACTCACTGTAGCAAACATTACTGGATGATACAGAATGCATTCCACACTCATTTTTTTCCTCCTGTATTTGTATTCCTGAGATTTATCTTCAAGTGTTCTGACCATAAATAATTTTAATTCATTTAAAAAAATATATCATCAGGAGTTCAGCTAGATAGTTATCAAACCATTCTGAATCCCTACAAACTCAACAGGAGATCAAAGAGAAGAAGACCAGTAATTCTAAGAAGAGAAAATAGACCACTTTCCAGAAGGTAGAACGTGCAGAGAAGTGAATCCAAGGCGACATATGGGAAGACAAACTGGGGGGGAAGGGCCAGCTTCCAGCGAAAGAGGGAGCAGCTGGGCACAAAAAGGAACTTTTAGAAGTCTACACCACTGTGGGATGTCATTGTAGAGGCTAAGAGGGTAAGGGGTAACTCTTCTCGGGATAGTATGGTCTCAGGACCCACGGGGTCAAAAAAAGACCAGGGGTGTCTGAGTGTGGCAAAGCTTCCAGGTATAGAGCAGGGAAGCTGGCTTCAGAGACAGAGCCAAGGGGGGAGAACTAAGCTCAGGATTACCTTAAACCATAATCTGAGGCATAGTTGGGCCACTACTCTCCCAGCAGGAACCCCACAAAGGGCAGATCAGGGGAGAAACGCCCTTCCTCCTCCAACAGGAGCTCCACAGGAGCACAGTGCCAGAATCAGCTGGGTTTGGAGACTCCAAATGGGTCAATTCTCCAGAGATAGTAAAACTCAGTCACAGGATGAGTGAGCTTGGATTGCAGCCAGAGACCTGGGAGACAGAGGGATTAAATGCTTTTCTTTGAGGGTGCACTGAGCAGTAGGGCCCCCAAGCTCTCAGATCCTCCAAGGCCAGAGATTGAGAAGCCACCATCTTCATTTTGGTCCTCCAAAGTTATACAGAAAGTGTTCAGGGAACAAAAGTTCCTGAAAGCAAACACAAGCAGATTACTTAGCCTGGCCCCTGGCAAGGGTGGTTCAGTTTCACCTCAGGCAAAGACATTTGAGAATCACTGCAACAGGCCCCTTCCCCAGTATATTAGCAAGAACATCTAGCCAAGAACAAGTTTCCTCTCAATGAGAACTGCAGAACTCCAGAGCTAGGGGAAAGCAACACATAGAATTCATTACTTTTTCCCATGATTCTTTAGTCTTTGAAAGTTAATTTTTTACATTTTTTTTTCCTCATTCTATTTGTAAAAATTTCTCCTCCATCTTATTTTAACGTTTTTTAAAACTATTTTATCTTATCAATACCTTTTAAAATTCTTTTTAAATTTTCATTGGGATAGTCATATTCTATCCCTTCATTGTATTTAACTTTATTTTTTGTATACATACAGGTTTATTTTTTTTAAATTCTGGGACACAGATTCTTCTAATAGGCCAAAATATACCCTAAATCTAGCACATGTCTTTGTTCTAGTCTCCAGCCTAATCACATTCTTTCCCCTTTTTCAAAGAAATTATTGTTTCCTTTTTTAGAATATTTTTTAATTTTTAGCTTTACAGTCATATTCCACCCCTTCATCATGTTTACCCTTATTTTGTCTGTTCTATTCTCCAGTCTAATATAAATTTTTTTCTTTTTTCCTTTTTTCCTCCTTTGTTTTCCTCCCAGTTTTGGGTCTCTTCTGACTTGGTTAATATATAATTTTCTGGGATCATTGCCACCCTTGTAGTATTTTGTTCAATCATTCATCTTTTTTATCTGTATAAAATGACAAGGTGGAAAAACTCACCACAAAAAAAAAAAAAAAGAAGAAGAACAAGAGGCAGTACGGATGCCTAGAGACCTAACCAATACAAACAACAGTAATATCTCAGAACTAATGTTCAGAATGATAACTATCAAGGTGCTAACTTGGCTTGAAAAAAGCATGAAAGACCCTAGAGAATCCCTTTCTGGAGAAATAAAATCCCTTTCTGGAGAAATACAGGAATGAAAATCTAACTAAGTTGAAATCAAACAAGGTATTGATGAGGTGTAATAAAAAAAATGGAGGCTCTTACTTCTAGGATAAATGAGGCAGAAGAAAGAATTAGTGATTTAGAAGACCAAATGATGGAGAATAAAGAAGCTGAGAAAAAGACAAACTACTACTGAACCATGAGGGCAGAATTTGAGAAATAAATGATACCATAAGATGAAATAGATGAAATAATATTAGGATAATTGGGATCCCAGAAGAAGAAAGAAAGAGAGAGGTAGAAGGTATTTTGGAAAAAATTATAGCGGAGAATTTCCCCAATTGGGCAAAGGGAACAAGCATAAAAATCCAGGAGGCTTAGAGAACCCCCCTCAAAATCAATAAAAATGGGGGGGTTATGGACATTGGGGAGGGTATGTGTATGGTGAGTGCTGTGAAGCGTGTAAACCCGGCAATTCACAGACCTGTACCCCTGGGGATAAAAATATATTTTATGTTTATAAAAAAATAAAAATAAATTTTAAAAAATTTAAAAATCAATAAAAATAGGTCCACACCCTATCATTGAATAGTAAAACTTACAATTCCTAGGGACAAAGAGAAAACCCTGAACGCAGCCCGGGACAAGAGGTCTGTAACCTACAACAGTAAAAATATTAGATTGGAAGCAGACCTGTCTACAGAGATCAGGCAGGCCAAAAGTACTGGCATGATATAATCAGAGCACTATAAGGAGAAAAATATGCAACCAAGAATACTACATCCAGCTTGGCTGTCATTGAAAATAGGAGAGATAAAAAACTTCCAGGACAAAGACTAAAAGAATTTGCAAACACCAAACCAGCCCTATCGAAAATATTGAAAGTGGTCCTCTAATCAAAGACAGAGCCTAAAAGTAACAGACCAAAAAGGAACAAAGACAATATACAGTAACCGTCACCTTACAGGCACTAGAAGGGCACTAACTGTATAGCTTTCAATAGTAACTCTGAATGTAAGTAGGCTAAATGCTCCAGTCAAAAGACACAGAGTATCAGAATGGATTAAAAAAAGAAGAAGAAGAAAGAAAAGACCCATTGATATGCTGTCAGCAAGAAACTCATTTGAGACCTAAAGACACCAGATTTAAAGTCAGGGGGTGGAAAGCAAGTTACCACGTTAATAAACATCAAAAGAAAGCTGGTGTAGCAATCCTTACATGAGATAATTTAAATTTTAAGCCAAAGACTATAGTAAGAGATGAGAAAGGAAACTATACCATGCTTACAAGTTTTGTCCAACAAGATCTAACAATTTTAAATATCTATGCCCCTAACATGGAATCAGCTAATTATATAAACCAATTAATAACAAAATCAAAGAAATACATCAATAATAATACTAATAATAATAGTAGGAAACTTTAACAACCCCCTCACTGAAATGGACAGATCCTCTAAGGAAGAGATCAAGAAGGAAATGAAGGCTTTAAATGACACATTGGACCAGATAGACATCTCAGATATATTTAGAACATTCTATCCCAGAATAACAGATTACACATATTCCTCTAGTGCACATGGAACATTCTCCAGAATAGATCACATTCTGGATCACAAATCAAGTCTCAACTGGTACCAAAAGATTGGGATCATTCCCCACATATTTTCAGGCTGCAGTGCTTTGAAACTAGAACCCAACCATAAAAGGAAAGTTGTAAAACACTCAAATACATAGAGGCTAAAGAGCATACTGCTAAAGAATGAATGGGTCAACCAGAAAATTAAAGAATTAAAAAAATTCATGGAAAAAAAATGACAATGAAAACACAACTATTCTAAATTTTTGGAAACAACAAAGAGAGTCCTGATAGGAAGTATATAGCAAGATAACCCTTCTCAAGAAAAAAAGAAAGGTCTCAAGTACTCAACCTAAACCTACACCTAAAGGAGCTGGAGAAAGAATAGCAAAGAAAGCCTAAACCCAGCAGGAGAAGAGAAATCATAAAGATCAGAAGAGAACTCATAAAGACTCAGAGGAGAAATAAATGAAATAGAAACCAAAAAAACAGCAGAACAAATCAACAAAACTGGGAGCTGGTTCTTTGAAAGAACTAATAAGATTGATAAACTCCTGGCCACACTTATCGAAAAGAAAAGAGAAAGAACCAAATAAATAAAAAACATGAATGAAAGAGGAGAGATCACAACCAACACCAAAGAAATACAAACAATATAAAGAACATATGAGCAACTACACACCAGCAAATTTGACAATCTGGAAGAAATGGATGCATTCCTAGAGACATATAAACTACCAAAATTAAACCAGGAAGAAACAGAAAAATAACCATAACCAGTAAGGAGACTGAAACAGTCTTTAAAAAAAAAAAAAAATCTCCCAACAAACAAGAGCCCAGGGCCAGATGTATTCCAAGGGGAATTCTACCAAGCATTTAAAGGATTAACACCTATTCTCCTGAAACTGTTCCAAAAATTGGAAATGAAAGAAAAACTTTCAAACTCATTTTATGAGACCAGCATTCCCAAAACCAGACAGAGACCACATCAAAAAGAATTATGACCAATATCCTTGATGAACATGGATGCAGATAATCTCGCCAAAATACTAGCCAATAGGATCTAATAGTACATTAAAAAGATTATTCACCATGATCAAGTGGGATTTATCTTCGGCTGCAAGGTTTGTTCAACATCTGCAAATCAATCAATGTGACACAGTACATTAATAAAAGAAAGAACAAGAACCATATGATATTCTTTATAGATGCTCAAAAAGCATTTGACAAAGTACAGCATCCTCTCTTGATCAAAACTCTTCACAGTGTAGGGATAGAGGGTACATACCTCAAAGTCATCAAAGCCATCTGTAAAAAACTCAAAGCAAATGTCCATTCTCACAGGGGAAAAACTAAGAACATTTTCCCTAAGGTCAAGAACACAGCAGGGATGTCCACTATCATCACTGCTATTCAACATAATACCAGAAGTATTAGCCTCAATAATCAGACAAGGAAAAGAAATTAAAGGCATCCAAATTGGCAATGAAGAAGTCAAACTCTCCCTCTTTGCAGATATGATACATTATGTGGAAAACCCAAAGACTCCACTCCAAAACTGCTAGAACTAATACAGGAATTCAGTAAAGTGTCAGGATATAAAATCAGTGCACAGAAATAAGCTGCATTTCTATACACCAACAACAGGACAGAAGAAAGAGAAATTAAACAGTCAATCCCATTTACAATTGCACCCAAAACCATAAGACACCTAGGAATAAACCTAACCAAAGAGGCAAGGAATCTGTACTCAGAAAACGATAATGTATTCATGAAAGAAATTGAGGAAGACACAAAGAAATGGAAAAGTGTTTCATGCTCATAGATTGGAAAAACAAATATTGTGAGTATGTCTATGCTACCTAAAGCAATCTATACATTTAATGCAATCTCTATCAAAATACCATCAATTTTTTTCAAAGAAATTGAATAAGTAATCTTAAAATTTATATGGAACCAGAAAAGACCCCAAATAGCCAGAGGAATGTTGAAAAGAAAACTAAAGTTGGCAGAATCACAATTCCGGACTTCAAGCTCTATTACAAACCTATAATCATCAAGACAGTATGGGATGGGCTCAAAAACAGACACATAGGTCAATGGAACAGAATAGAAATCCCAGAAATGGATCCTCAACTCTATGGTCAACTAATCTTTGATAAGGCAGGAAAGAATGTCCAATGGAAAAATGATGGTCTCTTCAACAAATGGTGTTGGGGAAATTGGACAGCTACATGCAGAGGAATAAAGCTGGACCATTTCCTTACACCACACACATAAATAGACTAAAAAAGGATGGAATACCTCAATGTGAGACAGAAATCCATCAAAATCCTTGAGAAGAACACAGGCAGCAAAACCTCTTCAACCTCAGCTGCAACAACTTCTTCCTAGAAACATCACCAAAGGCAAGGCAAGCGAGGGAAAAAATGAACTCTTGGGATTTCATCAAGATCAAAAGCTTTTGCACAGCAAGGGAAACAGTCAACAAAACCAAAAGACAACTGGCAGAATGGGAGAAGATATCTGCAAATGACATATCTGATAAAGGACTAGTACCTATAATCTATAAAGAACTTATCAAACTCAACACCCAAAGAACAAATAATCCAATCAAGAAATGGGCAGAAGACATGAACAGACATTTCTGAAAAGAAGACATCCAAATGGCCACCAAACACATGAAAAAGTACTCAACATCACTCGGCATCAGGACATACAAATCAAAACCACAATAAGATACCACCCCATACCAATGAGAATGGCTAAAATTAACAAGTCAGGAAACAATAGATGTTGGAGAGGATGCGAAGAAAGGGGAACCCTCCTACACTGTCGGTGGGAATGCAAGCTGGTGCAGCCACTCTGGAAAACAGTATAGAGGTTCCTCAAAAAGTTGAAAATAGAGCTACCCTATGACCCAGCACTCTCACTACTGGGTATTTACCCTAACGATACAAGTGTAGTAATCTGAAGGGGTACATGCACCCAAATGTCTATAGCAGTAATGTCCACAATAGCCAAACTATGGAAAGATTTGCAAGATCCCTGAAGATCTCTTCTGAACCTTCTCCAGTTTGTGAGGGTCTCCCTCAATATGAAACATCTCGAGAAGTGAGCACTACTACTCAGATGCAAGTTGGCGAATAAATCATGTAGTGATATCAGTATTTCTCCAGACCCCTACAATATATATCTTGATTCTATAAGATTGTATTAACACATCTATGGCAATTCCATCTTCCAACTAATTCAAAGTGCTCCATTAGTCAACAACGCCTCTAGATCATTTTCCTCTATTGTATGCTTAAATAGTTCGACTTTTGATTTAATCTAGATTGGTATCATAGCAAACCCTAAACCCCCTACTAATATACAAATACATTATATTTGGGGGCACCTGGTGGCTCAGTTAGTTAACTGTCTGTTTTCAGCTCAGGTCATGATCCCAAGGTCCTGGAATGGAGCCCTGTGTCAGGCTCCCTGCCTAGCAGGGAGTCTGCCTCTCCCTCTCCCTGTCCCTCCACTTGTGCTCTCTCTCTCCCTTTCAAATAAATAAAATTTTTAAAAAATATTAAAAACTAAATTATGTTTAAGTCATTACCATAAGTTCCCATTAGCTCCTAGCTCCTGATAAAAAATCTGAATATTAATTGAGCTCTGTGAGGTAAAACACTTCTTTTCAAAAACAGCCCAAAGCATCTGTTTAATAATCTATTAATGAAACTTTGTCGGGTAATGACATCAAGCCCAACAATCTTTTTATGTTTTAAAGTATATCTCACACTATAAACATAACATCACTCATTATATTTTACTAAATCCTACTGAGACATTTCTATCACTGTAAAGATATTTCTTTCATATTTAACATCAAGCTTTAAGAATCAGTAGAGTAGGTACCTTTACCATCTTGTACCAGAGTAGAATAGTAATAGTATTAGATAATAGTAATCTACTATTATCACAGGAAATGTCCATTAAATAATTCCCAGAGGATTGCTTAGTCACTTAAAGGAATCTGAGTTGAACATACACATTTGTCTAAAAAACTCCTTCTAAATGAATGGCCTATAGCATTTCTCTTTATACCCTGTGTAAAGCCGTAAATGGTAAAGAAGAACCATTGTGTCTTTGATTTACCATGATTGAATCCGTGCATTATTAATAGGACAATGGCAACTAGAAATCACTAAGAATCTTTTAACTACAGAGACGTACAATGTTAGAAATATTAAAAATTTGACCAAGTGTATATACAGTCTTCTGTATAGTCATGATATGCCTCTCACTTCAAATCCATCCCATGTACAAGTAGACACTTAATAAGCGTCTCTTTTTAAATAATGTTGTGGTTATATTCTCCTTGCTTACATGATAAATCTACCTTTCTCTGTAGCTAAAACAAAAGAAAACAAAACAAAAACCTCACAACTTTATCTTTAAAGTAAATGAAATTTATGATATTTTGAAATTACATGCAATTTTTTTTCATTTACCTAGAAATCCCAGGAGAGTTTTCTGGGGTCAGAAATAAAGAAGTCAAGCTACAAAATTCACAGAAGAAATTGAAATAAAGTATGATTATGAACATCAGATTACTAGGTAAGGGTCAGGAGCGCTAAAGTCTATCAAAATGACAACGTCAGGCAAGTGAACTAGAATATAAAAAATGTGGAAGCAGTAAAACAAGCCAGGCAGATCATCGGAAGAGAGCAAAGCCTCTAGGGCATGGTTCTCAAAGTTTAGTGTTTGGGAGACACACCTGATATGCTTCTTGAAATTCCCAGTTTCCCTGGTCCTACCTTTGGAGATTGAAACTGAGTAAAGCTGTGGTAGGTCCCAGGTCATTTCAGTAAATGCTGATGCATCTGGAACACTCTAAGTAAAATTACCTTGGAGGTTTTGGGTACCTGAATCCAGGTGCTCAAGTGCATCAGATGGCAACCCTGCTGACAGGGAGATAGAGGTGAGCACAGGTCTCTGCCTGAGGTAGTCCTGACTGCTTCCTAGTCCCAGGGCAGATAGGCACTGATCATGTTACCATGGTCGCAAATATACCCCATGGTCACCTATGGTATATTTCATCACCGGTGAATATTCACTTACACCTAAATAATGTTACATAACCTAGTTAGTGTTTTATCTTCATTTTGAAAATTGATGCTAATTTTTAAATCTAGAAATATGTTCTTTGGCAATTCCATATTTAGTCATTGAACAATAATGTATGATAAACACTTTTCTCTATATGAATACTGAAGTCAGGATTTTAACATTTTATAACATGTCAAACAATTTGTTAAACATTTTTTCCTGGTATAAATCTCTAGCAGGTTGGTTTCTCTGTTTGTAAACTTTTAGGAAGCAAGAGGGACGGACAGAGGGAGATGGGAGGGAGGGAAACTGGAGGGAGGGAGTAAAGGAGGAAGGGAGGAAGGAAGGAAGGAAAGAAAGAAAGATGGAGGGAGGACAGGTGCAAGGAAGATAAAAGAAAGGGAAAGATGTTTGGTTAGATCAGTTTTGTACAGTTTTTCATGGGTCACCAAGTAGATGTTGAAAGCAGCAGATTATTTCACTATGGGAAAACAAACAAACAAACCTATAGAAATACTTTTACAAAGATGGAATTTCATGTGTTTGTGAAAAAAATATTGTCCATGAAAATAAGCTATTTTAAAAGTACACTGATATATCATAGAGTCATAAACCAACATTTGAGAGGCAAGGTATAAAAGAATTATTTTTAAAAAGTAAGAGGGCTTGTATAAATCATTTATTTTGAACTATTCTAAAGCTATTACCCATAATGTAATATGTATATGTACATATTAAATACAGATTTTTAAAATTTTTTTTTAATTTTTTATAAACATATATTTTTATCCCCAGGAGTACAGGTCTATGTATTATCAGGTTTACACACTTCACAGCACTTACCGAAGCACATACCCTCCCCAATGTCCAGAACCCCACCCCCCTTCTCCCAACACCCCTCCCTCAGCAACCCTCAATTTGTTTTGTGAGATTAAGAGTCACTTATTGTTTGTCTCCCTCCCAATCCCATCTTGTTTCATTGATTCTTCTCCTACCCACTTAAGCCCCCATGTTGCATCACCACTTCCTCATAGCAGGGAGATCATATGATAGTTGCCTTTCTCTGCTTGACTTATTTCGCTAAGCATGATATGCTCTAGTTCCATCCATGTTGTCGCAAATGGCAAGATTTCATTTCTTTTGATGGCTGCATAGTATTCCATTGTGGATAAAGAAGATGTGATATATATACACAATTAAATACAGATTTTTAAAAAAGATTTTACTTATTTATTTGACACACAGAGAGAGATCACAATCTGGCAGAGAGGCAAGCAGAGAGAGAGAGGGGAAGCAAGCTCCCTGCTGAGCAGAACCCCATGTGGGGCTGGATCCCAGGACCCTGAGACCATGACCTGAGCCGAAGACAGAGGCTTTAACCCACTGAGCCACCCAGGTGCCCCAAAACAAGTATTTTTAAATAATGTGTTCACCCATATGATTCAGAGTTATGCTGTCTCAACATTCCCTTAATAAATAAATAACCAAAATAATGGACTTTTTTCATCTAGATGATTTATCCTTTTTAACATGCAATTCCCTTTAAGAAGCAATATTGATCATGTGAAATCACACCTGTGATGAATTATATATATATATATAGAACTAAATACAGAAAAGACCCAGCAAGGAAGTTCCATGGATGGTTCTAATCCTGACCACTTTTATTAAATCAGGAAAGGTAGGCTGAGTGGCAGTTCAAGAGGAGAAGTAACCATCCACTAATAACTGCACCATAGGTGGGAATCTACTCACTCATCCAGTGCCTCTCCTTCCAAAAGCTTCTCTTTCTAGTCCAGTCTGTGGAAACCTATGTTATCCCGCCTCCTTCACTTTGGTCCCAGCAGGTGCAAAGTCTTGGGACATGACCCCTGTTCCTGATACTAGTGGAAGAAATACATATTAAAGCATAGAATTAAATGCAGCATGATCACTGTAGTAGCAGAGTATCAACAAAATGAGAGCTGGCATGAATTAACACTATTAGAGATAGCTGTGTGTGTATGATTATTTGTTTATCATTAACTATATAGTTCATTTCATGTCATGGTTTCAGATTTCAATCATGCTTTAGGGATTTTCTTTGTCACTTACAAAGTACACCATTTCAGTATCACCTTCTCATAGGGTGAAAAGATCAGTCTGAAATGGATGGAGCAAACCATGATTTCAGTCACTAAATCCAGGACCCAGAGGCAATCCATGTTGGCAACACTCCTCTCCAATGGCTCCCCTTCTCACTGTGGGTGTCTCGTGGTCAAGATCCAGCCAGAAAATGGTGACAATTCAGAATCTAATTTGCTAAGAAGCTGAATAAATTTTGATTCTACAATTTGAGGTATAATCAGGTGTGAATTATATATAGTCAGCATACATGAAAGACTAGTAAATTCAAAGTGCCATTACAGAACTTACTGTATTTAATTTAATTTAATTTAATTTAATTTAATTTAATTTGGAATATGATGAATTTCCATAGCTGGACACTAGTTAGGTGCCAAAGTATGCTTTCAGAAAATGACAACACTCAGAAAAGACAGTCAGGAGTGTGTGCATTTATTTTATGGCTCCTTTTCTAATTTCCAGTGTGTCTTCAAATATGATTTATGAAATGATTTATTAAACACTGCAACAGTAGAACAAAGCCCCACCTCTGAAAAAGATGCAATGAAAATAATATTGCTAAACCACGTCTGGATTATTTGAAAGGTTAAATCTTTTTATATTAAGTTCTCAATATGTTATGTAAGGGTTCATTACTGATTCTTTGCAGCTATGAAGAGGCAAAAAATCACTATAATAGGAAACTAGTCACTATCTGACCCCACTGTCAGCGCTCCCTGCTTAATACCAGAGTCTACCTCATTCATCTTGTCAACTAAATGTTGAATGTCAATACCAGAAAAACGCAGACTGCAGAGAAAAGGCATAATCTTGGCAAAGAAGAAGGATGACAGGAGGCTCTGAAACTTCCCCCAATCATATACAAAGCACAGACAGATGAAGATCTAACAAGAGTTAGACCCACTCACTGTGGAAGAAAATTGACAAGAATGACAACTGGGTGGGCGTCGCATAAGAGAATGGTTTCAATATCAAAGAAGTGTCTCAAGAAAATGAATGAAGCATTTGAATATTCTCTCAAAAAATCTTTTAAAACTACTAGAAAAGTTAAACATGAAATGAAGAATATCACATCATTTTATCATGTAATGTCATAAAATGTATGCCGCCCAGCAAGATTCAGCATTTGGTTCACTCTTTTTGAGATTCAATTTATTAACTGATGTTTTAACCTACATTCTGTCATATATTAGATAAAACTAATAACATAAATGTTCATTTTATTGAAATGAAGTCCCAATCAAGCTTCGCCCCCTCCCACTTAGAAAATTCTGCTCCCTTTCTTCACAGATTAACTTTCAATGGCCTTCTTCCCAAACGACCTATCCTTAAGTAACAAGGGCCATCTATAAATCAATTCTGTCTCAAGGCAATAGACAAATTTGTATCTACCAAATCACTTTGTAGAAAAGAAAAAAAATTCTGATCACAACCTCTGTTAGACTCACACTCATAAAGTAAGAGAACATGACTTGAAGTCAATATACTGTCAGACACAAACTTAATCATATGTAAAGCAGGAAATGGATGTTAAAATGGTTTTGTGCCATTATATTTCTCCATGTAGAAAGCCAAGAGGTGTCAAATTTCTATTCTGTTTCTATTTCGTAAAATGCAGTGACTATTTTGATCTTATTTTTTCCAGCACCTTCATATATTAATAATTCTCCCTCTTATCTTTTAATATGATTGTTTTCAGATTTGAGAGATCTATTCCAAACAGGGCTATCATGGATATAAAGCTGAATTACCAAGTAATATAATGCTTTTTGATACTCCCTTGTTGATAGAGTTCATTATGATTCCAAAGATTAAAGTTACCATTACAATGCTATCAATCAGCCAAAAAGCAGACCAAGACAGCAACTGGTCCTGTTCTATGAAATGAACCAGTGACTCTGATTAAACAACTAACGAACTTCCTTTCCAAGCACACTGATCATTGCCCTACAATTACCTTTGGTAGAATATCCTATGCAATGCTCTGAATGTTGGATAAGACATAAAAATGAGATATGATAAATTATACTAATAAAAGGCAAAACTTCAAATATGAGCAATTAAACTACAGATCTTCTGTAATGGCAGTCACTATGTAAATGATGACAAAACCTAATTTCTATATTCAATTTACTTCTAAATGGCAAGCAATCAAATTAATCTAAAGAATTAGCTTAATTTTTTTCTGAGTAGATACAATATTACATGGTGACAAGGAATATAGGTTTAAACTCTGCCATCCATTAGCTGTAAGCACTTGAGGGAAATTTTATGGCCCTCATTTTTTAAATCTGTGTAATGGGGATTATAATACCTCAGCAAACTGTTAAGGGCTCACCAAGATTGCATACAATGGAAGATCAGTCTTTCCCCAAAAGGAAAGTGGCTGACTGGCCAATAAGGACCTCTGTCTTCCCCTAGGCAAGACTACAGGAATCTTAGATTTTGATCTTGAATCCTGAGTGATGTAATAGAATGATAGAAAAAATTATTAGAGTCTATTCATTTTAGTCAGGGCACTGATGAACCTACTTATGAGCATTGGCTGCCTAGACACCCTTGAGAGTGTAGCTTTTCTACTGATTCTGTGAGCTGCCCCATATCTTTTTAAATTAATTTTTCTTTTAGTTTCTGTGACTTGGAACTATCTAACCTTAACTGAAGTAATATAACACCTTCAGTAGGCAAGAGCATGTATTAGACAAATAGGAATTTCTCAAGGGTAAAATCCTACCATTGAACCAGAGCTTTAAAATATTACTCATTTGTGGCTCTTAATCTCACAAAACAAACTGAGGGTTGCTGGGGGGAGGGGGTTTGGGAGGAGGGGGTGGGATTATGGACATTGGGGAGGGTATGTGATTTGGTGAGTGCTGTGAAGTGTGTAAACCTGGTGATTCACAGACCTGTACCCCTGGGGATAAAAATATATGTTTATAAAAAATAAATAATAAAAAAAAATTACTCATTTGCATAGCATTTGACATTATTCAAGGCACCTCCACTTATTTCGTTTGGCTCCTGTAATAACCCACATAGTATGTGGGAGAGGTCTGATACATCATCCCCAAGGTAAGGGTTAGAGTCTGGACAAAAGATGAAGTCTGCTTGAAAATCAGGCTTCAGCTCTATGTCATCTAATTTGGGACCATAGATTTCAATCACTTGTTTACCTAAATTCAACATAAAGGAATGTAACGATAATTTATAGCACAGAATATTAGACAGGCAAGATACCTGATATATTTCACTCTAAAAAGCCTTTATTTGATTAATGGGAAGATAAGACTGGATAATGAAGTGACTTACTTGAAATAAATAATCCACCTAAGGTGAAAATAATGCTAAATCATGGTGTATCAGATTCAGATCCCATTCAAGAAATTTTAGTTACTGGAGCGAGGGTGTCATCCCTCAGGTGGTCCTCAAGGGTCTGCAGGAGCTTGGGGAAGGAATTAGACAGGGAGTTGTTTTCCCAACCTTATAAGCTCAAGACTTCTTACCTCAAAGGTTTTTTAAGTAACTCTCCATTCTTGGCCAGCATGCCACCTGACATCTGCCCTTGGCCATGTCCTAAACCCACTAGAGCTACTTTAAACATACACAAAGCTGTCTGCAAGCTGAGCAGTAATCTCTGTTTGCAATTTAGAGAAAGCTCTGTATCTATCCTCCTTCCCTCCCAGGGCCTGCATTTATTCTTTAAGACTACCCCTCTCTCCTGGACAAATTGGAGTCCTATCAGCAGTTTCTCCAAAGCTTCCAGGAACAGACCAGGTGTGAGTATTATAAGACCTTTCCCCCGCTCTCCAAGCTGGTGGACTGAGATGAGGAATCATGTTCTTATCAAAAATTGCCAACCAGTTAGCTGGGCCTTCCTCCAAGCTGCATTCCCTCAATGTCCCAAAACCCCCCAAAGTAGCCTGGCTGTGTCTCATGCAATTATATTCAAATCCTACTCAAATAGAATCTGCATTGCTGCCCTTTTATTGGGACCCAACACTCATATGATCTCCTCTGTGCCTGCTGGAACTGTAGTCATATCTGATTTCCTGCAGCCAGTTTCCTCTGTCCAGGTGCTGCATTTTCCTCTTGCACTTCAACTGTTTATTGTAAACATAGAGAGCTGGTGAGATTGATGGCCCCCCTGTTAGGGGCTGATAGTAACGGAACATGATCCACACACATTCTTCCTTTGAGTAACTGGCTTGCCCAGAGCAAGAAATATCAACTTTTTAAAGAATCTCTTAATTCTGCACTAGATGCAATTTTATTTTTAGAATATAAGTGAGGAGGAACAAAATTATGACAGATTCCATTCCCCTAGAGTACCAAGAAGAATCTGTGAGGTTTTGTTTTGGGAAAAGGCTGGGCAGATATCAATGAAAAACCCTGCAATGTAAAGCACATTCAGTTTTTCTTCCAATGCTCAAGTGACAACAGAATGACAAAAGCAAACTTCAATCCATTTTTCTCAACCCAGCAGGACAACCACTCCCCAGGAAAGGAATTATCATCGTGAATCAACTGTAAAACACACAACCATTTTAACTGACTGAAATAAGTAGCATTCATGCTGAAATATGAGGTCACCCTGGACACTTGAAATGAAAGAATATAGATAAAGAGAAAGCTTTGATCCCTACTGGATTTGAAAGTTTCATGGTGAAGAGTGGATAAACTGGGGAATTCGTGGACGTCAATGTTTGAAGTTTCTTTGCAAATCTGAATGGATATAATTTTAGATCTAAATGGAAACCAACATATTGAAGATACGAAACAAATCAGTCAATTATAAGGTCCTAAAGATAAAAAGCAATCCAATCGAATTTGTGTGATACATTATTTGGTTGGAAACATTTTAAATCTTCCCTATACCTTTAAAAAATGTCTTAATTGCTTTACTTTATAAAAATAAATGATCCCAGTTGAAAGCTCATCTCATCTCAATTAAGTCAATTTAAAGACAAAATTTTAGTTTATGCTTTATATAGCATTAAAATAACATAGGGCTCCAACCCCATGAAATAATAGGGATTCAAAGTTACCATGGATGAAAACATATATCACTCTTCGTTTGCTTTTTTTATCATTTAAAAAAATCTTTCTTTAATGTGTCATAAATCCATAAGACTTTTCATCTTGAATGGACCTTAAAAATCACATCATAGACAGTCTCTTCATTTAGAAATGATGAAATAATTGCAATGAAATGCAATTTAAGAGATTAAGTGGCCTTAAAATTAAAATCATCATCAAACACCTAATTTAGAATCTGAAAATAACAGTATCATAGAACACATATGGGGCATAACTCCCCTTCCTTACTCTCTCCAGGTTTTAGGCTATGTACTTACTGACCAAAGGAGGGCAGGATAATCAAGATGCACAAATACTGAAATACCAAAGCTCATAACCCACACAATATTAGAAGGTTCTATGACAAAGCTTTCAGGTTGATGTAAAGTCAGTTAACTTGCCACTCTAAAGATATTTAAAAATGATAATGACAGCACTTTGCAGAAATGGTTATAGCCCTCTGGCATTATCTGTTAAAATGACCATTTATGGTTCCATCCAATGTCAACAATTCTACATGCAGCACAAGACATAACAAAACTATTTTAAGCTCCATTGTTGAGTAGAGTGAATGTACCTCCCAGCCTTCAATGTGAGACTGCCATTCCTCTAAGACTTCTAACTTCTCCATCTGCCTCTTGGCCTCATTTATGTTGGAACAGACAGCTTTCACGACTTGGAGGGCTTCCATTACCGCTGCGTAGTCACTGTGTTTCCTTGGACTCTGCTTCAGCAACTCCTGTTTATACACACAAAAAAATAAATCGCCCTTTGATCTTCAGCTTTCTGGTATAGCATGTTCAGAATGGCCAGGAAATGAGAACTGCAGAGATTGTGAGAGTCACTTTCAGAAGGGACATCACAAACTCCACTAAAATTCAGATCAAAAACAAAGGTTGAATCAATGAATATACATTACCCTGACACACATTTTGCAGCTCCTTTAATTTTTTTGCCTTAAAATTATTTTGTTTTAAAAACTAAATTAGATTTCTCCTTTTGAATTGTCAAATATCTCACCTGCAGCATGTAATTTGTTTCTAAGATTGACCTCTGCTCCAACAGAAATAGAACTCTGTATGTCTTCCTAGAGCCTTAGCGGAACATTAAGTCATTATATAAATATGTCTCATAATATCAAAAATAATTTCAATGCCTTATTTCCTAATACACCTTTGAGAAACTACAAAAACATGCCATAAGTAAAGCAAAATTTTTAAATAATGTCTTATACTCTAGCAAAATAAATAACTTACAAGTTCCATTATACTCCATCACTAACAGAGCAATTATGCTATTTTCACCAAAAACCTGGTTTCACTTTCTGCAATGAATGAATTGCCATAAGCCCCGCCACAGATTATTTTTTTTGTTGTGGTTTTGATTTGATTTTGGGGGGCATTTTATGGTTTTTTTTTTCCCATTTAGGATATCAGAGCAAGCGTGATCTTTAATATTTTAAATTTAAAGGTTTTGTTTGTTGTTTAGAAGCACAAAATTAAACAACTTCACCCACTGTGTAGACAGTTGTGACCACATTGCTTTTTAATCAGTCATTTGTTTCTTTACTACAGTTGCCATCATCACGTAACTAACACAATTACAGAAATCCTGGGGCAAGTCTTTAAAATAATTTTCTCAATTCTTAATATCCAGTGGGAAATTATGCAGTTGTTATACTCTCTTGAGGGCTGTTACTGTTGAAACTTCTGCCATAAACTTTGACCCTGCATTCAGTATGTTCAAACTTCATTCTGCAGAGCTATCGCCAGAAGAATACACATTGCATCACTCCCAAGATAAAATTTAAAAACTTATGTTGGATCACAAATCCATAAAAGATATATGCTAGCTTCTCTAAAAATTCTAAAGTGCAGAAGTATTTGTAAATTATGTGAAGTGGTCAAGTCAGTCTGCGGACTGTGATTTGAGGTCCTATGGAATTGTGCCCAGTGGGTATCCATGAAGTTGAGACATGAATGTAGACAATGTGAAATAGCAAGAAAAATAACTAGTAATAATCTTTTGTCAGTTACTTTCTATGAACCCTGTACTGGTTGGCCACACCAATAATTTCAAGTTCCACAAATATGACCAATAGTTTAACACAAAGTGTAACCCCTAATGTTTTTCTCTGAATAAATAAAACCAACCAAAATCAAAGAGATTATCAGCACAATGGTACAACAACAAAAAAATTATCAACACCAACATATCTACTACACAAGTAAATAGTTTCTTTGTGAAGATAATCATCCAAAGAAGGGGAAATATGGCATCTTTCCACTTCTTGAAGGAGCGCTGAGTTGATCATTTTCTTCCTAAGCAAGGATGTGGCCATTATTCTATCTGTTGAGAGGTCAGATCAGCCAACCCTCTCTGGTGGTCATCCCCATCCAGAAGTTATTTAGAACAACTACTTAGCATGATATCCTTCTCTTAATATCACTACCCCTTCTGACTCTTAAAACAAACAGATGCCTGGGATTGCTAAATCAGGTCCAGGAATAGCTGATGTGATCTGAGTCACCAAGTCAAGAGTCTGAAAGGACTCTCAGAAAGACAGGAGTCATGTTTGCCCCAACCTTCCTGTACTGAAGACCATATTAAAGGTCTGCAGAACTGAAGATCCCCATGTTAGCTTCCCTCTGTGGCTTAGCCAAGCAATTTTAACTTGTTTTTTTAAATAAGGAGAAATTGTTTTCAAAGAAATTTTACACAAAAACCCAATTATGCAACTCATGGAAGTTGTAGTTAAAAAAAAATGTATTTTAAGTTCAAATTCCTTATATTTGTTTCTCAAAAAGTAAATCAATAAGAACACCAGTTAATATGTGCATAACATATTGAAATATTTTAAATTTTTAAAAATTTAAAGAAGTAGTTAAACTATTAAGATAAATCAGAATCAAATATATATGAATAATAATAGCTAACATATACGGAGTACATACTGTGCTAAATGATTGGCATAACAGTTTAATTACTATTTTTATGTAATACATTTTCCATATGTGTGTATATATATGTATATACACACATACACAGACATACACATCCATTATACACATCCTTGCAGACATATGCTACAATTTCATCATCATTATTTCTGTTTCATTAATAAAAACCCAAGGCTTTAAGAAGTTAGATTATGTATTCAGTCACACAGCTAGTAAGCAGAATACTTAGGATCTGAACTCAGAGCTCCCGTGCTCAACCACAAACACAAACTGCTGCTGTAGTTCCAAGAAGCACCATTTCCAGAATTGCTATTCCAATCTATTCACATATTCTTACAGTACAAGCATAATTAGCACATTAAAATATGGCGCCTGGGTGGCTCAGTGGGTTAAGCCACTGCCTTCGGCTCAGGTCATGATCTCAGGGTCCTGGGATCGAGTGCCGCATCGGGCTCTCTGCTCAGCAGGGAGCCTGCTTCCTCCTCTCTCTCTCTGCCTGCCTCTTTACCTACTTGTAATCTCTCTCTGTCAAATAAATAAATAAATCTTTAAAAAAAATATGTTTTTCACAACACTTTTAGTCATTGTAATGAGGCAATGGCCTACGACCATTAATGTGTCCAGAGGCAGTACTTGCTTAGCACGGTCATTCTACATCGTACCATTTATTGTCCCATGTGACCCACAACATTTCCTGTAATACTGATTCAAAAACCAAACTGTGAAATTATGTAACTTTCACTTTAAGTTCATTAGCATCAATGGGGAAGTCAAAAAATAAAACAATAGATTTACTTAAGATAATGAACCCTGTAGATAATATGCAATATAAACTTGTCATAAGATATTTAATGGGATCCATCTTGAAACTAATGCATTTACTCTAAAGAAAACTCAAATGGATACGTTTTATACAGAGAGCACTAAAAGTCTCCTTTCCTAAAAGATTTGTTTCCTAATCCATATATATGTGATGAAATAGCTATTTTCCCTAGTAACTCTGAGCTGCTCTTTCTTCAGAAAATCAGATTATTTAAAAGAAAAAAAAATTAAAGCAAAATATGCAGCAAAATATGCAGATACAAGAAAGATACTACAGTAAAATAAACACATAAAATACCTTCAAAATGAGAGGGTATTTGCAAATTCTTTGTATTGGTGTTACTAAATATCCTTCCAGGGGAACATCTGTATTCTTCCGTCCTCCAAGTAGCATGCAGTTCTGCAGTGGAGATAAAAATAATCATAAATTTTTAAAGCTGAAGGCATGAAATTTTCTTTTATCATAAAATTTTCTGTCAAAAACTTGTGAAAGCCTTTCTTTATACCTTCTTTCTCTGAGATGAGCCTGTGAAATCACAAAGAACATTTACAGAAGACAACGAGAAGTATTTTCATATCACGTTAGTTATAGAAACCAAAATATGTTTTAAATACATACCTTTAAAATTAATTTTCATGTACTATCCTCTGAAGTCTGAAGAAAAGAAATAGGATAGAAATGGAGGAATAAATGATGGGTAGGTGGATGGATGGATGGATGGATGGACAGATGGGTGAATGAATGGACTGATGGATAAATAAATAATAGACACAAAGATACACAGATCAATCCTGCTTATAAAGGGAGTTGTGTTGTAGCTGAATTGTGGTGTTGTGCTGTGTTGTAAAGAACAGGGCTGGAGACAACTGGGTTCTATACATCCTCACCACTGACTAGTGATGTAACTTTGTGAGGGAGTCCTGTGAGCATGAACCCCACTGTTGCAGAACTTCCCAGCAGACAAAGGGCTTCCGAGAACTGTTATGAACTAGGAGATGTTATACAGGATGTTATAACCGACCACAGATAGACCACCAGGACATGGGGTATGTGCTACAAACAACATCAGCAGCAGCAGACGAGCAGCCTCGCACGTACAGCAGACCGCAGATTAACCGCAAGCGCCTTTGACGCAGTGACTGAACTGGCATATAAGCAACACTGGCCCTCTGCTTGTCAGAGGGCTCTTGGGACACTCTCACTCAGATCATCCTCCCGGTCGATGCACCCAAAAGGTGTGCTCCAGGGAGGGGATTGGTCACCTTATCAGTCGATGCACCCAAACGGTGTGCTCCCGAGAAGGGGATCGAGCCCTCTCCCTAGCCCACATGGCTAGAGTTGTCTGTCTTGTATTAGCTATTGTGTGGTACATGCTAATAAACAGTTTTCGCTTTCAGTTATTGTGTGTGACCCGTTTGCTTCCACCATCGGACCGGCTCACTCCCCTGGGAGCTCCGTGAGTGGCAGAGAGCTCCCACTTTGGGTTGATTTCAGAATGCTAGTTTTCCTGCCTGTAAAACTGTCGTGTTTTAACCAAGTGATTGCTAAATTACTTTTAGTTATAATACACTACCAGTGACAATGGCCAGCCAGTCTCTGAGAAGGAGGTCAGGTATGATCACCAGAGAGGCAAGATGAATGGAGAAATCTCAAAAGCAGCAATCAGAATAAGATGTAATAGAAGAGAGAATCAACTCTGATTAAAAAAAAAAAGCCTATATCCTCTGAAGCATCTTGTCTTTATTTCATAGTTTAAGTATCAATTTAAAAAAGAAAAAGATTAGAAACTTGTGCCAAATCCTTTTCCTACAATGCCTATCAGAGTGGCTGGCAAAAAGAAAGTAGTCAATAAATATGTAATAAATGGAGAAAAGGGCTCCTCAAATATCATACTGATAATTTAACAACCTTTATACCAGCATTTTACAAGGGTTGAGACTACTGTCCTACATACATTGAGAAGCGAGACCAAGAGCTAAACAGGAAAGGATGAAAAAGAAAAGACTGGGGGTAGCAGTATATGCCCCCACCCCCGACTGTCGTGAGCAACTTGGCTTTAGCCAAATGTATTCATGTCAGCAAAACTAACATCATGCCTTTAACTTCACCCAGACACTTTAGAAGACAGGGAAGCAAAGAAATGTTCTGACTCAAGCATGCTCTTTGAGGGCTTCATCCCCCATTGCAATCAGTTTACCAAAATATTTTTTCCAACCCCACATGGTGCTGTCCCCAGAGGAACCATATGAAACACAACCATGTACATCTCACTGTATTTCCAGTGATGTTTCAGCATCCCTACATAAGTTAGCACCCCTTATAAACACATCCACCCCTTTCCCCATCCCTGGGTTGAAGTACCCTAAGAATTTCATGACTGCTTAACACTGTTATTTCCTTGTCTAATAGGCCCGTACAGATCATGGACTGTCTTCATAACAGCAGAGGTGGGTTGTCACTTTAGACTGGCTTATGAAAGCCAACTCTCTCTCCATGCGTCCAGAAAGAATATCTTCTAAATGACCTCCCAGAGATCTCCCTGATGATGAAAACGGTGGTGGCATATCCAAGTATTTATCACCAAATCTGTAAGCTCTCACCTGTCTTCCCAAGGGTGACTGTTATTAACCCCCATTTTACAGAGATGGAAAATGACACCAGCGATGTAATGAATTTCTTAAAGTCATTCAAGTAATTAGAGGTCACTTAGTACCAGAGCGGGAATTATAAAAGCCAGGTTTCCTACCAGACTGTGCTGTAAGACCATATAAAAACCAGCACTCTTCGGACTTTACTGGCATGGCTTGACACAATTCAGTCAATAAACTAGACCAAGGGGGATCAAAGAGTTGACTGTGCTGAGAAAAGACCGGATTCACTAAGACAATGAAGCTCTAACACCTCCTAAAAAGCCCTAAAATTTTAGTGGCATAGACACCTCTTCTGGCTGTGGCAGAGAAAAGGGATCAGTAAATCCTCTTCCAAAAAAACCAAACCAAACCAAACCAAAACAACAACAACAAAAAAAAAACAACTGTAACCTCAGCAAATTGTCAAAAATATCAACTTCAGAGCTCTGGAAATCAACTAAAGTCAAACAAACAAACAAAAAAAAAAACGATATTTTTATTCATGAAAAACTGTGGAAATTTCAGGTAAGAAAGGTTGGGAGTCTATAACATTCTCACAAGAGCTTCTCCCACCTTCCCTCTGCCTCCTCATGCCCCCATCCTCCTCAGCTCACCCTGCACAGTGGCCCTATCAAAATGGTGCTTCCACAGTGGCTGTCCTGCAGTGGCTCCATCAAAGGGGCCCTGACATAGTGATAGACCCTGAAAACCTGCTTTCAGGTAGACCCTTTACTGCAGAGGGTAAATATCTCACTCCTGAGGGCAATGTCAATAAAGTTAGCACACTCTATAAGAAAAATGGAGAATGCCCACAATTCTGTTGGCCTGAGATTACAGCCCTCTTTGGAGCAGATATCAGGCTGTGCATCTGTAGAAAAGACCCAAAGGGGAAGGGGTATCCCCATGGAAATAAAGACCTAGATCTGACTTGTAAACTGCCTACCCTTTGAATGTCTCCCCCACCCCCCACCAACTAACACATAGATCCATAGACAAGATGATTAACGATGTTTAGTCACCTCTGACAAACCACCAACAGAACTAAGTTAAGCAGTTACTGTAGTCACCCCCTATAAAGAAAGGCTAAATTATAAAACAAACAAACAAAAAAATGAGTAGAGATAGAAGCTGTACATACAAGAGTCACAGGTTCTTAAATCAAGTCCAGGAAAGTTACAACAGCAAAACAAAACAACACAAACAAAAAACAAAAACCAACTTCAGGAAATAGCCTTGATAAATTAAGATGAATATTGTTCTTAGAGCAATCACACTAAACACTAAAAACACTAAACAGTAAAAAAAAAAAAAAAAACCTAAAAAAACCACTAAAAAACTAAACACTAAAAAAAATAGTTCAAAAACAGCAACAGAGGAGATAAAACAGTACACTAAGGAAGGTAAAGGAGGAACAGAGGGGCAACAATAAAAACACATACAGAAAAAACAGTAAAACAATACCTGTCAATACAATATCAATAATTCAGTTAAAGATCAATGAATGGAACACTCCAATCAAAAGTCAGAGATGATCAGGCTGGATAAAAAAAGCAAGATCCATAATGATGTACTATAGTTGGCTAATTGAATTTAAATAAAATATACTTAAAAAAAAAAAAAAGGTAGGATCTAACTATATACTGTCTACCAGGAACATGTTTTAGATTCAAAGACCTAAATAGTTTGTAAGTAAAATACTGGAAAAAGATAAACAAACAGTACAAGAAGTGTCATGGCTATAATAATATCAGCCAAAACAGACTTTAAGAAAAGAAATATCCCGGGGCACCTGGGTGGCTCAGTGGGTTAAGCCTCTGCCTTCAGCTCAGGTCATGATCTCAGGGTCCTGGGATCAAGCCCCACATCGGGCTCTCTGCTCAGCACGGAGCCTGCTTCCCTCTCTCTCTGCCTGCCTCTCTGCCTACTTGTGATCTCCATCTGTCAAATAAATAAACAAATCTTTAAAAAAACAAACAAATAAATAAATAAAAAAGAAAAGAAATATGCCTAGGGACAAAGAAAAACATTTTATGATCAATAGAAATAAAAATACAAGCACTTTCAATGCGTATATATTTAATAACAGAGCCCCAATACATATAAAACAAAACTGACATAATTGAAAGGCAAGACAGACAATTTAACAATTATACCTATAGATTTCAATATCCTACCCTCAATAACTGACAGAACACCTAGAGGAAAAGACAAAGAAGAGAAGAACAACACTATGAACAAAACTGACCTAACATTTATAGAATATTCCACTCAACAGCTGCAGAATATGCATAGTTTTTAAGCACACATGAAGCATACAGAGAGGGGGAAAAAACAAAAAACTCCAGGACAGATCACATGCTAAGCCATAAAAATGTCTTAATGAATTTAAAAAGATTTAAATGATTTAATTATGTTCTCTGACCAAAATGGAATTAAATTTAAAAAGTCAACTACAGGAAGAAATTTGAAAAATTCCAACATTGGGAAATAAAATAACAGAATGTTAAAACTGATGATTCTAAGATTTTACCCTACTGACAAGCTCAAAAGTCAACAGGCCAGAGATTTCTGGATGCTGGAAGAACACGTGAAACTCCTAAGCCAGAGCTACAGGACTTTTTTCCCCTTAGAGCAATAGCAGTAGCCAGAGTATCATTATTTGGGGGCCAGTTTGCCAAGGCTCAGTTCCCAAATTGCAACACAGGGAAGACCAGGTGGCCCATGCACATGGGACACCAGGAAAGGAGACCTAAGGCTAAGAACCATGCATCTTTCATGAGGTCAGCAGGCATGACTGCCCATCACTTAGGAGGAAGAGAATATCTCTACTTTCTGATATAAACGTCCCTTATATTGTGATATAAACATCCTTTAAAGATCAGCCAGAACAAAAGCAGTCAGTCCCTCCACTCAGAAAATGTGCAGGGACACAGTCCCATGCAGAACTGCCTTCCAAGACAAACTCTAAATAAAGAATAGACTATAGATATTACAAAGGAAACTAGACCTTTTCAATAACAAAACATATGTAAAATTTTAGGGAATAAAACTAATGCAGTGTGTAGGGCAAAATTCATAGCTTTAAACACCTACGTTGGAAAAAGCAAAAAGGTTCCAATAAAAACTCTTGACAAACTATGAATATAGTGGAACTTCTTCAACTGTAAGAGGACATCTGTGACAACAGTTAACATCACACTTCATGATGAAAAACTGATTGATTTCCCCCAAGATCAGAACCAAGGCAGGCATGTCTGTTCTTATCACTTCTATTCAATAGTAAACTGGTTCTAACCAGTGCAAAACCCAGGGAGATAAAAAAGACAATTATATTGTAAAGGAAGTAATATAACTGTCTTTACCCTCAGATGACTTCATTCTATATGTAAAGTGTCCTAAGAATCTACCAAAAAACTACTAGAACTAATACATGAATTTAAAGCACATGATACAAAAATATACAATAAACAAAAATAAATAAAAGTCAAATGTTTATATGGTAGCAATAAACAGTCCAAAAATGATATTAAGATCATTCCAATCACAACAGCATCAAAAAGAGCGAAATACTTGGGAAAAAACTTAACAAGTAAGAATAAAACCTGAATACGGACTTCTTAAATAAAATGAAAATATGTTCATAGGGAAAAATTTAATAAATCCTACTTCAACAAAATGTAAGAATTTTGATTTCCAAAAGATAACATTTTTAAACAAACCACACTGAGTGGAAATATTCACAAATTATATGTCAGATACAGAAGAAGTATTCCAAAATAAAGAACACTTGTAGCTCAATATAAGATAAACATCTCAATTTAAAAATTGAGCAAAAGTTCTGAATAAGCATTTCACTAACAGGATATATGAATGTCTAATGAGATCATTGAAAGCATACCTGATATCAATGGTCATGAGAGAAATGCAAATAAAAATCATCTTGAGATAAACTACACCCACTAAACCAGCTGTAATTGCAACTGTTAATACCATGTGTTTGCAAAGATATAAAGAATCTGCAAACATACATTGCTGGTGTATATGGCACAGTCATTTTGGCAGTTTCTTAAATATACACTTACTATGACCTAGCAATTCCACTCTTAGCATCCATCCAAGAAAATGAAAATATCCACATAAAGACTTGTACATGAATGTTCATCTCAGCATCATTTATAAAACAGTTCAAACTGGACATTTCCTGACTTTTTCTATACTAATACCTCTCTCCAAAAAGATCTTCAAGGCCCATCATTAAACTCATACCTGCTTGCTGACCAAAGCCCATATACTGGCAAATGGATAAATAAAATATGGTATAGCCGTACAACGAATACTATCCAGCAATAAAAATGAATGGCATATGGATACATGTCACAATGGGGATGAACCTCAAAACATTTTACTCAGTAAAAGAAACCAGGTGTAAAATATTACATTGAAGGATTCCATTTGTAAGAACTATCCAGAAAAGGCAAACTACAGAGATTGAAAATAAATCAATGATTGCCTAAAGTTTACAGGGGTTGTAGAGATGGGCCATGAGCAGGCATGAGGGATGTGCTAGAAATCTCTATAACTGGATATTGGGGATTATTCCTCCACTCCACAATTGGCTAGATATTATTGAATTGTACACTTCAATGTGGTCCTCACTGGCAATTAAATTGCCCAAATTACTACCAAAATATGCATTTCTTTGTGCTATCCTGAAGAAATGAAACATAGATTCTTATTCTTTCTGTGGAAAGTGAGTAAAGAATTTATGCAGGAGAAAGGTCAATCTTTAAATTTCTTTTCTACCATATCCAGGATCTGCTTCCTTCCTGTGACTGCCCCACTTACAGCTCTCTTAGAAAAGCAAATGAAACCCTAGGGAGCTGAGGGATATAAAAGCGATGATGAGCATAAATGTCTTCTCTCACTAAGAATCTGTGGTTCTCACAAACAATTCATAGTCAGCCAGGAGAGGGCATTATCAGTGTTTGCCCATCCATGAGCTCCTGCCAACTTTCTCCTCTTACGATTAGAGTCCTTTGGGACTCTAGTCTCCTAGGTTAGACACATTTAAAGCATTGTCCCATGAGTACTTTTTACACCACACTGACGCTAGTCCTTGGTTCCTTAGAGAGCCTATCAACAAATCACAGCGTATGGTAACACTCGTACATATACTTACCAAAAAAAATGTGCAGATTGTTCTTATTTTGTTAAGTTCGAGAACCAATTTCTCTGCCTTCTCATGGTTACTACAATATTCATCATATATACGAAACTTGTCTTTCTGTGAATTTGAATAAGGATAAGTTAGAGAGAGTCATGGCAGTAGTTACTTGGAAAGATTAACCTGTATGATGTTTGTGAACATACGCTATGTGTCCAAAGTGTTTACAATATTTTGGGAGCTCTATTCTATGTATGTATCTAAGCACACTTTATTTATCAATTTTCTCTGATTCAAGAATAATAATCTAAGAAAAAAGGTTATATTAACTAGAGTCCAATATGATGTATGCAATACTAAGTAAATGAGCCAAATGGTAGCAAATTACAGAGAAGAGAGTGCTTAGCTTTCCTGAGAGGGTTCAGATACAGCTTAAAAAAAAAAAAAGTAGTATCTGAGCAAGGTTCAGAGAGATGAATCCATCATTCCCAGGCAGGGTGAGGGAAGAAAGCATTTTAGGAACAGGGAAAAGCATGTGCCTGATCATGCAAGAATAGAGAGACCTAGTACCCTGCAGTTCACATGCACCAATCTGGACAGCTGTGTTTAGGAGGGACAGGAACAAATGAGAATAGTCAGCAACAAGTGACTAAGATAATGATGGACTTTGAAGACTCTAATATGAGACTCTCTGTGAAAAAGTATGAGAGGTAATTTCAAGTAGAATGATTTGTTAGTATAATAAAGTAAGGAAATGGTAGCTACTTTCAGACAGCTGTCATACTGTAATAGGACTTACAACAGCGTGTAGCTCCAAAACAAAAGCCAAGACCACTGGGTGGAAATTGCAAGGGCAATCCATAATGGGCAGTGGTAGGCAGATTCAGGATTAACATAAAGGTCTTCTAGTGTTTATAGTTCTCACTAAAAGTGATCAAGTAGGAACAAAATAAATAACCTTCGTATTTGCTACAGAAGGGGTACTTTCAAAAAGGGAGTAATTTCACCATCATGGCCTCTGAGCATCCTTCCGTCATTAAATTTTCTCTCAGTGGCTTGGATTAGTATCTACCAAAGCAGCTCCAATACCAGGAAGACACAGAAAATGTATTGATCAAATATTAGAACCGAAGTACCCTCTGGAATTTCCATGACATACATTTGGAAAGCAACAATGTATACTATTTTATATAGCCAGCAAAAAATATATTGAGTCTGTCTTTTTTCCACTGTATATTTTTTCCTGTTCTGTGGAAGATGAATTGACCATAGAGCTTAGGGTCCATATCTGGGCTCTCTACTCTGATCCAATGGTCTATGTGTCTTTTTTTTTTTTTTTTAATTTTTCAATTTATTTATTTTCAGAAAAACAGTATTCATTATTTTTTCACCACACCCAGTGCTCCATGCCACCCATGCCCTCTATATTACCCACCACCTGGTACCCCAACCTCCCACCCCCCCGCCACTTCTGTTTTTTATACCAGTACCATACTGTCTTGGTGATCATGACTTTGTAGTAAAGCTTGAAATCAGGTAACGTGATGCCCCCAGTTTCTGTATTTTCATTGTTAGTGTATAAGAAAGCCACTGATTTCTGTACATTGACTTTGTATCCTGCCACGTTACGAATTGCTGTATGAGTTCTAGTAGTTTGGGGGTGGAGTCTTTTGGGTTTTCCATATAAAGAATCACGTCATCTGCGAAGAGAGAGAGTTTGACTTCTTCACTGCCTATTTAGATACCTTTTATTTCTCCTTGTTCTCTGATTGCTGTTGCTAGGACTTCTAATACTATGTTGAACAAGAGTGGTGAGAGTGGGCATCCTTGTCGTGTTCCTGATCTCAATGGGAAGGCTGCAGCGTTTTCCCATTGAGGATGATATTTGCTGTGGGTCTTTCATAGATAGATTTTATGAAGTTCAGAAATGTTCCCTCTATCCCTATACTTCGAAGTGTTTTAATCAGGAATGGATGCTAGATTTTGTCCAATGCTTTTTCTACATCAATTGAGAGGACCACGTGGTTCTTCTCTCTTCTCTTATTGATTTGTTCTATCACATTGATTGATTTGCGAATCCCTTGTAACCCAGGGATGAATCCCACCTGGTCATTTAATGTGCTATTCGATCCTGTTTGCTAGGATCTTTTTGAGAATCTTAGCATCCATATTCATCAGTGATATTGGTCTAAAATTAAATACAGTGGAAAAAAGACAGTCTCTTCAATAAATGGTGCTGGGAAAACTGGACAGCTATATGCAGAAGAACGAAACTCGACCATTCTCTTACACTGTACATGATAATAAACTCAAAATGGATAAAAGATCTCAATGTGAGACAGGAATCCATCAGAATCGTAGAGGAGAACACCGGCAGTAACCTGTTCGATATCAGCCACAGCAACTTCTTTCAAGATATGTCTCCAAATGCAAAGGAAACAAAAGCAAAGATGAACTTTTGGGACTTCATCAAAATCAAAGGCTTCTGCACAGCAAAGGAAACAGTAAAAAAAAACAAAGAGGCAACCCACGGAATGGGAGAAGATATTTGCAAATGACAGTACAGACAAAAGGTTGATATCCAGGATCTATAAAGAACTCCTGAAACTCAACACACACAAAACAATCATATCAAAAAATGGGCAGAAGATATGAACAGACACTTCTCCAATCAAGACATACAAATGGCTATTAGACACATGAAAAAATGTTCATCATCACTAGCCATCATGGAGATTCATATTAAAACCACATTGAGATACCACCTTACACCAGTTACAATGGCCAAAAATAGAAAGACAGGAAGCAACATGTGTTGGAGAGGATGTGGAGAAAGGGGAACCCTCTTACACTGTTGGTGGGAATGCAAGTTGGTGCAGTCACTTTGGAGAACAGTGTGGAGATTCCTCAAGAAATTATAAATAGAGCTTCCCTATGACCCTGCCATTGCATTACTGGGTATTTACCCCAAAGATACAGATGTAGTGAAAAGAAGGGCCATCTGTACCCCAGTGTTTAGAGCAGCAATGGCCACGGTCGCCAAACTGTGGAAAGAACCAAGATGCCCTTCAATGGATGAATGGATAAGAAAGGTGTCCATATACACTATGGAGTATTATGCCTCCGTCAGAAAGGAGGAATACCCAACTTTTGTGGCAAGATGGACAGGACTGGAAGAGATGATGTTGAGTGAAATAAGTCAAGCAGAGAAAGTCAATTATCATATGGTTTCACTTATTTGTGGAGCATAACAAATAGCATGGAGGACAAGGGGAGATGGAGAGGAGAAGGGAGTTGAGGGAAATTTGAAGGGGAGGTGAACCATGAGAGACTATGGACTCTGAAAAACAATCTGAGGGTTTTGAAGGGGTGGGGGGTGGTAGGTTGGGGGATCCAGGTGGTGGGTGTTGGAGAGGGCACGGGTTGCATGGAGCACTGGGTATGCTGCAAAAATAATGAATACTGTTACGCTGAAAAAATAAAAAGTATTAAAAAAATCATTGATAACTTGATAAAGTAAAATATATATATATTGAGTTACTTATTTTAAGAGATGGTATGACCCAGAATGAAATATGCTTCAGAAATAGTTTAGCTAAATTCATGGATGACAGATTCATAGTGTGTTACTGAGGAAATGGATGTCAGAGTGCAAGATTCCCATGTGAGGCCCTGGACTAAGGCAGCAAATGCCCATCTGGCAGAAGATGGGAATTCCTTCATGAAGAGGAACAATCTGGATTAAGTGGACACAATCATGCATGGTTTCTAGTTATACCCAAGGAAAGTACGGCTTGATCTTCCTATGCCAAGGAGCCTCTCTCCATTTAATATTAATTACCTTTATGAAATATTTCCTGATTATAAAAAGGACATATGCAGCTCTGCCCACTACATACAGAATTACAGCCTTAGAGACTACATACCATTACCTTTCTAAAGGCTAAATATAAATAAAAATAAACAAACATTGACTTCTGTGACAAAATACTTTTATGCATTTTAAAATAAAACATCAATTATATAGCACTTTGGTATAGAAAGGAATTCAGGTAGGTGTTCGGAAAATTAGCGTCTGTGGAATGCTATAAATAGCAGCACTATTTTTCTTTTCTTTCTTTTTTTTTTTTTTTTGCTATGAATGCCCTTCAGTTCTAAAAATAATTTTCATTTTATAGGTGACTTCTTATTTTATAAATCAATTGCACAAATAATTTCAACTATCCTGTCCAAAGAGACAGAAATGATTACATGAGCGTGATGTGTAATTTGAAACAACTGAGGTCTGACTGGTTATACTTCTCCACCACTCAGTATGACCTTCTGAGAAACTACCCTTGAGAAACACCAAGACTGGTGTCTGTACCTAGAGTGACACCCCTTGTTCACCTGCAGGCTTGTCACCAGCCGATTAACAAGGAAACATTCTGACTCACAAAAGGCTCATCACGCCATTATAAGAGTAAGGATTTTCTGCCTCAAAAGGGAAATGCTCTGTCTTTGGGAGAAACATAAAAATCCATTCATTATGAACAGCCTGAATATTCATTAGGATTCAAAGCTACAGAGGATGCGAAGAACTAACTTGCTGGGAAAAAGAAAAGGCTCTTTGTTCTTCACTGAGTAAAATGGATGATGTGAGGCCCTCATCCCCTTTCTGGCTCTCAGTGGAAGATTTCATTGGCCTTAAAAGACCCCAAACTTTCCGTGTCACATTTTACTTCTACACTGAGTTCTCACATGCTACTGTGCTAAAAGCTAAACCTTAAAATCTGGAGCTAAACCTTAAAACCTTAAAATCCAGAGCTTCTAAAATAAACAGAAATTGATCTTACAAAGTGAGGAAAGCAGGTTCCCACTTCTTGTTGAGCGTTAGGTTCTGAATGCAGGCATTCTTCCACGACTTTTGAAAATTCCTTATGTACAGCAAGGATATTTTCAATGTTTGAGAACAGCATCTACAAATAAATATAAGTGCAATAATGAAGCAGGTAAAAAAAAGTCCATGAGAGGATGGTATTCTCTTTCCAAGCTGAAAATTTCAGGGCATGCTTATCCTTTCCACCCACCCAGAGAGCAGAGGACCAATTTTGTATGGACATCCTTTCTACTCCTACACAGCTCTGGGAACCAGGAACCCATTCCTGGCTCTCAGGAAAAACCCGAGTGACTAAATCCAAGCATGACAGTCCCAAACCTATTAGTGAGAATGGGCAGCAGGTAACATAGTGCAGGCAGATTTGCTGGTAGGCTTTTCAGAGCAAAGGCTTCTTTGGTTCTGGAACGGCATCCTGGAATGGACAGCTTCCCCTCTGGAAAGGTGCTGTCTGGAAGTGATAGCTTGGACAGCTACAACGTCATTTTGCAGGGATGAGAGGAGCCATTCCTGGGGCAAAGTGGATAACCTGAATGGCAAAGTGAAGAGCTAGACAGAACCTGGCAATCTTATCGACCTCCCTGAGTCACAGGTCCTGAACCTTCTCTTCTGTCTGGAGTCCCCAAATGAGAGCTGAAGTGTCTCCAAGTCATTTGAATAATAAGTGTCTTTTGCTTGAGACCTAAAGCACACAAACTAAAATGCTCCCATGGTAAGAGAATTTGAAAGTTCATTTTTAATTTATGAAAAAATAGTCAGAAGAGCCTATAAAAATCCTTGGGAATTTTTTAATTTTTGTAAAATAAAACAGCAAATCAGCACCAAAAATAAACATCAATAATAATTTAGGCAGCTTAAATGAATAGTAATGTAGTGCAATTAATTTTCATTTACCTCCTCCCCCCTTTACAAAACCCTTCATCATTTTCCTTTCCTGCAGCCTAAAAGGAAGGGCTTATACATGTGTTTCTGAGTTGAAGACATTATGCAGACATTATCCGCACCACGGAACCACTCAAATCATTTACCCTTGCCTTCCTAAGCCACATCTGGCAATTCTCCCACTTAGGGCTCTATTCCCCCCTGCTCACAGACACTGAGGTTCTTGGTCAGGAGTTTGTTTTTCTCCCTCTTTTCAAACTGTCCTAAGGCCTTGGCAGAAAGTTGTTCCATGTCTTCTCGCCATCCTTATCAGTCTCTGTTTCTTTTCCCAAACCCTCTTTCCCTTTATCTCAGGGTTGCCCACACAAGTGGCTGGTGCAGAACTTATAGTGGAACTGAGGAGAAGCTGAAAAGCCTAGAGTAACATCCCACAGAAGAAATTTTAACTAAAAGGGAATGTGTGCTTGGGTTAAGGGCTGTCTGTGTCTCCTCACCTTTACTGTTTCTTTTGTTATATTTTTCTCAATTTTTGATGCTGCACACTGGTTCATTCTTGTAAGAATGCCTGCATAAAACAAACAAATAAAAAAAGATTTTGTGAAGGCAACATTAGGTTAGTAAAATAACAGGGTATTGATTAGAACTAAATTTTTTGTAGGAAGCCAGAGTTTAAAAACCCAATAACTACTGAGAATAATAGTTTTGTTGTAAAAAGTGAAACCCTGGTTCACAGTGGTTTTTCCCTGGGAATTATATCCTTCAGAATTTGGGGGCAAGACCAAAAGTGACCATGTATATACATGAACTAAATTTATCCATCACGATCTCATTGTTCTGTGGTAAACAGGAGTCAAATGTTTCCTAAACTTCTAAGTCTTGTGAAGCACATAACACCAAGATCTAATGAAAAATGGGATTTCTGATTTTTAAAAAAGGGGAGGGGTCAGAAATTCCAAGGTGATCCTTTGGAACTAAGATAGACTGAGATAGACTGAGGGAAGAAATAGGGAGTCAAAGATAGAAAGAGAATGAAAGAGAAAGAGAGAAAGAAAGTGACTCTTCAAGAAGGAATGAAACAATTTCCCTTCCCTTCCTAACTACCCCCTGCCAAGTTTTAGAAAGCCAGATTTTGCATTTCTGGGATCAGGTCAGGGCTCTCCAAAGCCCTATGGTAGGCAGAAAAGTTCCTTAGTATTTCAAAGATCTGGACTCTCCTTAATAAGTCATTAATTAAACTTGGACCCATGACCAAGTAAGCTATTATTTTTGCAAACGAAGAAAAGAGTAGAAAGAACTTTTTATATTGGGCCTTAAAAGAGAAAGTTTGGAAGGAAAAGGAGAAGTGACTTTCCATGCAGTCACTTGTGTCCTCAAGACATTGCTCATTAGCCACCTAGTAACCAGGTGAAATCATTGTTTCCCTGTCTGTCTTAAGAACTTCAAGTACTACCAGCCAAGTTGGGGTATGAGTACATAGCCCATCAATCCCCAGGGCACACAGAGTCTCCAAGGAACCTCTGGATACTAATATCAAACAAATGAAGATTAAAGTAAGAATCCCATTTTTGACATGCTATATTTACAAAGACTTAAGAGATTAAGAAAACCCTCTCTGCTTGCCTCTCTGCCTACTTGTGATCTCTCTCTCTCTGTCAATAAATAAAATATTTAAAAAAGAAAGAGAGATTAAGAAAACCCAGTATTGCTCATAATGTTCCAAATCACCCTCAAGCACACTGGAGTAAGAATATGAAATGGCACAGGGGCGCCTCAGTGGCTCAGTTGATTAAGCATCCAACTCTTGATTTCAGCTCAGGTCCTGATCTCTGAGTTGTGAGATGGAGCCACACATCAAGCTCTGGGCTGAGTGTGAAGCCTACTTAAGATTCTCTTTCTCCCTCTGTCTCTGCCCCTCCCCCTTCCCTCTCTAAAAAAAGGGGGGGGGTATAAAATGGCACAACATATCTGGGAATAACTTGACCATATATCTCAAATTTTTAAATGGGCATACCCTTTAACCCAGAAATTCTTACCTCCAAGAATTTATCCCAAGAAAGCTTTTCAGATAAGATGAAATATTAATTACAAAAGTGAAAACATTGGAAACAACATAAATGCCCATTCAAAAGGGAATCATTTATATAATGGTACATGCAAATTACAAAATACTATGCAGAACTATAATCATAAGTGGAATGTGACCAAAATTTCATAGAAATATGTGTAAATAGATGTCTATAAAATATTGTTTCATGAACAAATTTATCAAACAGCTTTCTTGATAAGTACACACTTATATGTACACACAAATACATATTACACACACAAGCATATAGGCATAAATATACTTGTGTAATGGCAGTGTGCATTCATACTAAGAAAAAATATGTAGCACATATCAAAATGCAACAGTGGTTAAAGTGACCTTTGTATACCTCCTTATGCACAGAATATTTGGCTGTGAGCATACTGTAACATTAGTAAAAAGAAAAGCAAAACTATTAAAAAAAATGAGCCATAGGACCTCATTCCTAGCATTAGCTTCAAACTCATCTCTATTCCTGATTCAATTAGTTCATGTTTCAGTCTATAATTACAAAGCCACATCAATACTAACAGCCTCAACAGAATGAAATAATTCAGCTGAATTAAATAAACTTAATAAGAAAGTAATGGATGTCTTGTCCTTGTTTTTTTAATTGGAAACTTGTGATATGATTTTTGAACTATTATCTAGAGTTAAGTAAAATTACTCATGAAAAGAGATTTCAAATTTTCTGACTTTGCCCATTTTAATCACTATCAGTCTCATTTTTAATTTTAGATTTGGTTTTGTACACTCATATCAAAAAGGCTCCATCAGTTCTTTCCACTTAGTCTTAAAATAACATGGTGGTGTAGTCGCCTAGTTTACATTTCATGTTGACCACACAGTAAACAGGTAACCTCTCATGCAAGCAAAACCGAAAGTTCACCTCTACATTTATAAACCTTTTCTTAGGAGCTAAACTCAGTCACATTCTGAAGCCCATGAATTAAAGTAAGGAGACAGTACGAATGGATCAAAATATGAGTTAGAAAGGCACATACACACTAAGAAAGTAAACTGTATCTTCACCTGACTTTTTATCTTCTTAGCCTCTGTGACAACATGGAACTTTTTGTTTAACTGTATATGAAAGAAAACCTGGAAATTGTTAACATTTCTGATGAGGCATTTGTCTTTCATTTAATACACACCGTTCAGTCAGATTTCAGATAGTTTGCCTAGAGCACAAAATCACTAAAACTGACATTCTTAACAAAACATGTAAGTCTTCTTTCCCTAAGATAAAGAAAAATAACATGTTTTCAGAATCCTCTTGTAAAAACCAGCATCTACAAAGTCCTTTCAGTCTTTGTAATTGGAGCATTTAATTTTTCTCCAATTAGTCATTAATACCCTAAATACAAAAATACATGAGAGATTTCATACACTGTTTTATCTCTGCATTCGTTAATTCCTATTGGTCCAGAGTTTCATCAGAATTAGGTCATCTTCACTTTGATATGAATACATTGAAAGTAAGTACTGGAAAAAGCTTGTAATGCCAGTGGTTCTCAAGCTTTTTATTGTGCATGAAATTTGGAGAGTTTCTTCTAATTGCAGATTGCCCTATCCCCAGAAGGTCTGACTCAGCAGACTAGTTGAGGACCCAGAAATCTGCACGTTGGTAAGTTCCCCAGATGATTCTGATATAGTTGGTATAGAGACCACATCTGATGAACACTCCTGTGAGTTTATTCTTCCAAAGACTAAAGAAACAGACCACGAAGAAATAAGTGAGTCTCAATAGCAAAAATGGGTTCAGTTATTTCTTCTTTATTTTCAAACCCTATGTCAGCTCCCTCTATTCACAATAACCTCTGGATCTGCCACTTGGTGTTCCTGATCATCATACCAGAGGATACCGTTTGGACCATGAACCTCAAATATGGGCTGCATAAACGGGGCATAATATGTCTGAAGGCTAGGGAGATGCAGAGACCAGTGACCTAAGACAGACTACATTGCATTTGGAAGAGGTGAGGCTCACAGTTACCCTTTCTTGTGCCTTCCAGCTTGCAGGTGTGTCAGCATGAACTCAATTTGCCAGCATTCAGCTAACAATGATTACACAACACATTCCTAGATTCACTGCAGTCAGGGGCTTCTCTTTCCCTACACCAAGAACAGAATTCTTCATCTCCTCTTCAGTTTCTTCCATTTTGTTTTTTCCCTACCATGTATTTGGTAAAACGGGATAAATGCCATATATTAATTAAAGCTTAAGAAAGCTAAAAATGTCACAAATGTGCAACCAAGAGAGTAAAAGAAGGAAGAAAACTCATGAGGATAAAAGAGAGAGAAAACAGCAATTCCCTTCCTCCGTGTCTGCCCATATGGGCCACTGCTTGTTGAAAGGGTAAGACAAACTCCACGATGAATTTCATTCTCAGAATGTACCAGTTTACTTTATAATTCTGATGTACTAATTTATCTCCTTCAACTCATTTTTGTCCTCCCCACTCTTCCTGTCAGGCACGCACAGTAGATCACTCTTAAAAGTCACACAGACATGTTCATTGCTATAACATTTTCAGATAGTTGTGGATATTCTTCTTTAATACAACACCAAACTTCATTAAGTGGTCATTTCTTAAAGGGTAGTCATGATTTTTAATCTGAAACCAATGATATCAGTGAACTCTCCACACTCTGTTGCATTAAAACCAACTAATCTATCTGCAGTTTGAAGGGATGTATTACATATGCTTGATGCTGTACTTTTTTTTTTTTTTTAGCAATGATTCACTGGGAGTTAAATATATCTTCAAGATATTAACACATTTTGTTATTTTATATCAAAGAAAACCCACCATCACAATAGTTAATATCACTATCCAACTCATTAGAAAAATCTGTAGGTATTTGGAAAGTATCCAGCTCATAGATATAAATTTTCCAAAACTCGAAGTTTACTTGCAAACTTGAATTTATCATCATCAACAAGTACTATCAGTTGTTTTCCTTGAGGTGAAAAGCTTACTTTATTCTTTTTTTTTGAAAAAAAGTATCTGCCAAATGCCTGAGTGCCCTGAAACTGAAACATAGTTTATCTCACAGTTGTTATTTCAAGTAAATATAATGTTCCATAGCAACTCAATCACAAATTCTAGTCCCTGGAGACAACCATATTTTTGAGTATGCAGCAGAAGTACTAGATATACTTCCCATTTCATCACACAGAATATTAAAAAGGCACATGCTCAAGAGTCAGGACTTAATAAAACTCATATTTTTTACAGCTTTAAGTGAAATTGGCATCCCCTTGTCACTCCCTCATGAGGGAGGACCAGGAAGTATGTAGTAGCTCCTAGTAGAATTTGGTGTCACTGCTCGATTCACACTAAAACATCAGCAGTTTTACACATGACTGATTTTCCCCCACCAGTGTGAGCAACAGCACAGTGGGGCAGAAAAAAGCAAATTAAGTCTTAGTCTTAGTATTACCACAAGAATAGCTTTGACCTTCTATATTCTCCAAAAGGATTTTGCAAAACCCCAAGAAACTGCAAAGCACACACTGAGAACCACTGTTTTAGGCATATAAAACATATCAAATAAACAAAATAGTCAAGAATTTCTGCTCTTATTCCAGTGGGAGGAGGCAGACAATACACAATAAACATATATTCAGCATATGAGAAGCTAGGTGCTAAAACTGAGCAATGATCTTACTGTAATAATAAAAACCTATCTACACACATTTGAAAAAAATAATAATTATTAAATGTTACCAAACATTTAAATTACACCAAGTCTCTGCAATCTCTTTCAGAAGACATGAATAGAAGAAATATTTCCTCACTTTTTTTATGAGGCCAACATCACACTAATACCAAAACCAAAGACTTCACAAGAAAATAACAGACCAATATCTCTTATAAGTATAAAAGTTCTAAGCAATATATTAACAAATAAAAGCCACAAATGTCTAAAAACAATTGTACTCCTCAACCAAGGGGAATTTACCATAGGTATGCAAAGCTGGTTCAAAATTCTAAAATCAGCTAATGAAATCCATCACATTACCAGTCTAAAAAGAAAAATCATATGATCTCATCAAAAGATGAAGTAAAAAGCATTTGACAATTCCAACACCCACTCATTACAAATACTCAGTAAACTAAAAATACAAGGGAATGTCCTCAACATTATTTAAAAAAATCTTAAAAAAAAAAACCCTACAGCTAACATCATATATAAAGTGAGAAAATAGAAAATTTCCCATTACAATCAGGACCAAGGCAAGAATGTCTCCTGTCACCACTCCTTTTCAGCATTGTCCTCTGTTTCCTAGCTAATATAATAAGACAAAAAGGGAAGTAAAAGGCATATAGGTTGGAAAGGAAAAACAAAACTGTCTTTATTCACAAATGATATGATTATCTATGTGGGAAATGAAAAAGAATCAACAAAAAAACCTCCTGGAACTTAGAAGCAATTATAGCAAAGTTGCAGGATACATGGTTAATATACAAAATTCACTCACTTTCCTCTGTGCCAGCAATGAACAAATGGAACTGAAATTAAAAAAAAAAAACACAATACCATTTATATTAGCACCTCCAAAAATGAAATACTTAGTTATAAATCTAACAAAATATGTACAACAGGAGGAAAGCCACAAAACTCTGATAAAAATATACCAAAAAAGACTAAATAAGTGGAGAGAGGTAGTCCACATTAATGGATAGGAAGACTTGGTAATGTCAAGATGCTAGTTCTTCCCAACCTGGTTTAACACAACTTTAATCAAAATTCTAGCAAGTTCTTTTGTGGGTATCAACAAAATGATAAGTTTATATGGAGAATGAAAAGACTCAGAATTGCCAAAACAGTACTAAAAAATAAGAAAAAAGTCAGAAGACTGACACTACTTGATTTCAAGGCTTATTATAAAGCCATAATCAAAACAATATGGATTTGGTTAAAGAACAAATAGATAAATGAAATACAACAGAGAGCCCAGAAACAGACTCACACAAATATAGTTCAACTAAGCTTTGACAAAGGAGCAAAGGCTATGCTATACATTGGAGAAAGGATAGTCTTTCTAACAGTGCTGGGAACAACTGGACATCCACATGTAAAAAGACAAAAATAATCATCATCATCATCTAGACACAGACTTTACATCCTTCAGAAGAATTAGCTCAAAATGGATCAGACCCAAATATAAAATACAAAACCATAAAGTGCCTAGAATTAACATAGGGGAAAATTTCTAGGTGACACCACCGATGGGGATGACTTTTTAAGATGTAACACCAAAGGTATGATTCATGAAAAAAATAATTGACAATCCAGACATCATTAAAATTAAAAACTTTTCCTCTGTGAATGACAAGAGAAGAAGACAAGCCACAATCCAGGAAGTATTTCCCTAAGAATTATATGACACATGTGATTAAAAAAAAAAAAAAAAAACCATTGTCCAAAAGGTACAAAGTAAAACTCAACAATACAAAAGTCAACAATGAAATTAAAAAATGGGCAGAACTGAACAGACCCCCCACCAAAGAAGATATACTCATGGCAGATAAGCATATGAAAAGGTATTCAAATCTAGTGTCATTAGGCAGCTGCAAATTAAAACAATGAGATACTACACACCTATCAGAAAGGACAAAATCCAAAATACTCAGAGTGCCAAAAGCTGGCAGGATGGCGAATAATCAGAAACTCTCACTGATTGCTGGTGGGAATGCAAACTGATACAGCCACTTTTGGAAACAGTTGGCATATTCTTCCCATAAATGTTCTTACCATGCCAATTCAAGGATCGTGTTCCTTAGAACTTACCTAAATGAGCTGAAAATTTATCCATAACAAAACCTGCACCTAGAAGTTCATAGCAGCTGTATTCATAAATGACAAAAGTTGGAAGCAATCAAGATGTCCTTCAGTAAGTAAATGGATAAAGGCATCCAAACAATGGAATATTCTCAACCTAAAAAAGAAATGAGCATGATCTGGCCCCTCCCTCCTCTTGTATTCTGTCTCATCCCAGCTTCCCCATTCTGGACCTCTGCCCAACCACAGCCACCTCTCTGCGCCTTCCCAGAAAGCCACACCTACTTTCCACCTTGACACCTTTTCACAACTTTCTTCCTCTGCCTAAAACCCACTTCATCAGGCTGCCTCCTGCTGTCACTCACTCCTAAGCTTCAGGTCTCTCATGGCCATCCAGTCTAAGTGTTCCCTTTCCCACCCTCTATCATTACCTATCTACCCCATTACTCCACTTTATCTACCCTATGGCACTACCTGCTCCTCCATGTCCCATTTTATGTATTAGTTTACTAGTCTCCCACATTCATACCAGAGCTTTGTGAAGGCAGTCTATCTGTTTTGTTCACTTGGGTTTCCCCAGTGTCTCCCAACAATGCCTAGCACTTGGTAAGCACTCAATAAGTTTAGTGGTATAAGTAAAAAATATTTTCTTCACTAGATCTTCGTTTCTAAAGACCACCAGACTGTGTAGTATTAATTCCCCTATTGTATTATCTTCCCAGCTATTAGAATATATCTAATCATCAGCAACTTAGAGTATAAAAATATCATACAATTGCTTTTCTTTTTCATCATCATATACCAGGGTATCTCAATATTAACACTCTGGACACTTGCGCCAGAAAAATATTGGTTGTGGGGTTTGTCCTTACATGTAGGATGTTTAAGAGTTTCATGGCCTGCACTGACTAGATGCTAACAGCAACTACCATCCCAGTTGCAACAACCAAAAATGTCTCTCCACATTGCCATGACTCAGCACCACCACAGTGGTGCATCCCTGGTATATACAATCCTAAAATACCTATAGCACTGTTAAGAAGATTCACAAATTTGAGACTAAAAGCGTCTGCATTATCAACATCTCTGGGCTACATTATAAAAATAAGTAATTTTTTCTGGCTTCCTGGGCTTTAGCAATGTCCCACAATGATTTCATTAGATTATAAGTAAAAAGTCCACCACATTTTTATAAAATTATTAGGCAGAGTTTAAAGTTCCTTTCAAACAAAGCGGAATTTTTAAAGCTCCCTTTGTTGTGTAGTTTCAACTCAGACACAATGAACAACAATTATAAAATACTTTGAGTTTGCATGTCTGTTCTCCATCAGACTATATGATGCTACAGAAAATGTATGGGCAGCATGTTTTCATCTTTTGGAACAGATATTAGTTTGTCCCTAGATTGCCATGACAACATTCTATCCATATAAAACTCCAAAAACTGAGAGAATAATAAATCACTTGTCACTTGTTCAGTAGCACTGAAGACTGACCCTCTTGGGCATCTATCTCTCTACAAACCATTAAAAGAAAATATATATGCCACCCTGGGTTACTCAGATAGATGCCTAAAAATATCACAGTGATACCAAACACTATGTCAATATCCAGACCAAAAAAACCTTGGAATGTTGGTGTTTTTTCATGATTCAGAACCAAAAGGATTTATTATGTCATATTTGTTGAGAGCCTATTAATATATACTTAATTTCCCACAAAAAGATGTTTTATTCTTTCTCAAAACAACTATTATTTCAAAATTAAAATCACCAACATCTAGGCGAAGATAATTTTTCACCATACAACCATACTTTTTAAACTTCCTGGGCTGAAACTTCCCCGGGATTTGAGGATAATTAAAACATTATTTAGTGTCTTCTGTTTGACCTCAATGTGTTAAAAGGCAGCATGACAGAACTGTGCTCTTCAGGACTTCTCAGGGTAAAGAATTCATGAAGGATCAGCATGTCATCGGTACTCTAACTACATACAAGGCACAAGATTTTAAGGGTGGCTAAGAGGTGGCTAGAAAGCCACTAGTGAAAATGGACAGAAGATGAAGGAAAAACCACAACCATGATCAATGGAATCTCGGAGATGCATAAAATTGAACGAAGAGTAAAAATCAGAATTTTATTAAGTGATTTTAATAACATACCAAAATAAAAGCAAACTTTTCTGAATTGTGTTTTTTGTCAACTTTTGTTACTTTGTTAAGTTTTTGTTTTTCTCTTGTGTTTCTGTGATTTCAGTTCCTGCCGTCTCATCCTCACCACTCAACCCATAAAAGTAGATTAATAATAGCCATCTTTTTTGGATATTTAAATTCCATTGACTTAAGGCAATGAGTTAAGTCTAAAGCAGAGATTGAAAGAAGTGGAGGTATTTTTGAACATAACACAACTGGTTAAGATATTGTTTTAACAGCTTCCGTTTAATAAGAACATTTACATAAAAATCAATCATTACAGTCCCTCTTCAAACACTAGAAAAAAAAAAAAATCAACCCAGGTTCCAGATTCCTGAATGGCAGCAATAGGCTGGAGCAAAAGCAACCACAAGTTCCCTTCCCTCCCTGCAGTCATCACTATTCCCTGTTACCCCCAGACCAAAACTAAATGGCAATTTTTTTTTTTTTTTCCAACACTAGTGGGTTAAGCCGCTGCCTTTGGCTGGGGTCATGATCTCAGGGTCCTGGGATCGAGTCCCGCATCGGGCTCTCTGCTCAGCAGGGAGCCTGCTTCCTTCTCTCTCTCTCTCTCTCTCTCTCTCTCTCTGCCTGCCTCTCAGTGTACTGGTAATTTCTCTCTGTCAAATAAATAAATAAAATCTTTAAAAAAAAAATATGGGTATGTAATTTACATAAAATTCATTTTACTGATTTTTGAGACTTAGAAATCTCTGTGGCCCTTTAAATTTTCAGCACATAATCTTGAGGTTTTGCCAAGGCCCTGTTGGCTTTTATAAAGCTTTCTTTAATAGTAATCTGTCTGTTGGGGTCCGTGATCAAAGGAATGAAACCAACGCAAAGCGAAAGTCAAGCAAAGCGAAAGTCAAGCAAAGCTTTACTTCACACCAAGCATCGAAAATCAAACCAACCAGTTGGGGCCCTCTCATACAAAGAGGTGACGAGGACCAGGACACGGACCCTGGCGGTTCCCCTCACCGAGCGAGGCGGTTCCCCTCACCCGGGAAGGCAGTTCCCCTCACCCCGCGAGGCGGTTCCCCTCACCCGGCGAGGCGAGAGGAGGCCAGGCTGCTACCCCCTACCCATTGAGGTGAGGCCAGGCCAGGCCGCTCCCCTTACCTGGCGAGGTGAGACCAGGCCAGGCCAGGCCAGGCTGCTCCCCTTACCCAGCGAGGGGAGGCCAGGCCAGACCACTCCCCTTACCTGGTGAGGCCAGGCCGCTCCCATTACCCAGCGAGGCGAGGCCGCTCCCTGTTGAGGCCCATGACACTCCCAATGACCCTGACAATCCCAACAACCCCAACGACCCCAATGCTACCACTACTACCCAGACGACTATCACTACTTCCCTGCCTTGCAGACTAATCTTTATAGAGGTGGTTGAGCCCCGCCCACACACATGGCCAATGAGACTGCAACAAACAGGGAAAACTGCAGTCACCCGCCCTCAGCAATACCGGTGGCCAATTAAATTCCAACTTACCACAGCAAATATATGCGTGCCCCACTGATTGGATGTCTCCAACCGACCTGCCCCGCCCCCAGATCTGGGGCCTGCAAGCAAGTTACTCCAGGAGGGTCAGGGTCAACCCAAGCCCACAAGGAAATGGCTCCCTCTGGCGGATGGGGCCCTTTTAATTCCATACTTCTAACTTCTATTTGATTTTATTTTCGAAGTTTGCTTATTTTTAGTAATCTCTACACCCAAGGTGGGACTTCAAGTCAGCACCCTGAGATCAAGTCGCATGGTCCCCTGACTGAGCCCGGAGAGTTTAAAATGTTTTAAAATGGCACATGGTCTTAAAGTATTAGAGTGAAAAAGTCCCCAGATGAGAAGAGAAAAAGCTTAAAGAAATAGCACGAAGAAAATTGGAGCCTATTTACTTAACATCTGTTTTTCCAAGGCATTAACAATTACATTAATTCTAACATAAAGTTTACATTTTTTTTTCGGATGGGTCTGTCATTTTACTTTATCAACCTGTGTGAGTTCTGTCCATACCAAGATCATTTAGCAGATCACTGAAATCAAAGCCATAGTGTGGCCTTACTCCACATACATTGTTCAACTTTCATTAGTACTTTGTGCTCTAAGTCCTCTCAAGGATTATAGATGGGCTGCAGTCTCTAGAAACACCTTACAGATTGATCTTGAATTAATTTTTTTCTACCTTCTTTGCATTTGTTAGTTTTTAAATTTCTGAAATGTTTAGAAAATAGGACTGAAGAGATTGATTGACATGAACCACATTTGAGGGCAAACCTGGAATTCTGAGCAGAAAAGATCCAATACTATATGACAATATGGAATATACATATATTTTAGCAAACAATAGCACCCCCTCCAAACAAATACCTTGACTTATTTGTTTTGAAACCAAGGAATTTTCTTGAAGTTAGCATTAGTTGGCTTGATTTACTGTTAAGAGAGGAGCAAAAATGGGATGTGGGGGTTTACCCTTTAGTTATTTTTTCTCTAGTGTTAGGAATAAATAAAACCACTGTAGATGTAATAGATCTACCACAGTAGATGCTGTGGTTGCAGCAGTAGTGGCAGAAATACCAGTCAGCATTTATTTGGCTCTGATTATGCACTGACACTGTGCTAAGTGCCGACAAAAATTACCTCTGTGAATTCTTTTCACCTCTCTGTGAGGTAAGTACTATTATTCTTTTGAAAGATTTATTTATTTATTTAAGAGAGAACAAGAATAAGACAGAGAGACAGAGAGAAAGCCAAAGAGCATGCACCCATAAGCAGCGGTAGGGGCAGGGGGGTGCAGAGAATATCAAGCAGATTCCTTGCTGAGTGCAGACCTGGATGTGGGGCTTACCCCAGGACCCTGAGATAGTGACCTGAGTCAAAAACAAAAAGCCAGAGACTCAACCAACTAAGCCACCCAAACATCCCAAAGTACTAATATTTTTAACCTAATTTAATGTGTGAGGAAACCAAGGCTCAGAGCTTTGGCTGCATTCCCTGCCTATGAGCCATCCTGTATCTGCGTAGGTGTGTAGTAGGTGTTTATAGGTGTATTGAGGAGGATTAGCTCTGAGGGGTTTCAAAACAGCAAAGAATAAACATTGGGCACTTCTTAATCTTATTTATTTAGTTGTTTTTTTCCTGAAGTTTGGTGTCTCACTGACCATTCTGGAAAAAGACATCAATCACCCAAAACAATACAAGGAATACAAGATCATCATGAATCAAATGATACTTTGAATATATAAGCCAAAAGAAATTTATTGCCAAAAAATCACTTTATCAAAAAATATTAATAGTTTAAAATAAAATAAAATGACAGGCCAATCTGAAAAAAAGTTCTACAGAAAACTCAGGTACAGAAAGAAGACTAATACTCTTGGAGTTGCCTTAGCTCTTCTGAATACTATTAATTCTTTATAGCACCAAGAGAACCATTAAACAAACATGGTGCATTAGGCGAGACTATAAAACAAAAATTAAAATCTACATTGAGGTCCTTCATCCATTTTGAGTCTATTTTTGTGTGTGGTGTAAGGAAATGGTCCAATTTCATTTTTCTACATGTGGCCGTCCAATTTTCCCAGCACCATTTATTGAAGAGGCTGTCTTTTTTCCATTGGACATTCTTTCCTGCTTTGTCGAAGATTAGTTGACCATAGATTTGAGGGTCTATTTCTGGGCTCTCTATTCTGTTCCATTGATCTATGGGTCTGTTTTTGTGCCAGTACCATGCTGTCTTGATGATGACAGCTTTGTAATAGAGCTTGAAGTCCGGAATTGTGATGCCACCAACGTTGGCTTTCTTTTTCAATATCCCTTTGGCTATTCGAGGTCTTTTCTGGTTCCATATAAATTTTAGCATTATTTGTTCCATTTCTTTGAAAAAGATGGATGGTACTTTGATAGGAATTGCATTAAATGTGTAGATTGCTTTAGGTAGCATAGACATTTTCACAATATTTATTCTTCCAATCCAGGAGCATGGAACATTTTTCCATTTCTTTGTGTCTTCCTCAATTTCTTTCATGAGTACTTTATAGTTTTCTGAGTATAGATTCTGTGTCTCTTTGGTTAGGTTTATTCCTAGGTATCTTATGGTTTGGGGTGCAATTGTAAATGGGATTGACTCCTTAATATCTCTTTCTTCTGTCTTGCTGTTGGTGTAGAGAAATGCAACTGATTTCTGTGCATTGATTTTATATCCTGACACTTTACTGAATTCCTGTATAAGTTCTAGCAGTTTTGGAGTGGAGTCTTTTGGGTTTTCCACATATAGTATCATATCATCTGCGAAGAGTGATAATTTGACTTCTTCTTTGCCAATTTGGATGCCTTTAATTTCCTTTTGTTGTCTGATTGCTGAGGCTAGGACCTCTAGTACTATGTTGAATAGCAGTGGTGATAATGGACATCCCTGCCGTGTTCCTGACCTTAGCGGAAAAGCTTTCAGTTTTTCTCCATTGAGAATGATATTTGCGGTGGGTTTTTCATAGATGGCTTTGCTGATATTGAGGTATGTGCCCTCTATCCCTACACTTTGAAGAGTTTTGATCAGGAAGGGATGCTGTACTTTGTCAAATGCTTTTTCAGCATCTATTGAAAGTATCATATGGTTCTTGTTCTTTCTTTTATTGATGTGTTGTATCACATTGACTGATTTGCGGATGTTGAACCAACCTTGAAGCCCTGGAATAAATCCCACTTGGTCGTGGTGAATAATCTTTTTAATGTACTGTTGAATCCTATTGGCTAGTATTTTGTTGAGTATTTTCGCATCTGTGTTCATCAAGGATATTGGTCTATAGCTCTCTTTTTTGGTGGGATCCTTGTCTGGTTTTGGGATCAAGGTGATGCTGGCCTCATAAAATGAGTTTGGAAGTTTTCCTTCCATTTCTATTTTTTGGAACAGTTTCAGGAGAATAGGAATTAGTTCTTCTTTAAATGTTTGGTAGAATTCCCCCGGGAAGCCATCTGGCCCTGGGCTTTTGTTTGTTTGGAGATTTTTAATGACTGTTTCAATCTCCTTACTGGTTATGGGTCTGTTCAGGCTTTCTATTTCTTCCTGGTTCAGTTGTGGTAGTTTACATGTTTCTAGGAATGCATCCATTTCTTCCAGATTGTCAAATTTATTGCCGTAGAGTTGCTCATAGTATGTGCGAAAGGAATCTATCAAAATCCTTGAGGAGAACACAGGCAGCAACCTCTTCGACCTCTGCCGCAGCAACATCTTCCTAGGAACAACGCAAAAGGCAAGGGAAGCAAGGGAAAAAATGAACTATTGGGATTTCATCAAGATCAAAAGCTTTTGCACAGCAAAGGAAACAGTTAACAAAATCAAAAGACAACTGACAGAATGGGAGAAGATATTTGCAAACGACATATCAGATAAAGGACTAGTGTCCAGAATCTATAAAGAACTTAGCAAACTCAACACCCAAAGAACAAATAATCCAATCAAGAAATGGGCAGAGGACATGAACAGACATTTCTGCAAAGAAGACATCCAGATGGCCAACAGACACATGAAAAAGTGCTCCATATCACTCGGCATCAGGGAAATACAAATCAAAACCACAATGAGATATCACCTCACACCAGTCAGAATGGCTAAAATCAACAAGTCAGGAAATGACAGATGCTGGCGAGGATGTGGAGAAAGGGGAACCCTCCTACACTGTTGGTGGGAATGCAAGCTGGTGCAGCCACTCTGGAAAACAGCATGGAGGTTCCTCAGAATGTTGAAAATAGAACTGCCCTATGACCCAGCAATTGCACTATTGGGTATTTACCCTAAAGATACAAATGTAGTGATCCAAAGGGGCACATGCACCCGAATGTTTATAGCAGCAATGTCCACAATAGCCAAACTATGGAAAGAACCTAGATGTCCATCAACAGATGAATGGATCACGAAGATGTGGTATATATACACAATGGAATACTATGCAGCCATCAAAAGAAATGAAATCTTGCCATTTGCGACAACATGGATGGAACTAGAGCGTATCATGCTTAGCGAAATAAGTCAAGCAGAGAAAGACAACTATCATATGATCTCCCTGATATGAGGAAGTGGTGATGCAACATGGAGGCTTAAGTGGGTAGGAGAAGAATAAATGAAACAAGATGGGATTGGGAGGGAGACAAACCATAAGTGACTCTTAATCTCACAAAACAAACTGAGGGTTGCTGGGGGGAGGGGGTTTGGGAGAAGGGGGTGGGATTATGGACATTGGGGAGGGTATGTGCTTTGGTGAGTGCTGTGAAGTGTGTAAACCTGGTGATTCACAGACCTGTACCCCTGGGGATAAAAATATATGTTTATAAAAAATAAAAAGTTAAAAAAAAACATTTATTATGATCTACATAGATGAATGAAACTTTTATTTTATTAAATTATTTTGACAAAAAATCTGTTATTTTTAAAAATGTATTTCCTTTGAAGGGTTAATTTAGAACGTTCAGAGAGGATCTAGGAGTGCGGTATTATGCAGTTTTTAAGTAGGTATGAAATGGTTATTTATATGATTGTTTCTTTAAGGCTTATGTATATTGTCCATTATATGCTATAAAATATTTTGAAAGTAAATTTAAGGTATGTTTTACATAGTTTATATTTTGGAAAAAATTATTGAAATGACTTATGAAATTCAGTATACTCTCAACATTAATTTATTCTGAAATTTACCAATTGTCTATTGAACCTATTATATGGCAGATATTACTTCAGACTACACTGGTAAATGAAATACTTGGCTTTGTAGAACTTTTATTTTCATGGGTGAGACAATTAAAAGCTATAAACCTTAATAAAAATTGCATAGTGCATTCAAAATTGATGAGTATAATGAGGAAAAAGAAAAATTCAATCAGGGTGAGAAAAATCAAGGTTGCTAGGCAGGGGATGGGGAGTTAAAATTTTTAATAGGAAGATCAGGGTAGTTACAATGAACCTGACAATTGAACAAAGGTATGGAAAGGTGATGAATTTGCCCAGAACTATCAGCAATAAGGTCACTCCAGACAAAGGAATTGGCTATCTTGAAGGCCATAAGGTTGGATCATGCCTAGCATATCTGAGGAATAGCAAGGAGGCCACTGTGAGTGACTGAAGAGTAGCAGGGAAAGAGGTCACAGAGGTTAAATGGGTGGCTAGATCATGTAAAAGCTTAGAAGTCATTGTAAAACTCTGGCTTTTATATTTGGAAACTTACTGTGTGATAGAATTTCTGCTAATAACTGAGAGTTCAAATGTCCATAAAATTTCAAGGATTCTTATTCTAGTAAGAGAATAAAGAAAAAGAGTTCATATTTTCACATGGTGTAACAAATGCTCGGAGATCCAAGTGTAGGAAGCTATGGGAGCACAGAAAAAGGCACTAAAATCTCACCAATATATTTGGTAACTGTGACTATATATAAATTTGTATTTTCTAGATTTTTTTATAGTCATGGAATCACACAGTATATACTATTCATTGCCTGGCTTTTCTTTTCTCAGCATCATTATTTTGAGAATCTCCAACTGTAAATAGTTCATTTTGATGTTGAATAGTAATCTCTTTAATGAATAGATCATAATTTGTCTTTGCTCTATTGATGGACATTGATGAACATTTCCATTGTTTTCAATTCTTAAAAATAAAGCTGCTATGAAATTCAAAAAAAAAATTAAAATCTATTCCTTTATGTATTACAAGTCATAATATTTGTAAAAGAGCTCAAAGTCAGATGATAATAATGAACATTTCATTACATTCTGAATTAATAACAAAAAAGGGTATTTCAAATATCTCAGAATTTTGGGTGGCATTTAATAAGATAAAAGCATGTTTCCGGTGTTGGTGATCGATATGGGATAAAATGAATTTCCAAGGGCTTTTCATAAGCTTATAGGAACACACTTGTGAAATTTTTTTCTCAATAAAATGCCAGCTCAATTAACTTATTTTTAATATTGCACAAATATTTATTCAGAGATGCCAGGAGACTACTGTGGCTCTAATATAATACTTCATATTGTGCTGCTCAGGAATTCACAGTGATATCAGATAACTTAAAAAACACAGCACAGTGAAAGAAAAGGCTAAGCAGGAAGTACAAAGCACATTATATAGATAATATTCTCAAGCACAAATTTTTCTCTGGTACAGGAAACTGGTCATTTCCCCAATTTAAGGTGCAGAACACTATTCCTGTTTAAGTTGTTATTTGAGAATTCAGTTCCCATGAAAAGGAAATGTAACAGCGAGGGAAGGAAAAGTATTTAATGCTGGAAAACAACCCAGAGAAATGACTGAGGATCCCAACACGAGGATTTGTCTCTGCCTGGCATCCAGACCTCTTTTTTTTTTTCCCCACACTCTGTTCAAGCTCACTATATAATCCCACAAGGTCGAGAAGAAAGGTTTTTTAAAATTTGCCTCATGATACATGTATGCTTGAACTAATTTAAAGAACTTTTTTTATTTAGAAATTTCTGTATCTATTTTAACTTTTCTTCAGAACTCCTAAAATTGTCCATTCCTATTCTTAAGATACATATGACTTTTCTACCAACATCCTTTTGCCCTTCTGACTTACCAATACCCCCTTCTCTCCTTTCTTCATGTCTAGATACTCACCATACCATCCACTTCTCAGTCTATAGTTCTGTTTCCTTTCCATTTTCATTCTATCTGAACTCTATTTCTAAAAGGAACTAATGTATAGTAATGTTAACAGTTAGTTTGGGGCTAGTACAGATCAGTGGAACAGAAGAGAGTCCAGAAAACACTCTGAGTAGAAGGGAATTCTGTATTTGAAACCAGTGGCACTTTATTTTTTTAATTAATTTATTTATTATAGAGAAAGAGAGCACTTGCAAGCATGCATAGGGGAGAGGACAGAAGGGGAGAGGGAGGATGAGAGAGAGAATCCTCAAGTTGACTCAATGCTGGCCCACAGCGCCACGTGGAGCCCAATCTTACAACCTTGAGATCATGACCTGAGCCAAAATCAAGAGTCTGAGGCATAACCAACTGACCCACCCAGATGCCCTGTGAAGCACGTAGTACTTTAAATCAGTGGGGAAGGAATGCACAGGTGTTGAGACAACAGTCAGTTCAGTTTGCAGACTTTGTCAACAGAAAAAAAAAAGAACATGAAGTGGTTTAAAGTTTGAATTCTAGAGCCAGTCTGCCTGGATTCAAACCCCAGGTCTACCAAATGCTAGATATAAGACATCTCACCAGTAAATTTACTTCCCTGATGCTGTCCCAACATCTGTAAAATGAGAATTAATATGGTATTTCTTCTTATAGCCTTCAGGCAAAGGTTAAATAAATTAATATTTGTGAAGCAACTATTACATCAAAAACCAATATATCATTGTTAGCTATAACTACTATTTTTTCCTATTTTATTTTATATCACCAAATATACTTGCCAGATGTTATTCTCATTAAATGACAGTACATTTAATCTCTGAAAGACCTTCAGGAAGAATCAGTCTTTTATACAACATGTGATAATCAATGCACTAACAAAAGGATTAGTATCATATATGCATAAATATGTAAAATATCTTGGTATTTAAGCCATTTATAATTTTTATTCATAATTTGCTTTATAAGTACACATTAACAATCTTTAAAAAGGCAAATATCTGAAATATTTTGCTTATGCACTCAAGAAATATGAGAAAAAAAAACTGAAAATATGGGATAACAATTATTATCAATAATCTCATTATATTTCAAGAACCAACAGGAAAATGAAATAGGAAATATCATAAATGGTCTGTATACTTCATGAACCAAGTAGGAGCCAGGAAAATACTATTAATGTGTTCATTTCCATGGATATTAGCTTGCAGCTCCATCAACAGCTGAATATTCATGAAGCAAGTTGGATGCAGGTAAATGAGAAAACTTCCCTTACAGGAAAATTATAACAACAATTATAACAACAACAAAAATTTATGCATTTTTTTCTGGCCTGGGTTATGTAAAATAACAAAGAAAAAGCTAATGTTCATTCAAAACTTTATGAATTTTGTTATATATCCACAAAGATGCAATAGATTTGCTTACTGCTCCAAAACAGCAAATACCCTCTAATACCAGTACTTTCATTGTTTCAGAACACTTAAATCATCCTAGATCCTCAAGAAGCAGCCTTAATGGGATATAAATGAAATTGTCCCTAGGCTGAGTGCACATTACTAACATGGGTTAGGGCAATTATTTGCAGAGCTTAGAGCTTGAAAATGCAAACAATATAAAGAACAAACTAAACAGTAAACTAAAATCTAATCAGAACTACACCCAATATTTGGGGGTTTGTCTGGAAGTCCTAAGTGCCCCCAGCAAGAAGACTTCAGGCAGCAATGATAATATTCAGGGAGATGGGAGCATGTGTCCCACTGTCATTGGTCTGAAACTTATACGAATATACAGATGCTCCTTTACGTGGAGTGGGGAGAAGAGGAGGTGGGAGGAAGGGAAAATGGCACCTACCGGGGAATAATTTTTATTGTCATGGCCTCTTCCAAATGCAATAGGATTTAAATTTGGACCCTAAAGCTGATAAAGAACAGGAATAAAATTCAGAAATGAAGTAGCATGTGACTTTATAGTGCCGAGTCACACTGTAGAAGTGCGTTATCAGCTTGAAACTGAGGAATTAGGTCCAGTTCCCTGGACCTGAGACAGTAAAACTAATTCCAGATCCTGCTTCCCAGGGTGGAAGAGGTGATGCAGTCTGTTTATCGCTTGTTGCTTTGTGTTAAGTTTATGGTCCTGAAACACCCGCCATCTCCCAGTGTACATTTATCACCTTGTTTCGTACTCTATGCCTCTGTCCTCACCATGCCCTCTCCCTGGAATGCCCTCCTCCACTCCAAATTTAGTCAGCTTCTACTCCTCCCTAACAGTGGTTCAGGGTCCTCTTCTGTAGGTAGCCTTGCGTTAATTCTCTAGGTTGGGGTTGGTTCTGCTCTTTTGGTTTCCAGAATGCCCTGTGCACTTTCTCATGATTGTACCGCATGTACTATTTGATTGTATTAAATTTATGCACTCCTCTCCCCGACTAGCTTGAAGCTGATGGGGATAAACACAATATTTTAACCACCTTTATACCCAAACAACAGGCCAATGCTGTGCACAGAGTAGAAATTCAATGTTTCATAAATGAACAATGGACTGAATGCAAGCAAGATTAAGAAATCTCTGAGTCTCCGTTTCTTCACGTGTAAGCAGGGGCCAAAAATAGTACCACTTTATAGAGAAGGAAAAGAGGTAGAGGATGAGAGCAGAGAGGTAAGGAGAGGGGAGAGTATAGGACCATGTTGACCATTATGAGAACTTTGACTTTTACTCCTAGTGCAATGGGGAAGGTTTCGAACTGAGTAGTGACAGGACTTGGCCTATGTTTTAGATGGAGTCTGGTCGCTTTCTGATAATAAAAAATGAGATGCAAGCTCAGAAGCAGGAAGATGAGTGATGAAGCTACTGCATCTCTCATTTGGTGAAATGAATTTTGTACTTCCATAATTAAAATGTTTCTCACACATCCATATGCACACACAAACACACACACACCCCATTTCAATTAATAAACACCGATCCAAGTAATCCCATTTTTTATTTCTCAAAATCATTTAAAATGCCAGTTAAGGAATAGATGCATGACTATTTCTTCTGTTCTCTGTTTTTTTTTTTTTCATTTAAATTTTCCCTTCTGTTCTGTAGACTGAATTAAAGAGCCATCAAAAACTATTACTTATGGGACGCCTGGGTGGCTCAGTTGGTTGGACGACTGCCTTCGGCTCAGGTCATGATCCTGGAGTCCCGGGATTGAGTCCCGCATCAGACTCCCAGCTCCATGGGGAGTCTGCTTCTCTCTCTGACCTTCTCCTCGTTCATGCTCTCTCTCACTGTCTCTCTCTCAAGTAAATAAATAAAATCTTTAAAAAAAAACCTATTACTTATAAATAGTGTCAACAATTGCTTTCTTATGTATCATTTCATTAAGTTAAGAATGAATGAGATGTGGCCATACTGGGTTCTTTCTCATTCCAAAGTGATAGAAAGGAATGATGAACTCCCCGGGTCAAAAGTCCACACTCGCTGGAATATTTGTTCAGAAATAAGAAATGTTATATATATTTTCATATATGGATTGTGACTGTTTAAGAAAAATATTAAACTTTATTTTAATCAATAAGTAAATTGCCTAAATACTAAACTAAAAAATATAAAATAAGAGTATTTCATATAAATTGGCAAGGCCCTTTTCTCAGTGGCAAGAAATATAAACAACTCTGAATTCTCAGTTGACTAAGTAAAGACAGATATAACTGCTTTGATGCCTATTCACTAAATAATTAATTAATAAAAACACATATGAATAAAGGGACATGAAATAATTAGCCATTGCCACATGAACAGAAAAAGAAAGGCAGGTACAGAATAATTAAGATTACTGGTCAAACTTACTATTTCTATCACATACAGAGCAATAACATTTAATTCAATAATTATTTAATAAATAAAGTGTCCATTTTTTCACCAGTTATATAAATTAACTCAATGTTTCCATGATCCTCTAAGTTTAGATATAATCTTAGCTGAATTTTAACAATGGAGAAACTGAGTCTTAAAAAGGTGAAGTAACTTCTCCAAGGTCAAGCAGCCAGGATATGAGGGATCCTGGATTATATTCTTGCTTGACTCAGCACTGGATTATAAGACCCACACTCCCTCACAGGGAAACTAAAATAGTCAGGTCAGGAGACCTCATGCAGAGGCTGAGACAGAAACCAAATTATGTTCAGTTTCTAAATTTGATTTCCAAAGTTCCAAGGCCTGCTTTGGATAAGGATGGCACTCTCTCATATCTTTGAGCACAGAAATCTTCTGTTTAAGGCTACTAGATTTGATTGTAGGGATTTTTTCCTGAAATGAATAAAAAGCACATAATTTGAGTAAGCTCTTATATCTGTAACAGAATATTGCTTACAGAAGAAAATTCTCTGAAAATCCTGTCCTCTTAACCTAATTATAGCATGTAAGTTAAGACCACATTAAAGAGCACAATACAACTGAGTACCTACTTTCAGCTAACAAATTCCAGCAATTACCAGGGGCAGACCAAAGTCTGCCTGGTTAGCATACTACCCACTAGTTTCACCTACAAAATGTAGGAAATGGCCTTTCACCATTTGAGGAATTTAGATACTTAGAGTTTACCTTGTTTTCATCCAAAATTATTGTTTTACTACTACAGAGAGAAATACAGGAGTTTATAAGGGTTTAGGACATAGCATACATGCCAAACCCTGAAACCCTGAATCAGTCTTCAGACATCCAAAACAATGTACTAATGAATTCAAAACAGCATAAAATCTCCTTTGAAGATGACCAATGTAGTTAATAATGATAATTATCCTAAGCATTCATTCTCCAGAAAGCTGTTTCTTTTATGATATTAAATCTAAGTTTTGCCCTGATCAAAGCACCATTAATTAGGGAAATTAATAGGCAAACCACAGACTGGGGAAAAATATCTGTAATATGTAAGTCTGACAAAGTTTCCTTATGTAGAATATACAAATATTTAAATCAATAATAAAAAAAGAAATACTTTACAATTTTTTAACGGGTAAACATTTGAACAGAAAGAAGATACAAAAATGCTGATAAACACTTAAAAGAGCAGCTTGGATCATCTGTTATCAGGAACAATCAAATCAAAATGAAAATAAGATACACTAATACCAGGAACTAAAATAATAAAGACTAGCAATACCAAGTGTTGGGGAGAATGTGGTTTTATCTAGGACTACAAATGACACTCTAAAACTAAGTTAAAGTGCCAATTCTCAATCATCACCAGGTGAGCAATTTATATCATAGCAATTTATATCATTCACTGATACATAAGCAGTGAAAATAAAAAAATTAAAACCCATAATAAAAGGCTTATTAAGAAAATGTTATGCATTATACTAATTATAAGGAATCTAAGCATGAAAAGCCATGTAATTCTATTCAGTAACTTTACAATAACTCTAAACCTTATACTTCCATTATCTGTAAAACTTTATTATATATATCATTATGTATGGAGGGCAATCAACATAAGGAGTGTACTAAGTAAACTGTCTAAAAGAAGAGGAGAAAAATATGAAGCAGGAAGAAGGGAAGAAAAGAAAAAAAAGATAAAAAAAATTATTCCCCTCAAAATGTTTAAAATTAAAAAAAAATTAGTTTTAGGATAGAATTATACACCTATCAAATTATATTCAAATTGTATAGATCTCCTTTGCATATGCTGTCTTCTAGGGTCTAACCCCTGTGTTCTCTCCAGGCACAGCTCTTACTCTTAATGTGTCCTGGATTTTATATGGTCTGACACGTAGCACAAGCTCCATACACATGTGTTAACACATTATCTGGACTTCATGGTGAAGCAGTTCTCCCGAATACTGAGTCAGCAACGGTAGTTACTGATAAAATTCTTAAAAACCAGGATTAAATTTATTTCCCTGGTTCTCTCACAGAATCTAGCCCAGAATCTCACACATAATAGATGCAAAACAAAAGAATGTCAAATTCATTGGGTATAACGATTTCATTTCTCCAGTGTTCTTTTTTGAATTCCAATTTTCCAACAACTGCTTAATATACGATTATATGTAAATAACTCATAGTCATCTGTATTATCTTCTTCAAGTACAGGAAGATATTTCATTCAAGATTTAAGAGAAACAATTAGTCGACATCAAAAGGCTATAAATAGTGAAAGAATCTCTCTCTTCTCTACCAGAAAACTTAGAAAAATACATTCAGTGACAATATTAAGGCAACTCCAGCTGAATTTTTGTTCTGATATCTATGCCATGTCAAATAATTGTCAAAGGCAAAAGAGAAGATTCCTGGGCTGGCTAATGCAGGTTTTTCCCTCTTGCCTGTCAATAGCTACCTGCTTGATGACCCCCGCTGCAGGTTTCTGAGATAGTAAGTGTAGCCTATAGCCTTGGGACAGAAGCAAGCATGAGAGGCACCTGGATGGCTCAGTGGGTTAAAGCCTCTGCCTTCAGTTCAGGTCTTGATCCCGGGGTCCTGAGATAGAGCCCCACATCGGGCTCTCTGCCCAGCGGGGAGCCTGCTTCCCCCTCTCTCTCTGCCTGCCTCTCTGCCTGCTTGTGATCTCTGTCAAATAAATAAAATCTTAAAAAAAATAAAGAAGAAGAAGAAGAAGAAGCAAGCATGATCTGGCTTGCACTAGATGTATGCTTTAACCAGTGGAATCACCTAGGACCAGATGATAGTAGATGAGCAATAATCTGTTTAAAATTACATAAATCATTCCTACAGAACTTCATTTAGCTTTTTAAGTTTTATCGCTCAGCCATTACTCGTCTCAAAATCATACTCTAATTCCACTCATTTCCCTTCAGTCACCAGTGTCATTGATAAGAACTGCAGCCACCACTGCAGTGGTGAAGGAAGGTTTCAATCCATCCTCCAGGGTCTAGGTCAAAGCCTACTTCCTTCCAGAATATTTTCTCCAATCCTTTGGCCCATATTTTTTTTTCTTAATTAAATAACCAATAGAATTACTAGATAAAATACTCAATAAGTAGCTACCAAACTGAAGTAGCAATTCTAAATTTTCAAAAAGTTAGACATAATATTCTTTCTAAGACCTAGAATTTTATATGCAAATTGAACATTTCATCTTCAATCATATGATTACATATGGGTGTAACTATCTGGAAAAAGAACACAGTCCAATAAAATGTGCTCTATGGTTAGAAAGTTGAGTTGAAGCATGGCATTAATTTGAGGACCTACCTGTATTTAAAAGAAACAGAATTCTTAAACAATAGAATACCTATCTCTAAATACTTATAAATCTAGAACAAATTTTAATAATTATTTCTTCATCATTAAAAGAAAAAAAAAAACCAGAATATTTTGAAATCTGCTTACCAACTTAAGCCAAGGATAATTTTGAACAGTTCAAGTTCTGAAATAAACAATCCATAATATTCAAAACTTATTTTTAAAAATAAACAGTGCATTTTTTTATAAACTTAGGTTTTCCAAGAGAAATGTATTCACCTGAAGTTTTTCCTTAAGAATAAGTAATTGCATTGTCCCTGTTTTTTCTAAGGTACCCAGTTATGACCCTCTACATCTTCTAAAATAACTCAGTTTGGTTCCTCTAACAAGAAGACAGATCCTATTATGTTCAGATGAATAACTCAAACTAATAGAATCTGAACCATTGCTATAGAGGCTATAGAGGCTGGTTCTAAATCAAAGTGCTATCATTCAGGTCCCATGGTTATACTGTTACTAACAATGACATTTCTTGCAAAACACTGCACTGTTTTAAGAATGTCTAAACTATTGTGCTGTATTAGAACACTAAGGGAGAAATCTATCAAAAGTTGTTCATAGTTAATGTTCCTTAATCTTAGAAATCTAAGAAATTTAGAAGGGTCAATATCTGACCAAATCAGATTTTAAGCATTGTTCCTTAAATTAGAAAACACTTTATTTTCCAAGTTCTTAAATACTTCTCAGCCTGTATATTTGTTGAATGAATAAATACTAAGAAAATGTTCATCAAACTTCTCAGCTGAGACTAATTAATGCACATGCACAAAAATGAGAAATTTATACATGAAAATTAAGCAAAACCAGGATATTAAGTTGATGGGGGCAGGTTATATCTTAACACTTGTGTTTATGATATGATAGATACCCTCATCTGTGCTGAACCACAGACCACAGAGGTGACAAAGAAATGAGAGATGTCCTTGATATGACCTTCAGATCAATAAGACATTCCCACACCTGCAGCTTAGTTTAGTGTCACAAAGAACAGTATATACCAGTTTCAGAAGAGTAACACAAAGAGCTTGTGTAGATCAATGCAGGTCCTGTCTGTGGAAAGACCAGTCCCTCCCCAAAAGAATCTACATGCCTTCTTTTCACAGAGCTTAATGTGTTGCTCATATTGTCTTTTCAGTATCTCTGTCCTTGACTAGGGCTTCCCTTAATGAGAATGAAGAACAGTGGAGACAGCATAATTTGTAACAGAGGTTTGCTAGTTTAAAAGGTAAGGAAGATTCATATTAAAAATTCCAGATTTTGGGGGCACCTGGGTGGCTCAGTGGGTTAAAGCCTCTGCCCTTGGCTCAGGTCATGATCTCAGGGTCCTGGGATTGAGCCCTGCATCGGGATTTCTACTCAGCCTGGAGCCTGCTTCCTCCTCTCTGCCTTCTTGGGTTTTCTATCTGATAAATAAATAAAACCTTTAAATAAATCAATAAATTTTAAAAATTAAAGTTCCAGATTTATAGAGTACCTCTTAAAACATCAGATGTGCTAACTATACTTGGGGCCACACATCTGCCTGGCAGCAATTGGCTGGAGCAGAGGGGTGATGCCCTCCTTGCACTCCTCACTCCTCACCATTCCCTAGTGTTTGCCCCTGAGCAGCTTTGGCCATTTTTGTTCCGTGCCTTACCTCATGAGCATTTTATTCAAATCCTTTGGTTTAATCTGCCTTTGGAAGGTTACAGAAGGAGAGAAGTAATATAAATGGAAATCAATGGCTTAAACCCAGTGAGATAAATCAATGCTCCTTGAAGTGTTACAGAGAGTTCAGAGACCAATCCAACTATTGTATCTACATGCTCCCTGCATGCTCAGGCAGTACAGTGTCCTGACAAAGAGCAGAATCTCAACTCTAAGACGTGGTTTAAATCCCAGCTGTGCCCCTGATCAGCTGGGTGATTCTGGGGCAATCACTTAATCTCTCTGTGCCTCAATGTCCCAACTGTAAAAAAGGCAAAATAAGAGTGCCTACCTCATGGGATTACTGTGAGAATTAAAAAAAATTACACACGGTGCACTTAATACTGTGCACTGCACACTAAAATATTTTCATTAGTATAACCTGATTAGCCCAAAAGAGAGCCTAGAAAAATGTTAATCTTTCCTGCATTTCTCCTGTCTCCAGCCAAAAGAAGCATTATGAAAATGAACTTTTTTCTCAATATACATTTGCCAACCAAGTGAAATTAACCTTGAACTTCGATCTCCCAAGTGACAGCTGCCTGAGATCTTTCCACCACTACATGAGTCTTCTTATTCAGCAAGCTTCCTGAAAGCCTCCAGCAGAGCTGTTCCCTGCTAGAAACCTCATGGTCCTGATAAAAGAACTAAAGAGACATCATTCTGGATATTTCTGGTGGAAAGCACTGGTTGTATGTGACGTTGGAGCAGCTCCACACCCCAGAAAAATTGTGGACCTTAGCCAAGCCCAAATGCCCTGTCCAGACATTGAACTCAAATTGCCTCCAATGGCCTAGCTGCTCCTCTACCTTCCAAATGTTTGGTCATGCCAGGGAAGAGAGATTCCTTCCCGATTCCCCTTCAGCCGCCTACACTTAGCACTCTCCCTAGTATTCTCTGCCTCTAAAATGTTGTTTTCCCATCCCTGAAAAGAAGGAAAAATAAGTTTTGTCACCGCACAAGTAGACTTACTTGTCAGCTGCTCTGATCTTGGCATTTAGATCCAAAGTTGTACCTTCTCAATAACTCATCAGGTTTTTAAAAAGATAACTTGGGGGTGGTGCCTGGATGGCTCTGTTGGTTAAGCAACTGCCTTTGGCTCAGGTCATGATCTTGGAGTCCCGGGGTTGAGTCTAGCATCTGACTCTCAGCTCCACGGGGAGTCTACTTCTCCCTCTAACCTTCTCCTCTCTCATGCTCTCACTCGCTGTCTCTCTCTCAAATAAATAAATAATATCTTTTTTTAAAAAAGGATAAATTGGTAATATCCATCACAAATGTGTCAATATCAATGGTCAGCAAAATCTGAAAACTGTGTTTGCTTTAAATTAAAGCAAACATGGTCAGTGGAATTAATATTTACAACATAATGTCCAAAAATTAGAAATAATCATCCTTAAACAGAAGAGAAAAATCAGATTTCCCACAATGCTACTTCTTTACCAAAAGCATCCCCTTCATTCTCATCCCTTTAAATAAAAATCTGTTAATTAGCTTGGGAGCAAAACTGACCAAATGCTGATGAGTGTTCAGGATGCTATTGTGTTTGGCTTTGAAAACAAGTCATGATTAGGAAATCAACAAGGGAAGCATACATCAAACATCCAAAAGCATTTTCTCTGCTTAGCAACTGGCAAGAACTTGGTGTGTTTTCTCTGCTTCTGTGTCATGTTGTCATGTTGCTCTGGTCCCTGGAACTATGTGGTGGCTGCAAAAGGAAAGGGGAAAAAAAAAATCAAACAACAAAAACTTCTGCATTGAAACAGCTGCACAAATTTAGCCTGAAAGTTGCTGTGTGGGGACCTGTGCAACCGGGCTCCATGCCCACCAGTTACTAGCCAAGGAAGGGTATGGCGGTGGGGCCCCTCCCGCTCGCAGCACTTGGTTTCCTCCTCACCCCGCAGTGCAGCAAGGGACCTTCAGCATTTCCTCTTCTGGGATGGCTGGGAATTGACTGTTTTTATGAAATGAACATGACCTAGGAAAGCGGATCAGCATGATCCGCTTGTGCACTTGAAAGAGTCCTCAGCTGTACTTCCCATCACAAAGTGTTTGAGCTCCTGTTTATTAAAGCACAGCTTGAACCAGAGGACGCGTCAGTCTTCCAGGTGAACAGCAACAGATCTTTGGCATGGAATCACCACAGCTTCCAGCTAGCACTTTTACATGGGAAGTCAGAAGATTAATTTCTTATAAACTACCAGAACTAGTTAAATAAATGCAAACTGGCAGTAATGACTGTATTTAATCAGGCATACACTAATAAAAGTACACATATGCAGATATGTATCTATACCTATCAGAATCACACAAGAACACCATGCTCTGGAACAAAGTCCAAACGAAATCTTGAAATTCAATACTACCACCACCACATTCTGTCATAAAATGCTTCGCTGTTCAGTCAAAAAAAAAAAAATTGTCCAGTGATTATTTATTAAAAATGATGTGTTTCATCACCACGGAGGCTTAAGTGGGTAGAAGAAGAATAAATGAAACAAGATGGGATTGGGAGGGAGACAAACCATAAGTGACTCTTAATCTCACAAAACAAACTGAGGGTTGCTGGGGGGAGGGTTTTGGGAGAAGGGGGTGGGATTATGGACATTGGGGAGGGTATGTGATTTGGTGAGTGCTGTGAAGTGTGTAAACCTGGTGATTCACAGACCTGTACCCCTGGGGATAAAAATATATGTTTATAAAAAATAAAAAATTAAAAAAAAAAATGATGTGTTTGACACTGAGCTAGCTTCTGAGGAACCAATGATAAGTCAATAATGATTTCATGAGTTGCTGATCCAGTAGAAGACACACTGATACATATAAAAATATTTGCATCACAGTGTGTTCCATATAAATTTATTTTCAAGGTTCAGAAGTAGATGGAGTATCAGATCTTTCTGAGCATGTAAAGGGTAACATGGAAAGGCTTTACTAAGAGACTGACATCTTAGAGGAGGGTTCTAAAGAAACAGATAGAAATTCTTCAAGAAAAGAACTCAAGATAGTGGGAACCGCAGGGGTGCTTGAGTGGCTCAATTGGTTAAGCATCTGCCTTCGGCTCAGGTTATGATCTCAGGGTCCTGGGATCAAGTCCTGGATTGGGCTCCCTGCTCAGCTGAAAGCCTGCTTCTCCTCTTCTCTCTGCCCCTCCTCCCCCCATTCATGTGTATGCTCTTTCTGTCAAATAAATTAATAAAATCTTAAAAGAAAATAGGGAGAACAGCAGGAACTGCTGGCATGTGACACACATCTAAAGGCATGATGACACACATTCCCAAAGCAGGACAGAGCACAGAGGTACACTGATGTGCTTTACACATATTAACTCAATCCTCATAACAATCCTATGACTTAGGCACTAACATAATCCCCACCTTACAGTTGTGAAAGTTGAAGGAAATAATATTTGAGTGTAGAGCCCACATCCCTAATAGCTACAATAACATTTAAGGGGTTATCAAAGAGTGAGTAACACAACAAAAAACTACCTATATTTCTGAAGCATAAAATCCAAGGGGTCTGGCAGAAGGGAAAGGACAGGGAAAGACTGCTGCTAGAAATCTGTTATGGGGAGAGGGGGATCTCGGAAGGACCCTGAGGCCAGCTTCACTGCTTGAAACTCCTGTGGCATTCTAGGTCCATGAAGATGGTCAGCTCTGTGCATAGAATGTTCACGATCATGGAGGGTGAGGGCTTACCTGAGTCCAGAATGGTGGCAGGCACCTCAATGAGGAAGCTAATACAATAACTCAGGTATAAGAATTTAAATTAAGTGACAGTGAAGATGGAGCGGTGGAAGGTATTGCAAAACATGTGCACATTCGAGCATCACTGCACCAGCATGGCTGGGTGATGAAGGGGGACATAGGCATCCACACATCTGTGCAACTGAGTCAGTTAAAGGGAGCATTTAGTCTTTTTGCATGAAAGCCTTTTGGTGCCAGAGTGAAACAAAGTTTGTTTCCTCCCCCACCAATTCCTAATCATTGATATGCAGATACCAAATTCAGGATCTGTTTTCATTAAAGTAATGTTTGTTTTTAAAGAAGTACACAAACTTAAAATTTTAGGAATTAGCCTATCGCTTTAAAAAAACAAACTCTATGGTCTACAGAAAGTAAATGTTCTGTGGATGCCTTTCAGTATTGTCTAAAGGGGTCATTAAAAAAAAAGGGGGGGGATAAAAATGAAAACTTAATAATGCACCTCAATTCAAATAAAGACTGGAGTACCTGCATACCAGAACTGAGGTATTCCAAGAAATACCACAGAGGAGATGCTAAAGGCCAGGCCAAAACTGAGCTTCAGGTTCTTTGGAGAGTACGCAAGTAACCGTGATATAAATCAGGGAATAATAAGCAGGGAATAATAAGCAAGTAAGAACATTCGGGGTGGGGGTGTGTGTATGTGCAGAGGTGGGCTGTTAAAGGAAAACATAATCCCATCCCAGTTTGAGGATCAGAAAAATTTTATAAAGTAAGTAGCATTTTGGATTGGTGTTGAGAGGTTGTTTACCTGAAGAAGGATATATGGCCCCATACTGTACACCGTTCTTATACATAAATATACGAGACTACTCATGTAATAATCATCAACTGCTACCTGGCTCTCTCCCAAACTCCCAAGTGGAATGATATATTTTTATTTTATATATATATATATATATATATATGTATAATATAATATAATAATATTATATATACATATATTTTCCCCCTGTAAAGAATGAAGATTCTAGGGGTGCCTGGGTGGCTCTGCCTTCGGCTCAGGTCATGGTCTCAGGGTCCTGAGATCGAGCCCCACATAGGGCTCTCTGCTCAGCAGGGAGCCTGCTTCCCTTCCTCTTTCTCTCTCTCTGCCTGCCTCTCTGCCTACTTGTGATCTCTGTCTGTCAAATAAATAAATAAAATCTTAAAAAAAAAAGAATGAAGATTCTAATATTTTTTCATATTTCTTTAGCTGTGACATTCCCCTAACCCATTGCATCACAGGGAAAACAGCATGAGCTTTGGAGCCATAGTAAAAATTAAAGTATGATAGCAAACTTGTACTAAGCATCTACTATGTACTGAACACATTTAACCCTCATCTATGTGGCAGCCACTCATACCATGCACACTTTTCAATGGGGGGATGGAGGCATGGAGACACGTGAGTCTCCAAAGTGACACAGCTGGCAAATGTTGCAGCTGGACTCACTCTAGTCAATCCTTTCTTTGTTCATTGATAAAACAAGGGATAGATAATAAGCTCCACCACCCAAGTCTGTTGTGATGACTAAGTCAGATAGTGTGTATAAAGTACCCAGCTGAGAATTGGGCACTAGCAGGCATTCATTTCCTAATGGCTTTAATTGTTATTTCATCTCAATTTAGCAACTAGGTCATTTCCTACCAGTCATATCTCCAATGAAAGCTCTCACACAGCCCTACCGCATGCCCAGGGCTTGCTGGCATCACGGCTCCTAAATGTATCCAGCTGAGGCCATCTGGTTCACATACATCTTAAGGCTATCAAGAGTGTCATATTTTACATCCTCAGACATCTTATAATGACACTGAAGGTCATTAGTCAAAATGCCTACAAATCACAGCATAACTGACAAGTTGGCACCCATCACAGCTTGAACATTAACAATACACAGAGAACAATACACAGAGGTATTTATCCCAAAGTTGTTTATTTCCTTATTGTCAATGAAAGTCGTAAGAAAGATCATAGAACTAAATTTCTTCATAGAACTAAATCTACTCCTCAGACCTCCAGTTAGTGGTTGTTGCCTTCCCTCTAGACAATTCTTGCTTTAGACTATCTTGTCTCCTTTATTCAATGGGAGAGTTGATCAGCTTCAGGTCCATTGTCTCTTATACCTGCAATATTCTTCCCAGACCGTTCACCACCCTGGTTACCTTCCCTGGCCATTCTCTTCTCTGTAATTATCTCTAAAAATACGGCCTCCAGAACAAAGGGAAATGCATTGATGGAGGTGACACCTCTATCCAGTGTCACCTGTCTTTACCAACACCTTCCTGGTAAGACCACATTTACTTTCCTAACAGTCTTCTAATACTGTTCCCTTCTTTTAGGGGCTTGTTTAAAACATAGAACATCTCTTTCCCAGTAATTATAGAATTGCAGAAATTTGGATTTATGCCTTTAAACTTTACTTTCTCACTCTCAGACCAGCTTATCTCCCTATCATAATCATTCTGTTGCCTATTTCTGTTATCAACCACATTAGTGTCTACCTAATTCCATCCAGTTGTCCTCTGTGGTTTCACCCAGGTTGATAAAGGAAGATAAAGAAATAAAGAAAACCATACCCAGTGCTGAAAGGCACTCTAATGGAGGCTTCCTTCCTTCTTATCTGTAGCATCTCTACTTTGGGAATGACAACTGATTGCTTATTGCTCTGAGACTATGTTGGGGTTTTACTCTCATTTGTCCTTTTTACACTTTTTTAGAAAACTCAATCCTATTTTCTTTGCTGATCAAAAGCCCATTTTTTATTCAATTCCTGCCAATTGTACAAAGGGTTACCAGTTCCCATATTACTGTTCGGTTCCAAGATAAAAAGGAGGGGGTCATTCTGGGAGAAGGCTGTGCTTTTCATGTCTGGCTGGCAATGTAAATGGTAACCTTCTTCATCTCAAGTCTTCCCCCTCTTCTTTATCCCAGTGTGCTTTAAGCTCTAAGAAAACAGCACTTATCATTGTTTCTAGAACGTGCCAAACCTCTCTATCTGTGCCTCTGTATTACACTACTCTCTTTGCACAGAAGATCTTTCCTTCCACTTTTTTGCTCAAATTACTATACATTCTTTATGTCTCCCTTCCAAAGTTCTCTGCTGTGTACAACTTCCTGGACTCCCTTAGGCAGAACGAGTTGCTCTGATCCTACTTTGCTCAGGTTTACTGATATTATATTATATTTGTCTATAGCTGGTATTCCCAGTACACTTGATTTCCTCCAGGGAAGAACCAGGTCTTTGAAAATGGAAGTCCCACAGTAATATTTACCTCATAAAAACACTCAGTAAATGTTTGCTGCGTAAATACATGAGTGGAAAGATGAAAAAGATATTCAAAACAACAACAACAACAAAATACTAGGAATTAAAGGAACAAGAATAAACCAAGATAGAAAATGCATGACATTTGTTCATAAACACACATATTTTAAGCTTGGTTGAAAAGATTCTTTAATCTTTTTATATATCCTGATTCTTTAGAGTTAACAACCACAAACCACAAACTATAAACCATCTGAAATTAATTTAAATCTCCATGTCACGGGTGCCTGGGTGGCTCAGTGGGTTAAGCCGCTGCCTTCGGCTCAGGTCATGATCTCAGGGTCCTGGGATCGAGTCCCGCATCGGGCTCTCTGCTCAGCAGGGAGCCTGCTTCCCTCTCTCTCTCTCTGCCTGCCTCTCCATCTACTTGTGATTTCTCTCTGTCAAATAAATAAATAAAATCTTTAAAAAAAAATTTAAAAAAAAATCTCCATGTCACTATTTTTTTGTTGTTGTTGTTCAAGAGCTACATTTTACCAAAAAGAATAAAAAAAAGTCTGGTATATCAGAGTCAAACTTTTCCATATGGTATTGGCACTTAAAGTAAATTTGCTGGGATGGAAAGTAATCAGACCTGGCCTATTTGAAATAGATTTTATTATTGTAATTTTTAAAATAAATAATCCAAATGTTACAGCAAAGAGGCAAAGAAAAAGACAATTCCTCAAGTTGATTACCTGTGAAGGAAAAACTATTGTAATTTTAGTACCCATTAATTTATACTAGAGTAAATGATATGATGCAGCTCTAAAACATAGCTCATCAAATAGAAAATATGTACTCTAACACTGTTCTCAAGTTACACACACTGATAATTTATAAATTTTATCCTAACAAGTGATTCACTGAAGCTTATAACCCTAAGGTATGATAATAGTACACAGAAACTTCAGTTGTTTATTACTATCCTTTCTTTTATCATTATGAGAAAAGTGATTTTCTTTCTCATGCTCTTTATAAAACAATAAACAATAGCTCTGGGCAGATGAAATATTTTCCAACAAACTGCTATTTATTCAACAGGAATGTCTAGTTAAAAAGATATTCCCTATTTTTTTGTACTTAAAGACTGGAGTACAAACTCCATGATTAATTTAGAACTTTTTTTGAGAAGCCAAATGTGATATGAACGACAAAACATTGGGAGGTGATGAAAGGCAAGAGTGGTATGGGATATCTTTATAGGAATGTGATATTTGAATCAAGTCTTACAAGGCAAGTGGAATATGGATATCTAAGAGAGGAGAGTTTGTCCCAGCAGAAAGAAGAGCATAAGCAGAGACAATCAGATAAGTCAGCAAGATAACTGATTGGATTACTTGAGAAACAAACTAACCCTACAGGAGAGATTTGTCAGGGGTAGCCATGGTAAGTGTGAACAGATACGGTAAGGAGATTTTTATGAAGGTTCTAGAATGTCAACTGGAGAAATTAGGATGTGTGAGCCTCAAGGAGGTGAGTTCTGTCTTTGGCAAAATAAATAAATAAAAAAAGATGAAAATAGTATTTTAGGAAAACTAATCTGGGCATGTTTGTTGGATGGTTATCATTCTGCCCGCACTGTCATTGTTACATCTCCCTTGAACAAAGGGAGATCAATTCATTACATAAGTAGCAGCATCCTGGACACATTTAGAAAGGTCTAAACATGATCAGAAGAGGGAATCAATAGGGCATTGAGACTGGTTTAATAGGGGATAAAAAACAAGAAGAACAAAAAGACACTGAGCCTTCCCAGTCTAGGGAAATCGGAAAATGCCAATTATAAGGTAGTAGGGCCAATAAAATCTTTAAGAAAAAAAAAAAAGTAGTAGGGCCCAAGAGAGGAAAAATAATGACAGAATTGCAGGCAAAAGTGAAACATACAGTGCAATGTCCCAAATATAGAAGACATGACTTTGGGACTTGACATCTTAACTGGAATTATATATTTGACTTTAGTTTTATTTATGTAAAGGTAATTGTAGAGGCCATGATGAGTTGATAAGTTTATTAAAAAGACAGATAAAATTTATATTAAAAAAAAGGGAATGAAAAGCCAAGAACGAGAGTTGAAAGCAAAGGAGGATATTACAGACTTTCATCAGTGAACCCAAGGAATGCTACCCAAGGAGGAAATTTCAGAAAAGTAACACTGATAAGCAATGTCAAATGCCACAGGGAAGCAAAAGGAAATCCTACTGGGGCAGACTTAAAATATATAGTTAAAAGATGGTCATGGGAAAAGGTTAGGAGTCTTTCTTCTGAAAAGAAGGGTCAGAAGCCAGGTTGGGAAAGGCTTCAAAGAGGGCAAGAAAGCAGTCAGTGCAACAGTAAATACATACAACAGTGTGGTCAAGGAGTCTGAAAGCATTGCGAGAGAATTTCCACAGCAGTACAAGAATCAATGGAATCCACAGGAGGTTTCCCTTGCCCTGCAGCTTCGTGGGCACAGGACTTTCATCGTGAGTCTCACCCCCCGCCCCTGCAGTTCCTGCTGTATGTTAACATTTGCTCTGATCTGGTCTAAGGTCCAGGAAAAGCTGGTGTTCTCCCCGTCGGCCTCTTCCTCCCAGCAGTAGAGAAGGTCCTGTGCAAATTAGATTTTTAAAAATAGACTGTGTGCGGCAGAGCATCCTGGAGGTCTCTACAGTTTCTCCTTTTGTAGGGCGAGGAATCTGCGTGCGTGTGCGCTCACGCCCTCAGTTTAACCAAGTGCCTGTAGATTCGATTGAGAAATTGTGTTGCCCCCCCCACCCCCGCAGTGTATCGAGAACAGTGGCTGTTAGTGTGGTGGGAGGAAGAGCGGCCCTGGTCTGTGCATGTGTGCCCACGTGCGTGAACAGCCAACCCAAAAACCAACAAGCAGCTGCTTGTGAAAGTGGCTTTGAACGACGAGGTTTGGGTTTGGCGTGAAAAGGTCCCGTCAGAATGATCGAGGGACAATGCAAGTCTTAAAACCCATCTTTATTAGTTCATTTGCCCTCCTCCAGAGACTGCGAACCCTCACGTGGGTGGTTCAGAGACTGCAGGGCCCCTGGGTGTGGCTCTTCCTTACCGAGATGATCTCTGAGGACCAGATAACTCTCGGTCTCCCGCCTGACAAACCTGCCACCCAAGGAAATAGCCAGAGCTGGGACTGACGGGCCGCCAGGGGGGACAGCCAGAAAGGACCCCAGGGAGGTTGCACGCGTTGTAGGGAAACGAGCTTGATGAGCTTTTCAGTGACCCAGAGCCTTGTTCGTGGCCGTTTTGGTCCATCCTTGTCCAGCATCTTCACAGCCCGTGCAGGAGCAACAGCTGCTCTTCCTCTTTTCCTGGGTCGGTCACCAAATAGGGCTGGACTTCCAGGAGACCAGGCTCTGCAGGAGTAGCACGGGTGGGTGGGGGGCTCCCACTGGGAATGTGGTCCAGGGAAAAGGAAGGAAACAGAGTTCTTGTGAAAAATCAGAAGCATGTTCAAATCACCCCGTAGAGAGGGGAGGGGGCTTCTGGAGGAAAGGGGGGTTTATGAGGATCTTGAAGAAAGGCAGTTCTCTTGTAAGAAACAGAGATCTACTCAAACTTAAGGGTGGAAAAAAAAAAGTATGTCGGGGAGGTGGGCGTTGGTCAGGAGGATTTCAGCGAATGGGAGGGCAGGAGTGCGCTGAGAGCTGAGGAGAGGGAGACGCGTGGGCACAGAGCCAGGAAAGGCAGCAGCCACTGACTTGCCCTTTCTTGGGTCCCCATGGCATTCTCCCTGTCCTTCCCGTCTGAAGACCAGCTTTCTCTATCTGGGCACACATATAGGATGATCCCTGCCGGGCCTTCATGTCGTCTCATAGCTCCTCTCCTCAGTGAGATGCGTAGATATTAAACGGTCTGATTTCCAAGATTTCCAATGCCCAGAAGAGAGTATATGATTGGCTCAGGTGGGATGGGGTGTCTCCTGAGACCATCAGCCATTGCCAGTGGCGGGGGTCACACGTTACAAACATGACTGCTGGTCTCATCCGTCTCCGTGTGTGCGAGTGGGGGCAGGAATCTTCTAGATGCATCTCTCCCAGAGGGGAATGGAGGGTCTTCTGGATGCAAGCAACAGAATTGGACTAGTTGAAAAGATTAGAGGTGGTTCAAGGATTGAAGGAAAAGCTGAAAAACAGGCATCTGGAGGGGAGAGGGCCCTGAGCGGCTCCGGGGGCCAGGCAGGCAGAGGTTACCGCTAGATCAACCCCCAGCACCGCTGTCCAGGTGCATCCGCCGTCCAGGTGCATCCGCCGCTGCCAGGCTTCATCCTCCTGTCGCTCCACTCAAGAGTCGGTGCCGGGGTCGAGGGGGAGTCGGAGCGGCCCAGTTGATGCCCACTCCCACGCCTCTGAGAGGAAGAGCACGTCATCCCCAATGGCCGTCCTGGCAGGGTCTGTGAACAGCTACTCAAGGTGGTTCTGTGAATCGTGGTGTGGCGCAGTTGTCAGAAGGAGAGACGAGATGCAGGGCAGGTGGTGTTGACAGATGCCACCACAGCGAGGCTCATTCCAAAACAAGACGCAGGCGCAGGACAGCCCCAAGCTAGGGGACTCATGAAGACCTTCTTGGCTGGGTCGGACGGGATGGGGAGAAGGTGCACGGACATCGCTCACTTTTCCCAGGCAGTAACACACCTCTGCCTTGTGGAACCCGTTTCCCCACCACCCAGAGTGAAGGCAGGGAATCCGGCTGCACAGGGAAGACACTGGAAGCCGTGGCTGTGTCCGGCTGATCTGCAGGTTCACTCCCCGGTAGTCCTGCTTGCTCCCTTCACTTCCCCCCCACCCACTGGCCCTCCGAGCTTACCCTGTGCCAAGCACTGGCGCTCCCGTGGCTGCTGGCCCAGGGCCCTTGTGGGGTGGGGAGCAGCAGTCCTTCTGGTCCGACTCAGGGTCGGTGGTAAGCATCGAGGGGGGGAAAGAACCCTGAACAAAACAGAAATAAAAGCTGTCCTATAGAGAGAGTTTTCAGGAGGTAACTCTCACCACATCCAAATGATTTCCTTTGTTGGTTTCTTAACCCTAGTGGAGTTTTTGAAAGCTCTGCATTTGTGATGTGTGTGTTCATCTGCTCAGGCTGCCGTACCAGTGGCCCTAGATGGGTAGCTGTAACCCCACATAGTTCCTTCTCACGGGAAGTCTGAGATCAAGGTCCTGGCAGAATCTGGTGTCTGCTGAGGGGCCCTTCCTGGTTTGCAGGCAGTTCTTCCTCACAGTGTGCTTGCACAGAGGGTGGTAAGAGAGGAAGCAAGCTCGCCTGCAAATCTCAAGGGCGAGAGAGGTTGGAGTTGATAGCGCTGCCCCAGTAAAGAGAGACAGACAGACACATATATGTAATTATCATACCATTGCATACACTTTCTCTCCGTTTATTCACTTGTTTACCTGCCAGGATAGCCCTCGAGTAACCGATATTTAGAGTTTAATAAATGTGATTGACTTGAAACCGACCAAACGGATCCATTCCCACCCATGGGAAGACCGCTGTGGTTGACTAGAAGGCAGTCAGGGAGAGTCAGGCGAGGGCTGTCAGGGCTGAGCAAAGCTTAGCCGTGCGTGTGGTAGAGAACCAGCAGCTGTGAGTCACCCAGCATGGCAGCCCATTCCCAGCCGAGCTGGGAGCGGCTCAGGGTGCACATCTGTGTTACAAACCAACATCAGGTAGGCCTTCCAAGACCTACAGGGCACTTCTCACCAAAAATCCAGTTCCAACCCGTGACCTTCTGCTAGTAGGGTTTCACTTAAAGAGAGAGCTTCTTCATAATAGCCCTTTGCCTCTGCTCTCCCGTTGCATTTGATTTCATGAACCAGAGCCGCTTTATTAGGAGAGACCTTTATCTCCAAGGCAGAGCCGCTGAACGGGCACTGCTCGGACCTTAAACGCTGGCATTCTGTCTCCAGGCTTGCAGACTCTGGGAAGCCGCCTCTTTGTTTCTGACTCCAAACTCTTCGTTGAGTTGCCTCAAAAGACATTTCTCATTATCCCCAAGTCTTTAACTTTTCCCGAGGATTAGGTATTGGGCTCTTCATTTTTAATGTTTTCAATGTTCCAGCCTTAAAAAAAAAAAAAAACTGAAAAGCATAAAGAATGCCAGAAATAGTCCAAAGATGAATATAAGGTGTGTACATGCGTCTGCCCGCCAGCTAGTGAAGGAAAACGTGAGCACTGTGCTTGAAGCCACCTGTGTGCCACTTTTGTTAGGGATTAAGGGCCTGTAACACAAAATCCCAAGTAAGCATGGCACACTCCGTCTCCAGCGATGAGAAGTTTGGGGCTGAGCATTCCTGGGACGCAGGCTTCTCTAGCTCTGTGCTCCTCCGTCGTCAGGGGACATGTTGCTGCATAGCTCTCCCGTGGGACATCGGGGAAGGAGGGAGGCCAGTGCGGCAGGGCTCTTCAACAAAGGGTCTCCTAACGAGTCCACTTCAGAGCCTGGGCTTGCCCTGGGAATTATGGTCTTGCAGGTGCCCTTAGGAAGGAAGGAGAGAAGGGTAATGAGGTGGGCAGCTGGCAGCTTCTGCCCTTGAGGGAAACACTGGCCTGAGTTAGGAGCGTTTTAAAATGGGGTCTCTGGGACACCTGGTGGCTCAGTGGGTTAAGGCTCTGTCTTCAGCTTAGGTGGCGATCTCAGGGTCCTGGGATCCAGCCCGGTGCCCGGATCTCTGGAAGGGAGCCTGCTTCCCACCCCCACCCCCCAACCCCACCCCTGCTCTGCCTGTTCTCTGCCTATTTGTGATCTCTGTCTCTCAAATTAATAAATGAAAATCTTTAAAAAATTATTTTAAAAAAATGGGGTCTCTTCATGTTTTTACTCTATGCGTATGACCACACCCCCCCCAAGACCTAGGTTTATTTTAATAACTTGATGTCGATGTAGATGGGAGCATGAGCTGTGTGTGGCCTTGAGCCATCGGTGGGAGGCCTCTGCATTGACAGGAAGCACGCTGGCCTGTTTCTGTCCACTGCGGGCAAGCGTTCTGGTGGGCGAGCACAGTACAGCTTACTGACCTTCCCCAGCTGTGCTCCTGGACGACAGGTAAGGGGTTTTGGTTACTGCATTTACTCTCTCCCCTTCCGTTAGCCAGAATGGTGATTTTTCTCCTCGCTGTGGGGATTATTTTCCTCCTCCTTTGCATTTCGGGTTATTTTGGGTTGGACATCAGACCTAGTGGATTTTACCTTGTTGGATGCTAGATATTTCTGTCTTCCTATTAATATTTTTGAGCCGTTCTGGGGCACAGCTGTTTGGAACAGTTCAGCCTTTTCAGTCTTGCTCTTAGTTTGATGGGCAGGGCCCGAGCCGAGTTTGGTTTGGGGCTCATTTTTCCCCACCACTGATGCAAACCCCTTCGAGTATTTTTCCTGACGGCCCCTGAATTATGAGGCTTTCCCCCTCCGGCTGGTGGGGATGGAAGTCGTTCTGGCCCTGTGTGGACACTGAGGACTGTTCCCTCTGCGAGTTGCAGGTGTTTCCCTCCTTGGCCTGAGATGATTCCTCACCTGCGCCGATCTGTTCTCACTGACCGCTCAGAGGGGGATCCCGGAGTTCTCTGTCAAAGCAGCTCTGCCCTTGCTCATTCTCTGCCCTCAAACTCTCGGACCCAGTGCCCGGACTCTTAGCCCCGAGACCACGGCTCTCAGCCTGGTCTGCTCTGCCTGCGGCACCGCCTGGAGACTGTGCCCGCGGCGTCTGGGCTGTGGCACGGCCCCCGCCTCACTTGCTCGGACCATCCCCCCACCCCCACCCCCGCGTGCTCACTGGCGGCCGTGGCTTCCAGGCTGGTGAACTGAGCACCAGAGCTTTGTGGGGTTTTCCAGTGTTTCACTCATTCCAGGCAGGAGGGTCAGTCCCGTGTGTGTTCCTCCTCCTCGCCTGGAAGCAGAAGTAGGCCCCCCCCCCCCCCCCCCCCCCCCCCCCGGTGCTTGTTAATTTCCTCTTTGTAATTGCTGGAGAGGTGAGGCGTCTTTTCGGATCACGTGGATTTCTTCCTCCTTGAACTGTGTGTTCTTGTCTGCCTGGTTATTTATATATCTTTTTCTTAGTAACTTGGAACAGCCCTGTATGTGTTTCACAGATTAATCTTTTGTCAGCATATATCGGTTGTTGCTGTCTTTTCCTAGATTGAATTATCTTTTCATTTAAAAGATGATGCTATTTTTGATGGCCCGAAGTTTTAAGCGTTAGTACAGTCCAGTTTTGTCAATATCCTGTACAATCAGTGCATCTTTTTGTTTTAAAAAATCATTCTTTGCCCTCAAGTCATTAAGATATTCTACTATATTTTCTTCTAAAAGCTTAATAAGGTCTTTATGTTTTGGACTATAATTTATTTGGAACTGATTTTAGTGTGTGGTGGGGTAGGGATCCAGTTTTATCTTATTGTTTTCTCGTTGTGACCGCCACTTGTCCCAGCCCCATGTAGTGGTTCGTCTATCTCTGCAGACAAGAGTTGGGGCTAGAGACGTGCCCACAGGAAGGCCTGGCCACATGCTGGCTGGCATCCAGGAGCCGGCATTTTGGAGTGGGGGCGGGGGGAGGGGGTACCAGCACTGAACAGGTCCTCCCTCTACCTTGACTGTGTAGATCACATGGCTTACACTTCTGTTCTATGAGTCTAGAATGCTTTATGTGCCCAGCAGAGGCTGTCTGCATGACCAACCCCAAGAAAGGACCTGACACGGGGTCTCTAAGGTGTTTTCTTGATAAACAACATGTCACACATGTCGTCACAGCTCACTGCCTACGGCGTTAAGTATTTCCTCTATGCCTGCCCCGGGAGAGGTCTCTGGGAAGGTGGTGGCTGATACCCTGTGCCCTTGGCCCTTCTGCTGCTTTGCTCTTCTGTTCCTCTGCTGTGATAAAGTCCCAGCTGTAAGCATGACTGTGTGCAGAGTTTTGTCCTGTGAGCCCTCCTTAGAATCATCAGAACTGGGAGCAGTCTTGGGGACTTCTCAGGACTAGGTACTGAGCACTATTTGTAACCACTCTTGGACATTAGTTCTTCATCGAAGCCCCTAAGCTTCCTTCCCTTTCGGGCGGTTCATACAATTCCTGGCACATACACTGTGCCACTCAATAAATGGTAATTAATAACCCTAAGAAAGGATCAGGTAAAGTCTATGGTAGCTTGGAGGAAGGTGTTAAATATTCAGCAGTAAATCTTTCAGGCAGGTATATTTTATGTTTTTGCAATTAGTGACATAAATTACGATTCCTGACCGTAAATAGATATGGGGGAAAAGGTTATTTTTTATCATCTTGGAATATTTATAATTCATCTAATGTTTTCAGTTAACAATTTCCTACCTCCTTCATTCATGTCTAAGAATTTAAAATCCCAAGGTCATTTAGCATGCATGGCATTCCCACCATTGTGTCGTGCTATGGCCTGAATGTTTGCGTCTCCTGCAGAATTCCTGTTTTGAAGTCTTAGCCTCCGATGGGATGGTATTAGGAGGTGGGGCCTTTGGGAGGTGATTAGATCCTATTTGGGAGGTGAGTGGGAGTCGTGCTTGATAAAAGAGACCCCCCAGAGTTTCCCGGCTCCTCTTACCACCACGCGAGGACACAGTGAGTCTGCCAGCTGCAACCCAGAGGAGGGCCTCACCAGAACCTGGCCATGCCAGCACCCTGATCTTGAACTTCCAGCCCCCCGAACTGTGAGAAAGAAGTTTCTGTTGTGTGTTAGTCATCCAGTCTGTGACACTGTGTTAGAGTAGCCCACACTGAGACAGGTCACCGTGTGATTTCTAACACAGCACGCCAACTCTTCAATCGAGTTGCTTTCATTCATACCGCTCCTTTAGGGAGTGGTTCATTACCAGTGAATCGCTTACATCACAGTGATTCCATGCTTCATAATGTTTTGAAAGACCTGTCTACAATAATTTAAAATATTTTTTCTCCAGATATTATAATTTCTATTTCTCTATTCATGTGTTTCTAAGGATGTCTCTATTTTGTCGTGTCTTTAAGTCCTGTTGACTTAAGTTGATCTAGACACAAGGTGAGTGCATACAGAACGATTGGCCACATGATCTAGAGGTTGTGAGCTGCCACACAGTTAACTGTGAATCTTCCCCTAAAACTGGAACACTTGTCTAATTTGTCTGTTCAGTGTCTTTGTCCCTTAGAAATTCATGTGTGAGACCAGCTTTTCCGCAGTGGGTTTTTCTAGTGGCTTCTGTGAACAGATCAGAAGGGTCCAACTAACTTTTCTCCCCTCTTGAAGGGAAGCAGATTTCAAAGACTGCTGTAAATTGAGCGTAATTCTTTAAAAAAAGATGTTACTTTGATCACAAGTAGGCAGAGAGGCAGGCAGAGAGAGAGGGGGAAGCAGGCTCCCCACTGAGCAGAGAGCCTGATGCGGGACTCAATCCCAGGACCCCGAGATCACGACCTGAGCCAAAGGCAGAGGCTTGAACCCACTGAGCCACCAGGCGCTATTGAGCATAACGTCTTGAACCATACCCGCAGGGAGCAGAGATTCCTTCATCGCTCATGATGACTGCCATCTCTCTCCAGGCCTTAATTCTCCACAGCTCTCCGTAAACAGGTCTCTCTCCATTCACTTACCACAAAAAAAGTGTCCAAAGAAGATTTGTCTTTTCTGTTCGAGTTTTCAAGTCTGATATCACACTCTCCAGGGGATCACTGCTGCCATCCATGGTTTCCTGTCTGCTTTTGTGTCCACTTTATTATGAGTTACTGTCTTGTTTTGTCATCATCGGGTCCCGTTAATATTCCCGTGTTGGGTGGTTCTCCCAGAGTGGAAGTGGGAATGTTTCCTAGTGCACTGCTTTTTAGACTGATGAAGCAGATGACTTAACAGGCATGTTAAACGGGTGCAGACCCTTTGCCTTTTCTCTGTAGATAGCAGGTGCTTCACTTGGGAGAGTGTTTAGCTATAGGGAAAGGCCTCCCAAGTGTCGGCGGTTTAAACAAGATTCTGCAGTCCAGCAACCCAGCAGGCTCCCCTTTCTCACTGTAAGCCCTATCAGTCTTAGCATGCTGGCTTTCATGCTCCTGCTTGTTACCGTCTGGTCTCAGCATAGGGTTCCCCTCTTACCAGGAAAGCAAATCTGTCCCTAGGATTACACCCTCAGCACACACCCCCACCCCACCCCCGCCAGCAGGTGGAATCCTGGGCTCCAGGGAGTCTTAGAAAACAGGGAAGAAGAAAGTGCTCATTGGATAATAATGTCTATTATTATCTATTATTCTATCCATTCCCTCAGTCCATCACCAGGGCCCAGCACAGTACTGCCCCAACCAAGATTAGGTCTTTGTCAGCAAGGAAGAAGGGAGAAGAGGTCCTGCATACACCATATGCTGCAGATAGGACTTTTCAGTCTCTGTCTTTCTCTCATAATCCACGCCCCACCCCCCAAACTGGTAGATATCAGATAGCCACCAGGATTCCTTCTGAACATTCCTCCCCTTTGCCAGACTCACTCATATACCTTCCCCTTGCTCTTGGGGGAAAAATCCTATCTACTTATAAGAAATACAAGGTCCAGAGGTCTGGCCCTCCGCACCTCCCACCACCCGATCTTGCTCTGTGCCATCCCTGCTCTCCACATCCTCTGCACCAGCCCACAGTCCTGTTCCATACCCTCCTCTCCTGCCACGGGGGTGTGCACTTGCCATTCACTTTGCTGAGCATTCTCTCCTTTGTCCCTTTCACCCCTGACCTTCTCCACAGGCTCAAAACCCCTTAAGTACAAAGGACGGAATTTCAAGTATCCCCTTCTTCATAACACTAATAACATAACACTTAGAACATTAACATTCTAAGTTTACATTTATATGTGAGCCCCTTTTTTGTCCTTATCATAAGTAGACAATGAGGTCCACAAGAGCAAGGATCCGACAGAGTTATACTCACGATTTGTATTCTTTACAAATGCTTTTGGCTGTGGGTTCTGAGAAAAAGTGGCTTAAATAAAAATAGGGCTTATTTTTCTCACATAATAACAAGTCTAAAAAAAGTCAACACCTGCTGGCATTAACGTTGCTTAACAGCATCATGATCCGTGTCTTTGTTGTGTTCCTGTGACTCTCCTCATGACTGCAAGATGGCTGCTGTGGCCCAGCCATCCCCTCCATGTTTAAGAGAAGGAGGCGTTACCACTGACCTGTGACCCTGTCATCAAGGAAGCAAAAGATTCCCTGGAATCCCCCCACCCACCGCCACCAGGTACTTTCTTCTTGGGTCACCTTGTTACTTTGCCCCTTCTAGCCAGAAAGTGTAGCTTTTTCCAGGCTCTTTACTGGAGGTGAACAAGAGAAAAAGGGAAGAAATAGGAGTTAGGCCAGCCTACCTATAGTGATCCGCCTACTCCTTTCCCTGCACATTTACCTGAACATGTACTTTGGTATTAGTGGACAAGTAGGAGAAACTCACTCGCTTTGATTATTTATACATTCATTCATCCCTTGTCTGGTGTGAACCAGTCTCTATACTCGTACCCTATACACACATTTTTTTTTTTTAATTCTCATAACAGCCCTAGCAAATAGACATTATTATCCTTATTTTGCAATTAGAAATGGAATCTCAGGAAGAATAAATGACTTGACTGAGGTTGTGCAGCTCAATAAGGGGCAGGACCAAGCTTCAAAGCCAGACCTCCCTCCCAACAGAGCCTTCTTGCCGTCCACAGCGACACCCCGCTTGCTGGAGTCCTTCTGGCGGATCTCTTGCGCTTGACCTTGTCCTGCTGCGGGGCATGGACAATTGCTTGCCAGAGTTTTGCTTCTACATTAAACATATATTGGCAGAAACAGTTGGTTAATAATATTGCAGCAGTAATGTGCGGTGACTGTATCTTTGGGGTCTGATAAGGTGACTTTAATTCCCTGAGCAGGGTTGGAATTTTTAGCACGGGGCCTGGGATGGTGGCCTCCTTAATAGGCCTTTACCCGGCACTTAGTCCATACTCTCGGACTCTGAATCATTTGTATAATCTTGCCGTTTAAGTAGGTGAGCTCCTTTGCCAGGAGCTTTTTTGCCCTTCATTATTCCCGAAAATCCCAGTGTTCTTGTTTCAGAATAAATGAAACTGTGATCATCTATATTCATGCCCTCAGCTTAGAGTGATGCATTTACGAACTCAAATACTCAGACATTTCATCCCTGTAATGTGCTTTTTAATAGCATGTGTGGTTTGTATGTGTGTGATTGTAAAAGTAATAGATGCTCAAGTGAGAGAAATTAGGGAAGAAGAATAAGAAAAATTACTCATAATTCTGTACCACCCAGAGGCAATGACTATTAACATTTTTGGCATATTTCTTTCTAATCTTTAAATTTTTTTTTCTTTGCATAGCTGAGTTCATACATTATTTGCAGTTTTCTGCACTGTGATTTTTCACATAACGTAGATAAGCCTCTCTGTTATTACAAGCATTGTTGCGAATGGCTGGTAATGTCACTTTATTAAGAATACGCCATCTTTCATATTTTTTTAAATGTGCACTAAAATAAAACAGAGCCCCTTAAGTAATAAATAATAAATAAAATAGAGCCCCTCGAGTAAAAATACTCTGAATATTATTTTCTGTGCTTTAGGACATTTTCTTGATAGATGTGCTTCAGCATCCATCTCTTAATTTTAAGATTTTGTAAGTGTGTTTTGTGGTGTTGCATGCCGAAGTATATTCCCCATTTCGCCGATCTCCTCTTTACTCTGGCAGTGTCTGGTCTCTTTCTGAATGCCCAGGGTCTTCCTCATTTCATGGCTCATGTGGTTGGTCTCTGTTTCCTGGGCTATTCTTATAGGGCTTGATCTCTTCCTGCCCAGCAAACACTCGGGTGCTGGCCTCAAGTCCAGATTCACCAAGACGACAGTGTGAAAGTTTGCGTTCTCTCTGGCCACCCCCATTCCTTCTTTCTCCCCAGGAGATGTGGAGTGTCAGGCTGCCTTCTGGAAGTCTGAGCCACCGCAACACGTGTTTGGGGAGGGATTTTACTGTGATTTCTTCGGGGCCAGGTCTAATGCTTAAGTGTGTATGGAGATGGTATTTTTTGTCGTGTGTGTTTTGGTTTTGCATTTCAAGGCCTGGAGAATAATTTATTCTACTCCCTCAAGTAACAGGTGTTACAAATATAAGAACCCGTCAGAACAGAAGTTCGGGTTTGAATTTTTTTTAAAGACTTTATTTATTTGACAGACAGTGATCACAGGTAGGCAGAGAGGCAGGAACAGAGAGGGGAGGAAGCAGGCTCCTCGATGAGCAGAGAGCCTGATGCGAGGCTTGATCCCAGGACCCTGGGATCATGACCTGAGCCAAAGGCAGAGGCTTTAACCCACTGAGCCACCGAGATGCTCCTGGATTTCTTTTTTTTTTTTTTTAAGATTTCCTTTATTTATTTGAGAGAGAAAAGCACAAGGAGGGGCAGGTGGGGAGAGGGAGAGGGAGAAGCAGGCTTCCTGCTAGGCAGGGAGCCCAAGGTGGGGCTCAGTCCCAGGACTCTGGGATCATGACCTGCACCCAAAGCAGATGCTTAACTGACTGACCCAGGCAGGCGCCCCTAGATTTTTTAATTTTTAGAAAAATACATTTTGTGTATTTTTTTCAGAAGACACCATTTCCTCTTAAGTCAAGTGCATAATTCAGGGGCGCCTGGGTGGCTCAGTGGCTTAAATCTTCTCCCTTCAGCTCAGGTCAGGATCTCAGGGTCCTGGGATCGAGCCCTGCATCAGGCTCCCTGCTCCCCTCTCTCTATGCCTGCCTCTCTGCCTACTTGAGATCTCTGTCAAATAAATAAATAAATAAAATCTTAAAAACAAAAACAAACAAAACCAAAAACCCCACAAATGCATAATTCAGGAGTGGTTTTTTTGGTTTGTTTTTTGTTTTTTGTTTTTTTCCAGCAAGGTGTCTTCCAGCTCTGTGTTGTAAGAATGGAGAACTGGTGCCCTGTGTTCTCCTTCCAGTTCCAAGCGCTCACCTGGGACCTTTCCTTTTCTTTCTCTATATGTATACGAACCTGCATGTGATTGCATTGTGATTGTCAAAAAGTCTAAAATGCTTCTGGGGTTTGCACATGGCTGTTCCCAATACAGAAATCATCCGAGACTTGAGTCTGATAATTTCTCCGCAGGTGATTAACCGGCTTGTTTATGCCCTGGAGGCCTGTCAGTCTTAGAACGGCATGGTGTGCGGGAGTCCAGTCTGTGGGCCCACTACCGACGAAGCCTTGGCAGGAACTTGAGGCCCTGTCTTGCTCTGTGGTGCCTTGTGGTGTGAGGATGCCCTGGCTGCTCCAGGAGGCTGGTCTCTTAGAGATTCTTGTGACTACCAACCAGCCTTGCATTCCTCTTTTGTGGGGAGAAGGAGGCTGTGGGTCTAGGGGTACAGGGGCTGCTGCCTGTGGTGTGATGAGGAGTATGGTCCAAGGCTGTCCTTACTGCAAGTGAGCACAGCCTTTGACTTGCACATTCCTTTATCCCTGCTTTTACTTCTATGTCGGGCTCTTTCTAGAAAATTACTCGTAATGGAAGGGGTAGCATTCCATATCCTTGGCTTCGAGAACCACTTCCCACCAGTACATCCTTTATTGAAGGGTGGTGTGTGGATCACCTTGTGGACACCATGATGTGAGCCTTGGATTGCAAACACTTTCTTTTTTTTTTTTAAGATTTTATTTATTTATTTGATGGACAGATCACAAGCAGGCTCCCCATTGAGCAGAGAGCCCGATGCAGGGCTCGATCCCAGGACCCTGGGATCGTGACCCAAGCTGAAGGCAGAGGCTTTAACCCTCTGACCCACCCAGGCGCCCCAGGATTGCTAACATTCTGTAGAGGAAGAGCCACTCGAAACCTGACCCATCTGCTAACAGGTCTTCTACCTGCATCAGAGTCCACCGTCCCCGTTGATCATCAACGACCATCAGACACTCTTATTGTCATGGTGACTTTTCCTTGGTAGAACGAGATGCTGGCAATGTTTATATTTCAAAAAATGACCAGATCCTTCAGTCCTGCGGCAGGTGTCCCCTGACACTGAAAGGATGAATACCAGGAAGACAGAACATGATTTAGGTGTTCCTCCAGCCTCCTCCTTCTGCTGTTTTGTATCTGGCCACCACACTGGTAGCCTCCAGCCCCTTGGCTGCCCAGCTCCCGTGTCCCTTTTCTTCTCACCATCTGGCCAGCCAGGCAGCCTGTACAGCCCGACATGGTTCATAGAAATCTTCAGTAAGGTTGGGGGGTGGGGCTCTGCAGACTTCCCCTTTCATTCTTCATTTCATTTCTTTCTTTCATTCTTCCAAAAAGTTGTGGCCAGTACACGCCTTGCAGCCAGTGGAGTGGGTTGAAACCTCCATCCTGACCATGCCCATCCTTGCTCAAAATCCTGACCATGCCCATCCCTGCTCAAAATTCTTCAGGGACCCCCCCCCCCACCAATTGCTCTAAGAGTCCAGGCAGGTCCTTACTGTGGGCCACAAGGCTCTGCCTGATCCCACCCCGCCTGCCCCGTCTCCTGTCGCTTTCCTCCCAGTGGGCTTTGCCTCCTTTCTGTTCTCACACATACTGTTCCTCTTCCCATTACCTCCTCTCCTTTCTTCCTGTACCCAAGCTTCTGCTGACCCTCTGGATACTTGTCACCCTAGCCTCAGGTCTTTGCTTGCATGTCTCCTTTTTACCGAGATTGTCCCTGATTGTAAAATTGCCTTTCCTCCCATCCTCTCCTAACACCCACCCTGGGGTAATTTCCCCATAACACTTAGTGCCTGGTAACATCCAACACACCGTCTGTCCTAACTGTACTGCATCTCTCTGCACTAGTGGGTGAGTTCCAAGAGGGCCAGCAGTGTGTGTGTTCTGCGTTCATCTGTGCTCTTAGTGCCCAGACAGAGTGGGGTGTCCAGGAGATGTTTGTTAAGCCAATGGGAAGAATACTGATCCTAAGTCATTGCCCTGTTTTCTTTGTAGTTTTCTCTTCGGGTTACAATTCACTTTCTTTTAATACACTAGCTGGAAGTTTCCAGACACCAAGGGCCAAGATCTAGACGTATTTAAACCTTCTCTTCATGTGGGGAGAGTGCTAAGCAGTATTTGCTTGTGCTGCACCCAGTTTTCAGACCTTTGCTGGCATTGGGGTAGGTTTTCTGAAGGTCCAAGCCACCTTAGACTTAACAGGGACCCCCTCACCCTCCACCCCATATGCCCAGCTCACTGCAACAAAGTCAGAACGCTGGCAGCAAGCTCAGGCACACTACAAGGGCCCAGGACATCTCTTGTCCCAGATGCCAGGTGCTCTGGTCCATTTAGACATCCCCTAAGGCCTAAACACTGCCTGTAAGGATATCCAGGCCTACATCTCCCCCACTACTGGGGGCAGTGTCATCTACATGGGACTTCCTTTCCTCAGTGGGGCACCAAAAAGGGGCAGGTCCCTTTTTTTTTTAAAAAGGTTTTATTTATGTATTTGACAGACAGAGATCACAAGTAGGCAGAGAGGCAAGCAGAGAGAGAGGAGAAAGCAGGCTCCCCGCTGAGCAGAGAGCCCGATGCTGGGAGAGATACCAGGACCCTGAGATCATGACCTGAGCCGAAGGCAGAGACTCAACCCACTGAGCCACCCAGTGAGGGGCAGGTCCCTTTTAAGTCTGTTGTAGGATCCATTCCTCAGCACATGAGCACAGCTTCTGGACAGAGAGACTTCCCAGTGTGCCTCTGAAAACACCATGTTCTCTTCTGTTCCTTTGCTAACATCACTAATATTTATATAGGGCTTGTTGTGTACCAGGCATTGTTCTAAGTGCTTTGCAAAGATGAAGTCACTCCACCTTCCTAACGACCCTATAAAGCAGGCAGTATAATTATACATATTGTTTCACCATGTGTAGTACATCTTTGGGGAAGGGGCACCTGGGTCTTGGTACAAATTGCTATACAGTCAGTGCCTGCTCATTCTGTCTCTTTGCACAAGGGATGGAGGGGGAGAAATAGTATTTGTTCAGTGGAGCATGCCAGAGGGGCAGATTTTCAGGCCCTTGAAAAGGAGGTGCTCCCCGGGTCCCCCAGATGTCCGTATACTTGCAATGGCAGTGACCCACGTCTCCCCAGCTGTCCCTCCAGACAACATTCCACACTTCTCTGCCTGTTGGCAGGGCTCACCCCATTTCCTGTCCTGCATCTTCCTGCCTTGCCTGATGTCTGAAGTCTGGTGGCGCGCAGGGGAGAGCAGTTGAGCACAAGGTAGGACAGAGGAGCCGTTTCGTCTCTGGCCCTGGCTGATCTCTGCTTTGAGGCCGTCTCTTGCTTCACAGTCTTTGTGGGGTGCACACCAGGGTTTGTGATCCCCTGTGTTCAGCCCTACTACCTCATCTGCTCTGATGATGGGGCCTCGTGAGAACCCCATAGCCACTCGGAGGGGATGAACTACATTCTAGACATGGAAATACCTTTGGGACAGGAAAGTGATTTTCTTAATTACAAAAACTATTGTGTAATAGTTTATATGGGTTATGGAATTGCTGTTTTACAGTGACCCAAATAGTGCTGTGATTTAAAGTCTTGCTTCTCTGGTTCAGTTTTTCATCTTTGTCAGCATTATGTAGGCATGCAGATTAGTGAATCAGATCATTGTATACAGACTGTTATGAGAAGGGGCAACTCACGATGCCTCACTTGGTCACGGCTCCCTTCCCAGCAGCAGCACTCATCAGTGATTTTTGCTAATGATGTTGATAACCACTCTGTAGTTGTAAATAACATGCTTATGTTACCATTTCTGGATCTGCCCTTTGTTATTCAGTGAATCTACATTTTCATTAAATTTTAATTTTAGTTATATCAGTATTTGGTATTTATAATAGTTCAGCTCTTTATGCATTACCTTAAACATTATTCACAACGAGCCACGTTTGTATGTCATAATGATTTTCCCTGCAGATTCTTTTTGTGTTTTTAAAACAAACTGTCTTAGGGTGCCTGGGTGGCTCAGTTGTTGGGCATCTGTCTTTGACTCAGGTCATGATCCCAGGGTCCTGGGATTGAGCCCCGCATTTGGCTCCCTGCTCTGCAGGAATCCTGCTTCCCCCTCTCCTACTCCCCCTGCTTGTATTCCCTCTCTCGCTGTCTCACTCTCTGTCAGATAAATAAAATCTTTAAAATAAAAATTAAGACAGTTAATTAAGACAGTTAATTAAGACAGTTAATTTTTATTTTAAAGATTTTATTTTATTTTTTTAAGTAATCTCTACACCCAAGGTGGGGTTCATGAGATCAAGAGTCACATGATCTACTGACTGAGATAACCAGGTGTTCCAAAATGTCTTAATTTTTAAAAATATTTTATTTATTTATAGAGAGTGAGTGAGCAAGAGAGCATGAGTGGAGTACAGGGGTAGAGGGAGAGGGAGAAGCAGACTCTCCATTGAGCTGGGAGCCTGATGCGGGGCTCAATCCCAAGACCCCAAGAGCATGACCTGAGCTGAAGGCAGATACTTAACTGGTTGAGCCACCCAAGCACCCCCTTTTTTTTTTTACTTTTAATTTTTAATTTTTTATAAACATATATTTTTATCCCCAGGGGTACAGGTCTGTGAATCACCAGGTTTACACACTTCACAGCACTCACCAAAGCACATACCCTCCCCAATGTCCATAATCCCACCCCCTTTCCCAAACCCCCTCCCCCCAGCAACCCTCAAATGTACTAATTCAGCCTCAGGTGAAAGTGCACAGATTTTCTGTCAGTAAATTTAAAAATATTGGGCACTCTGTCAGCTTCAGCTTTTTGAGTTCTGTCTAGGATAAAGTTCTCTGTTTTGCGTCTGGTTCCTCTAAGCCTGCAGACAGCTATTGTCTTGAGACTCCCACCCTCATTCTAGAAACTGACTACCTTCACCTCGCTCATGTTGGACCCTGTTTCCTTCCTTGTTAGGTGGGTGACAGGCTCTTGTAGCTTCTGGAGAAGAATTTATATTTGAAATACCCACATTGTAGCCTTACGTTAATTGGAGATTGTGGTAGTTCAGCTAAGTATAGAATGTTAGGTAAGCAGTCGTTTTTCTCTCAGAATTTTGAAAGCTCAGCTTCCTTGCCTTTGTTCATCCAGTATGGATTTTAAGAGGTTCAATTCCCCTCTGATTCTTGATCCCTTATATGAAAGGAGATATATGTAGGATCTTCTGGTGGTATTCAGGGTTCTGGATATAACAGTGTGATATACTTATTTACTTACTTAAAGCCTTATTTACTTACTTAAAGTCACGGCCTTTGGTTCTGAAATATTGTTGAATTATTTCAGTGATGATTTTCCTCCAGATATTTTTTTTTTATATATACACTCTGCACTTAAGTTCTTTAGATTAGTTAGACTTCCTATACTGGCCCTCAAATATTGTCTCCTTCCCCTCTTCCCCCTGCCCAACTTCTTTGCTTACTCTACTTTCTGAGGTATTTCTTCACCTTTATCTTCTAAGCCTTCTGTTGAGATTTTTATTTCCACTACCATAGTTTTAATTTTCAAGAGCTGTTTTGGTCATTACTCCTGAATTGTTTGATGGGGTTACAATATCTTTTCCTTCCCTGAGAATAGTGAAGATGTTTTTTTTCTTTCCTTCTCCAAGTAATATCTGTTGTCCCCTGTTTTGATTGTTTGGGGTGTCTTTCTTTTTTTTTCTTTTTTTTTTCTGTAATGACACTTTATTTTTTCTTTTCTATTTTTTAAAAGTTTATGTTATGTTATTGACCATATAGTACATCATTATTTTTTGGTGTAGTGTTCCATGATTCATTGTTTGCATATAACACCCAGTGCTCCCTGCAATCCATGCCCTCCTTAATACCCATCACTGGTTGAACCCATCATTCCACCCTCTCCCCTCTAAAACCCTGTTTGTTTCTCAGAGTCCACAGTGTCTCATGGTTCATCTCCCCCTCCAATTCCCCTCCTTCATTTTTCCTTACTTCTCCTTATGTCCTCCCATCTATTCTTTATGTTCTACAAGTAAGTGAAACCATATGATAATTGTCTTTCTCTGCTTGACTTATTTCACTTATCATAATCCCCTCCAGTCCCATCCATGTTGATGCAAAAGTTGGGTATTCGTCCTTTCTGATGGCTGAGTAATATTCCATTGTATATATGGACCACATCTTCTTCATCCCTTTGTCTGTTGAACGGCATCTAGGTTCTTCCCACCATTTGGCTGTTGTGGACATTGCTATGAACATTGGGGTACATATACCCCTTCTTTTCACTACATCTGTATCTTTGGTGGAGATACCCAGTAGTGCAATTGCTGGGTCATAGGGTTGCTCTATTTTTAACTTTTTGAGGAATCTCCATACTGTTTTCCAGAGTGGCTGCACCAGTTTGTATTCCCACCAATAGTGTAAGAGGGTTCCCCTTTCTCCACAGCCTGTCCAACTGCGGTGTCTTTCATATTGGCTGTGTATAATGATCCCTGGTTGTCCATGCCAGTTTGAGTACATCACACATGCACAGCAGGGCAGCCCTAAAAAGCTGAATAGACCTTTTGGAGCTGGGTTTGTGTCCTATGATCTTCACCATAGGGCAGCAAATCCCGCCCCCCTCCCCACCGCCACTTCCCTAAAACCAGTGTCTGTAGGTCTTTTCTCTTGGGCTCCCAAATGCCCTCTGGTAAATTCTTCCTGACTCTTGCTGAGGGGGGCGGTCCCACCTGGCCACTCTCATTCTTAGGGCACATGAAGGGAAAAGGCTCTGCTCAGAAAATTATGTTCAAACCTTTTATCTTAATGTTCCTGCCTTCATTATGGTACCCCTTTCCCCAGCTGTACCTGTTGGCTTTCAGAATCCTATTTACTCTTTACAAAAACTGAAGCCTCCCCACCCCACCCTCTAGTCTCCCAAAGTATAAAGGGCAGTGGTCCAGCCCTGGGGGATTTCAGGGCATCTTTCCACTCTGGCTCTCTTCTACTCCATTTCCAAGGACACCTGTTGCTACACATTCTTCAGCCTTCAGAGTATCTCTAATACAAATCTGATTCTTCTTTCCTTTCATTTATTTTCCTTTACTTCTTTTTAAAATTGAGGTACAATGTAAAAAACAAATGCAGTTATTCAGAGACAAAGAGCTTGAACAGGCAAATCCAACCTTAACCACTCCTCACATCAGGATAGAGAACATTTGCCACCTGCCAGAAAGCTCCATCGTGCTTCTTCTCCATCAGAAACCTGTCTGTCCCAGTTGGTTTTGCCTGTTCTTGAAATTCGTAACAATGGGATCGTACAGCATGTACTCTTCTGGCTTCTTGTGCTGTGTGTAATATCTATAATTCCTCTACCTTATGCCCTTTGTTACTGCACCACAGTATCCCATCTAATGATTGTATCACAATATACCCACCCATTTTGCTACTGGTGGGTACCCGGGTCATTGCTCTTCGAGGACTCCTATAAATAACGCTGTTGTGAACACTCTTGAATTATATCTTCATTAGACCAGTGCATGCCATTCTTCAGGGACAGTCCTGGGAGTGGAATTGCTGGGTCATCAGGAAAATGGAGGTTGAGCTTCAGTAAATCTCTCCAGATTGTTTTCTGTAGGGATGCACCAAGCCAGTTGCTCTCTTATCCTTTCCTACTTTGAGCTGATGGATTAACTTTCTGAGTGAGCTAAGCCCCCTTGTTCACCTGCTCTCCAGGTTCCACATTTCTGTGGCTGTTCTTCCTCACCTCTTACTTAGTCCTGGAGCGTTTACTGTCTTTGCAGTACGGTGTGTGGAAGGAACAGAGCTAAGTATGTGTTTCCAGTCTGCCATCTTTAGCTCTTAGGGCTCGAAGATGGCTTTTAGCTCTCAGTCTCACCAAACATGATTACTCTCGTGTCTAAGTCCTTTCTGCCAAAAGGTTTCAGAAAAGCAAGGTTTCATTGTTCTCAGTCTTTCATAACTACCCCAGACATTGTATTCTGCATTCCTCATTTCCAGCAAAATGACAAGATCATTCTGATTCCGTGTCCAGGCCAATCTGAATACCCTAACATTTAACCTTATAGGTTCCCAAGCCCATGTTCCAAGTGCTCCCCACGCCCCTGGCACTTGCTCAGCATTTTGGTCTGAAGACACAGTGGAACCCCGGCTTGGGAATTAGACTGTGTTTCCCCCAAAGAACTAAGGATGCGTGTTGGCCCCCACCCACCCCATGGGCTCCTTCTGGGGCCTCCTTCCAGTGCAGAAATGACAGTAAGCAGGGTGGAGATGACAGTGAGGAGTCCCACACACCTTCTTTGCTCCCAGTGGTGGTGACCATGCCCGCAGACAGGATGGCAGCATCTCAATGCCTGAGATGCTATTGAGCTCTCAGACCTTGAATGTCCTATGCATTCACCACTCAGACCCTTCTGCAACAGATGGACACTTTATCCTCTCCTTACCCCCTTTACCTAACCTTCTTGCATCACAGAACCAGCAAGGCCATAGTTTACATCATTTGATGTGGTTTTACTAATTAGAAGAGCATTAGCATGAGGAGGGGCCCCAGTGTCCTGGCCAGGCCAGTCGACTGGTCACATAGTGAGGGTTTAGTACAGTAGCAGGTGCATCAGGGTGCAGTAATGCCCATACTTAGCACATGGTAAGAATTGTGTGAGGGATAGCGGACATCATATTTATGATTTCTTCTCATAGAGTGAGCTTCTGAGTCACCTAGGAGGGTTATTTGCTTTACTTGGTCAAACTCGAACTTTGACCTTGGCAGACCTCACTCTTTCTTTGGGGTCCCAAGAATATATTCAGCCTAAAGACCCTTCATCTTTATTTCCTCTGCTTCTTCATCTATCAGAGTTGTGTTACCCCAAAACCCCACTCATTTAGTACATTTTTCTTCTATTAATGTAACTAGTAATATCTCTAAGTATAGATAACCACATAATTATTCATCTGCCGAACCTCTAATCAGATGCATTCAGTGTACTCATTACTTCACATATATATTCCTCTCTTCTAGTATATTAAATTCCCTTGCAATGATTGTTACCTATGGCTATAAATAATGGTTAGGTTTTTGTGCTAACTGGTAGCAGCATTTTTTAAAGGAAGGAAAGACCCAGAAACTGACAACACTAACAGAAATCCCAAATATTTTGCTGGGAAGGTAAACATTGCAGGTGGGAAGGGAAGCATGATTGTAACTTTTGCAGAGTTCAATGAGTACATTCATCTGTGTTGGGGATTAACTAGGTTACTGTGGGTGGCCCTGAGATCTCATCGCCAGTTACATATAATGTTATTTCTGTGGCAGTTCTTTTTTTTTTTTTTTTTTTTTAGATTTTATTTATTTATTTGACAGAGAGAGATCACAAGTAGGCAGAGAGGCAGGCAGAGAGAGAGAGAGGAGGAAGCAGGCTCCCTGCCAAGCAGAGAGCCCGATGTGGGACTCGATCCCGGGACGCGAGATCATGACCTGAGCCGAAGGCAGCGGCTTAACCCACTGAGCCACCCAGGTGCCCTCTGTGGCAGTTCTTAGTTGCAGTCCAAACAGCTCGTGTACAAACCAGCTTTTTCACACAATACATTGGCAGAGTGAAAACTGTCCTCGAAGTTTAAAAATTTTTATGACTCTAATGTCTTTCCCCCTTGAAAAAAAATACAGCTGGATGCTAGTAGGGGGATGATTTATCAAGCAGCAGACCTTTGTGGGTGAATGTATCTGTATTGTAATGTTTTTAAGTACAGTATTGGGATGAACTCGGAAAGTGTAGAGCATCATCTTTATCGAGGAGCTGACATCACTCTGCCCAAGTGGAAGGCTTGAATACAAGTGGCATTGCTATCCAGTCCCTCTTCCAATTGCAGTGACCTCCCTGATGCCTTTGGCAGCTCTGATGATTTGGTCCAAGAGTCTGCTGCCGTGTCCCCCCTCTTACCACCAGCTGGAATGCCTGTCGGCGTGATTGCCCTGGATACTTTTCAACAAGTCGAGAACTCCTCGATAACTGACACACTTTCGAAGGTCCTAATTATACCTCCTAAACCCAGGGGTCACGTTATTTGTTGTCTTAAGTAAGGCTCTGAGAGTTCTTTGCTCCTTGTCGTCGGTCAGTGGTTCCCTGACCTGTCCTATGGGTCCTGATGGGTCCTGGGAGGGTGGTCCGTGGCATCGAGTGGCAGAAGCCTTGGGAAGGCATTCGAAGCTCCATGAAGAAGGAACTGTGTTTGTCCCCTTCAGCACACTACCCCAGGTACCCAGCCCCATATGCGGGACATCATCATTTTCATTTCTCATTCATTGAAAATAGAGCAAGTTTCTGCTGCTGCTTTATACCTGGACAGATTACATCAGCGCATCGTTAGGTACGAAGTGTCATGGCGAAAAGACGATGGTCGTGTTGAGGTCCTTATGTTGGTGCCCTGGCAGATAAAAACTCACTAATGGTGGCAAGGGGCATGTTCCTAACTGATTGTTGCCCAAAAGAGCACAACTGGTTGGTCACAGAGTGAAGCTTAAAACCCCTGTGTCCCCCCCTCCCTGAATCCTCACTGGGAACAATCCCCCCCCACACAGGCCAGTTCCCAGTTCTCAGACCAGCCTTCCAGGGTGGAGCCCAGGGCTCCATGCAGCTGGGCACTGGGTCCGGATTCCCAACTCCCTTCCCTTAGACCTTTCAGGCTCTAGTCTAGCAGGTTCTGAGGATCCTTGCATCAATTGCATCACAATCTTAGAAGAGGAGAATGGTCTTATCTTGATGCATTTCGCATTTCTTACTCTGAAATCAAAAGAGGATTACCCCCTGATCAAGAAAACATGAGTTTATAGTATTCCATTGTGTATATATACCACATCTTCTTGATCCATTCATCTGTGGATGGACATCTAGGTTCTTTCCATAGTTTGGCTATTGTGGACATTGCTGCTAGGGGGAGGGGGTTTGGGAGAAGGGGGTGGGATTATGGACATTGGGGAGGGTATGTGCTTTGGTGAGTGCTGTGAAGTGTGTAAACCTGGTGATTCACAGACCTGTACCCCTGGGGATAAAAATATATGTTTATAAAAAATAAAAAGTTATAAAAAAAAAAAAAAAGAAAACATGAGTTTATAGCTACTAGTGTGAGAACTCTTAACTCCGAGTTATTTTTAGTGTATTTTCCCAAACTGGCAGGCCAGCGCAATGACCATGAGGGATTGGCAAGGCTGAGAACTACAAAGTAAAACGTCAGCCTTTATTTGTAAATTGGTTCCATCAGAGACATAGAAGCGTGAAAACAGATTAGGGGTATTGTTCTTTTTACTGGGATAATTAATCCCATGTTGTTGAAAGGCTGATGATCATTACAGTATTTCTTCATGTGAACAGGAATAGCTCTCATTTGAAGTTTTGGGGTTTGGGTTTTTGTTTTTTTTTTTACTCATTATTGTTTTCAGTTTGGGGTGGCAGTTTGAAAACTAAGTTGTATCTGGACTATACTGTCTTATGTGAAATTCAGAGATTATGACTGTGAAAAAGACCTTAACCTCTCAACAACTGTTACTCAAACATACAACATCAAGTTAATAAACAAAACCACTTTGCTCTTTGTTTCCCAAAATGGAGATAACTGATTTCTCTCTTAACTTTTCTTCCATACTTCCTGAATTTCTAAACAAATTATAGCAACGGTATAAATAAAAAGGAGAAGAAATATTCCAGGTCCTGGGAATTAGAACAAATCAAGCCATAGAAACTTGAATTGTAAGATGTTAAGACAAGGCTGGCTCAGATGATAGGCGGAAGATTCTCTAACTCTGTTGCTTTTGTTTGGAGCAACTCACTTCATCTGTGTCTACCTGAGACCAAAAATGAACTGAAAGAAGACCCTTCTAACATTTCCACAGGGGTAGCCTAGTAAACCTGCTGATCAAAATAAACAGCAAACTTCAAACAAGTAGTCAGGAAAGTTTTCAAGCTTTTCCAAATGGCACAGTTTGTCACTAAGACCAGACTCGAGCTATCAGGGAAGTTATTTGAGTCTGATAAATATTGTTCAAAATTATACAAGAATTATAAAACATTAGTAAACCTTTCTAGGTAAAAAAAAAAAAATGCTTTAAGGGAGTAACTATGAACCAAATGGTTTAAATGATTATTCTAATAATCTAATGAAATAAGTTTAATGAAAATAGTCAAAATCTACCTCATCTTGGATTACAAATATTGATCCTAATCTTTATCACTATGGGATTATCCACCCCTCAGAAGTTATCATAAACCTAAAGCCCATATGCAAAGCTACCTGGTCAGTCTAGGAAACCTGCTAGAGGAACCTGAAAGTGAAGGGGGAGAGGGAATGACTAGACCAGGGGGCATGGGAAGGGGCAAAAGAGTAGGAGCTACATTTTTCAAGTGTAAAAGTTGGCGGAAATCCCCTGAAGCTGCTCCTTGGCTCTGTGTCACAGACTGCAGACCTCAGCTGTGTTAACCCTTGACCCCAGATCATTTTGGGACCTCTGAAATGTCCAGATGTTATCTTAGACCAAATTCTAAACCCAGCCTTGTTTCCCAGGGATCATTTCAAACACATTCACTGTATTCTTGATTAAGGGGCCCCATCAGCCCTTAGCTCCTCCTCTGGGGGCTTCAGGACTGGATGAGGACTAAGAAACTGAGCAGAGTGGAGCAGAAAATCTCAAAGCCCCCACGGAAGAACTACTGATGGCACTGAACATTCTGTTACAGAGTTAACGGAATGTTCATTCTGTATCTGATCTCCCTCCTTTCATTGTATCTTGCATTATCTCATTAGACAAATGTACTTGTCTTTAAAGCTCACTGCATATATTCTGTACACAATCTTGTGATTAGTTTGGTACAATGGCTGCTAGCATGAAGGTTGATTTTGTCCCAGTTTTGTCAGAACCACACCACACACTCAAAACCAGTGCCACTGATAATGATGAGAATCCCAAGCTTTTTCTTACTTTGAAACAATCAGGCAGACAAGTCACAAACAGCATAAAGAAGTGAATGGAAGAGATTTCGACTTTCTGTGGTAATTGTGTTTGCACTTCCTTTACACATTTATAATGTATTAGCCATATAATGTATTTAGAATTCTCTAAAAAGAAATGGAAAAGGAAAGCACAGAACCTTATCAAAAAATACAGCCAGCTGAATCCCTTTCCCTCAGTTACACTTTTTAAAAAGTCTAGTGTAAGTATAATTACTCACCAATTTCTATTCTGAAGTTGGTAATGACGATAGAAATAAATCTTTCTGTTCCTTTGTGCTACAAATTCAGTGAACTAAAGACTGAAACTCCAAAAGGTTGCTTTAAATATATCATTTATAGAACTAACCCAGAAAAGAATTTCAGCACCAGAATCCAAGCTCCCAGACTCTATTAACAATAACGCAAGAAACAAGGCCTCAGGATGCTGAGGGGTAAGGGAGTGTGTTCCACAGACCTGAAGTGACCCTTCCCCTCCCCCACAGTCTCTGGCTGTGGCTCCCAATGACACTTTATAGGCCACAGAGGGGCTGCCTCCAGCTGTCCACACTTCTCCAGGGAGTCACTTCTACAGGGCCATAAGGGAGCTAATACTATCAAAACAAGGAATGGGGAGGTGTTGCAAGGTACACTTGTTACCCTTCCTTTTTCTATCAGGGTAAGACCTTAATGGATAAAACAGAAGAAAGCATTCCATACCTTAGCTTTTAACTCATCTGGGATTATCTAAGGTAACAGTTATAAAACTGGCTTGAGATCCCACTGCACCTTCACGATTCCCAACCTGTCACCCCCACCCTTGTTGCTTAATGCTTCAGTCCGCTCACAACTGAAGGACACTTTATTTCCAGCAAAAGCTTCCCTGAGGTGGTGCACTGCTAAGCTGGCTGGTTCCCACCAGTGATGGATTCTAACCCTGGATGCAATTCCCACTAGACACAAAGCTGCTGGGATATGAAACTGTATTGACAAACACTCTACAAAATAAACTTCTCAATGGCATAAACATGTAACAATGACAAGGTGAGGTAGATATATTGTTAGTTTGCTGAACCTCCAAAAAAACATGTGCCTACACTATTAAAGTCAGTGTACTGAGAAATGACAGCTTAAGAATTAGCTACTTAAAGCCTTAAGTCTTACACTCACTAAGCTATTGCTAATCTGTTCCATTAAATTTATTAGCAATGTATATCTGAGTTTAAATTCATCATTAAATTGTAATTATACTAAAGAGCTGAACAAGAGACCTAAGTAGCACTTTCCTCTTAGGTAATGCCTGAGTTAAGAGTGTAAAAAAATAAAAATAAAAAATGTTATTTTTTAAGTATTTTTAGAGCCTTGCAGAAAGGAGTGACTTTCTGCCTTCCCAACCTATATAAAATGTAAAAACATACACAGATTTTTATTGTCCATCTGCTTCACTCATTCTCATTGCCATTTAAACTAGCTAATATACCAAACATTTCACTCATTTATCTGGTAGCTACTGTTTTAGAAAGGGAGCTCCATGAAACAGGGGATTTTTAACTCCTCCTCCCAGCCTAGCACAGTGATTGGCATGCAATACGTGCTTAATGAATATTATTAAGAATCAAAACTGGTGCACCTGTGTGGCTCAGTTGGCTAAGTGTCTGCCTTTGGCTCAGGTCATGATTCTGGATCCCCAGGACCAAGCCCCACAGGGGGCTCCCTGCTCAGCTGGGAATCTGCCTCTCTCTCTGCTCTTCACCCCACTCATGCTCTCTCCCTCTCTCACTTTCTCTCGCTCTCAGATGGATAAATAAAATCTTAAAAAAGTATATTTGGGGGTGCCTGGGTGGGTCTGTCGCTTAGGCATCTGACTCTTCATTTCGGCAGGGGTGGTCTCCACTGATCCTAGAATCAGGCTCTGTGCTCAGTGGGGAGTCTGGTTAAGATTCTCTCTTTCCCTCTCTCAAATAAATAAATAAATAAATAAGTCTTTTAAAAAGGAATCAGGGGTGCCTAGGTGGCTCAGTCGTTAAGCATCTGCCTTCAGCTCAGGTCATGATCCCAGGGTCCTAGAATCAAGCCCCTGCTCAGCGGGAAGCCCGCTTCTTTCTCTCCCACTCCCCCTGCTTCTCTTCCCTCTCTTGCTGTCTCTCTCTCTGTCAAATAAATAAATAAAATCTTAAAAAAAAAAGAATCAAAATACCTGAACCTTATGTTTTTAAAACAATTATTGAAGAGACTAAATCGTAAGACCTAGTATAAAAGTATTTTTTTAATTGACCTGAGACATAAATTGTACTGTTAAAAGGTTTTTCACTTGGGCACCTGGGTGGCTCAGTGGTTTAAGCCGCTGCCTTTGGCTCAGGTCAGGATCTCAGGGTCCTGGGATCAAGTCCCATATCGGGCTCTCTGCTCAGCAGGGAGCCTGCTTCCCTCTCTCTCTCTCTCTGCCTGCCTCTCTCGCCATCTACTTGTGATCTCTCTCTGTCAAATAAATAAATAAAATCTTAAAAAAAAAAAAGGTTTTTCACTTGTAAGTTGGTTTTGAAATAAATTTAAAAATCACTCCAATTCCATTCCATAGTTATTTTTTTTTCACTGATTGCTTAGTTCTGTCTTTACTTATTATAAAATTACTACAGATTTCATTTGGCAAAAATTAAATTCTAGGAAAGAATTCTAGAATATCACAGAATAATTGGAACTTCAATTCTGACAAGCTGGAAAAGAAATGGTTTGTAGAAAGAATATATAATACAATATAGTAAAGCTATAATTTTCTCTTTAAATCTAGTTAGCAGACTTTTTCTTTTTTAAGATTTTATTCAAATATCCTGGCTGACTTCTTGGACCTCTCATTTAGGTTTGTGTATATTTTTCTGATGCCATTAAAGTTGAATCTGAACGAAATACTCAACTATAGTAATGCAAATGTTTAAAATTAAGAATATATTGGAGTTATCAACTGAACTTTCACATTTTCTGATGATCTAACTCATTAAATACCTTATAATTAAGTCAATTTTAAATATAAAATAATTTTTTTAAAAAATAGCCCTAAAGCCCAAAGAATAGTTGATATCCTCGGAAAATTTCACCATACAGAGAAGGTACAATTTATATGTGAGAATTATTATTTCAAAATATACATGAGAAACATCAACTTCTCATATTTTACTTGAAAGCTATATTCATCGATCCATAGCATGATTCCCTTCTGGACTCTAAGATTACACAGCTGTGCTAATTGTCCTTGCTAGAATAAGAAAATAAGAAAAATGGCCCCACCTATATAACATGGCTTATTTATCAAAGGTCATTCTGGGATTACGACAATGCCTGTTCCTCTCCCTCGTCTATCCCATCAAAAAAAGTAGTCCTGGAAAATAGAGTACTTCCAGGAATAACAATCATTTGAATTATAGTTCACTTCCTCTGTGTTTTAGTTACATTAATGCTTTCTACCAATGCCAACTATACAATATCCACTGAATGTAGAACAATACATACAAGCTTTACCATTATCTATTTCCCAAGCACCAATAGCAGACCTTCTAGCACCAGATGTACTGACTTCAAGGCCACTCAAGACATGGTTTGTGTAAGCACAGCACAGTCTTACAGTGGTGTAGTCTATAGCCTGTGTGAGGACAGCGAGGACCAGCCAAGAATTTCTGACCCCGACCAAATCGTCTCTTATCTTACCAGCAAACATGTGGGAAGTCACGTAGGTGAGTGCACAACACATAGCACAGACCCTTTCTCAGTGCTACTGGACTTTATCTACCTAAGCCTTTTGTTTGGCTATTTAGCCTTTAAAGGAGGCACAAGTCAGGGCCTGGTTTGGTCCTCGTCTCAAGCCTTACTGTGGCCTCCCACAACTCTCCCAGAGAAACAAAGTTTTAAAATAAATAAAAATGTTTACTCATTCATATTCTAGATTACTGTGTTTTTGCTATTAACCCAGAGAATATTTTTATGTCAGTATTCTAAATTTAACCAGATGTTGTCATTTCTTAAGTATTATACCATTTAAGCTTTCCAAATGAAGGGGTTGTCTTTTAATGGAAAATACTCATTTCACATTGAAGACAGAACATAATGTCCTTGGCTTAGCTATTCTCCAACAACACAGGTCCTTTTTTGTACAGTATGCTTAGCTATATGGTAAGGCTAAAATACTACAAATTTATGCATGGAATCAAAGTCTGAAGTTCTCTATACTAACTAGAGATGTTTAAAAACCATAACCACAACTTAACATATCAATTTTCTTAAAATTATAATCATTGAATTCTTGGATAAAATTCAATGTTTGTTCATGAGAATGGGAAAAAATTGAAACATGGGGGCTTAAGTGGGTAGGAGAAGAATAAATGAAACAAGATGGGATTGGGAGGGAGACAAACCATAAGTAACTCTTAATCTCACAAAACAAACTGAGGGTTGCTGGGGGGAGGGGGTTTGGGAGAAGGGGGTGGGATTATGGACATTATGGAGGGTATGTGCTTTGGTGAGTGCTGTGAAGTGTGTAAACCTGGTGATTCACAGACCTGTACCCCTGGGGATAAAAATATATGTTTATAAAAAATTAAAAATTAAAAAAAATTTTATAAGATGTCCCAGGATTTGAATGAATATACCAAACACCATTTGAAAAGTGACCCAACCATAGTTTTAAGCAAAGAAACATTTATTATGGGGTGATTTTGAATTTACTATTGTTTCAGGCAATAATATAATAAGTCAAAGAAATCCTGGTTTTAATATAGCTAATGCAATTACAATACACTGAGAATAAAAACTCATCTATTATGAAAAGTAAATATTATAGGTAAGAATTTTAAAGAATTCATGTAAATAGAAACAACTATTTTTAGGTCAAACTAATTGTACTCAAAACTCAAACATAACAATTTTATTTGGAATTAAAGTATAAACCAGGTATATAATAAGAGAACACTCAACAGAACAATGCTAAAAGACAGTACTGAGAAAAAATGTAATGTTATCCAAATGCTGTCAGATAAATCAATGTTTCTTTTCAAAGAGTGTGCACAGTAATTGCTGTGTGCATTAAATGTAATAGTTTGGAAGTTCTACACAATTTGTGTCATGGTTTAAAAAAATGATTATGTCATTATTTCCAAGATTTGAACCTAATCATAATATAAGAAATGAGGTGAAGCCATTTCTCTATTTTGACTTCTAAATTGATATGTTGCATTAAGAAAGTCACATTTAAAAGAATACGTATGGGGCGCTTGGGTGGTTCATTCAGTTAAATAGCTTCTGCCTTTGGCTCTGGCTCAGGTCATGATCCCATGATCCTAGGGTCCTAGGATTGAGTCATTGCCCCCTCTACCCTCGTTGAGCTCCCTGCTTAGCAGAAGAATCTACTTCTCTCTCTCCATCTCTCCCCTCTCCGCTCATGCTCTCTCTCCCCTCCACTTTCAAATAAATAAATAAACAAAATCTTTTAAAATAATAATAAAAATAAATAAAAGAATGATTACACAAAGACAGTCAGACATCCAACCTCAGATACCTGAATTCAGTTCCCCTTACTGTTCTTGAAAGTGTATGTTTCAAATCTTTATCACTGTCTTCATAGGCCTTACTCTCAGCAAAAACAAACAAAACAGAACACAAAGAAAACAATAGTTCAGTTTCATAGAAAAGTAAAGGTCATCAGGCAGAAACCTCCAACTCCTTGCATCCTTTGTTCCTCCGAGAGGCAAACTACTCTACACCTTCCACAGCACAACACTCCCCCACCTCCTCCAGCCCCCCACCCCTCACCTCCTCACCCCCTCAACACCCCTTCCTGCCACCTGCATCTTCCACACCCTTACCACTCCCTCTCCTCCTCTAAGACCACACCTCCCCTGCATTCCTGAAGGCCCTTCCAGCCTCCTTAGGACCTTTCTATTAAAACTTATCTATTAAAACCTCCAATATGCTTCCAGGCTGGAAGAGAAAGGGCCCAGAAGCAGGCTAGGTGGCCTCAACAACCACCAAACTCTATCTGTGAGGCAGGAAGAGAAAGGAAAAAGAGGAAAGCCTTACTACCTATCAGGACTGTACCTACACAACCTGATTTGAACTTGAGGCCAGCCTGTGAGATATTATTGAATGTGTTTTCCAAATATGAAACCAAGCATAAAGAGGCTATGTAATTTGCCCCAAGTTACAAATGGTTGGTAAGTTTCAGTGCCAGAACTTTAACCCAGGTCATCAGATTCCCTAAAACCATGCTCTGTACCGTGCACCTCACCCTACTGTCCCAGCAGGGCCGCTGGTGAGTGTGCAAAAGGAGGCACAAAGGCCATCCCAGCAGTTCCTCACATGCTACACTAGAGAAGCAGCAGAAATGTAAAAGTATCCAAGACAGCCGGCTCACTCTTGGCATTACAGTCTGCAGCTCACTGATGTGTTGTTGTGGGTGTTTCATGGCAGTGAATCTTGCCAAGAATCTTTATCTCCTGGTGACATGGCAGTTCCTCAAACATCCCTGGGCAAAATCACCTGCTTCTTTTACTAACCTACTTCTCCCCTTGCATATACTGACAAAGTCTCAGGATAGTATTTCCACTGGTCTTCATCCCTCAGCTTCCACGGGGTCTCAGCTCATTCTCTATCAGTCTTCTGCTCACACATACTCCTGAACTAAAGCCCAATGACAGGCATTTAATTGGCAAATCCAGGGGCCTTTTCAGTCTTCCCACCACCTACTTCTCAAAAGTTCTAAGGAAGACTTTTGTCTGGGTACTAGGTCCTTCCTTGGATTTCAAGAGATCACTCTCTCCTGGTTCTTTGTTTCAACCCTTGATGGCTCAGTCTGAGTCACCAGCACAGTCTATTTCTTCCTCCATCCTTCAAATGCTGGCTTTCCAACAACCTACCCTCTGTCTATATGGCTTTTTTCCTCAAATTCTTCCCCTTAGGGCATCTCATCCACCTGATGACTTCAAAAAATATGATAAGTTAAATTCTAGAACTCTAATTTTTGCCCCAAATTCTTTCTTAACTTTCATATTCATATCCTCAAAAAGAAGCAGAATTTGCGCCCAGCGGGTCCCAAACCAAATTCACCTTTTTCCTCCTCCCGATGCTCTTCCATCTCTTGTGCCCATCTTGTTTTCAAACTACAGTCTGAAGTTCCACACAATGTTCTCCCTTCTACAGAAACCTCCACTTCTGAATAAATACACATACCAAAAGTTCCACCCAAGGATGTCTCCTAGTTGATGGGTACTTGTTTGCCTGTTTGTGGTTTGGTTTGGTTTTTATTCTGTTTTGCTTTGTTTATCTTCTTCATTGCTCTGTCTTAAATCAGACATTCCACATTTCTTACCTGGACCAATGCAATGGCAGAAGCTCCCAATGTGTAACCAGACTCCAGTCTTCATTCCTCAATCCTACTGACAGAGCTCTCTTGCTGAGAAACAAAGCTAATCTCAGTAGATACTATTCTTATATTAATGGCATTATAATAAGGTACAGCTATGCAGATGAAACCATAAGACTAAAGATACCTTCCTCTGTAGAGGGAGTAGGCTCTGGCCAGAATGATTAATATTCCAAATATCTGAATTATGAATGAACTAAGGTGTATTCACTACAAGACTCAAGACATCCTAAGGGCAGTGTCCTGAGGCCATCCTCATACCTACATGTTCAAGTTAATGTTTAGAAAACAAAGCACTCCCCCAAGTCAGCCCAGGAGTAACTATGTTGGGGCTTAGGATAAAAATAGGTCCAAATCTCCAGGCCCTGAAAGATCACTTTGTTAGGAGCAGGAATCTGTATTATACAAGTTGGACTATGTTTGTGTTTCATGTTGTTTCTAGTATTACTGGCCTCTGTTCTTCCCTACTCAAGAATAATGCTTTGAATATTATAACATGTCTCAGATTAAGAGAAGCAAGGAAAGGTCTTCTCCATATGCTTATGTGGATTGCTGAGGACCAAAAAGGTCATAGACATAGGGAATGAAGAGAAGGAATCCCAAGGTGAAATTCAGAGATAGTGATTCAGGAAATCTTGGCCTAGTACCTTTATCCCACAATCCCACAAGACATCTCTTTCCAGTGCCAACTTTGGAGATCTCAAATTTGTTTATTACTAACAGGACAGTAGGTGTCCCCTCACAATTGATTTCCTACTACTTTTAGGTAAAGTCCGAATTTTTCAAATAGGAGTGCCTCGGTGACTCAGTTAAGCGTCTGCCTTTGGCTCAGGTCATGCTCAGTGGAGAGTCTGTTTCTCCCTCTGTCCCTCCCCCTGCTCATGTTCTCTCCCCCACTCTCTCTTTTACATAGATTAATAAAATATTTGAAAAAAAAAAGAAGTCTTGGGGCATCTGGGTGGCTCAGCTTGTTAAGTGACTGTCTTCAGCTCAGGTCATGATTATGGAGTCCCAGGATTGAGTCCAGCATCGGGCTTCTGCTCAAAAGGGAGTCTGCTTCTCCCCTCCTCATACTCTGTCTCTCTCTTCCTCTCTCATTCTCTCTCTCAAATAAGTAATAAAAATAGAGAGAAAGAAAGAAAGGGAGAAAGAATTCTTAAACATACAATCCTTCTCAAACTAGACTGAACTTACTTCACATCTTACCAATACCCAAAAGTATCCAAAGAGCATATAGAACTTATCAATCTCCAACAACAAAGAACTGTCAGCATCGCCTACACAATGTCATGCCAGCAGCCCTAAAATGTCATATGAAGGTCACACGGAACACGCTGTTCTTTTCAGATGGATAGTTAGCTGTCTTCCCATTCTGGTATATTCTCCTCATCCCTCAGAAGCTATCCTTCACCTCTTTCCTAAAGCTTCCCTTGACCCTGCACTGAAGGGGCCTCTTAATGCCTCCATGCAACTTTGCTCATAACTCTATCATTGACTTGCCCAGATGGCATTGTAATTATTTGTATACTGAGGGTTAGGATGGCAGCATATGAATTTGACGGTCACACAATTCAGCCAGTATAGCACAAACCTAAATGTAATGTGTTGAATTAGTTTATCCTTGCTTGGAAAAAGTTAGATCATGACTGAAGGAAGGTGTTTTTGGACTCATTCAAACTGTGTGTTTGCTTTTGTTTGATTTGTTTGTTTTCCTGTGCACCTATTTACACACCACTATATTTAGGCCAAGAAAATTGTACCTAAGAGAAAAATGCACCACTCCTGTTCTCTTGGAGTTTACTATCTAGGTAAGAGGCTTTTCTAACTGCTTTAGCAAAGGTACAAATCAGAAGAAGGTGGGACTATGCTAGCAGAGGTTCAGTGGAAAGCCTGAAGCCATCCAATTCAGTTCCTGCTCACCCTCTATGAGGGACAAACCACAGAACCCTGAAGCCAAACCACAGAACCCTGGAACCCTAGGGATCACCATTTGAAAGAGTAAGGGGCACATATATTAACCCAAATCAGGTAATAAATATGCAATTGTTTACTGTAAACAGTAAAATAGCATACTAACTATGGTTGTTGTTTTGTAGACTGCAAGGTGTTCTCGCAGTCTTACGTCAATTGAGTATGTATAAGAATATCATGGGGCACACCTGGGTGGCTCAATTGGTTAAGCGTATGCCTTTGGCTCAGGTTATGATTCCAGGGTTCAAGTCCTGCATTGGGCTCCCTGCTCGGTGGGGAGTCTGCTTCTCCCTCTACCTACTGCTCTCCCTGCTTATGTGTGCACTCGCTCTTTTGCTCTCTCTCTTTCTGACAAGAAATAAATAAAATCTTTTAAAAAAATAAGAATATCATGGGAAGAAGGACTGCATGAAAAGAAGGAGAAACACCGGGGGAAGAAGTAAAGAAGAGACTCAAAGATAGAAAGTGTAAAGAGGAATATCACACATGCAAAAATTAGACATTAAGGCTGACCAGTATGGGTACCTCTGTGTAGCAACGGTAGCATCAGAAGAAATAACAGTAACCATATATAGGGCACTCCTGTAAGTCAGGGACTGGGCAGAGCCCAAAGCATCCATCATCTCATCCTTACAGCAACCTTGAGAAATGCTATTGTTTCCCCATTTTACAGATGAAGAAAATGGGGCTGGAAAAGTTTAGGAATGTGTCCAAAGTTAACTAGTATATTAGAGACAGGACTCAGATTCTGGGCTATCCGAGGTCAACGCCTAGACAGGTGACAAATTTCAAAATCTTTTGTTTATGACAAGACATGTAACTCAAAGTCTTTGTCTTCATGTGCTGGCAACGTGGAAGAACAGCACATTCTGATTTGCCAGGAACACTCCAGGGTTACATCTGTTTCCCAGTGTAATTATTAACAGCACTCCCTTTCACCCTCAGAAGTGTCCCATTTTAGACAAAAATGTTCAGAGCCATCCAGCCACAATGCCATAGTGAAATGTGTCTACAAGATTTTCCAGGCCCAGTGCAAAATAAAAGTGTGAGGCCTTTTGCTCAAAAAGCAGGGGGAAATGTTTTATTAAAGGTACTGAAATAGGGGCACCTGGGTGGCTTAGTTGGTTAAGCCTCTGTCTTCAGCTCAGGTCATGATCCCAGGGTCAGGGAATTGAGCCCCACATCGGGCTCCCTGCTCAGCAGGAAGCCCGCTTCTCCCTCTCCCTCTCCTCATGCTTATGTTCCCTCTCTCATTGTCTCTCTCTGTCAAATAAATACAGTCTTTAAAAAAAAGTGGTACTGAAATATAAAGCTTTTCTCTTTCTTTCATATATTAGCTCTACTCACACTCTACTGTCCAATGGACTTCACTTATAAAACACAAGTTCAAAGATAAAACGAGCAAAAATTTCAAGACTTTGGTAGCAGAGCTCTGAACCAAGTTCCAGGTCCTTCTGAGCATGAAGCCCAGAGCAACGTGCAGAGCATGCACACCCATGAAGCTGGCCCTGCTCTGCTCTTCTGTTCACTCAAATGGGTCTGGGAAGACATCCTGATCTTGGAATGGCCTATGATTTCACAAGCACTGCACAAAATTCTGGGGAAAAACAGACAAGTAAAATATGGGCCTGTCCCCAAGAAGCTTACATTCTAATAGAATGAGACCAAAGTAAACACATACATATATAAGCCTCCTTCAGTGCAGGGAAGAAGAAACTACAAAGCAGTGAGCACTGTAGACTGGGATGGGGTAGGGGGGACAGCAGAGAGGACAGGATTATGAAGTTTCCTGAAGGAACGGAGCCCTGAAAGCCCAGTGAGAATACAAAAGGATAGAAGGGCTAGCAAGAAACAAAAGAAGCCAGAGATCCCATGGGAAGAGAGAATCACTCTACATACCAGCTATCTGTGGGGTGGGAGTGGGGAAAGTTGTTCTCGCTTTTAAAAATGAAAGGGTTGGAAATGAGAACAAAAAGGAATTAGAAATATAAAAGATCTTAGGGGTACCTGGGTGACTCTGTCAGTTAAGCATCTGACTTAAATGCTCAGGTCCTAATCTCGGAGTCCTAGAATCAAACCCCAGTCAGGCTCCCCTTAGCAGGGAGTCTGCTTCACCTTTTCCTTCTCCCTCTGCCTCTCCCCTGGTTCATGATCATGTGATCTTCTTCTTTCTCTGTCAAATAAAATTTTTAAAAATCTTTAAAAGAAAAAGAAGTATAAAAGATCTTAGTATGAATGGGGCACCTGGGTGGCTCAGTGGTTTAAGCCTCTGCCTTCAGCTCAGGTCATGATCTCAGGGTCCTGGGATGGAGCCCCACGTCGGGCTCCCTGCTCAGCGGGGAGCCTGCTTCTCCCTCTCTCTCTGCCTGTCTCTCTGCCTACTTGTGATCTCTCTCTGTCTATCAAATAAATAAATAAAAATCTTTAAAAAAAAAAAGATCTTAGTATGAAAAGTTTTCCCCTTCAGGTCATATGATCATTTAATCAAGAGAAAAAATACCATTTTGTTTGATTATGTATGGGCTTCTAAGTAAAAAATATGTTCTTGATAAAACTGAAAATATGTTTTCTATCTCTTCATAATAAAGATAAGAGTTACCCTTCATGCATGTTAATGGCTGAAACAATGACAGAAATCTAAAACGATGACTAATCTAACAAATATTTATATTTGACTTAGAAATGCACTATCAGATTTTTTACAACAAATGTACCCCTTATTTAATACTAGTGCTAACTTTTTTTAAAAAATCAATTTTATGGTTTGTCTATATTTCATATCATTCCTTCGAGATGGACTCCTAGAAATAGAATTGCCAGGCCAAAGAGTTTGAATATTTTTAAAGCTTGGTATATTATTAGCTTACACTAAAGTTAGAACTAGATTGACTACATCAACAGAAGGTGACCAAGTAATAATACATGTGTATTCAATGTTACTATAAATAATAATGAAAAAATAAATACTCAGAAATGAAAATCTAAAAGTATATTATAAGTAGATCTGGGGCTTTCAATGATTATGATTAAAAAGAAGTCAGGATAGGGTATGTGCTTTGGGGAGTGCTGTGAAGTGTGTAAACCTGGTGATTCACAGACCTGTACCCCTGGGGATAAAAATATATGTTTATAAAAAATTAAAAAATTTAAAAAAAAAAAAGAAGTCAGGATAAACTTTAGTGTGTTTGTGTGTGTGTGTACATGTTTGTGCATAAGTATTGGATGTACGTGCACAAAATAATGGACAAAGAAAAATAAAAGTGGAAGAGTCCATAATTTCTGAATGAAATAAGAAGAATGAAATCATTAAATGAAATACTTGTAAATAGGTACATATCATTTATTTTATACCTCCCACAATTTCTTGAATTTTTTTTTCTTTTTTTAAAAAGATTTTATTTATTTATTTGTCAGAGAGAGAGATCTCAAGCAGGAGAAGCAGCAGGCAGAGAGAGAAGCAGGCTCCCTGCTGAGCAAAGATTCCAATGTGGGGCTCAATCCCAGGACCCTGGGATCATGACCAGAGCTAAAGGCAGATAGATGCTTAACCAACTGAGCCACCCATGTGTCCCCTCCCACAATTTCTTACCCAACTCTATCTAGCAATAAGTTTTCAATTTTAATAATCAAGTGTTAAGGTTAGAGGAAAAACTCATATATTAATGATCAACAAATTAGTTTTTGATGTAGATTAGGTTAGCTCTCTATTTCTACAATTCAGGACTCTGCACAGTACTTTTTTCAAATACCTCTAGAAAGAAGTAACTAATACAGTTTAAGAAGTGGCTCAGATTTTTCAAAAGCCAAAGGACTTCGTCACCAATGAAATTTCATGAAAGGCAAATCTGAAGCTATTAAAAGTCAAATATCCACCTCACATCAGTCAGAATGGCTAGTATCAAAATAACAAGAAATAACAAGTGTTGGCAAAGACATGGAGGAAAGGAAACCCTCATGCACTGTTGGTGGTAATGTAAATTTCTGGGGTCCTTATGGAAAACAGTATGGAAGTTCCTCAAATAACTAAAAATAGAAGTATCATATGATCTATAACTCCAGTTCTGGGCGTTTGCCTGAGGGAAATGAAAACACCAATTCAAAAAGATATATGTATACCTGTTTGTTGCAGCATTATTTACAGTATGTAAGCAACTTAAGCGTCCATCTATAGATGAATTGATCTAGAAGATGTGGTATGGAATAGAATATGAAATTCACTATGGAATATTACTCAGCCATAAAAAGCATTAAATCTGGCCATTTGTGACAACACAGATTAACAGTATTATGCCAAGTGAAGTGAGTCAGACAGAAAGACACCATATAACTTCATTTATAGTGGAATCTAAAAAACAAAACAAGCAAACAACAACAAAAAGAGAAACAGATTCATCAATACAGAGAACAAACAAGGAGTTGCCAGCAGGGAGGAGGGTCGGGGGATAAGTGAAATAGATAAAGAGGATTAAGAGGTACACACTTCTGATTATAAGTCATAGAAACATACAACATAGGGAATATAGTCAATAATATTGTAATAACTTTGTAAAAAAATGTCAAATCTTAAAAACATGCTTTTTTGACATTGCTACATGGAAGTGTACAACAATCCAATTTATCACCAATTACCCATATATTCTCAAATATCTAAATATTTCCAAAGAATGTGGTCCCAGAGGCTCAGGTATCCTGATTTTAATTTGAGAAGTCAACCAGAAGTCAACCTGTGTTGAAACAATGTTCTCTCTTTCTAGACATAGCAAAGAAGTGAATTTCTCTACCATAATTATAAGCAGAACGTTTACATCTTACAGAACACTGAGCGGGAAGTTTTGGCCTTTGAAACATTTCCCGTTGGACCAGGAGGGCATGCAACACGGAGGTGGAAGGAGCAGAAGGTTTGAAGATGTGAGTTAGATTGCAAAGTCTAAGAGCTCCTCAGTCCTATGCTCTCCCAGGCATCTGGGTGGAAAAGAGACAATGCTCAAAGTTTGTCTTTGCAACAATGAATAGAAAAAAAAAAAAAATCAATTTCTGAGGGTTGTCTCAGAAGTTTCTTTCACTCAGTTTTGCCCCTTCTGGCTCTAAAATGAATGAAACGTTTCCAGAGCAGGCTTCCAATACGTCAAGCTGAAACTTTGAAACAAAGTTCCTGCCAGTTCTTTCTATGAAATCTTGAAGTTTTTTTGACACTAGTTTTATTATACTGCACTACTGGGCTCAGTATGAACAGAGAATCCAGAAGCTGAGCTGGGAGAGCAAATTTAAACCCGGGAGGGAGGATGGGGGTAAGACTGCAGGGCTAGAACAGGGTGAGCACCACAGGTGGCTTTAACAGCCAACAGCTGCTAGAGATCATAACCCCACTGCTCGTTCTCTACCCCTCGCCAGAATCCTGTGTTTCAAAGATTATTATAACTAAAGGGACTTCGCTGCCATCTAATCTGAATAATGAACTCAAGGTCCAAAACAATCAAGGATTTTTTTTTTCTTTTAACTAAATGTACCTGAATGTAGTAGACTGACCTTAATCACCAAGCCAAAGTCTTAAAAACCCAGGGGAGGAGAAGAGGGTAAAAAAATTACACAAGGCAGCCAGGGACGGGGTAAAGAGTGAGGAAAGAGGGGGTAAGCAGGGATTCCCGGGACAGGACCCTTCTCCCATTGGACCTAACTTTTCAAGCCCGCATGTGTCCAAGGCCCTGGCAAACTCATTGGGTGTCCAGGCTTTAAACAGTCCCGCCCGGGGTCCACGCGCGGGCGAGCAGAGTGTCCGTGCGCGGGTTCATGGTCCCGCGACGCCGGGAGCGGTGCCCTGTCCCCCCGCAGACAATGCCACGCGCCCGCTGCCGCTTCGGGATCCGCGCGCTGCGCCGCCTGCTACACCCTGCATAGAGGAGGGGAGACACACTCTCCGACACCAGGAGCTCCAGCGTGCCCACATAGTCCCGCTCGGTCTTCTGGAGCTCGCTGAGCACGCACACGCGCAAGCGAAGCTGTTTCTCCAGGTCCTTGGCGCTCTGGGCGCGGCCGTCCCAGCGGCTCCGGTCGGTCATGGTGGGCGGCGGGACGCAGGGCTGCTGTGCTGCGCGCTATTCCGCTAGCCTACTGGCGCCCGGCCCCGCGCCGGCCAGAGGGGAAAGTTGCTGCATCCGAGAAGCCCGAGGGGGTACCGGCGACTTTACAGGCTGGGTAGAGGCTGGGGTGTTGGGAGAGGAAAGGGCGCTCGCTGGAACTCAGGCGCGGGAGGCGCGAGGCTCTGATCAGACAACTCACGGGAGAGGCGGCCCGGGTCCCGGACCTGCACGCCGAGCCCCGCGGCTCTGGCCTCACGCGGCCGGGGCTGGCGGGGAGGCAGCTCTGACAGCGAGAGCGGTGACTTAAACATTAATCAAATGCTTTGTACCCATGTGACTCCGACCCTTTACCCTTCGCCAAATCTCAGGAAAAATGAAACAACCCTGGGGAAGTGTGTTGCATGCCAGCTAACACACACACACACACACGGAGTCAGCACTTCAGTTGGAACTAATTGGAGATTCCCAAACCTAGGAGGACATTCTCCAAGACACAGCTCAAGGGTTGCTTCTATGATTCCCGCCTATTGTTTAGCTTTAATGTGTTTTGTACAAATCCTGAAAGCAAAGACACAAGTCCCCATGGTTACATAACTGGATGGGAACAAAACAACCATGGTATTGACCCTACCATCTTTGAAAAGAAACACATTGATTTTTGGTTTTGTTTGGGCACAAAATAGGTTTGCTTTTAAAAGCCCCCCAACCGAGAATAATTCACAGGGCAGACACCCTCCTGTCTGCCCTTGGAAAGTCAATTAGCATAAAAAATGAAGACACTATGGGAAAGTGACAGCCCTGGCCCAAACAACAGACTCCAGATAGAATGAGCATCCCCATTGCACTGTGCTGTTTTGGAGGGATGCTTTGCATGCCTATGACTTTTTTCCAATAGCAAGATAATATGAAATTCAATCACAGGCAAAAATACTTGTGCCAATTTTGTTTCTGAGAGCTGCTATGATTTAACACAGTGTCACTAAATGAGCAGCTTTGTCTAAAGCTGTTATTGAGTGGTTATCAAAAGATATGTAGATACACATAAAGATATATAGATACAGATATATTCTTAGGATTTGAAAAAGGAGAGAAACACAGAGCATGTCCTGATTGGAATATGTATGTTTTTGCCTTTTCTCACTTGGAAACAGAATCAGAAGCTAATGATCACTGAACATTTAACAATTCCACGCAGAATAATCCATATATACTTTTGTCTTTATATTATCCACATTGATTTGTCAGTGTCATTTTTTTCCTACTTAGAACTTGAAGCACTCCACACTAATGACATTTAAATAAACTGAAGAGTGAATGGCTTTGATGAAAGAAAGTAGCATGTTAATTTTTCCCAATAGTTGAAAGCATTAGCAAATCTCTAAAAATAAAAGATATTTTCCACATTACTTACATTAAAATAATTATTAGAGATATCTTTTCAGAGCATGATGAATCCCTACGTCCCTCAAAGAGCAAAGAGGGAGTGAAATATTCTTCTTTTATTAAGGGCACGGCTTTTGAATGTGTGAGGAGCTGATGGACAAGATATGATTTTCCTTTGTTTTGTGCATGCCTATATACAGGTAGCTCTGAACAAAGGACAAATAAACAAATGGCTTCACACCTTGTGGCAGAAGAACAAAGGAGGAGGAGCCTTAAAGAGCAGATCTCATAACCCCTAGTAAACAATAAACAAAAGTAACAAGGGGAGGACAAAGGAAATACACATCCAACAATGAATGGAGAAAATCAAACATGGTTTATCCTTTTCACAATGTACCACAAGCAGCTAGGAATGAATGCTTTTCCTCCTTCTTACATCTACCCTTCTCAAATGAAAAACGTGAGTAAATAAATCAGGCTTTCCATTCAGGCACTCTTATAGGTAAATATATATATATATATTTCTAACCAATCCCCCCCCCCAAGTTTGAGCCTATTTATGCCATTATCCTTCTATCAAAAATAATTAGTTTATATTCAAGCCACTAGAGCTTCAGCCTCATCTCTGAGAGTAATATATTGAGCTTAAATCTCCAGTGGGGTTTTACCTACCCAAACCATTTGCCTTGAATCTACAAACGTGTATTGAGTACCTCTATGTGCATTGCATGGACCTATGGCCTGAGGACCACAGAGACTTGATCTCTAGGCAAATATTTCTGAAGGTATTTCACAGACCATTACATGGAGGTCTTGTTGAACATTTATGGGCCTTATTCTAGATGTATTGAATGAGAATCTCAGAGATGCAAGCCCTAAACTCTTTTGATGGGTTTTCATATTATTCTTACCTCACTAATATTTGAGAACCACCATTCTAAGGAATTGTAATTGAGTAGGAGAGTGTTATAAATATAAGTAATTCTGTTCAAAGGAAGCTGCAAGGCATGCTTTGAAAAAAAAAAGTGCAAGGATGTTAACAGAAAAATATTCAAGTGTGCACATCCAATTGTCTCTCAGAAATGCTCATGTAGAAATTATTATGATATTAACAGTTTTTCCCCATTCTTCTGTTCCTCAGTGTAGTATTCCTCAACACCATTTGTAATAAATGAACAGCTTCAGAACACCATGTAGTGCCTTCTGAAAGGCACCTCTCAGTGTCTTTTGTAGCCCTGGCAGGAGTTCTTAATTCCTTATCAAAGACTTAAGAGCATAAGAAAACAGGGCCAGAGTATCTGGAAACCTTCACTTTGATGGCAAATAGGGTCTTTCATAAACTCTGAATGTGTTGTATCCCTCCCCAGTTCCTCTATTGAAACTTGAAGCTCTGTCTGCCAGGAAAAGGAAAGCAACAACAAAAATGATGGACAGGATCCAGTTTTTTCCTGAAATACTAATGAGGTTGAAGCATCCAATAAAAAAGGGATGGGAAAAAAGAAGATAGTGAGAAAAGGCTAAGTGGTAAACTAGCCCAGCCATTAGGTTTATTTCATATGCATGTACTTGTTCAGGTTAAAATCTATTATTATACAGTTCAAAGAGCCAAAGTACAATGCACAGTAGGTTTTCTTTGGTCAGACTTAGAGAAGAACAACTCCTGGACTGAAGAACCCAAGATGGTCTCTTAAAAAAAAAAAAAAAAAAAAAGAGTTCCCAACTTCTATTTATGATAGAGATCATTTTAGCTTGCCTGCCATCCCGGTACTAGTGTTTGCCCAGGTGAAGTAATAAATCAGATTTGATGTGGAAGTCATTTAAAGACTACAGCACTGGCTAAAAACAAGAAAGAAAGATCACTTCATTGCACAGCCATCTTGTTAAACAGAGAATTCTAGGAGACAGACTTTTTTATTTACAAGTAAAAATGATTCTGGCATTTCCTTTACTACTCTAGCCTATGATAGATGATTCTAGATTATACTCATATAAAAAATATAGGTATGTTGGAGCTGTATAAAGCATAATTAAGAGTCTTGGACAAGAAGAGATCAAGAGAGTTTTTCCTGGAATACAAGAAGGGTTTGAATCTGCTTCAAATCCCTCAGGTAAAGGCAAATGTCATTTATGACCCAGCCTCTCAGGGTTTATTTCATGCCACTCTCACCTTGGCAAATGAACCCCAGCCATGCGGGAGTACTTTCAGAATTCTTAAATGCCAAGATCCATAGCACAGTCCTTTTTCTTATCATCCGTTATGTTCATTATAATTGCCAGGTCAATTGATGGAATTCTTTACTGGACCACAGTATCTTGAAGGAAAAGACAGTGTCACCACAGCTTCTCCAGAATCTGGCATACAGTCTTGTTAAATATATATTTGTTGATCAAATGAATTGCACTGGAATTCTTTAATCTCTGAACAAAAATGGTCTTTGTTTAGACTTGGCTTTTTGCTTCTCTAACATTTCTTCAGGAGAAGGCAAGATAGATACCCTTTTATTTTCTCAGAGAAAAATGGTGTATATGTAAATAACTGTCACTGTGACTCATGATTTTGTTTAGAGGACAAGAAGAAACTACAAATATTACATTTCTTATATTCTCAAAGAAGTATCATTCATTTCACCTGAAATGTGGCAATCACATAATTAAAATCCATATACACTATTCCTTAACCAATCATGGGAAACTGAAAGAAATACATGATAATAAATTCAGGGAAGAAATCACATTACCAAAGCAAAAAAGTTTACTGAAAACAGATATGTAATATATTAGGCTAGAGAGTTCCTATAAACCCTCTTATATTTCACCTTCCCAACACAGATTTTCTTATTGTGAACATCTTGCATTAGTGTGGCACACTTGTTACAATTAATCAGCCAATATGTATAAATTATTATTAATGAAAATCTATAGCTTACATTAGAATCCACTCCTGATGTTGCACATTCTGTGTGTTTTAACAGATGTATGATATAGGGGCGCCTGAGTGGCTTAGTCTGTTAAGTGTCTAACTCTTGATTTTGGCTCAGGTCATGATCTCAGGGTCCAGAGATTGAGCCCTGCATCAGGCTCTGTGCTAAGAGGGGAGTCTGCTTTTCTGCCTCTCTCTCTCTCTGCCCCTTCCATCTTGCTCTTTTGCTCTCTTTCTCTTCAATAAATAAGTAAATCTTTTTAAAAATGTATGACATATCTCCACCACTACAGGTCAGAAAACAATTTCTAAAAGTGCCCTGCTCTCTACATATTTACTCCTCTCTCCATTCCCCCATCCTGGCAATTACTGATCTTTTTACTGTCTCTGTAGTTTTGTCTTTTACAGAGTGACATGTAGTTGGAATCATACATTATGTACATTTTCAGACAAGCTTCTTCCACTTAGCAATCTGCATTTAAGTTTCCTCCATGTCTTTTCATGGCTTGATAGCTCATTTCTTTTTATCACTGAATAAAATTCCATTATCAGGATGTACCAGCTTATCAACTTACCTCTTGAAGGACATCTTGAATGTTTCCACATTTTGGCAATTAGGAAGAAAGATGCTATGAACATTATTGGGCAGGTTTTATACAGATAGAACATTTCAACTCCTTCGAGTAAATACCAAGGAGTATGACTGCTGGATCACAAGATGAGAGTGTATTTCAGCCAAACTGTTTTGAAGAGACTGTATCATTTTTTATTCCCATCAGCAGTGAACGAATATTCCTCTTGTTCCACATCCTCACCAGCCATTGGTGGTATCAGGATTTGGGATTTTGGCCATTCTAATTGGTATGTAGTTTCATCCTATTGTTGTTTTATTTTATAATTCCCTAGTGCCATACAAGACTGAATATCTTTTCATATGCTTACTTGTCATCCATTCATGCTTACTATATCCTCTCTCATAATCTGTCTGTTAAGGTCTTTGGTCCATTTTTAATGAAGTTGCTTTCTAATTAAGCTATAGGAGCTATTTGTATATTTTGTACAATAGTCCTTTTATCAGATATGTCTTTTGCAAATAATTTCTCCCAGTCTGTGGCCCGTCTTTTTATTCTTTTGACGTTGTCTTTTGGCAGAGAAGATCTTGACTTTAATGAAGTTCAACTTAACAAGTTTTTCTTTCACAGATCACATTTTTGGCACTCTACCCAAAAAATGTTTGGATTTATCATTGTCACACCCAAAGTCGCCCAGATTTTCTCTTAGGTTGTCTTCTCAGATGTTTAGCTTTGCATTTTACATTCAGGCCCATGATCTGTGAATTAATATTTTTGAGAGGTGTAAGGTCTTTGTCTAGATTTGTGGGGTTTTTTTGGTTTGTTTTTTTGCATTGATTGTTCAGTTGTTCCTGCATGACTCGATGAAAAGATTATCCTTTCTCCATTAAATTGCCTTTGCTCCTTTCTCAAAGATCAGTTGATTATGTTTGTGTGGGTCTTTTTCTGGACTCTTTATTCTCTTTCCTTGATCTATTTGTCTCTTCTTTCCCCAGTACTGCACTGTATTGATTACTCTAGATTTATACTCTGTCTCAAAGTTACTCCTCTGACTTTGTTCTTCGCCATATCAGGGTCTTTTGCCCCTCCATATCAACTTAGAATAGTTTTTTTCAATATTCACAAGATAGCTTGCTGAGATTTTGTTTGGAATTATGTTGAATCTATATATCAAGTTAGAAAGAACTGACGTACTTACAATATGGAATATTTCTACCCATGAACATAGAATATCTCTTCATTTATTTGGATCTACATTGCTTTCTTTCATCAGAGTTTCATTATGTTTCTCATATAGATATTACATATACTGTGTTAACATTATACCTATGTATAGTTTTTGGTACTAAAAATAAGAATGAAGCTGCTATAAACTTTAGTGTGCAGGGTTTTGTGTGGACATGAGGTTTACAAAGTAAATGGTCTTGTGTTTTTTATTTCAAATTTTAATTATTCATTACTAGTATAGAAGAAAGCAATTAGCTTTTTATTTTAGTCTAGTATCCTTCTAGCTTGTTTTAATCACTTACTAGTAACAGGAGGTTTTTATTGTTAATGTTTTGGACTTCCACATAGTCATGTCATCCTACAGCAAGGATAGTTTTATTTCTTCCTTCCTAATCTGTACACTTTTAATTTCCTTTTCTTATTTTATTGCATTAGCTAGGATTTAATACAATATAAAATAGAAGTGGTAAGAGCACATATCTTTGCCTTATTCTAGATCTTAGTGGGAAACCATCTAGTTGCTCACCATTAAGTATGATATTAGCTGTAGGTTTTCAAGGATGTTCTTTATCAAGTTGAGAGAGGGTATGCCCATTTTTGATAGTTGTTTTAAATCTTATATTGGCAACATCTGTAAATAAGCAACACACTTAAAATACTCCTTCCTGTTACAGAAAAGTTATGCAATGTCTCCTGACTACCCATTGTATTACATGAGACTATTAACAATTCTGCCTTTCTTTCTCTGACTCACCACCTTCCACCTTTACCTTTTAATCAGTAGCTTTAGTTTTGTACTGTCAGGATTGATAATATTTATCTTGTATTGTGTAACTACATTTAAGACATCCACATTTCTTTTTAAAAGTTTAAAATCAATTAACAGTGTATATATTATATGACTACTTAAATAATGCTCATTGCATAAATAAGTTGTACAATAAAATTGTACTTCCTTCTCTTTGGGTCCAAATTCATAACACTCAGGACACTCAGGGACCTCTTCTAGGTTAAATGGGTTCTGTTTCATAACACACCATCAATTGCTGAAAGACCTGCATGACATTGGGTTTCTTTCATATCTGAACCAAGACTTTATTAGACATTCTGTTAGGTTTTGGTTTTATTTTCTATTTTTGGTAGAGATTCTAATTTTCTGTGAAGAGAAGAAATCTATCCTTTCTTTGGAAAATCACTAATATTCTCCTGCCACTTATGTACTATCTGTTGCTCTGTTTTGTTTTTATTCTGTTCATTCTTCTTGGAGCCCTTGATTTCATTTGCACACTGGACTGATAGAATAAGTACCTGATCAAAAACTGTCATCCTGGGATTGCTTTTCCAATTCCAGTGAATTCCACCATCTCTCTTTTCAGAGTCTTTTCTCATGGTATATTCATTTTCTTGGGCTTCCATAACTAAGTTTTAACATCTCACAGTACTGGAAGATGAAAGTATAAGATCAAGAGGTTGAAAAGGTTGATTTTTTCTAAGGTCTATGAGGGAGAATCTGATCATCCCTCTCTCCTATTGCTGGGTATCCTTAGATATTCCTTAGCTTGTAGATGGGTTCTCCCCATGTCTTCCACATTGTTTTTCTTCTGTGCATGTCTGTGTTCCCTTTTTAGAAGAACAGTCATATTGGATTATGGTCTCTCCTAATGACCTCATCGTAAATTGATCTGAAAAACTTTGTTCCAAAGAAGGTCACATTCATAGGTCCTGGGGACTAGAATGACAAAATCTTTTGGGAGCATATAATTCAACTGACAACACTTGATATCTACACCCATTTCACTGGATTATATCTCAAATGACTTCCTTTAGAAGAGTGCATGACATAAAAATTTTCTGAGTCCTGGGAACTCTAAAATGTAGTTATTTTGCCATGATGCATTTGCTTCAGAATTATTATCCATTAGAACTGTAAATACCATTGCTCATTTTTCTCTTACCAGTTGTGTTGGTGATTAGAAATGCAGTGCCACTTTGACTCTCTATCCTTTGCAGATGACCTGTTTTATCTATGTAAGTTTTTTTGGAATGCTCTTTCTTTTGTGTTCTGACAGAAAGATTTCAGGCATACATTTACATGTGGATTTTCTCTTAATTTACTGGAACTTGATAGACTCAAACAGAATAGTGTTTCTGACCTCTGGGAAAGTTTTTTTGTAGTATTTCTTTAAAATTTCTTTCTCTTAGTGGGGCACCGGGTGGCTCAGTTGGTTAAATGTCTGACTCTTAATCTCAACTCAGATATTAATCTCAGGGTTGTGAGTTCAAGCCCATTGAACTTAGAAATTATTTTGATTAAAATTTAAAATTAATTAATTTAATTTAAAATTAAAATTAAAATTAAAATTTATTTACCTTTGTTAATGTATGCCCATTTTTCTGGAAATCCTGTTAGTTGAGTTGGATCTCTTAGAATTATACTCTGAATATCTTATCTATTTCAAGTGTTCAATCTCCTTGTTTTGTTGTTGTTGCCTCTGTCTCATTCAATCTCTTTGTTTTTCTCTTTATGTTGTGCGAGAACTACTCACATTATATTCTAACCCTTCTTTAAATATTTCATTTGGCATATAATTAAATATATAATAAATGTTCCAATTTGTTCCTTGACTGTTCTTTCTTATAGCATTCTGCTCTTGTACTTGGGGTTACTACCTTCTCAAATCTTTCTCTGAAATTTCTTTGTTTCTTCTAGCAACAATTTTTCTGTTGTTGGTGGTTTTTTGGTTTTTTCCTTTTTCTTTCTTTCTTTTTTTTTTTTTTTTTTTTTTTTGGTCTTGTCTTTGTCTTTCTTTTATCCAGTCCTTTTGTGATGTTGACCGTATATTCATTCCAATTAAGAAAAGGGAATGGGATTGTTTCTCTCTGCAGCAGGGATGTGTTTCCTATATTTATGTGGGTTTGTCTTTGTACTTGGTCTCATTAATAGACATTTACTGAGGCCTTTATGTAGGTGTCTAGGACTTGTCTAAATGGAATGAATTATTAATGGGTACAGGCAGGTAATAGGTCTTTAGCTGTGGAAGTTCCAACTGCCAAAATGGGAGAACTTTACTCTGGGGTGCTGGCACCAAAAGTTCCAATTTTGCCTGTATTGATACTCGTATCTTATTAGAGAAGAATCTTTAGGTGTTTTTAGTCTGAGACTGATGCTTGATTTTTACACTAAGCATCAGAAAACACAGAGAAGGGAAGCAAATAAATGAGCATGTCAGGAAGAAAACATTAGGCCACTGTGCAAATAGCCCTCTCAGATATGCCACCCTTCTCACTCTTGTTGCCTTTACACCCTCCAACTTTCCTCTAGGTCAACCTTCTCCTGTTTTCTGCTCTACACCTGCCTCACTCTTTTCCTTGTTGAAAATCTTCCATCCTCTTTTTATCTTTCATAAGTGTGTTGAAATCTCTCCCCTGCTTATGTTTCTATTTCATTTCCTTTATGGCAATGGGTGTTTTCTTTTACTCTTACCCAACGTTGGTAGGGGGATTGAAGGGATTAAGGAAAAACACACACCCTCTGTCCATTATCTTGTACCATCTATAAATACAAATTTCAAATTCTATGTAACACTGCTGCCAGTGGAACATTTAAATAAAAAAGTCTGTATTACCAAAGAGAGAAAACTAGTGGTGACTTCATATCTTGATTAATGACATGTATACATACACTTAAATAAGTGTACACACACAAGATGTGGTAGAACAAATAGCCAGTTCTAAGAGGAAAGTTATGGAACTGAAATACACTAGATGGAAGCATTTACATAATTTTTTAAAATAGTAAATGGCTCTTTTTTTTAAGATTTTGCTTATTTGTTTGACACAGAGAGAGATCACAAGTAGGCAGAGAGGCAGGCAGAGAGAAGAGGGGGAAGCACGTTCCCTGCTGAGCAGAAAGCCCGATACAGGGCTCAATCCCAGAACCCTGAGATCATGACCTGAGCCAAGGGCAGTGGCTTTAACTCACTGAGACACCCAGGCACCCCTACATAATTTTTTAAAGATAATACTAGATAGTGGGTTACACAACATGTGGTATTTTACAGCATAACTGACCTCATTCAACCATTATAGGTCACATAATGCCCTTTAATGAATTCCCTATATCCACATCATTTAGTAATTTCACAATTTGGTTGCTCCCACTAAGGGATAGAGTCTTTTTTTCCCACTACCTTAAGTCATAACTGACCTCGTGAATTGCCTTTTCCAAAAGGATATGATAGAAGTGATGATCTGTAAGTTCCAGAGATTAAGCCCTAGAAAAACTTGTAACTTCCATTTTTGCCCTCTTGAAAACCTGAGATCATCATCTAGACAAAAGCCCAGAGTAACCTTCTGTAGGATTGGAAGCCACGTGGAGAAGAGCCAAAGTACCTTAACCAACAGTCATCATCAGTTGTCAGATATGAGAGTGATACCAGATGGGACTCTGGTTCCAACTGAGCTGTCACATGACTGCAACCATATGAATGAGCTCAGGCAAGACCAGAAGAAGAAACACTCATGTGGTCTACTCACAAAATTAAGAAAAATAATAAATATTGATGTTTTAAGTCACTAAGTTTTGGAATGTATTTTTTTTTTCTTGAGCAATGGATTTTTAAAAACAACCTCTAACAGAAGTTCTGAACTTTGTGTCTAATTGAACATTTTTTAGGGGTGGGGGAGGGGCAGAGGGAAAGGGAGAGAGACTCTTAAGCAGGCGCACGCCCAGCATAACATGGGGCTCTGTCTTACAACCCTGAGATCATGACCTGAGCCAAAATCAAGAGTTCAATGCTTCGCCAACTGAGCCACCAAGGTGACCCTCTTTCTGGGCCATTTTAATGGTACAGATTCTTTCCTTCAGCAATCAATGTGACTGAAGGAATTCTGTATACTGATTGGCTTACGTCTGAATTTTTGCTTTTCCTTGAACTAGTTAGTGTAGCAAGAAGTTGTCAGGTGGCTTAGGTCAATATCATGGAAACCAGTGGAGTAGGAGTAAAGGGGATGCTACAGAGGCAATTACAATGTCTAGGACAGGTGGGAGGAGGCTAGTAACTCACCTTGGAAAAGTTTCTGTTCATGACCATTATGCATTGTTGCTTCTCTTGAAACCAACATTATCACTATGGAAACTGCTGGCACCTTTGCCCAACTTGCAACTATTAGAATCATCACCTTTGAGTCTATCTAATCACTGCTGCCATTACTTCAAGCCATTTCTGCCAACATTATGAAACTACTCCATAGCTTCAGTAATCATTACTTTCAGCGTGAGCTGCAGCTACTGCTAAAATGCTGGACTGCGTTCTAACCTAAACTGAACTGAGAACAGGGTAAAGAGAAGGTCTAACCAAGAAGGTAAAGTTGGAAAGACAGAAGACATGAAGCAGAAATAAAGGACAAAATGGGGAAGAAGAGGAGAGTATCTGGCCCCACCTTTTTTGCAAAGGCACAGAATTCACAGATAGTCTGGAAAAGGCTATGTATCCCTGCCATTAGAAGCACAGCAGCTTTGGGGGTGACAAGAACAGCTTTGATTGCAAAATCATCTATAAAAGAGAGAAAAGTCAATGTCCAGTGGAGGAGCCGGAATTTTAGGAAGTACTCTGTGTTCTAGAACACTCGCCACAGCTGCCACCCAGAATGATCTGTGGGCCTGCCTTGGAAGTCAAACATCTGCATCCCTGAAGAGTGTCTCATTGCCTCCAGGATCTCATTCATACATTCCCTCAATGGCTGCCAGAGAGGATTTTCTCACTTTGACAACTGTGAAGCCCTAGGAGGTTCTGTGTATTCCCACTTCTTATGTTTGGCTGCTGCTTTGAAAGTGCTCTGCAGCTACACCCCAGGTCAGGTTGACATGTGTAGTCTGTGGGATTAAGGGAGAGGGAAAAAGAAAAAGCTGGAAGGGAATATGCATATCCCAGGAAGATTTCTCTCAGCTCTTACATTCTGTCCTCTCACATTTGTATGCATTTGAGTCATATTTTATTTTTTAAAATGTGGTGCCAACTTAATGGGTTCTACTTGATCATATTTTCTTTTTGAGTGTGCATCCATATTCATAAGAGCATTGGATGCCTAGTTTTCCTTTTTTGAGCCCTCCTTAACAAGTGTTATTATTAAAGTTAACCTCAATTCTTACCATAAATGAGAAATCATCTAAAAAAATCTGTGGTCTGGAATACTTTAAATTGAAATTTAATTTAATTTGATTAACATTGAAATTGTCTGGATTAAACATGTGAGCTGGAAGTCAGTTATAAGACAACCCATCCAATTGTAGTCCCTATTTAAATAGTAGTGATTAACCTAACTTGCAACAACTATTTATATTCTCTTGTGAAAAAATTTGGGAGTTTATATTTTGCACAATAATCTTTATTTCTCCCCAGCTTTTTATTTCATTGCCATATAATTGAAAACAAAAATGCTGTATTTTAATCTCTTCTATATCAGTGTTGTGTCTTATTTCTAATATTTTATTTTATTTTTTTTAAAGATTTTATTTATTTATTTGACAGACAGAAGTCACACGTAGGCAGAGAGGCAGGCAGAGAGAGAGGGGGTGGGGAGCAGTCTCCCCACCAAGCAGAGAGCCCCATGCGGGGCCCCATCCCAGGACCCTTGAGATCATGACCTGAGCCTAAGGCAGAGGCTTTAACCCAATGAGCCACCCAGGTGCCCCTATTTCTAATAGTTTATATATTTTTTGGTGTCCTTTTCTTCTTACCCAGTTTTTTGAGGAGGTTTTCTGTTTTAATGGTCTGTAAATCGATCTAGCTTTTGGAATTTCTAGTCTTTACACATATTTTCCTCTTTAATTATTTTTACCTCTTTATTAATTTTATTTTCTTATTTTATTCACATTTGTCTTGCTGCTGTTTTTCTCATTCCCAAAGATAATTACTAAGATCCTATACAATCAATAATTTTTCTTTAATGGTGAAGGTATTTAATGCTATATATCTCCCTATGCACAGTTTTTTTGTTTGTTTGTTTGTTTGCTTGTTTGTTTTACATCTCAATAATTTTAACTCTCTTCTTTACCCTGTTTCCTTAGCAGTTTGTAATTTCTACTTTGAGTTCTTCTTTGATCCAAGTGATTTAGGTGTGTGTTTTTTAATTTTCAAGTCACTAGTTTGGGTCATATATTTCATATTTATTTTTACTCTTAAAAAATTATAATTAGGGATCTCTGCTTTTAAAAAATACATTCAGGGTGCCTGGGTGGCTCAGTGAGTTAAAACCTCTGCCTTAGGCTCAGGTCATGATCCCAGGATTCTGGGATCAAGCCCTATGTTGGGATTCTCTGCTCAGCAGGGAACCTGTTTCCCCCTCTCTCTTTCTGCCTGCCTCTCTGCCTACTTGTGATCTCTGTCAGATAAAAAATAAATAAATAAAAAATAAATATTTAAAAAATACATCCAGTATTTTTTTTCTTGATTTTATTTATTTGCCAGAAAGAGAAATGGTACACACAAGCAGGGAGAGAGTCAGGCAGAGGCAGAGAGAGAAGCAGGCTCCCTGCAGAGCAAGGAGCCCAATGCGGGACTTGATCCCAGGACCCTGGAAAAATGACCTGAGCTGAAGGCAGCAGCCTAACCAACTGAGCCACCCAGGCATCCCTACATTCAGTATTTATTTGTGGCAAACTGTATGATGACTTTTTATAATAGTCGTGCCCTGATCATGTGGGAAAAAAAAGCTTATTCTCAATATAGAGTGTTATATATACATAAAATTAAGATTCTAAGGATTATTTAATTGTATTATATCTTTAATTAGTTTTTGTTTTCTCATTTTATCAGATTTTGAAAGAGCTATATCAAAATTCCCACTATAATTTATTATATTTTTATGTTCTTGCACCCTTTTGCACTATGCAGTATTTTTTTTTTATTGGCTTTAAGAGTAATTCTTGAAATCAATCTATTTCTAGGCTTTTTTTCAATTCAATCTAATAGTGTCTGACTTTTAATAATAGAATTCTATTTAATAATAGAATATAGAAATAGAATTTAATAATAGTAATTAGAATTATAATAATAATAATAACAGTGTATCAAAATTATCAAGTAGGATTTATTTTAGGAATGGAAGGGAATTCAATATCAGAATATCGCAAATAACATAATTCCCTAATTAACACATTAAGGAAGAAACTGTTTTCATAATTTCAATACATTCTGAAATAGCACTTGATAAAAGGCAGTCAAAATTGTAATAAAAACTATAAGAAAGCACTGAAATAAATGGCTTAAATATGGTAAAGGCTGTAAACTCCAAACCAGCAACAAATATTATTTCAAATGGTGAAATGTTAAAGCAATTTTATTAAAATGAAGAACAAGAAAGAAATGCTCTCTCCTATCATAATTGTTTTTTTATAATTTTTTATTTTTTATAAACATAAACCTGTACCAGGGGTACAGGTCTGTGAATCACCAGGTTTACACACTTCACAGCACTCACCAAAGCACCTACCCTCCCCAATGTCCATAATCCCACCCCCTTCTCCCAAAACCCCTCCCCCCAGCAACCCTCAGTTTGTTTTGTGAGATTAAGAGTCACTTATGGTTTGTCTCCCTCCCAATCCCATCTTGTTTCATTGATTCTTCTCCTACCCACTTAAGCCCCCATGTTGCATCACCACTTCCTCATATCAGGGAGATCATATGATCTTTGTTGTCTTTCTCTGCTTGACTTATTTCGCTAAGCATGATACGCTCTAGTTCCATCCATGTTGTTGCAAATGGCAAGATTTCATTTCTTTTGATGGCTGCATAGTATTCCATTGTGTATATATACCACATCTTCTTGATCCATTCATCTGTTGATGGACATCTAGGTTCTTTCCATAGTTTGGCTATTGTGAACATTGCTGCTACAAACATTCGGGTGCACGTGCCCCTTTGGATCACTACGTTTGTATCTTTAGGGTAAATACCCAATAGTGCAATTGCTGGGTCATAGGGCAGTTCTATTTTCAACATTTTGAGGAACCTCCATGCTGTTTTCCAGAGTGGCTGCACCAGCTTGCATTCCCACCAACAGTGTAGGAGGGTTCCCCTTTCTCCGCCCATATTCTTATAAGTTTATTCTCTCATACATTGAACACCATATTCCAGGGACTGACACTGGATCACATAAGGAAATATGATTCAATATTCAGTTCTCATTTGCTTTAAAATACAAGTTAAGTGATTAGTGATATTTTACATCATTGGCATTACCAGCAATTCCATATTTGAAATACTTTTTAGAATATCTTCACTAACCATTTGTGGAGTAGAATTTCAGAAGCTATTCCATAAGACAGGACCCCGACTCAACTCATCTACTGATTTTATTAAGGATGAACCTGGAAATTATTAGGATATACCATAGAGATATCTCTTTATTTATATTCTCTAATATCCACGAGGATACTGCTTTGATCAAAACTATGGTTTCCAAATTCGCTCATAGTCAAACACAAGAACTATTTGTGTTACAACTATAATTGGAGCATTTAATCATAAATTGGGCAAAGTGAGGTCTTAAACTAACAGGATACAATTATTAAGAATGTCAGGGAACTGCTGCTCTCATTAATCATACTAAAATAATCTGAGCCTATAAAAAATGAAACAATGGCCAAAGGTACTTTTCATTTAAAGAATTATTATTATCTAGAAGAAATATGCCTCATTATGCTGTATTGATTTCCATAAATAGACAATTACAGTTTATACTAAAATAATCTCTGGAGTCTACAACAGATGCAGGAAAACAAACGTGCGTGCACACACAGACACATACAAAAGGAGTTTGCTGCAAATGTGTATTTATTTCTTAATGAAGAGTGTCTTAAACATCCCACTAACTAAATTAAACTTTTATTTCAATACTTCTTTCCATCACTTATTTGCCATGATATGCTCACTAAGTTGCATGAACATGTAACTTGCAAATATTTGGAAGTTATAGAAGAATGGGCTTTGAAACACATGTTAAATCCAACTAAATATTGGGGTGCCTGGGTGGCTCAGTGGGTTAAGCTACTATCTTTGGCTTCTCATGATCCTGGAGTCCCAGGACTGAATCCCCTACTTAGCAGGGAGTCTACTTCTCCCTCTGACCCTCCCCCTAAACCTCCCCCATCTCATGCTTTCTCTCTCTCAAATAAATAAATAAATAAATAAATAAATAAATAAAACCTTTACAAATAAATAAATAAATAAATCCACCTAAATATTTAAGGCTAAGGAAGTTTTAGGAGAGATAGAAAGAAAATATCCATTTTCCAAAAGAAAAAAGATAGTTGTCAAATTGGGAAAAGAGCAATTTGAAACTGTCATTAATGCTAAGAATAACTTAATTCTCATTAAAATAAAAATACAAACTCCATCAAATGGTATAAGCTAAGCTATTCAAACACATTGATCACAGTGAGAAACTCAACAATTTTTAAAGCCCTCAAAAATGAGGATACCACCTGGCGATTCACGAACCTGTACCCTGGGGATAAAAATATATGTTTATAAAAAATAAAAAAATTAAAAAATGAGGATACCGACATTCCTCAAATAACAGACATTCTAAATAATAGCAAATCTCCATTTTCCTTTTTTTCTCCCTTGTATGTTTGCTTTCCTTACCCCTGGCTCACAGTTGCAAACAAGGATGCTAAGGAGGGTTTTTACACCAACAGTGAGCAGTTTCTGATGTTGGAACACCTCTGGTCACTGCATTACCAGGTCCAATCATTTAAGATTGTTAAAAATCAAAGCCATGTTCTCTTGCTGAGTTTCAAGATTAGATTCTGTATCAAATTTATGAACAAAGAGGAGCAATGTGCAAATTAGAACACACTTTTCAGTACCTCACTTCCTCTTTGAGGGTTGGAAAAATGCCCAGTTCTAGAAACCTCTCACTAATCTTGCAAAGACAGATTTAGTATATTTGGGCTGGGTTGAGGGGCAAATAAATTATTTCTTTGCAATAAATTCTTACAATTATAGATTCAGAAGAGACCATAAAGTTTGTTCAAAGGTCCAAATAGCTTATTTAACTTTTTAGAGGCTTTGTCAAAACAAAAGCATAGAAGTTACCCTGTGCCCATTCTCTCAAGCCAATATGGAATCTAATGAATTCTTTTGATGCTCAGGTTTGCTATAAGAAGTAAACAAGTATTTCTTTTTTTTTTTTAATATTTATTTATTTGACCGAGAGAGGGATCACAGGTAGGCAGAGAGGCAGGCAGAGAGAGGGGTGGAAGCGGGCTCTCCACTGAGCGAGGAGCTCGATGTGGGGCTTGATCCCAGGACCCTGAGATCATGAACTGAGATGAAGACAGAGGCTTAACCCACTGAGCCACCCAGGTGCCCCGTAAACAATTATTTCTGTCCCAAGGTAAGCTACACTGAAACAGAGACTATTCAAACCTGACTACAGTGTTTCATAAAGTGGAAAGTCCTATCACCATTTTCCAAGTATAGGGAAAAACATGTGCTTCAATAGAAAACTATGCACAGTTTAAGGCTTCAGAGCACAACCTTCAGGGTTAACTGATTGATTCCATAGACACTCTTAGGTATTCATTGTCTTTAGGGTATTTTACAACTCTGTATTATAAAACACTGGTAAGAGTGTGGTGGTTAATATAGGAAGAAATTCTGTCCAGTGGAGGGAAGCCCCACCCCCATACCCACACTCCCAGATAAGATAGGGGCAGGGGTTTGGTGGAGGGGCAGGGGTGGGGTGGGGGGGGGGGTGGGAGGAAGGCTGTGTTGCATCCATTTGCAGTTACTCAGTATTCCCGATCCCTAACTGTCTCTGCTTTTTGATGTTTGAACTAGTTGTTACATCTTTTTGGTTCCTCATTTAATTAATGAGAAAATCATTGACCTATATTTATTTTATATTTCTATGAAAAGCATGGTTTCACTTTAAAAAAATTATTCTGGGGCACCTGGGTGGCTCAGTGGGTTAAGCCGCTGCCTTGGGCTCAGGTCCTGACCTCACGGTCCTGGGATCGAGTCCTGCATTGGGCTCTCTCCTCAGCAGGGAGCCCGCTTCCCTCTCTCTCTCTCTTTGCCTGCCTCTCTGCCTACTTGTAATCTCTCTCTGTCAAATAAATAAATAAAATCTTAAAAAAAAATTTAAAAAATATTCTGTAACACACAACTATGATTTCAAATTATAGTAACTGGATCAAATATTTTCCTACCTGTGTTATTTTCTTCAGACTACAATAGTAGTTAAAAATAGTGTAATTAATTTGTCAAAAAAGCTTTTAATTTCAGTTATGTTGTCATTTTCTATGCACTGAACAAAAAGTTTAAAGCTCCACTAAGTAATTAATGAGAAATTAAAGTCTGAGTGTGTGTGTGTGTGTGTGTGTGTGTGTATGCGCACGTGCTGGGGGTAAAAAATAAGAACTCAATTACACACTTGGTATTAGAAACATTAAAATAGGTGGGTGCCTAGCTGGCTCAGGTGGTTAAATGTCTTCCTTTGGCTCAGGTCATGATCCCAGGTGCTGGCATCGAGCCCTGCATGGGGCTTCCTGCTCAGTGGGGGAGTCTGCTTCTTCCAATCTCTCTGTCTCTCCCCAGTTCCTGCTCTCTCTCTCTCTCTCTCTCTCTTCCTCTCAAGTAAATAAATAAAATAGTAAAAAATAACAATAATAAAAACACTAACGTAAGAACATAGGAGTAGGATGTGAAATTGGCATATTGCAATGATCAAAATTCTAAAACACTCCATCTGAGGTGTCAGAAATGCAGTTAGGTTGAAACAGTCATCACATGGGACATAATATAAAACTCTCTTGGTTATATTAAATAACTTATTACCAACTCTAAAAAAATAATTTAACACTATCTTCCAGCTTTTCTTCAGTTTGTATTGCAAATAGGCTTAATATTTAATTATTTTGACTATCGTAAATAAAACAGTAAAAGGAGTATTAGGTTTCTGCCTCACATTGTGGTATTTCTAGGTGAACTCATTTGACAATCTTGAAAAATTTACTATGTGTAACACATCATGCTGAATATTATTACACTTTCTCTAAGATTAATTAACTTCAGTCTACAGAGGTCCAGCCCTGTCAATACACTGTAAGGTAATGAGAGACTATGATTTCACCACCTGCCTCTGGCACTAACCTAAGAAGAGAATTATGAAGAAAGTATCTAGCAATTCCCACATTCTACCTCCTCATCCAAAACAGGAATAAGTCTGTCAAACAGGTGGTTAATTTTAAGGAATAAAACTATATAATATATGTACAAAGAGTCACAAAATCTTGTCCATATTTTAATTATTATTATGTCTAACTGGAAATATGTCCATTTCCGGAACACATAGATATCTAGAGGAAACTTTTGATCCTGACTGAGGACTTAATTATTAGGAGTATAATTATTATTAGTGCCAGTTATTTTCCATACATCATTTCATCTAATGGTTACAATAACCCTATGACATAAGCATAATTAAAGCCGATTTATCCAACACAGAAACCATCAGGACCAGACAGTTTCACTAATGGATCGTACTAAACAGTTAAGAAAAAATTTCTACAATCTCTTTCAGAAGATAGAAGCAGAGGGAATTTTTCCTGACTCATGCTATGAAGCCAGCCTCTTACCTTTTTTTTTTATTTTTAAAGATTTTATTTATATTTTTGACAAGCAGACATAGAGGCAGGTGGGGGAAGAGTGGGAAGCAGGCTCCCCACCAAGCAGGAGCCTGATGCCGGGCTTGATCCCAGGACCCTGAGATAATGACCTGAACTGAAGGCAGAGTCTTTAACCCACTAAGCCACCCAGGGGCCTCCAGCCTCTTACCTTAATACCAAAATTGTACAATAGAAAACAACAGATCTAAGCTCTCATAAACATATATGCAAATCCCTAAAAAATTAACAAATGAAATCTAAAAAAACTGTGAAAACAATTATACACCACGATAAAGTGGAATTTATACCAGATATGGAAGGCTGGTTGAACATTTGAAAATCAATTAATGCAATCCATATCAGTGAACTAAATAAGAAAAATCATACGATCATACCAATAGATGCAGAAAAAGCATTTGACAAAATCCAGTACCCATTCATGATTTTTAAAACAATTTAAATGAGTTTTTTGTTGTTCTTTGAGTATAGATCCTTTACTTCTTGGGGTAGGTTTATTCCCAGATATCTTATGGTTCTTGGCGCTATAGTAAATGTAATCAATTCTCTCATTTCCCTTTCTGTATTTTCATTCTTAGTGTATAAGAAAGCAACTGATTTCTGTACATTGATTTTGTATCCTGCCACATTACTGAATTGCTATATGAGTTCTAATACTTTGGGGGTGGAGTCTTTTGGGTTCTCCATATAAAGTATCATGTCATCTGTGAAGAGAGAGAGTTTGACTTCTTTGCCAATTTGAATACCTTTTATTTCTTTTTGCTGTCTGCTGTTGCTAGGACTTCTAGTACTATGTTGAATAACAGTGGCGAGAGTGGACATCCTTGTCATGTTCCTGATCTCAAAGGGAAGGCTGTCAGCTTTTCCCCATTGAGGATGATATTTGCTGTGGGTTTTTCATAAATATATTTTATGAAGTTGAATAATGTTCTCTCTATCCCTATACATTGAATCATTTAAATCAGGAACAGATGCTGTGCCTTATCAAATGCTTTTTCTGCATCAATTGAGAGGACCATGTTGTTCTTCTCTCTTCTCTTACTGATTTGTTCTATCACATTGATTGATTTGGAAATGTTGAACCACCCTTGAATCCCATGGATAAATCCCATCTGGTCATGGTGGATAATTTTTTTTCAAAGATGTTTACCTATTTATTTGACAGAGAGAGATCACAAGTAGGCAGAGAGGCAGGCAGAGAGAGAGAGAGGAGGAGGCAGGTTCCCCGCCAAGCAGAGAGCCCGATGCCGGACTCGATCCCAGGACCCTGAGATCATGACCTGAGCCAAAGGCAGTGGCCTAACCCACTGAGCCACCCAGATGCCCAATAATTTTTTTAATGTACTGATGGATCCTATTAGCTAATCTTTTTGAGAATCTTTATATTCATCAGGAAGAACTACAGAATACTCATGAAAGGAATTGAAGAAGACACAAAAATATGGAAGAGCATTCCATGCTTGTTGGGCCCCAAGAGGCTAAGATGGTGCCGGGTGGCCTTCTCTTCCGGATCGGGAACCCACATGGCCGACCACAAAGGCGCCAAAGTGGCAGTTTCGGTTTCCCATCAGTTCTGTTTCCCGCGAGCCTCCACCCCCTGCAGGGCGTGTCTCTCCCAACTCCCGCCGACACGGCACATCCCCATTGGCCCCCACTTTGCTGACCTCACTTCCCATGGCCGACCACAAAGGCACCAAAGTGGCGGTTTCGGTTTCCCATCAGTTCTGTTTCCCGCGAGCCTCCACCCCCTGCAGGGCGTGTCTCTCCCAACTCCCGCTGACACGGCACATCCCCATTGGCCCCCACTTTGCTGACCTCACTTCCCTTCCCTCACCCCATATAAGTCGCTGCCCTGCTCAATAAAGTGAGATCCTGCTTCAACAGACCTCCAGAGTCTGGTGTGGTTTGTTAATGCACCTGGACTCGCGACACTCGCCATCCCGCTCAGCCCCTAGTGGGGGTCTCCGGCCGGCCCAGCCACACGCCCCACAACTGGTGCCCCGTGTGAGGAGTCTCTTCCGCTGACGGGCCAATCGGTTAACGGGTGAGTGTACCCCCATAAGTTATGGGGCAGTCCTCTTCTAAAAACGACCCCCCTGTTGAACCAAAGAGGTTCTACCCCTCGCTAGACCCCTTTGACGCGGCTCCTTGGCCCCCAGACCTCCAACCCGGATCTCTGGCTGAGGGCCCCCCTGCGCGCCCCCCTTCTACTAACCCCTTTATCCAACCATCAGCGCCTACCCCTCCGCCTCCATACTGCCCTCCTCCTTCGGAACACCACACCCCCGAACCCCCGGGTTACGCCTCCCTTCCCCGGAAGTGCGCGCGCCGGCGACATGGTGGCTGCGGCGGTCCCATTGCGGGTGCTGCGCCGCCTGTGCCCGCTGCTGCTGTTCCTCTCCCAGTTCTACATCTTGTCGGGTGGGGGATCCTTAAATTTAGAGCAATTGCAGCTGCTGGCTCAGTCAATAAAGGATCCGGGCCCAGCACGTACTTTCACAGTAGTTCCCAGGGCAGCAGAAAGTACTGATATCCCACCTTACCCATGGGAACCTGGGGACCTCAAGGAACTTAAGAAGGCAGTTCTGGAGGATGGGCCTAATGCCCCCTGGACCGAAACCATCCTCTGCGGACTTGCATATTCTCCCTGTACGGCGGCAGACTGGCGCTCGCTGGCCAGGGCCGTACTCCTGGGCGCCCTGTATATAAAGTGGACTGCCCTATACAAGGAGGAATGTCAACAAATTGCAGAAAGGAATGACCATGCCAATCCTGCCATCCCGATCACCATGGGAATGCTTACTGGAACGGATGGCCAATATGCCTCCGGTATTCAGCAGGCTGCCATTCCTCCCCCGTACCAAGATCAGGTGTGAGCCGCGGGGCTCGCCGCCTGGAATAAACTCGAAGAAGGGCCTTCTGAGTCGCCCATCGCGGGGCTACATCAAAAGGCTAATGAGGACCTTCCCTCGTTTATCGACCGGGTGGAAAAATCCATCAAAAAGAAACTCCCCCCGGGGGACCTTAGGGACCATTTTCTAAAAATGGCAGTGTGGGAAGGTATGACCCGTGACCATAGAATGGCCTGTGCGGGCTTAAAAGAAAGGTCCATGGACCGCTGGGTTATTGCAACCAAAGACATTAGCTCTACATCACATCAAGCGAGAGCTATGGCCGCTGCCCTCAAGGAGCACCAGCAGGAGAGCCTTGAGACCCTCGTTTGCGCCATTCAGCAAACATCCCTGCAGTCCCGCCCCACAGACTCACCTCGTTTATGCTTTGGTTGTGGAAAAGAGGGGCATTTCAAGAGAAACTGCCCACAGGGCCGTAAGCCTGTCCAGCCTCAATCTTCTGTCCTGCCACGGACCCCATGCCCTAAATGTAAAAAGGGGTTCCACTGGGCAAAGGACTGCAAATCCAGATTCGATATCCAGGGCAAGCCTTTAAACTCCAGTTGGGGCAATCCCCAGCCCCGTTAATAAGGGGAAGTGCGCTGTTCGAGCGCATTGGACCGTCCCGCTGGTCCCGGGGCCTCCACCCCAAGATGCGCCTCACAATCGGAGACAAATCTTTTAAGTGCCTCATTGACACCGGAGCTGAACGTACCGTCCTCCGACAGGAGGAGGTCCCCCGTTCATGGAAACTTGTTCCTGGCCCCCCCCTTAGTGGGGGTTGGAGGCCAAGCTGGCTCCCATGAGACTGCCAACTTAATGTGCTGGGTCGATCCAGACGGCAACAGAGGACAAATTTGTCCCTTGGTAGCCTCTGGGCTCACCGCCAAACTCCTTGGTCAAGACATTCTAGGAGCCACAGAGGCCTTCATTACTACTGATCATAAGGCCTTTTTTGATGAGGAGGAATACCAGCAACAATTCCGGGAGGGAAGGAGTGCCCACTCCAACTACCGAGATGACCCCTACCTGGAGAGTATAAGGCAAAGACACCAGTCCCCCCAATCCTAAAGGCCACTGCCCTGCCTCAGGTCCCCAAAATTAATTGGAAAGAGGGTCCTCCCATTTGGGAAGAGCAGTGGCCTCTCCCTTCTCACAAATTGCAGCAACTCCACCTTCTGGTACAACAACAGCTTGACCTTGGGCATATTCGCCCATCTCTTAGCCCCTGGAATTCCCCCATTTTTGTCATCAAAAAGTCTAACAACTCATGGAGGTTGTTACAGGACTTACGACTAGTGAACAACAGGATGATCCCCTTCAGGACCCCTCAAAGGGAGCTCCCATGGATCCCTGCTATTCCATCTAACCATTTAATTACCACCATTGATATTAAGGATTGTTTCTTCTCCATTCCCCTTCATCCCGACAACACAGAAAAATTCGCCTTTTCCCTGCCTGCTCCTAACTTCTCCGGGCCCGACCAGAGATTTGAATGGACTGTTCTCCCCCAAGGAATGGCTAATAGCCCCTCAATCTGCCAAAATATATTGGCTTGAGTCTTTGCATCATTTCTTAGGGACCCAGACATCCTTTTCTATATCTACATGGATGATATTATCCTGGGGGCCCCTGACCCATCTCAACTTGATCTCCTCACTTCTAAATGTCTCTCCATCTTGGCCCGCCATGGTTTTAAGGTTGCCCCTGAAAAGATTCAAAGGGTCCCCCCTTTTAAAATCCTTGGGTTCCTGCTCTCCCTGGACACAGTATCCCCCATTAGACCTCAATTAAAGATCCAGTCCTCATATACCCTGCCTCAATTACAAAAACTCCTGGGCGAAATAAACTGGATGAGGCCATGGATCTCAATCTCTACCGAGAGACTCACCCCCCTATTTGACCTGCTCAAGGGCTCCTCCCTCTCGTCCGCCATCATTCTGAACGCTGATCACCTCCAAGCGCTTACTGAGGTTCAACAGGCCATTGACAAGTCCACCTTAAAGCGGTTCACCCCCTCTGTGCCTCTGGTTTTGTACATCTTCCCGGGGGAATCCCTGATGACTGTGTTGCTTGCCCAACAGGGGGAACCCATCCAATGGATCCACCTCTCGGTGGGGGGCACCCCACAGGTATATGCAACAACGGACCAACTCGCTGACTGCATCACAAAGGGGAGGACCAACTCACTTCGTCTTTTTGGACAGGACCCAAGTGCTATTATTACTCCCTATAGAATTCAGGACTTTGCCTGGCTCCAGCGCAATAATGCAAGGGTAGCCATAGCTTTAGAAGGGTTCACTGGCGACATAGACTGTCATTATGGGCCCTATAAATGGATGAACTCCTTCGGTAAATTACCATGGAAGTTCCCCACATTGTTTGTCCCCCCGGGCAGACCCTTCCTATCACACGGCCTTCACAGATGGAGGCAAGATAGGAGCCTCAGCAGTAATTTTCCCGCCTCATCCTAGCGACAAGGGAAGCCTTACACCTCAAGAATCCCTCACCCATGAGGTACAGGGATCAGCACAATTCAAAGAGCTATATGCCGTGGTCCTAGCTCTCTCCAGAGTTGAAGGTCCCCTCAACCTGTTTTCAGACAGCCTTTATGTGGTCAATCTCCTGCCCAATCTGATTGATGCCCACATTAGACTTGATTCTAACCACATTACCCCACTCGTGATCCAGACCCGTACCCTTCTAAAACAGAGAACCAACCCAATATACATCCAACACCTTAGAGAACACCAGGGACTTCCAGGATTCCTTTCACAGGGAAACTCCCTGGCCGACCGACTTGTGTCTACCCCCCAATGTTACTCCGTTGAGGAGGCCACTCATTTTCATAGACTCACCCACGCCAATTGGAGGGGACTCCACCACCGTTTCCCCCTGGCCCCCGTCAAAGATCTTAAAAAGATCATTCGAACCTGCAAATCCTGCCAGCCTTTTTTTGCAGGTCCCCCCACTCCAGGGACCTGAGTGCAACCCCAGAGGGCTACGCCCTAATCACCTCTGGCAAACAGAGGTAACTCATTACCCCTCCTTTGGTAAACTTAAGTATGTTTTCATGTCTGCTGACACCCACTCACATGCGTGTTGGGCAACGGCCCATGCCAGTGAAAATACTAAACATTCCATTAGCCACTTCCTACAATGTTTTGCCACACTAGGACTCCCAGAACAGATCAAGACTGATAATGGCCCCTGCTTCACTAGTCAGGCCCTCAAGGATTTCCTTACTACCTGGAATATCTCCCACTCCACGGGAATCCCCTATAATCCCAGGGGCCAAGCAATCATAGAAAGACAAAACCGCACCCTTAAGGACCATTTACAAAAACAAAAGGGGGAATCACTCCCCCCACACGACCAGCTTAAGAAGGCATTATTTATGTCTTGGGTGGCACCGCTTCTTCTGCTGGCTCATGGACAAGTCACTCGCGCTGGCTTATGCTTAAAGAATGGGCCCCTACTGGCCCAGGCTTTCCTCGCCAATGTCTCCCTGCTCCTTCCCACCACGAACTGCCCTCTTTGGCCTCCCAGAGACTATGTGTACATATCCCCCCTCTCTTCTAATGTCACCTGTCTTTGGGCCCCCCCGTTGGCGGACAATGGCTCTAATATTGACCTCGGGGCTATTGACCCCAGCTACTGTGACCAAAACACCACAGTAAACAATACTCAACTCTGCCCCCCCAATGCCACTGTATTCATCTGTGGGGACCAGGCATTCAGCTTCCTCCCCACTAATTGGACTGGCCTTTGTGCCTTAGCTTGGCTTCTGCCAGATCTCAACATTATTCCCAACAATCAGAGCCTTCCGATTCCTGCCTTCGATCATCTCGGAGGGCGATCCAAAAGAGCCATCCAGGCCATCCCCATCATGCTGGGATTAGGGATCACTGCGGGAGTTGCAACCGGCTCTGCCGGGATAGGTACCTCTCTCCACTACTATAACACATTATCCCGACAGATGATTAATGACTTGGGTGCAGTCTCGGAGACCATCCTTGACCTCCAAACATAGATGGACTCCCTGGCTGTGGTAGTCCTCCAAAACCGGCGAGGCTCAGATCTATTAACAGCCGAAAAGGGAGGCATATGTTTGTTTTTACAGGAGGAATGTTGTTTCTTTGCCAACCGGTCGGGTATTGTACGAGACAAAATCAAGAAGCTACAGGAGGACCGAGAGAAGCGCCGCCACGCCCTGATGACCTCCCCCTTCTGGACAAGCTTTAATGGCTTACTTCCCTTTCTCCTCCCCCTCTTGGGGCCCATCCTAACCCTACTTCTCCTGCTGACCTTTGGCCCCTGTATTATCAATAAGATTGCCCAATTCGTCCAAAAAAGAGTGGAGGCCATTCAACTCATGAATGTCCATGTTCAATACCAGAGCCTGGCCACCCGTGACGACGAGTCCTACGAGGGGCCCCATCAATAGTCTCACGACCTATGGCGGATGGGATTCCTTGCAGGAACAACCCACGCCAGGTCAGGGACAAAACCCCCATACAGGCATGATATTCAATGACGGATATGACCGGCGGGGGATGCAGAGCAACCTAAGACAGGGGGTACACCAAAGCAGTGTGATTCCCCAATGACAGGTAAGCCTGAAGGCCTGCCGCCAGCGACCTAAGGCAGAATTCATGCATACAAAAACAAAAGGGGGAGATGTTGGGCCCCAAGAGGCTAAGATGGCACCGGGTGGCCTTCTCTTCCGGATTGGGAACCCACATGGCTGACCACAAAGGTGCCAAAGTGGTGGTTTTGGTTTCCCATCAGTTCTGTTTCCCGCGAGCCTCCACCCCCTGCAGGGCGTGTCTCTCCCAACTCCCGCCGACACGGCACATCCCCATTGGCCCCCACTTTGCTGACCTCACTTCCCTTCCCTCACCCCTTATAAGTCGCTGCTCCGCTCAATAAAGTGAGATCCTGTTTCGACAGACCTCCCGAGTCTGGTGTGGTTTGTTAATGCGCCTGGACTCGCGACACTCGCCATCCCGCTCAGCCCCTAGTGGGGGTCTCCAGCTGGCCCGGTGACGCGCCCCACTCATGCTCATGGATTAGAAGAATAAACACTGTTCAAATGTCTATACTGCCTAGAACTATCTACACTTTCAATGCCAATCCTGATCAAAATTCCATGGGCATTTTTCAAAGAGCTGGAACAAACAATCCTAAAATTTGTATGGAACCAGAAGAGACCCGAATTGCTAAGGAAATGTTGAAAAAGAAAAACAAAATTGGGAGTATCACATTGCATGATTTCAAGCTTGACTACAAAGCTGTGATCATAAAGACAGCATGGTAGTGGCACAAAAACAGACACATAGACCAGTGGACTAGAATAGAGAGCCCATATATGGACTCTCAACTATATGGACTCTCAACTATATGGTCAAATAATCTTCAACAAAGCAGGAAAAAATATACAGTGAGATACAGACAGTCTCTTCAATAAATGGTGTTGGGAAAATTGGACAGCTGTGTGTAGAAGAATGAAACTTGACCATTCTCTTACACCATACATAAAGATAAATTCAAAATGGATAAAGGACTTCAACTTGAGGCATAAATCCACCAGAATAGAGGATAGCATAGGCAGTAACCTCTTCGACTTTGGCCACAGCAACTTCTTTCAAGACATGTCTCCAAAGGCAAAGGAAACAAAAGTGTAAATGAACTTTTGAGACTTCATCAAGATCAAAAGCTTCTGCACAAGCAAAGAAAACACCAAAACTGTGGGAGGCTGCAATAAGTCTTGAGACAAGGACCAAATCAGGCCTTTGCTTGTGCCTCCTTTAAAGTCCAAATAACCTAACAAAAGGTTTAGAACGGGAAAAGTTGAGTAGCACTGAGAAAGGGTCTATGCTATGTGTTGTGTGCTTGCCTACGTGACTTCCCACATGCTTGCTAAACAGATGAGAACAATTCAGTTGGTGTCATAAGTTTGTGGCTGGTCCTTGCTGCCCTAGTACAGCCCATAAATTACTTTTGGGTTTGCTGTATCAATACAGAACAATTGTACTGGCATCAGCCATTTGGCATCACGAGGTCTGCTTATAGTCAAATGTGAAACTTATTATGGGAACTCGTGGTTGTTTAACTAGACACAGATGTTTTGCTTCTCCTATTATAATGTCACTATATATATGGCCTTAAGGCTTTGAATAAACTTAGCACTGTTGGACATCCTCCTCAGTGCTCCTCCTGCCCCCATCTCTCTGCTTCTCAAGTTCTTTTCTTCATCCTCTTACCTTCATGTTCCTGGTCGATTTGTCGTGCCAGCTGTGACAAAACAAAGAGGCAATTCACAGAATGGGAGAAGATATTCGCGAATGACACTTCAAAGGGCTGATATCCAAGATCTATAAAGAATCCCTCAAAATCAACACACACGAAACAGATAATCATGTCAAAAACACAGGCAGAAGACATGAACAGACACTTCTCCAAAAAAGACATACAAACGGCTAACAGACACATGAAAAAATGTTCATCATCATTAGCCATCAGGGAGATTCAAATCAAAACCACATTGAGATACCACCTTACACCAGTTAGAATGGCCAAAATTAACAAGACAGTGAACATGTGTTGGAGAGGATGTGGAGAAAGGGGAGCATTCTTACACTGTTGGTGGGAATGCAAGTTGGTATAGCCACTTTGGAAAACAGTGTGGAGATTCCTCAAAAAATTAAACATGAGGCTACAAATTTGACCATTGTCAAATTGGTACCAAAATTGGTAGCAATAGCTACCAATTGACCCTGAAATTGCACTACTGGGTATCTACCCCAAAGATATAGATATAGTGAAAATAAGAGCCATATTTACCCCAATATTCATAGCAGCAATAGCCATAGTGACCAAACTGGAAAGAACCAAGATACCCTTCAACCAGTGAGTGGATAAAGAAGATATGATCCATATATACAATGGATTATTATGTCTGTATCAGAAAAGATGAAGACCCAATTTTTATATCAACATGGATGGGACTAGAAGAGATTATGCTGGGTGAAATAAGTCAAGCAGAGAGAGTCAAGTATCATATGGTTCACTTACTTGTGGACCATAAGGAATAACATGGAGAATGTAGAGGAAATGTGAGTTGGGGGAAATCAGAGGGGGAGACAAACCATGAGAGACTGTGGATCCTGAGAAACAAACTGAGGGTTTTGGAGGGGAGGGGTTTGGGGAGTTGGGTGAACCTGGTGGTGGGTATTGTGGAAGGCACATATTGCATGGAGCACTGGGTGTGGTGCATGAACAACAAATTTTGGAACACTGAAAATAAAATAAAATAAGGAAATATTTAAAGAAAAAACAGTCAGATGCTTACGTGACCAAAAAAAAAAAAAATAAACAAAAATAAACAAAAAAAAAAAAAAAGGAAAAACAACAAACAAACAAAAAACCCTGAAAACCTCTCAGTAAATTAGGAATAAAGAGGAACTTTCTCAACTTGACAAAGACTATCTACAAAAACATATAGCTAACATTATACTTAATGGTGCGAAATTAGATTTCCAATTAATATAGGGTACAAAGCCAGGATGTCCCTCTTTGTCACTGCTTTTCAACATCAGACTGGAAATTATTGCTAAAATAATAAGCCAGGAAAAGGAAATAAAACATACATAGATTGGGAAGGAAGACTTAAAAATATTGTTGCTGACAAATGACATGATTGTCTATGTTGAAAATCTGAAAGAATAAATGACAATTTCCTGGAACTTATAAGCTATTAAAGCCATGATGTAGGATACCAGGTTAATATACAAAGCTCAACTGAATTCCTATATACCAAAAATGAACAAGTAGAATTTGAAATTAAAAACACCATATATATTGACTCTTGATTAAATGAAATTCTTTAGTACAAAACTAACAAAATAGGTACAATGTCTGTATAGGGAAATGATAAAACTCTGATTAAAGCAATCAAAGAAATGTTAAATAAATACAGAGATATTTCATGTTCATAAATGGAAACACTCAACATTGTCAAAATGCTTGTTCTACCCAACTTGATGTGCAGATTCAATGTAATCTCATTCAAAATCCTACCAAGTTACTTTATGGACGTCAACAAACTGATGATCTAAAGTTTATAAGGAGAGGCAAAAATCCAGAATAGCCAACACAAATATTGAAGGAAATAAAAATATATTTGGAGGATTGATGCTACCCAACTTCAATAGATACTCTAAAGCTTTGATAATCAAGACACTCTGGTATTAGTGAAGCAATAAGCAAATAGATCAATGAGAGAGAATAGAAATCCCCAAAATACACCAATATAAAATCAGCTTGTCTTTGACAAAGGAGCAAAGGCAATACAATGGAGAAAGTTTCTTTAACAAATGGAGCTGGAACAACTGAACATCCACATGCAAAGAAATTTACTTAGACACAAACCTTTATACCCTTCACACACATTATCTCAAAATGGATCATAGACCTAACCATAAAATGAAAAATTATGAAGTTCCTAGAAGACAACATAGAAGGATACCTAGATGACCTTAGTGTGTTTTTAGATATAGTAGTGAAGACATGATCCATGAAAAAAGCAATTGATAAGCTGGACTTCATAAAAATCAAAAGGTTCTGCCCTATCAAAGACAATTTCAAGAGAATTAGAAGACAGTTAACTACTGTGAGGAAGTTTTTGCAAAAGACACATGTGATAAAGGATTGTTATATAAAGTAGGGAAAGAACACTTAAAATTCAATAGGAAAAGAACAAACTACCTAATTAAAAAATGGGCCAAAGTCCTTAAAAGACACTTCACCAAAGATGATATACAGGTGACAAATACGTTTATGAAAAGATGCTCCACATCATGCATCATCAGGGAAATGCAAATTAAAACAACAATGAGATATCACTCTATACTCATTAGAATGGCCAAAATCCAGAACACTGACACCACCAAAGGCTGACAAAGGGGTGGTGTAACAGGAGCTCTCTTACATTGTTGTTGGGAGTGCAGAATGGCACTTTGGTAGAGAGTTTGGCAACATCTCACAACACTAAACATATTCTTCCTGTGTGATCAGTGATCACATTCCTTGGTATTTATCCAAAGGAATAGAAAACACAAGTACAAATGTACAATAGCTGATTCTAGCAGCTTTGTTCATAATTGGCAAAACTGGGAAATAACACAGCTGACCTAGAGTAGGCAAATGGATAAATAGTGACATATCTGTGAAATATTAACAGTGAAATATTATTCAGCACTAAAAACAAATAGGTATCAAGCCATGAAAAAACATGGAAGAAATTTAAATGCATATTAGTAAGTGAAAGAAGCCAATCTGAAAAGGTTTTATACATGCTGTTTGATTTCAACTACATGATGTTCTAGAAAAGGCAAAACAATAGAGATAATAAAAGGATCAATGGTTGCCAGGAATAGAGGCAGAAGAGAGACAGGGAATGAATAGGCAAAGCACAGAGGGTGTTTGGGGCAGAGAAAATACTCTGTATGATATTGTAATGATGGATATATGTAATCATATTATATATGTAATATACTTGACCAAATTCACAGAATGTATAATATCAGCAAGAAACCTTAAAGTAAACTATGAGCTTTGGGTGATTATGGTGTGTCAATGTAAGTTCATCCTTGGTAAAATGTACCATTCTGATGAATGGTGTTAATAATGGGGGACACTAGTCTTGAGTAGGGGGAGGAGGTTTATGGGAAATCTCCATACCTTCTCTTGTTTTGTTGTAAATGTAAAACTATTCTGAAAAATATGTAAAACTGTTCTGAAAAAACTGTTTATGGGAAATCTCCATACTTTCTCTTGTTTTGTTGTAAATGTAAAACTGTTCTGAAAAATATGTAAAACTGTTCTGAAAAAACTGTTTATGGGAAATCTCCATACCTTCCCTTGTTTTGTTGTAAATGTAAAACAGTTCTGAAAACTGTTCTTAAACTAATTTATAGGTGATAAAGTGAGAATCAGGAAAGTTAAATCCTCTCCTAGTAAATATTATAGGTAATGGGTGACTGAGTAAGCATTTGAACCTAGGTTGTCTTAGTGTCACTGTACACACCTTTCTGCTATTCTACATAATTGCTCGTTATAATGAGAGATTTTAAACTGGTTAATTGAAGAAGTCAATATTCCTTGAAGAAATTGCCCACCAAGGATCAAATGAGATATATAGTTAGCCTGTCATAAAACTAGGACTTTCAGTCTGATTGATTCAGCAACAAATATTTCCCACAGAGAAGGACTCTTTCACTCTGCTGGCATTTCTCAATATGCAAATACAAAGGATTTTTTTGTTTTGTTTTGTTTTGTTTTGTTTTGTTTTTTTAAAAATTAAATTTATTTATTTTCAGCATAACAGTATTCATTATTTTTTCACCACACCCAGTGCTCCATGCAATCCTTGCCTTCTATAATACCCACCACCTGGTAAACAAAGTTTCTAGCTAGGTAAGGTTTTCTGAATTAATTGAAGTAACCATGCCACTTAGTCCATTCAGCTACAAAATATTACATTGCACTAAAAAGGTTTTAAGGCATTTTCTACAGTAAATGTTTTAAATAGTTCTTCCAACAGAGAGCTAATCTTGATTAAGTAATGTCTGAAAAAACTAAGATGACTATCAAGTATCCTGGTCATAAAAATATGTCATATTATCAAAAGCCTAGAAAAATGTGCTCTCCTTGGGAGGAAATTAGCAATGATTCAATGTAAGAAATAGTCTTTTGAAGCTAAAATATGAATTTTAAAAACAAAGATACTCTGAGTGCTATCACACTGAGACCCGAGGAAGGACATAATTATGGATCTATCAAAATTCTCCAAAGTGCTCATGATCTGTTAAAGAAGTCCCATGTTGATTATTTGTCAATGTGGGGATTGCAAAATGTCAGCTACTGCACATACCTGTTTCTGTGAATGTTTCCCTGACTTGAGAGAGAAAGGCTGCCCAGAAATAGGAATCACCAGAATCTTCCTTTTACTCACTGGCATTTAAATTAATCTTTTGAGAAAAGATGGGAAGTAAAACCTTTGCCAGTATATGAATGCATGAGGAAGAGTATAGAATTAGGAGAGGAAGAAGTGGGGTGCCTGGGTGGCTTAATGGGTTGAGTGTTAGACTTCAGCTCAGGTCATGATCTCGGGGTCCTAGGATTGAGCCCCACATCGGGCTCCCTGCTTAGTAGAGAGCCTGCTCCTCTGTCTCTCCCTGCCCCTCTCCCCACTGGTGTGCAATATCTTTCTCTCTCAAATAAATAAATAAAGATCTTTAATTTTTTTTTAATTTTTAAAAAGGAGGAAGAAATTGGACCAAGCCCTGGGCAGCTAGCATGACTAGTATAAATAAAAAAAAAAATAGAAGAAAAATCCAGAGAAGGAGGCTGAGAAGCAATGGCCAGAGAGGTAGAAAATCAGAAGAGTGGGTAGTGATGGAAGCCCCAGGTGTCCTGTTTTACAGAAGAAAACATGGTAAACTGTGTTAAATAAGGAGAAGCCAGGTGGAATGAAATGAGCATACCATGAGTTTATCTTAATAGAAAATGTCTCTGGAGATTTTTTTTAATATAATTTTTTATTTTTTATAAACATATATTTTTATCCCCAGGGGTACAGGTGTGTGAATCACCAGGTTTACACACTTCACAGCACTCACCAAAGCACATACCCTCCCCAATGTCCATAATCCCACCCCCTTCTCCCAACCCCCCTCCCCCCAGCAACCCGCAGTTTGTTTTCTGAGATTAAGAGTCACTTATGGGGGGTGCCTGGGTGGCTCAGTGGGTTAAGCTGCTGCCTTCAGCTCAGGTCATGATCTCAGGGTCTTGGGATCGAGTCCCACATCGGGCTCTCTGCTCGGCAGGGAGCCTGCTTCCCTCTCTCTCTCTCTCTGCCTGCCTCTCCATCTACTTGTGATTTCTCTCTGTCAAATAAATAAATAAAATCTTAAAAAAAAAAAAAAAAAAAGAATGTGCCCTGATATTGGAGATAAAGGAAAATAAAACAATGCCTTCTGGTAGCTTTAAAAATCAGCTAATTATACCAGAGATGAGTTTCATTACGGAGACCAATTTAATAAGAAGCACAGGGAAGCAATGTTAACTATGGAAAGTCTTTGAACTAACACAGAAGAGCCTTTTAAATTGATCTGTGGGGGTTGGGCGCCTGGGTGGCTCAGTGGGTTAAGCCGCTGCCTTGCGGCTCCGGTCATGATCTCAGGGTCCTGGATCGAGGCCCGCATCGGGCTCTCTGCTCAGCGGGGAGCCTGCTTCCCTCTCTCTCTCTCTGCCTGCCTCTCTGTCCACTTGTGATCTCTGTCAAATAAATAAAAAATCTTAAAAAAAATTAATCTGTGGGGGTCAACAAAAGAAAATTAATCTGGTTAGGAAAAAAAATGATAGTGAACAACAAGTATGAAAAGGAAAGGAAGGGAAGATCTGTTAAGCTCTTCTTTTGCTTTTCTTAATAAGGGCAAGATGCCAAGAGGCAAAATTTCTAGCTACAAAGACAAAAAACTGGATAATGGACAGGTAAGGGGGGAAAAAAATTCTATCTATCCATCTGTGGAGAGGGGGAAAGGGACAGACACCAGGACAAATCTGGCACATATGTGCAACATAGTAACAGGGTTTTTCAAGTAATACTAAGCATCACAAAATAAGGGAAACAATGAACAACTGGAATAATGAAATCTGATTTTCAAAAATCTTATTTAATAAGAAACTGACCTCCTTTTTTAAAATATGGGAAACACACACACACACACACACAAACCATACCATTCATGAGATGTAATTAACTTCATGCAGGGTTTTCTGAAAGTAACTAAATGAAAACCGAGCTGTGGCTTGCACTGAATATGCATTAGGTCAAAATAACATAAGAGGAAATCAGCCATTATAGAGAAGAAAGTCACATTAAGACTTTGTCATGTTAGTGAGGCATTACTAGGAATATCATCTACGTTTCAGCGGGAGTCTTCTACTCTTGAGATCTAAACAAGTCTAGACTTGAACTCTCATTTTGCACAGTGTGGAAATCCAAAGTCTTCCCATTCCTGGAAGTCAAATCTGTTTCTGGATCTGCTGTCTCTAACATCAGGTTGACTGGGGCATAAAAATCATCTCTATCATCAAGCCAATTGATCTGTCCATTTGTGAGTGTTCGCCTTAAGACTTGGTATGGCATGGGCAAGCCAAGGAATGTCTTTAGTGTAGAAATGCAGATAGTTTATGTTGAGTCTTCAATATATGTCTTCATAGAAAATCCTTCAGGCACTTTAATTTTTCCACTGGCTGTTTTACTTCCTATTCTGCAGCACATATCACAATTTCCTCTTTCTACTCTCTGCTCTCCTCTCTCTCTTCTTTGCTTCTGTATCTTCCCCACCTCTCCCTCTCAGAAACAAAAGAAATTTCTCTATAATTCTCCTAAGAGCAATTTGACCAGACTCTTTTGTGGCTTTCATTTTTCTGAACACCACATGCCACAGGGCCCTGCCTTCTGCCCAGTGGCTAATCAAGTCATTTCCTCAAAGGTAGTTTCCTCCCCAAATGGCATACTGGTGCCAATTGTTGAGAAAACAAGCCCAATACATAAATTCCATTAGGACTTCAAAAGTGTGCCTTTGTCACAAAGGAAAACAACCAATTGCTTGAAAATCCCATGTCATATAAGGTATAATATCCATGTAACCTGTAATTATGGAGACTGAAGGCAGTTGTGGAATAGGTAGTTCCTATGAGGGAATTTTTCCACCTTAGGAAATTCTTGGTGGCGTTGGCAATCACATATTAGAAAGCTTTCAAGAATAGGACTTGAGAGAGGATTGTATTTCCCGGTGGGGATAATTTCCACTGGATAGCTGGAGCTTACACTTTCATTAGCACAGAGTCCCCCTCTGTCTGCCTCAGTAGAGATACAGAACGAACAACAGCTGGCCAAGGCCCCGCCATACAAAGGGCTATATCAGGACCAGGTTGATTGCCCATTCTATCGCCAGTCATGAGTTCATCATGCCTTTTAATCCTGCTTACCTCAGGTTTCACAGCAATCAAAACTCCTGACACATTCCACGTCCTTTCTTTCCTTACTATATGGCCTTCATGAAGGGATTTCCCTGTCATCTAGAAATTCTATATTAGATGTGCTCTTCCTTAAATCACAAGGCTTCTTGATGCTGCTCAGAATTCCTATGAATGACATTCAGAATCTATCTTTTGTATAGGACCTGATTTTTTTTTTCTTTCTTGAATTTTTAAGATGATTTTTTTTGTCCTTATTTGCCTTTCTTTATTTGTATGGCCGCAAATTCAATGGGTCTTTTTTTTTTCCTTTCCTTTCCTTTTTTTTGGGGGGGGGTGGGAGAGAAAAAGGGAGGGCCAGAGAGACAGGAAGAGAGAGAATCTCAAGCAGACTCGATGGCCAGTGCAGAGCCTGATGTGGGCTCAATCTCACAACCCTAAGATCATAACTTGTGCTGAAATCAGATGTGTAACTGAGTCACCTAGGCACCTCCAGTGAGTCATTTTAATCTGCAAACTTGTTCCCTCAGTTCTAGGAAATTTTTGGTTTAAGGCATTTTCATACTTTCCTCTGTATTTCTTTCTGGAAATCATATCATTCAAATATTGGACCTCCTACACAGATCTTTAAATTTGTTTTAGTTTTCATTTATTGTCCATTTAAATTTCATCTATTGTCCATTTCCTTTTTGTCCATTTCCAGAAAGATTTTCCTGACTTAACCTTTCACCCTTCCTACTTCTCATATATTTTTGGTGTCCAAAAGCCCATTCTTAGGCTTGGTAATTCCTTTTAATAACATTCTATTTTTGTTTTATGAATGTAATATCATCTTGCATCACTGTGAAGATCCTATTAAAATATCTTTTGAAGTTTCCTGATCCTCCTTGCATTTTCTATTTTATTTATTTTATTTTAAAGATTTTATTTATTTGACAGAGAGAGAGCATAGGCAGGGGAAGCAGCAGGGGGCTCTTGATCACAGTACCCTGGGATCATGACCTGAGCTGAAGACAGAATCAACTGAGCCACCCACATGCCCCTATATTTTATGTTTTTTTTTAATAGTTTGCTTGATTTTTTTTTCTTGTTATATTTAATGTTCAGAGTTCTATTTGCATGAGCAGAATTAGTCACTGTTGGACATCACTTAGCAATAAGCTGGATTTTTCATTGAAGGGCACACAAATATCAATATTACTCTGTTTTTTGTTTGTTTGTTTGTTTGTTTGTTTGTTTTCACCATTGGCAGATTTTTCCCTGAAGTGATTCTTTATTCTCCCACATGGTTATGTATAAGTGAAGCTGGGGGAATTTTATACTGTTTGGGGAAAGGTTTCAACATTCTTAAATAGGGAATTTCCAGTCTTCTGTAATATGAGGATAGGGTACCAATTGGCAAAACACTGGAGAATATGTGAAAAGCTGTTTCATAAACAAATTGCCAACTGATTTTTCAGAGATCCCTAAGACTTAAATTACCAAGTTCTTCCAGGGTTCTGAGACATGAATCATCTTGATCTTTGTCTGCTTGCTCCTCACATTTTCAGTTTACCTTTACTATAATGCTAAGTCAACAACCAAAGTTCATCCATTTCTCATCCTTCAAAAGCTTGTTAGAATTTCATCATTATTTTTCTGGGTTTATCAAAGTTTATAAAAAACTTCTTTTGCTATCTTTTGCTATCTTTTCAATGCTGTTATAAAATGGACAGAAGTAACCACTTGTGTCTGATAGACCTCATTAACTAGAGATATAATTTCCTCTTCAGTCCTTATAATCTGACTTCATTCATATCATTTCAGTGAAATTACTTCCATAAAGTTAACAACAAACTATACTATATTGCTATATACATTGGGGATTCCCTTGACCTCATATTCCTTGATATTTTGGCATTTAATACAACTGGTTACTCCTTGAAATTCTCCTTTAGGGGTTGAATGATCCCACATTCTCTTGGTTTTCTTTTACTTCCTCATCTCATCCTCAGTCTCCCTCATTTGCTCTTCCTCTTTTTGCCATCAAGATCTGGTAAAAGTCACCAGATCTGTAGTCAACAAGATGGAGACCCAGAAGAGTTCCAGTGTGAGTCCAGGAGAGCTGATGGTGTAATTTCTAGTCTGAAAGCTGGTAATCTTGAGACATAGTGAAGTTTGATGTTTTAGTTGAATGCGAAGGTTGGAAAAGACTGATATTCCAGCTCAAGTAAGCAGGAGGAATTTCCTTACTTACAAATCTTACTCATGGGAGAGTCAGCCTTTTTGTTCTGTTTAGGCCTTCAACTAATTTGATAAGGTCCACCCACATTAGGAAGGGTAGTCTCTTTACTCAGTCTACCTAATCAGATGTTAATCTTATCCAAAAATACCCTCACAAAGTCAGAATAGTGTTTGACCTGAGCACGTCATTGCCTAGTCAAATTGACATGTAAAATTAACCATCACAATTGGTTAATCAAGAAATGTCAGTCATATTAGGCAGTCATAAAAGAGATATATATTAAACTGGAACTTTGAATTTTACATCAAACTTATAAATACATATTTACTTACCTTCTTTTTTACTTACCTTCCTTTTATAGTAGAACCAAAGCTTTTTTTTTTTTTTTAATAAAAATCTGGTGACTGGAATTCCAGATAGTATTTTTTTTTTTAAGATTTTATTTACTTATTTGACAGAGAAAGAGAGAGAACAAGCAGGGGGAGAGGGAGAAACAGGCTCCCTGCAGAGCAGAGGAAGCTCGATATGGGACTTGATCCCAGGACTCCAGGATCATGACCTGAGCCGAAGGCAGTGGCTTAACCAACTGAGCCACTCAGGTGCCCCCAGATAGTCTTTTTCACAAAACTATACTCATAATTCATCTACATTTTCATATATATCTACATAATTCATCTACATTTCCTAGTGAGTTTCAAGTGAGAAAAATATCTTAAAGCTAAAAGCAAAATTTTTCTAGGCCTTAAAATGTTTTTTCCCCCTAATTCTTTATAATTATTTGATTTGATCTCATTTTAAAAAGCAGTATGCTTTCTGAAGTATTTAATTTAGTTTTCACAGCAGCAACATTTTCTTTTACAACCTGTCGTTTTGGGTAATATGCAGTTGTCAAGTTGTATTAACATGTAGTTGTTATAGTAGTACAATGACAAGGTTTCAAATCAAACACAATTGAGTCTAGGGAAGTATACAACTCAGCTGATGGGAGCACAGGTACAAGGATAGAATGGGGGCTAGTATGGCAGTGATGAGGTTCAGTTTTCTGTGGGAATCAGCCAGTATAATTCAGAGAGAGTGTAGAGAGTCTGCTAATCCTGAGAGTCCCCTCAGATATGGGTGTTTTTGGTTTTTGTTTGTTTGTTTTTTTGTTTGTTTATTAAATTTTGGTGGGGGTTTTTATAAAGTTGGTTTTTTGTTTTGTTTTGTTTTGTATTTTATTTATCTATCTGTCAGAAAGAGAAAGCATAAGCAGGGGGAGTGGCAGGCAGAGGGAGAAGCAGGCTCCAGGGAGCCTGATGCAGGACTGGATCTCAAGACCCTGAGATCATGACCTGAGCCAAAGGCAGATGCTTAACAGACTGAGTCATCCAGGCATCCCAAGAAATATGTTTTTTTTTTAAGATTGTTTCTTATTTATTTATTTGACAGAGAGAGATCACAAGTAGGCAGAGAGGCAGGCAGAGAGAGAGGAGGGGAAGCAGGCTCCCTGGTAAGCAGAGTGCCCCATGTGGGGCTCGATCCCAGGACCTTGGGATCATGACCTGAGCAGAAGCCCCAACCCACTGAGCAACCCAGGTGCCCCTCCCAAGAAATGTTTTAAATGACATTTGACATTAGATGTATTTGGTTACCATAAAGTCACTGTCACAGCATCACTTTTAGTTTTGTTTATAGAAACTAAGCTAATTTTTAAATATTTGGCAGAGGCCAATATCTGGACAAAAACTAAAGGATGGCAAAGAAAAATGTTCATTAATAAATAAGAAAATACCTTTGTGCAGAAGCAAATGGTGACTTCAAGTTATCCAAACTTCACACTCAACCTATTTTGGTGTACAAATAGTGTTAATAAATATTTGTGTTAATGAGAAAAAATAATATATAAGAAAATAATACATGGAAGATATATGTTTCAGGCAGGAAGCCATTCCAATGGTGAAATCAAAGAGGGTTTGATGTAGGGACTAATTGTCAAGGATGATAAGGAACCAACAGAGGATGTTGAGGAGACAACAGGAAGTCCCAAAGGAGAGCTCTACTGGAGCATGGTAAGGGCTGTATCCCTTGGAGAGAAGCCACACAACAAGCACTGAGGTCATCTGTAAAGGAACCCAGTTGCTCCTGAACCAGGCAGAGAGAAACAGGAATAAATCCCTGACCTCTTCCTCCTCTCACTCCAATCTCCTGCATTGCATTTGTCAAACCCAACTAAATGACAGAGGGCAGATGAGTCTGGACAGTGCAGATTTCCAGGTTAGCTTCTTGGGGCATGGAGCAGGATGGGGAAGAACAAAAACTATGTCATAAGAGGCCCACATACAGTATGGCCCCCACACACCAGCCTCAGTGGGGACCTTACAAAGTCTGAGTTCCCTCACAGTGACCCATTTAGGAATGATGATAATGTTGACATAGGGGTATATGTCAGTACAGTACTAAAGAAACCTCTGTATGTCTATTTTGAGGGAAACAAATTTAAGCACTAACCACGTACAATCCTTGGTTAATGTAAGGATGTTTACCAAATGGCCCTGCTTACTCTATAATGGGACTGATACTCTATCTACCTGTGAGCAAATCAGGGTGTTAAGAGTATAAAGTGTCCATTTGGCAGAAACAAAATGTCCTTTCAGTTTCAGAATCCCCCTTAATAAAACCTTTTGGGTTTTGTTTGTTTGTTTGTTTTGTTTTCTAAACTTGGGACAAAAAAGAATTGGTTGAACACAAATGAACCCACATTATGGTATAAACATACCAAAATATACAAGTCATATATGAGTGGGTTTGATGGCAATGACACTATTACCAAAATATTATCATAGGGCACACTGAAGAGCCCGGTCAGAAGCTTTTAGAATGACTTTCAGGAACTCCTTTGTGTCCTGATTCAGTGTTATTCTCAATCTCACTTAATTAGAATCTTTACCTGTTTCATATGGGGTAACCATTTACATGTACCAATGTTTATGGTTGATTGCAGACCCCTCTCAGACACACAAAGTTCATTAACCTTACTTCTTTTTTTTTTCTTAAGATTTTATTTATTTGAGAGAGAGAGAGCATGAGAGTGAGAGAATATAAGCAAGGGGAGCAGCAGAGGGAGAGAGAGAAGCAGAATTCCCACTGAGCAGGGAGCCTGACGTAGGGCTTGATCTCAGATCATGACCTGAGCTAAGACAGAGACTTAACTGACTGAGCCCGCCAGGTGTTCCAACCTTATTTCTCTTGCCATATAAACTCCTTTTGAATATCTTGTATGTCACAAATATCCTCTGAAAATGCTTGTTTCTGCTTTATAGGAAGGTATGAGACTACACCTTACTCCCACCATTGCCTCCTGACAACAGTTTTAAGCAAGAAAAAGAGTCTATTCACTTGGTATTCAAAGTCATTTCCCTTTGTGGTTGGTTGTTTCCCATTGCAAAAATGTCCCACTGTTGGATTCAAGCTTGACCTACTTTCCTGAATGGGACTTTAACAATGGAATGCTCCTTTCAATCAGCATTTCTGAACGTTGTTATAGTCTTATGTAGAAAATGTTGAGGGGCACCTGGCTGGCTTAGTCTGCAGAGCATGTGACTCTTGATCTCAGGGTCATGAGTTCAAGCCCCATATATATATATATATATATATATATATATAATATAGATAGAGATAGATAGATGATAGATAAAGAAAATGTTGAAAGGAGAATAGATCATGGGAAGATCCTTAAAAAATCACTTATCTATGTTCTGGGCATTTTATATCCTAGTGCTTCTCTGTGATACCATTCCCATTATTTTATCATCATAACTTATCTTTCAATCAAATATGTTTGTGAGAAATGACAATGCATACATTCCAGGGGAACTTTTTAAAGGAGATAACTGTAGTTTTAGTATATAAACTCAGATATGCTTATTTGTTTTTTTAAATGTGGTCCTATTTCTTTATAATTTACATAAACTTTTACATTCTGCACATTCTTAAGTGCAGATCTATTCATCTTCTCTAAAAACTTGCAAGTTCCTCCAAGGCTGAGGCTATAATTTACTCAGCTCTTTTATTCCATCAATGTATTCCTTTGTTTAATGATTTTACTTCATTTGTGAAATGCTGATACCATGTAAAGTGCCATTAAATGAAAAAGAAATACATTAAATTTATCTTTTTTAATTTTCAAAGAATGCAGTTTGAATATCTCGTATTCTAAATAACCATTTTATGTGTAAATAAGTGTGATATATTATTATTTAACATTTATGTATTTATTTTAAGGGGGAGGGACAGAGGGAGAGTATCCTCAAGCAGACTCCCCACTGGTCACAGAGCCCCATGTGGGGCTTGATCCCATGACCCGTGAGATCATGACCCATGAGATCATGACCTGAACCGAAACCAAGAGCCAACTGACTGAGCCTTGCAGATGCCCCAGGAGGGATTCATTAGTAACACAGCATTTGCCAGTAAATAAATACATAAATGCTGTGAAAGTGCTTGAAACTATTTACTCATGACATTTAATTAATTAATTGATTGATTGATTATTTTAAAGCCCCACAGCACTCTCAGCACCAGTTTTATTAACCCTCTTTTTGATGAAGAAAGGAAGGCTCAGAGAAGTGAAGCAACTTGACCATTCAATTAAAAATCTATTAAATTTAACAAGGAAATTTATGATGTTTTATATCAATACCAAAGGAAAGATACCAAACAATCTTCTTAGAAAAATATATGAATTGAATTGCAAGGAAATAATTTCTTGTAATTAATAACTAGCTTAAAGTAAATATAGTTTATACTTAAAATGTAATAAAAAACTATAGTGGATGGTCGGATTTAGAGGAGGGGGTGTAGGAAACATATTCTTTGGAGGGTTTGTTCTTCATCTTTCTCTTTGACAATTTTCCAACCATTCTTAGGTACATCATTGTCTAGTACGCAAATCTACACTCAAAGTTATAGCCCAGAAATATACCTATAGGGTAAAATAAAGACTAAATAACCATGAGAATACTTCAGAACACTTCAAAATAACCCATGTGAGTAACTAGCTGAAGATGCTGTGTTCTCATCTCTTTCGATTGTCTTGTGTATACAGAGGAAAATATTTTGGGTGCATCCTTCACAGTGTGCAACTTAAATTTGTTCCACATGTTGTACTCTCTAAAAACTTGTTTGGTATGAATTGATAAGCATGTCTTTGTCTGAAATCATAATTTTAAAATACCACTTTTTTTTTTTAAGATCTTATTTATTTGACAGACAAAGATCACAAGTAGGCAGAGAGGCAGGCAGAGAGAGGGGGGAAAGCAGGCTCCCTGTTGAGCAAAGAACCTGATGCGGGGCTCAATCCCAGGATTCTGGGATGACCTGAGCCGAAGGCAGAGGCTTTAACCCACTGACCACCCAGGTGCCCCCAAATACCATTTCTTAAGAGCATGTTTATCCAGTGTGCCTCATGGTGAAAACTGTGCTATTCTGGGGAGGGAAATGTCATTGTTTGAAAAGTAGTATAACTTTCCAAGATATGTTATGTCAAAAAGTCACTAACTAGGTGCGCTTGGGTGGCTCAGTCAGTCAAGCATCTGACTCTTAATCTCAGTTTGGGTTTTGGTCTTAGGATTGTGACTTTGGGCCCGATATTGGACTCCATACTCAATGTGGAGCCTACTTAAAAAAAAAAGTCACTAGTAAAGCACTCATAAGGTGAGGTATAGCAGCATGGTAGCATCAATCAAGGAATGAGTCATAACAGTCTTATTAGAAGATCATATAAAGTCATAACAGTCTTATTAGAAGATCATATAAAGCAGTGGTCAAATTGGTCATTTGCTTCTGAAGGAGAAGTTGTTTCCATTGTAACAGTTAAAATCTCTTCTGAAATGTTTAAGTTGCTCAGAGGCTATGTATCCTCAGGTATCTGAGGAGTTTTTCACTTAGAATATGGTGGAGTCCTCATTCTGGCTTTCAACAATTTTACAGCAGAAACTAGAGGGACATGAACATGAACACCTATACCCCCAGAATATGTGGGGGTAACAAAGTGAAGAAACAGTCTTAAAAAGCAAAAGACCTATTTTTGTGTGTGGTGTAAGGAAATGGTCCAATTTCATTTTTCTGCATGTGGCTGTCCAATTTTCCCAGCACCATTTATTGAAGAGGCTGTCTTTTTTCCATTGGACATTCTTTCCTGCTTTGTCGAAGATTAGTTGACCATAGATTTGAGGGTCTATTTCTGGGCTCTCTATTCTGTTCCATTGATCTATGTGTCTGTTTTTGTGCCAGTACCATGCTGTCTTGATGATGACAGCTTTGTAATAGAGCTTGAAGTCCGGAATTGTGATGCCACCAACGTTGGCTTTCTTTTTCAATATCCCTTTGGCTATTCGAGGTCTTTTCTGGTTCCATATAAATTTTAGAATTATTGTTCCATTTCTTTGAAAAAGATGGATGGTACTTTGATAGGAATTGCATTAAATGTGTAGATTGCTTTAGGTAGCATAGACATTTTCACAATATTTATTCTTCCAATCCAGGAGCATGGAACATTTTTCCATTTCTTTGTGTCTTCCTCAATTTCTTTCATGAGTACTTTATAGTTTTCTGAGTATAGATTCTGTGTCTCTTTGGTTAGGTTTATTCCTAGGTATCTTATGGTTTTGGATGCAATTGTAAATGGGATTGACTCCTTAATATCTCTTTCTTCTGTCTTGCTGTTGGTGTAGAGAAATGCAACTGATTTACGTGCATTGATTTTATATCCTGACACTTTACTGAATTGCTGTATAAGTTCTAGCAGTTTTGGAGTGGAGACTTTTGGGTTTTCTACATATAGTATCATATCATCTGCAAAGAGTGATAATTTGACTTCTTCTTTGCCGATTTGGATGCCTTTAATTTCCTTTTGTTGTCTGATTGCTGAGGCTAGGAACTCTAGTACTATGTTGAATAGCAGTGGTGATAATGGACATCCCTGCCGTGTTCCTGACCTTAGCGGAAAAGCTTTCAGTTTTTCTCCATTGAGAATGATATTTGCGGTGGGTTTTTCATAGATGGCTTTGATGATATTGGACAGCCACATGCAGAAAAATGAAATTGGACCATTTCCTTACACCACACACAAAAATAGACTCAAAATGGATGAAGGACCTCAATGTATGAAAGGAATCCATCAAAATCCTTGAGGAGAACACGGGCAGCAACCTCTTCGACCTCTGCCGCAGCAACATCTTCCTAGGAACAACGCCAAAGGCAAGGGAAGCAAGGGAAAAAATGAACTATTGGGATTTCATCAAGATCAAAAGCTTTTGCACAGCAAAGGAAACAGTTAACAAAATCAAAAGACAACTGACAGAATGGGAGAAGATATTTGCAAACGACATATCAGATAAAAGACTAGTGCCCAGAATCTATAAAGAACTTAGCAAACTCAACACCCAAAGAACAAATAATCCAATCAAGAAATGGGCAGAGGACATGAACAGACATTTCTGCAAAGAAGACATCCAGATGGCCAACAGACACATGAAAAAGTGCTCCATATCACTCGGCATCAGGGAAATACAAATCAAAACCACAATGAGATATCACCTCATACCAGTCAGAATGGCTAAAATCAACAAGTCAGGAAATGACAGATGCTGGCGAGGATGCAGAGAAAGGGGAACCCTCCTACACTGTTGGTGGGAATGCAAGCTGGTGCAGCCACTCTGGAAAACAGCATGGAGGTTCCTCAAAATGTTGAAAATAGAACTGCCCTATGACCCAGCAATTGCACTATTGGGTATTTACCCTAAAGATACAAACGTAGTGATCCAAAGGGGCACGTACACTTGAATGTTTATAGCAGCAATGTCCACAATAGCCAAACTATGGAAAGAACCTATATGTCCATCAACAGATGAATGGATCAAGAAGATGTGGTATATATACACAATGGAATACTATGCAGCCATCAAAAGAAATGAAATCTTGCCATTTGCAACAACATGGATGGAGCTAGAGTGTATCATGCTTAGCGAAATAAGTCAAGCAGAGAAAGACAACTATCATATGATCTCCCTGATATGAGGAAGTGGTGATGCAACATGGAGGCTTAAGTGGGTAGAAGAAGAATAAATGAAACAAGATGGGATTAGGAGGGAGACAAACCATAAGTGACTCTTAATCTCACAAAACAAACTGAGGGTTGCTGGGGGAAGGGGGGTTGGGAGAAGGGGGTGGGATTATGGACATTGGGGAGGGTATGTGCTTTGGTGAGTGCTGTGAAGTGTGTAAACCTGGTGATTCACACACCTGTACCCCTGGGGATAAAAATATATGTTTATAAAAAATAAAAAATTAAAAAAAAAAAAAAGCAAAAGACCCAGGTAATCTAACACTACAACATCCTGGCCACTTGAAAAGTGAATGAGAAAGTCACCAGTGTCCTCACTCCCACTTATTTTATGTAGTTCTTCCAAGAATCCCATTTTCTGTACTCATCTTTCTTTATCCGCCTTTCTTTTATGCTCACTATAGCTGTTTTCTTTCTAGGACTGATCAAAGTCATTGAACTCTGTTTATCCTACCCAATTTCTGACATCATAAATACTTTATCCTTACGTTACATAAGTATCCTTTATGTTTAAAAATATATCCCCCTCCCTCTCTTTCCTTCAGGCTTTTATCATGTCCCAGAGAATCTGGGATTGTGATGTGCCTATATTTGTTTCTGTGTGTGTTTTCATATTTAGATATCACTTTATATTATGAAACTTTTATATAATTACACCAACTTGAGCTTACAAATAATTGTTTACTTCCAGCAAACATTTTATTGCAAATCCAAACTAAGGGTATGTTGGCATAAAGAAGCATAATTTTGGAATTTTTTTTAATGTGTTGTCAGTTGCCATTTAAGAGGGTAAAAAGTTAGGTATTGGCTGCTTCTTACTATTTCTCTTCACTTCTTGCCATCTTCCTTACCCTTCAAAAAGGCTAACGTTACCAAAAAATTAGAATGGAAATAAGTCCGAGGATTTAATATTTCCCTGAAGAAAGGTGTTATGCAGTTAGAAAGTTTTAGTCCTAATCCAGGTGGTCATCCAAGCAGAAATAAAGTAATTATTTAAAAGTATTAGTAGATCCTATTACTAATTTCATGCAGGAAAAAATAAGAAGAAAGACAAGTTGACTAAAGACCTGCCTTAGTGAGAGCTCTTATGTTTTGTTGATAGTGACAGACTACAAGATTTAGTAACTAAGACAAGCATATATAAGAATTTTAAAGGAAAAGTATTATTTAAAATTCCTGTAGAAAAACTCACATGAAGTTAATGGAAAACTTCACCAACCCAAATATCTTCTAATGTGGGTTGTCTTAATCAGATGTCAGTAACAACAAGGCTTAAGGAAACTTCTGTTCCTCTTTTAAAGAATTCTCTTCTACAAACAGGAAACATACTGAACAAAGGGTGAAATACTTATTTTTTCTCACGGTTCTTATGAAACACTGCTGTTTCTACTCTATCTTTCTGGGAATAAATATCAATTTTCAGTAACCTTAAACTAATGTTTAAACTCATCTTCCATATTTGGCTTGTCTATTTAGTATAGGGGAACAAAGCCATGTATTTATTTATTCATTGCCATTTTAGTCATTTTTGAGTATATGATGTAGCAGTGTTAGTTACATTCACAATATTATGCAACTATCACCACCATCTATTTCCAAAATCTTTTCATCACCCCAAACAGAGATTATATAATCAAGTTATAACTCCCCATTGTCCTGTCCTTCTACATCCTGGTAAACACTAGACCACTTTTCTGTATATGAATTTGCTTATTCCCGATATTTCATTAAGTGGAGTCATACAATAGTTGTCCTTCTCCATCTGCTCTTTGTCACTAAGCATAATATTTTTAAGGATCATCCATGCTGCAGCATGTATCAGAACTTTATTTCTTTTTATGGCTTAATAGTATTTCATCATAGGTACACACTGTATTTTGTTTATCTTTTCATCTGTTAATAAACACTTGGGTAGTTTCCACCCCTCAGTTATCATGAATAATGTTCCAATGGACATTGGCATACAAATATCTGTTTGAACCCCTTTTTAATGTTGTGAGGTATATACATAGGAGCATAACTCCTGTTGTGAGGTATATACATAGGAGCATAACTCCTGGGTCTTATAATTCTGTATCTAGCTTTTGGAGGAACTATCGGACTCTCACAGAAAACTGAACCATTTTACATTGTCATCAGCAATGGAGGAGAGTTTCACTTTCCCCAACCCTGGTTATTTTTCAATTTTCTTGAAGTTATGGTAGTATATCCTAGTAAGTTGATGTGGTATCTCATTAAGATTTGGGGTGCCTGGGTGTCTCAGTGGGTTAAAGCCTCTGCTTTCAGCTCAGGTCTTGATCCCAGGGTCCTGGGATGGAGCCCCGCATCGGGCTCTCTGTTGGGCAGGAGCCTGCCTCTCCCTCTCTCTGCCAGCCTCTCTGCCTACTTATGATCTCTGTCTGTCAAATAAATGTTTAAAAAAAAAGATTTGTATTTCCCTAATGATTAGTGATGTTGAGTATCTGTTCATGTGTTTATGACCCATTTGTAAATATTCTTTGGAGAAATGTCTATTCAAGTCTTTGCCCATTTTTTAATCAGTTTTTGTCTTTTCTCTTGAGTTTTGGGAATTCTTTATATACACTGGATATTAAACTCTTACCAGATAAATTATTTGTAAATATTTTCTCCCATTCTCTAGGTTATCTTTTCACTTTTTTTGACAATATCTTTTCATGCACAATTTTTAAAATTTCAGTGAAATCCAATTTATCTATTTTTTTCCTCTTACTGTTCTCTTATTGCTTTTGGTGTCAGATCTAAGAATCCATTGCCAAAATCTAAGGCCATGAAGATTTAACACTGTGTTTTCTTCTAAGACTTTTATGGTTTTGCCCTTATATTTGTGTTGTTGATTCATTTTGAATTAATTGCATATAGTATGAGTTAACTGTTTATTTTTGAAGATTATATATTGACATAGGCAAGCTGACATGTGGATTATTATAGGAACTCCCACAAGACACACAAAGTCATCTCTGCTCAGTGACTACCAATAATTGCTCTAAATTGGGAAGAGCAATAAAGGAAACAGAAAAGAAAACAATAATTTTGGATATTTAGTGCAGAAGACTAGTTACAGATGAAAAAGAAGAAAAAAAATATTGCAAGTTTCAGTTGGGTAAAGCTTACATTCCCTGTCATCTATAACCCACCATTTCCCCGTACTTGATAAAATGCTTCTAGCTCAATAGAGTAGGGAGATTAATGAGATTTTAGATCAGAAAGGGTCTCAGAAAAAAGATGTCTATGCTCACCTCCAGGCTAATATCTAGCAAGGGTGAGATAGAATTCTGTATTTTGGGGGTCTGAAATAAGAGGGACGATTATTATGCTTGCTACCTCTCTACTCATGGAAACTACAGAACCCACTGAAAGTTTCATGCATTCTCACTCTGAAAAATAGTAGAGTAGATGACTATATAGGGTATCATATATATATATACAGACAGATGGGCCAGAGAAGAACTTCAGAAATATTCGCTGAGCCTCCCTTACACAGTGCCTGGGTTACTGCTGAACTACTTACATGAAACATTGTAAATCACTCTAAAAATATAGAGATTCTATTACAATAAATGATTTTAAATTCAAGCTCAAACATATTCAATTATGTCTAATAAAACTTTATACATTCAACAGAGAGCTACTGCATTTTGGAGGAATAGAAAAGACACAGGTGAAGTTTCTTTTTGCTTTGCTTCACTTAATGACTGAAAGTTTCTTATCAAATTTCACCATTCTCTAATTTGGAAGATTAGCCCAATTTGAACTATTCTACAACAGCTGTCGATCAAATACAGTTGAATGCACTCACTGGGGGTTAGATCACGATATTTTAAAAGAACACCACAGTGCCTGGGTGGCTCAGTGGGTTAAGCTGCTGCCTTCGGCTGAGGTCATGATTTCAGGGTCCTGGGATCGAGTCCTGCATTGGGCTCTCTGCTCAGCAGGGAGCCTGCTTCCTCCTCTCTCTCTCTGCCTACTTGTAATCTCTGTCTGTCAAATAAATAAATAAAATCTTTTAAAAAAATAAAATAAAAGAACACCAATATTTTCATGTGATGTTTTTACAAAGCCATAAAACAAAATGGTCATTTGAGACAGTTATATGCAAATAAATTCTCTAATCTTCTATATCTTCAGTGCAATTTGACAGGAATATGTAGGCAAGAGGGAAGAGACTGAAGAATAACAAAAATTTGGCAACAGTCAGAAGTCTCTCTCTTCATATCCCAGCTTTATAGATGTCCAGATGAAAGTTTGGGACCTGATCTCTGTTCTGACTTTAAAAGGGGTCCAGATATTAAATCTTTAACAGTCTTAGGACTTTAGCAGAAGGCTCATGAAAACTGATGAGAATCCCAGGGGAGGAAAGGTGATTTTCTCCACAGACACATATCATTCTGATGGCTCCTAACAACTCCAGTATGATGGGCAGTATATTGAGATAATATAGAAAATGCTGTAACATTTTTTTAAAGATTTTATTTATTTATTTATTTAACAGACAGAGATCACAAGTAGGCAGAGAAGCTGGCATAGAGAGGAGGAAGCAGGCTCCCTGCTGAGTAGAGAGCCCAATTCGGGGCTCGATCCCAGGACCCTGGATCATAACCTGAGCTGAAAGCAGAGGCTTTAACCCACTGAGCCACCCAGGTGTCCCTGCTGTACCATTTTTTAAAAAGATGTATTTATTTGAGATAGAGAAAGAGACAGAGGAAGAGATAAAAAGAGTCCTGAAGCAAACTCCCCACTGAGCTGGGGAGTAGGACTCAGAGCTTGATTTCAGGACCCTGAGATCATGACCTAAGTTAGACACTTTACTGAGACACCCAAGTGCCCTCCAAAATGCTGCAACATATTGAAGAGGATAACAGAATATGGAGTTAAGCATTCATTTTGGAAGCAATTAGAGCAAAAAGTCAAAAGTGAGATCTGTCTGGCTTATAGAAAGTAGTTATAATTTCAAATTAAAAGATTTGATTGACTGGTCTTAAATCATTATTGTCTTTTTTAAAATTATCAGTACAAAACATTATGTAACTTTATAATTAACATTATTTTTCAGCAGTCAAGAGTCAGGCAAAAAAGACAAAAACAGTCCCCAATGGTGAGATCTAAGTTGCAAAATTTTCAAGTGCTTCCCTATTAAATAGCCATGACTGAGAAAGTAGTTACACTCAGATCTGTAAGTGTGCACAGAATGTGTCCTTAGCTTGCTCCTTGAAAGGAGAGGGACCCACATATTCATAAAATGCAACCCACTCAAAAGACACTTCCACCATGAGAGATAACACAAGGATCTCATGGTAATGTAACAAATATGACAGTAAGTGACTATAATCAGTAACATACTAAATAAAAGTCCTTTGTAAGCAAGGAAAACACAGAGAAATACTCTGCTTGGGAAGAGGCTGCAAAGGCTTCACAGACAGTCGGAACCAATCTTAAAGGATGAATAAGACAATAAGGGTTGAAGACTGTAGGGAGAGAAAGCAAGTGGATTTGGGGCACACAACCTCTGTAACCAAAGGAATGGTCTGAGAAACCAAGGATGCATTTGGGAGACCATAATCCTGATAAATATAACCTGCATTAGAATAAAAAATTTAAAACTGCTGAAATAATAAGTACACAGTGTAAATAGCATTTTATTATAATTTCCTCCAAAATTCCTGGAACTCTCAGAGTTTTATTGTTATATGAGCCCAATATTCATAATTTCAGATTATATTGTGTTCATCTCAAGCCACTCTAAGAATCTCCATGCTTTCAACAAATAGCATTGTTAATTTCTAAGGCACATAAGTTGGTCCATCTTTCGAGAGGCCAATACCAAGATAGGGTTGAACATGCTAGAAATTTATTAGGGCTAATGCCCTTAAGGAGAAAATATGGAGGGAGTTGGGGGAAAGTAGGAGAGCTATTAGACTGTGGTGCAAGTCTGACCACAAGAGAGGAACGGAAACAAGGAAAGACAGTCGTGTAGAAGTTCACTTGCAAGGGGAGTTCCACAAGGTTGCTGGGACATTTTGAACTGAAGTCATCCATCAGAGCAGTAGCACACATCCAAGGAATGGACCTGCTATAATATTCCTGACACACTCAGTGTCCAAAAACAAGGCCTGAGAAGCATGAGCTTTGTCCAAATGGAGAAATGGATTTCAAAGCAAGGTTGCTGGGCTTTAGGTCAGTAATGCTTCCTGCCATGGGAGATATGAAACACGGATTCTTATGGTGGTCACACCAATGAGTCTGCTCTCTTGGGAACACCTTCCAAGGCATAGAATCAGTACAGCACATTTACTGGTGCATCATTTAGCATTACAAATATGTCTGTTTAGGGGCACCTGAGTGGCTCAGTCATTATGTGTCTGCCTTTGACTCAGGTTGTGATCCCAGGGTTCTGGGATGAAGCCTTGCATGGGGCTCCCTGCTCAATGGGAAGCCTACTTCTCCCTCTCCCACTCCCCCTGCTTATATTCCCTCTCTCCTTGTTTCTCTTTGTCAAAGAAGTAAATAAAATCTTTAAAAAATAAAAAAAAATATGTCTGGTTAAATGAGAAGGAATTAGTTCATATATTTACTTGACAGGGAAATGAGTACTTTCCTACCTCAAAAAGATAAAGGAATTTACTAGTCAGAGAATCTTTGCACCTACTGAACTCCTTTGGAAGCCATATGATGGTTTTCAGTTCAAAGAAAGCTGTCAGTTCCTCCTCAGTAAACGGTACAGAGAGAGACAAAGATTTGTTATTGTACTAATATAGAGAAGAAGCAGCTCCATTCACTGTCCTCCTCCTACTTCTTCTTTTTTGTTTTCTTTTTGTGCCTTGTTTTTTCCTGAAGTGAGCTTTTCTTCTTCATGGCAAATGACTGTTCTGCTGAAGCTTTCTGTTGCTAGGGTGGGGACAGAAGGGTGGAGTAACCCTGTTTGTGATATTCCCAGCATCTTTCCATTACAGTCTAGTTCCTCACATCTGTTTCCTACAGAAAAATCTCTCCACAACATGGTATCATCTACTTCATGAGTTAGGGTGAGTAAGGGGAAAGCAAGGAGTGGCATCCTCTTATGGCATTACAAGTTGCCACGATATCCTTGTTGTGTTGATATCAAAATTCCATCCCCTCATGATATAAGTTGATATCACCATAGCCACTGAACACTTCCTGAATGTTTATTGAAGTTTATGAAAGGCAGTGCAAAGAGGACTCAGACTCTTGATCTTAAAGGGCTTACTATTTGGGGGCAAAAGCACATACATAAAAGCAATCCAGGTGATATAGACTGTGGATATAGATTTGGTTTTATTCCACTTATAGGCTATAAAGTTAGCCCATAACAGTTTCCCAGGTGCTTAGCAGAGACACAAGATCTTGGGTCAGAAACAAATAACTTTATTATTCACAACAAAGCAAGCATCAGTGGAGCTTGAGGAATCCATTTCTTTTTTAGCAAGAAGCAAGCTACTATGCTCTACACCCAAATATTACCTCCTCTCGCAGGTTCCCAGCTGCATAAACAAACATGAGAAATGGCCTGGGTAATAGGGACTTGCAGTCTTGGCTCACCCAGAAAGACATGTAGAAACTCAAGAAGTTCAAATAAGACTGTCTCCCATAGGCAGAAAGCCAAATGATCAATATATTGATAATGAAGTTTGGAGATCAGAAGTAATAGGACACTCATGACCTAAGGTGGGGAATTGATACTGACACTGGATATTGAAAAGAAAAAAATAAGGGAAAAAAATGATTGCTGGCTATAATAACACATTTATTACCAGCATAAGTCTATAGGCAGCAGTGGGTTGCTCACAAGGAAAAACAAAGCGAGAAGAGGAGGAGGTGGAGAAATAGGTCTTCACGAGTTTTAATACTTAATAACAGTGATGAGATTGGGTTAACTACACTGAGACATACAATGTGAAACTATCAATCTGAACAATTGTCCTCAGTGATTTGAAGGAAGGGATGCAGGAATCTGATTATTATCAAGTCAGTTGAAGTGTTATCTGCATCCAGCCATTTCCACATATTTTCTATTAAATAGCTATCTGAAGCAACAATAGGGGGAAAATCCAGTTTTTTTTAAAGATTTTTGTTTTTTATTCATTTGTCAGAGAGATCACAAGTAGGCAGAGAGGCAAGCAGAGAGAGAGAGGAGGAAGCAGGCTCCCTCCGGAGCAGAGAGCCTAATGTGGGACTCAATCCCAGGACCCTGGGATCATGACCTGAGCAGAAGGCAGAGGCTTAACCCACTGAGCCACCCAGGTGCCCCCAAAATGCCAGTGTTTTAAGTTTCAGTTAGTTGCAAAGGGGTTGATGGGAATATGGGGATTTAAAGCCTTTTATGCTCCCATCAGATAAAAATCTATGACATATAAGTCATTATTATTCATCAGCATGAGGCCAAGTAAATTAACAACAGGCCAATTCTTGCTCCAAATCCATGTCTGATTGGACCAGTTCCCTCAGAGAGTTCCAGAGCCACACACGAGGTTGTAGCCAATAGTGACTTTTTGTACCAGAAGCTCAACTGATTCTAGCAGGAAATGGGGTTTCCTCTACTTCGTTCCAGAGAACACTGTATATGACCTTGAAGTATGTTGTGATCCTGTTGTGAGGCCAACAGCAATGAAGCAGCAAATTTCCCAGAACAAATGTTGCTGACATCAGGCAGAACACAAGGCTCACAGTCATGAAGCAGACCAGGACTCCTTGCCTCTCTAAACTGTATCAATTTATGGAAAACAGACCATTAAAAAGTAGAAATCATTGGCTAGCACTAAGACACAGTTAATTGTGGAAAATCGGCCCAAATAAACATGTGAACATCAATGCTTTCCCCCCCAACAAAGTACTATTTATCAGCTTTCTTGTTCACAGCATACATGCTGTGTCTTTGATTATAAAAAAAAGTTCTCCTCTCTTTGTCTCTGTCTCTGTCTTTGTGCATCTAGGTGTGTGTCTGCCTCTCTCAGGAATTCCAGAATCCATCTGCACATTTTATAGGAAAATCTCATTTTAGGAGAAAAATGATTAAGTGTTTGTCTGTGTAGGAAGAACAGAACTTTGAGAAATCTCTATGTCACTTAATTTGAAGAGCTCTTGCTTATTTCCTGAAATTGCTTTTCTCTCTTCATAATTTTCTCTAATTATCCATTTCCTAGTTTATAGCTTACTCTAGCGTAAACACCCAGATTACTTTCCTTACATGATTTGCATGTATGGATTTTAAAGAGTTTATTTATTTATTTGACACAGAGAATGGAGGAGAGAGAGCACAGCAGGGGAAGCAGCAGCTAAGGGAAGAGGGAGAAGCAGGCTCCCTGCTGAGATGAGAGCCCAGTGTGGGGTTTGATCCCAGACCCTGGGATCATGACCTGAGGCCAAATGCAGGGGCTCAAATGATTGGGTCACCCAGGTGCCCCTATTTGCACGTATATTTGACAAATTGTTGTGACCACCTCTGTCATATTTGCATTTTAAGAGAGATAAAATTTCTATTTAAAAAAAAAAAAACTAGTCTACTATTGACAATAGACTTTTAAGAGATATCTTTTATCAGGAGAATAAATCTCCCAACTTCTGGAGCTACAAAGCATTTAACAAAACATTTAATGCTTCTTCTTCTGCTTATGTCTATTTCTTTTTTTTTAATATTTTATTTTTTATAAACATATATTTTTATCCCCAGGGGTACAGGTCTGTGAATCACCAGGTTTACACACTTCACAGCACTCACCAGAGCACATACCCTTCCCAATGTCCATAATCCCACCCCCTTCTCCCAAACCCCCTCCCCAAAGCAACCCTCAGTTTGTTTTGTGAGATTAAGAGTCACTTATTGTTTGTCTCCCTCCCAATCCCATCTTGTTTCATTGATTCTTCTCCTACCCACTTAAGCCCCCATGTTGCATCACCACTTCCTCATATCAGGGAGATCATATGATAGTTGTCTTTCTCTGCTTGACTTATTTCACTAAGCGTGATACACTCTAGTTCCATCCATGTTGTCGCAAATGGCAAGATTTCATTTCTTTTGATGGCTGCATAGTATTCCATTGTGTATATATACCACATCTTCTTGATCCATTCATCTGTTGATGGACATCTAGGTTCTTTCCATAGTTTGGCTATTGTGGACATTGCTGCTATATACATTTGGGTGCACGTGCCCCTTTGGATCACTATCTTTAGGGTAAATACCCAATAGTGCAATTGCTGCGTCATAGGGCAGTTCTATTTTCAACATTCTGAGGAACCTCCATGCTGTTTTCCAGAGTGGCTGCACCAGCTTGCATTCCCAAAAACAGTGTAGGAGTGTTCCCCTTTCTCCGCATCCTCGCAAGCATCTGTCATTTCCTGACTTGTTGATTTTAGCCATTCTGACTGGTATGAGGTGATATCTCATTGTGGTTTTGATTCGTATTTCCCTGATGCCGAGTGATATGGAGCACTTTTTCATGTGTCTGTTGGCCATCTGGATGTCTTCTTTGCAGAAATGTCTATTCATGTCCTCTGCCCACTTCTTGATTGGATTATTTGTTCTTTGGGTGTTGAGTTTGATAAGTTCTTTATAGATTCAGGACACTAGTCCTTTATCTGATATGTCGTTTGCAAATATCTTCTCCCATTCTGTCAGTTGTCTTTTGATTTTGTTAACTGTTTCCTTTGCTGTGCAAAAGCTTTTGATCTTGATGAAATCCCAATAGTTCATTTTTGCCCTTGCTTCCCTTGCCTTTGGCTTTGTTCCTAGGAAGATGTTGCTGCGGCAGAGGTCGAAGAGGTTCCTGCCTGCATTCTCCTCAAGGATTTTGATGGATTCCTTTCTCACATTGAGGTCCTTCATCCATTTTGAGTCTATATTTGTGTGTGGTGTAAGGAAATGGTCCAATTTCATTTTTCTGCATGTGGCTGTCCAATTTTCCCAGCACCATTTATTGAAGAGGCTGTCTTTTTTCCATTGGACATTCTTTCCTGCTTTGTCGAAGATTAGTTGACCATAGATTTGAGGGTCTATTTCTGGGCTCTCTATTCTGTTCCATTGATCTATGTGTCTGTTTTTGTGCCAGTACCATGCTGTCTTGATGATGACAGCTTTGTAATAGAGCTTGAAGTCCGGAATTGTGATGCCACCAACGTTGGCTTTCTTTTTCAATATCCCTTTGGCTATTCGAGGTCTTTTCTGGTTCCATATAAATTTTAGAATTATTGTTCCATTTCTTTGAAAAAGATGGATGGTACTTTGATAGGAATTGCATTAAATGTGTAGATTGCTTTAGGTAGCATAGACATTTTCACAATATTTATTCTTCCAATCCAGGAGCATGGAACATTTTTCCATTTCTTTGTGTCTTCCTCAATTTCTTTCATGAGTACTTTATAGTTTTCTGAGTATAGATTCTGTGTCTCTTTGGTTAGGTTTATTCCTAGGTATCTTATGGTTTTGGATGCAATTGTAAATGGGATTGACTCCTTAATATCTCTTTCTTCTGTCTTGCTGTTGGTGTAGAGAAATGCAACTGATTTACGTGCATTGATTTTATATCCTGACACTTTACTGAATTGCTGTATAAGTTCTAGCACTTCTGGAGTGGAGTCTTTTGGGTTTTCTACATATAGTATCATATCATCTGCAAAGAGTGATAATTTGACTTCTTCTTTGCCGATTTGGATGCCTTTAATTTCCTTTTGTTGTCTGATTGCTGAGGCTAGGAACTCTAGTACTATGTTGAATAGCAGTGGTGATAATGGACATCCCTGCCGTGTTCCTGACCTTAGCGGAAAAGCTTTCAGTTTTTCTCCATTGAGAATGATATTTGCGGTGGGTTTTTCATAGATGGCTTTGATGATATTGAGGTATGTGCCCTCTATCCCTACACTTTGAAGACTTTTGATCAGGAAGGGATGCTGTACTTTGTCAAATGCTTTTTCAGCATCTATTGAGAGTATCATATGGTTCTTGTTTTTTCTTTTATTGATGTGTTGTATCAGATTGACTGATTTGCGGATGTTGAACCAACCTTGCTGCCCTGGAATAAATCCCACTTGGACGTGGTGAATAATCCTTTTAATATACTGTTGAATCTTCTATTGGGTAGTATTTTGTTGAGTATTTTCACATCTGTGTTCATCAAGAATATTGGTCAATAGCTCTCTTTTTTGGTGGGATCCTTGTCTGGTTTTGGGATCAAGGTGATGCTGGCTTCATAAAATGAGTTTGGAAGTTTTCCTTCCATTTCTATTTTTTGGAACAACTTCAGGAGAATAGGAATTAGTTCTTCTTTAAATGTTTGGTAGAATTCCCCTGGGAAGCCGTCTGGCCCTGGGCTTTTGTTTGTTTGGAGATTTTTAATGACTTTTTCAATCTCCTTACTGGTTATGGGTCTGTTCAGGCTTTCTATTTCTTCCTGGTTCAGTTGTGGTCGTTTATATGTTTCTAGGAATGCATCCATTTCTTCCAGATTGTCAAATTTATTGGCGTAGAGTTGCTCATAGTATGTTCTTATAATAGTTTGTATTTCTTTGGTGTTAGTTGTGATCTCTCCTCTTTCATTCATGATTTTATTTATTTGGGTCCTTTCTCCTGTCTTTTTGATAAGTTAGGCCAGGGGGTTATCAATTTTATTAATTCTTTCAAAGAATCAGCTCCTAGTTTCATTGATTTGTTCTATTGTTTTTTGGTTTCTATTTCATTGATTTCTGCTCTGATCTTTATGATTTCTCTTCTCCTGCTGGGCTTAGGGTTTCTTTCTTGTTCTTTCTACAGCTCCCTTAGGTGTAGGGTTAGGTTGTGTACCTGAGACCTTTCTTGTTTCTTAAGAAAGGCTTGTACCACTATATATTTTCCTCTCAGGACTGCCTTTGTTGTGTCCCACAGATTTTGAACCGTTGTATTTTCATTATCATTTGTTTCCATGACTTTTTTTCAATACTTCTTTAATTTCCCGGTTGACCCATTCATTCTTTAGAAGGATGCTGTTTATTCTCCATGTATTTGGGTACTTTCCAAACTTCCTTTTGTGGTTGAGTTCTAGCTTTAGAGCATTGTGGTCTGAAAATATGCAGGGAATGATCCCAATCTTTTGATACCGGTTGAGTGCTGATTTAGGACCGAGGATGTGATCTATTCTGGAGAATGTTCCATGTGCACTAGAGAAGAATGTGTATTCTGTTGCTTTGGGATGAAATGTTCTGAATATATCTGTGATGTCCATCTGGTCCAGTGTGTCGTTTAAGGCCTTTATTTCCTTGCTGATCTTTTGCTTGGATGACCTGTCCATTTCAGTGAGGGGAGTGTTAAAATCCCCTACTATTATTGTATTGTTGTTGATGTGTTTCTTTGATTTTGTTATTAATTGGTTTATATAGTTGGCTGCTCCCACGTTGGGGGCATAGATATTTAAAATTGTTAAATCTTCTTGTTGGACAGACCCTTTGAGTATGATATAGTGTCCTTCCTCATCTCTTATTATAGTCTTTGGCTTAAAATCTAATTGATCTGTTATAAGGATTGCCACTCCTGCTTTCTTCTGATGTCCATTAGCATGGTAAATTCTTTTCCACCCCCTCACTTTAAATCTGGAGGTGTCTTCGGGCTTAAAATGAGTTTCTTGGAGGCAACATATAGATGGGTTTTGTTTTTTTATCCATTCTGATACCCTGTGTCTTTTGACAGGGGCATTTAGCCCATTCACATTCAGGGTAACTATTGAGAGATATGAATTTAGTGCCATTGTATTGCCTGTAAGGTGACTGTTACTGTATATGGTCTCTGTTCCTTTCTGATCTACCACTTGTAGGCTCTCTCTTTGCTTAGAGGACCGCTTTCAATATTTCCTGTAGAGCTGGTTTGGTGTTTGCAAATTCTTACAGTTTTTGTTTGTCCTGGAAGCTTTTAATCTCTCCTTCTATTTTCAATGATAGTCTAGCTGGATATAGTATTCTTGGCTGCATGTTTTTCTCGTTTAGTGCTCTGAAAATATCATGCCAGCTCCTTCTGGCCTGCCAGGTCTCTGTGGATAAGTCAGCTGCCAATCTAATATTTTTTACCATTGTATGTTACAGACTTCTTTTCCCGGGCTGCTTTCAGGATTTTCTCTTTGTCACTGAGACTTGTCAAATTTACTATTAGGTGATGAGGTGTGGGCCTATTCTTATTGATTTTGAGGGGTGTTCTCTGAAACTCCTGAATTTTGATGCTCATTCCCTTTGCCATATTGGGCAAATTCTCCCCAATAATTTTCTCTAGTATACCTTCTGCTCCCCTCTCTCTTTCTTCTTCTTCTGGAATCCCAATTATTCTAATGTTGTTTTGTCTTATGGTGTCACTTATCTCTCGAATTCTCCCCTCGTGGTCCAGTAGCTGTTTGTCCCTCTTTTGCTCAGCTTCTTTATTCTCTGTCATTTGGTCTTCTATATCACTAATTCTTTCTTCTGCCTCATTTATCCTAGCAGTGAGAGCCTCCATTTTTTATTACACCTCATTAATAGCTTTTTTGATTTCAACTTGTTTAGATTTTAGTTCTTTTATTTCTCCAGAAAGGGCTTTTATATCTCTTGAGAGGGTTTCTCTAATATCTTCCATGCCTTTTTCGAGCCCGGCTAGAACCTTGAGAATTGTCATTCTGAACTCTAGATCTGACATATTACCAATGTCTGTATTGATTAGGTCCCTAGCCTTCGGTACTGCCTCTTGTTCTTTTTTTTTGTGTTGAATTCTTCTGTCTTGTCATTTTGTTCATATAAGAGTATATGAAGTAGCAAGTAAAATACTAAAAGGGTGGCAACAACCCCAGGAAAATATGCTTTAACCAAATTAGAAGAGATCCCAAATCGTGAGGGGGGAGAAAGGGGATTAAAAGAGGTTCAAAAAGGAAGAAAGAAAAAAAAAAAAGAAAAAAGAAAAAGAAAGAAAAGAAAAGAATTAAAAAAAAGAAAACAAATAAGAAATATATAAAAAGGAAAATATATATATATCGGATAAACTAGTTAAAAAACCTTAAAAAAGAAAAAGGTAAATGTTAAAAAAAAATTACCAGAAGGCGAGGAAAAAAAAAATGAAAAAGAAAAAAATTAAATTAACTGCAAGACTAAAAAAAATCAAGGGAAAAAGCCATGAGTTCCGTGATTTGCCCTCTCCTCCTCTGGAATTCTGCTGCTCTCCTTGGTATTGAAACGGTGCTCCTTGGTTGGTGAACTTGGTCTCGCCTGGATTTCTTGTTGATCTTCTGGGGGAGGGGCCTGTTGTAGTGATTCTCAAGTGTCTTTGCCCCAGGCGGAATTGCACCGCCCTTACCAGGGGCTGGGGTGAATAATCCGCTTGGGTTTGCTTTCAGGAGCTTTTGTTCCCTGAGCGCTTTCCTTAGAGTTCTGGAGGACGGGAATACAAATGGCGGCCTCCTGGTCTCCAGCCCGGAGGAGCCGAGAGCCCAGGCCCCACTCCTCAGTGCGCCCTCAGAGTACAGCGCCCAATTACTCCCGTCTGCCTGACTTCCGGCCGCGCTCCGAGCTCACCGAGCCTGCGACCGGTTCAAGGTAACCCTGAGCTGCGAGCTTACTGTCGGCTCTGTCTCTGTAGCCGGCTTTCCCGTTCCATTACCCGCAAGCTCTGTGACACTCAGACAGCCCTGATCCTTCTGTGACCCTGCGGGACCTGAGGCCATGCTGACCCCGCATGGGCTTCGCCCCGGTTTAGCCTCTAGAGCGATGTCCCTCAGCAGAACAGACTTTTAAAAGTCCTGATTTTGTGCGCCCTTGCTCCGCTGCTTTCTGGGAACCGGCCCCTCCCCCGGGGTCTATCTTCCCGTCGCTTTGGATTCACTTCTCCGCCAGTCCTACCTTTCAGAAAGTGGTTGTTTTTCTGTTTCCAGTTTGCTGTTCTTCTTCTCTTCGATCTGCTGATGGATTTTCAGGTGTTTGCAATCTTTAGATAAGCTAATCTAGCTGATCTCCGGCTAGCTGAAATAGTCTCAGCCTGCTACTTCTCCGCCATCTTGACTCCTCCTGCTTATGTCTATTTCTTGTTCACTTCACCAAACAGAGGATTTCTATGCCCAAACTCAGACTTCCTTATTGACTTTAGTCCTATTTATGGACAATGCTAAATATCCACTGCAAAACGTTCCAGTTCAGCAGTGAACCAGATGTTTTGTCTGACATGAAGGATCCCGATACTATTTGAGAACACATAGATGTTTGATTGAGTTTTTCATTTGTTGTCTGGCAATTTTTCATTTGGCACTAAATACACACAGTCTTTAGAAATCACAGAAGGAAATCATTCTCCAGGCATTTTCATGTAATCTTCCCTACTGCAATGTTGTGTACTGTTCTAAAAGAAAGTTCCACTGTCCACTGAAAATGGCCGCATCATGAAAATCTGTCATAATAGAAAACTTGGATATTTAGAAGGCTCTTTTGATCTTTGGACGAGCCGGTGTCAGTAAGGAGCTCAAGCTGCTGTTTCTGTCATTCAGGATGGGCTAACTGTGGTAACCATAAACACTCCAAATCTCAGTGGCTTAAACAACAAAGGTGTATCTTTCATGTATGTTAACATGTCCAACATGGTCCTGGGGTGGTGTTAGGTGGGGGCAGTAGGAGGGGTTGAAGAGTCTCTGCTCAGTAGTTCACTCAGGGACCTGAGTTGAAGGAGCCTTATGTCAGCACATATTTCTACATTTGCCTCACAAGGATGAGCAGAGCGGGTGGGTCTCTTACTGGCATTTTGTACAATCTGAATCAGAAAGGATCCTCAGCATTGGGCAGAACTAGGCCCAGGGACACACCTAACTATAAGTAGTCAGGAAAGAACAGTTCCCCTGAGTGTGCTCCAGAAGAAGATTGGAACTAGAACTTTGTAGTATCTGTCATATCCATTCAAGGTTCAAAGGAAAAATTCACAACAAAATTTTCTTGAAGCTGGATTTCTTCCAAAGGTAAAATCTGACATTCTTTTGTTTTCTCAGACAAAATTCCAGGTAATAATGTATTAATTCATTATTACACAAATAAGACAACTGAGAGCATGTTTTATTTACAATTCATTTTTTAAAATTTTTAAAACTTTTTGTCTGAATTTTGATTTTGTATCTTGCAACTTTATCAAATTTGTTCATTAATTATTTTATTTATTTTAGTATAAATTTTGTTAGTTAACATGCAGTGCAATATTGGTTTCTGGAGGAGAATTCAGTGACTCATCACTTATATAGAACACCCAGTGTTCATCACAACAAATACCCTCTTTAATACCCATCACCCATTTATCCCATCTCCTGCCCACATCCCTCCAGCAACCCTCAGTTTGTTTTCTGTCCTTATGAGTAATTTATGGCTTGTTTTCCTCTCTCCATTTTTTCTTTCTTTTTTAAAAAAAAGATTTTATTTATTTATTTGAGAGAAAGAGAGAGAGATAGTGAGAGAGAGCATGAGTGAGGAGAAGAGGGAAGAGCAGACTCCCACCAAGGAGGGAGCTCAATCCTAGGACCTTGGGATCACGATCTGAGCTAAAGGCAGATGCTTAAATGACTGAGCCACCCAGGTTCCCCTCTCCGTTTTTTCTTCTCCCCTTCCCATGTATTTATCTGTTTTCTTTCTTAAATTCCACAAGTGAGTGAGATAATGTAGTATTTGTCTTTTTCTGACTGACTTATTTCACTTAGCGTAATACACTCCAGCTACATCCACATCATTGCAAATGGCAAGATTTCATTCTTTCTGATGGCTGAGTAATATTCCAGTGTGTGTGTGTGTGTGTGTGTGTGTGTGTGTGTGTATGGTGGAAGTATATATATATATATATATATATATATATATATATATATATACAAAATATGCTGCATCTCCTTTATCCACTCATTAGTAGATAGACATTTGGTTTCTTTCCATAACTTGGCTACTGTTGATAATGCTGCTATCCACATTGGGGTGCATATACCCCTTTGAATTTGTATTCACAACTTTAATGTTTGTTTTCTCAAGGACCTTCACCTTACTCCCTACCCTATCAAAACCAAAAAGAAGCAACCAAAAGAGAAAGAATACATGTTAAAACTTTAGTTCCTCATTGAAGCATACAAAGGCTCTAAATGCAAATTCAAACAATGGAAAAACAAGTCTACTTGTCTCCTGGCAAAACATTATTATTTCTTTACTTTTTAAAGATTTAATTTATTCATTTGACACGTAGAGAAAGTACAAGCAGGGGCAGCAGCAAACAGAGGGAAAAGCAGGCTCCTTTGTCGCAGCCAGCACGACAAATCAACCAGGAAAATGTGAGGGCTAAGAGGATGGTGAAAAGAAATTAAGAGACAAAGAGATGGGGGCAGGAGGGACACTGAAGATGATGTCCAACAGTGCCAATTTTACTCCACATCTTACAAGCATTTATAAGGCAGACCACAACAGGAGGAGTAATACATCAGTACCTAGTCAGATGACTGCAAGTTCCTATAACAAGTTGACATTAACTACAAGCAAACCTCGTGATGCCAGGTAGTTTCGAGTAAAGCCATTAGCTAGACAATCAACCAGGGTGTGGGTTATTGGAGTTACAGAACAACAAGGACCAACTAGGAATTCATGACCCTGAACACATTGTTCCTTCTGTAGGGGGAGTGTGTGGGAAGTCATGTAGGCGAGCGCACGACACATATCACAGACACTTTTTTCAGTGTTACTCAACTTTCCCGTCCTTAACCTTGTCAAGGTGTCTGGGCTTTGAAGGAGTCATAAGTAAGGGCCTGGTTTGATCCTTGACTCTAACCATGCTGTAACCTCCAACAGTTCCTCATTGAAGCATGCAAAGGCTCTGAATGCAAATTCAAACAATGGAAAAACAGGTCTACTTGTCTCCTGGAAAAAACATTATTCTTTCTTTACTTTTTTAAAAAGATTTAATTTATTCATTTGACACACAGAGAGAGAAAGTACAAGCAGGGGCAGCAGCAAAGAGAGGGAAAAGCAGGCTTCTGCTCAGCAGGGAGTCTGATGTGGGACTTAATCCCAGGACCCTGAGATCATGACCTGAGCCAAACGTAGCTGTTTAACTGACTGAGTCACCCAAGCACTCCAAAACATTACTCTTCAATGAGAACATCCTCTATGCTTCAAAATCTCAACGTGGTATATAATCAACTTTCCTATGCATGGACAAACATGCGTTTGTTTTATAAAATAGGGATTATATCCTATACTTTTATGTCCCACTTTTAATTTTTAAAGAGATAGAGAGAGAGAGAGCAAGAGTACAAGAGCAGGGAGAGAGAAGCCGACTTCCTGATGAGCAGGGAGCCCAACTCAGGGTTTGATCCCAGGACACTAGGATCATGACCTGAGCCAAAGGTAGATGCTTAACTGAATGAGGCACCCTGGTGCCCCTTGTCTCCCATTTTTAAATATCCAGTGTATTGTAATCATTTTACATTGTTTGAAACAATTTCTGTGGTTTCATAGATGAAATCGAACATAATTTATTTCACCATTTAGGTTTTCCATATAAAGAATCATGTCATCTGCAAAGAGAGAGAGTTTGACTTCTTCATTGCCAATTTGGATACCTTTTATTTCTCTTTGTTGTGTGATTGCTGTTTCTAGGACTTCTAATACTATGTTGAACAAGAGTGGTGAAAGTGGGCATCCTTGTCTTGTTCCTGATCTCCACGGGAAGGCTGCAAGCTTTTTCCCATTGAGGATGATATTTGCTGTGGGTCTTTCATAGATAGATTTGATGAAGTTCAGGAATGTTCCCTCTATCCCTATACTTTGAAGCATTTTAATCAGGAACGGATGCTGGATTTTGTTAAATGCTTTGTCTGCATCGATTGAGAGGACCATGTGGTTCTTCTCTCTTCTCATATTAATTTGTTCTATCATATTAATTGATTTGCGAATGTTGAACCATCCTTGTAGCCCAGGGATAAATCCCACCTGGTCATGGTGGATAATCTTTTGAATGTGCTGTTGGATCCTGTTTGCTAGGATCTTGTTGAGAATCTTAGTATCCATATTCATCAGTGATATTGGTCTGAAATTCTCCTTTTTGGTAGGGTCTTTGCCTGGTTTGGGGATCAGGGTAATGTTGGCTTCATGGAAAGAGTCTGGAAGTTTTTTTTCTGCTTCAATTTTTTGAAACAACTTCAGGAGAATAGGTGTTATTTCTTCTTTGAATGTTTGGTAGAATTCCCCAGGGAATCCGCCAGGAATCCGTCCTGGGCTCTTGTTTTTGGGAGGTTTTTGATCACTGCTTCAATCTCGTTACTAGATATCATTCTATTCAGCTTGTCGATGTCTTCCTGGTTCAATTTTGGGAGTTTATAGTTTTCCAGGAATGCATCCATTTCATCTAGGTTGTAAGCTTATTGGCATATAACTGATGATAATAACTTCTGATGATTATTTCTACTTCCTTGGTGTTAGTTGTGATCTCTCCCTTTTCATTCATAATTTTATTAATTTGGGCTTTCTCTCTTTTCTTTTGGATTATGTGGCCAGTGGCTTATCGATCTTATTGATTCTTTCAAAAAACCAATTTCTAGTTTCATTGATACATTCTACTGTATCTTTGGTTTCTACCTCATTGATCTCAGCTCTAATCTTGATGATTTCCCTTCTTATGTGTGGAGTTGGTTTGATTTGTTGTTGATTCACCAGTTCTTTAAGGTGGAGAGAAAGCTGCTGTGTTCTGGATTTTTCAAGGTTGACATTTAGATTGCAGCATTAGTTTGGGCATGTAGGTCACTTGCCATATAAAATTATGTTTACCTATGTGCTGATTTGATGAATGTTTATTTCCTCCTCAGACTATGACCTGTTGTGTTTGATTTTGGTTGCCATCATATTCTCATTTGCAGCAGTACCTGAAATGTAATAAGTAGGCTCTCACGTCTGTCAAATGAATAAGTGAAACTCTTCTTTCAGTTCTTGGCTCAAATCAGCCTCATCCACAAAACATTTCTCATCCTCACCTCAGGTAGACATGGACTTTCACTTTCCTAAAAATTCCCTGTAGTTCTTTTTTTTTTTTTTTAAATAAGTTTCATGCAGGAAAAAGAGGAAAAAATACTATTTCTTGAGCTTTATTACATGCCAGGCACTCTGTTAGAAATATTTGAGAGGAAAGTCCATGCCAAAAGGGTTGCTCCTTGTTGTACAGCACATGCAGAAAGAAAGCATACAACAAAGTATTCAGCCAAGGACCCTTCCAAGACTGTTCAGTGACCTCATCAACAGTCCTACTCTTGAAAAAGCTCAAAAATCTCAAGCTAAATGAAATCTTTGTGCCCTCCACCTGGGGACTGTCTGAGAGGACAGAAGCCTGGCACACATCAGAGCTCAGGGGGTCAATTGCAGTGTATGAACCTTGCATAGGGAATGTGAGCCAACATCTCAGGAGTGGGTGCACTCAAATGACATCTATATTACTCTACCAAAAAGGGGCTCTGATTATCAAAGAGGGGATAATGCAAAGAGATAACCCCAAATGATGTCATTAGCTTATTCTTGAGAAAAGGGAGAGAAAGTAGTATTCTGAGTCTGTCTTGCCTTGTTAACATATTATGCTTATTCTTAGAAATACATGCCCTAAATAAAAACATTATTCCCATCCCCTCAAATTACAATCCAAAAATACATGTGTGAATTATCACTCTCTTAAGTACAGAGTCTCTATGTTCTTCCCCTGTAAATGACATTTCAAAACTAATGAATGTCTTGGATCTTTTACTTCACATCTGGGAGACACCAAAAACTGCAATGCTTCAACACTAAGTCACTTAAAAATAATGCAAGACATTTATTTACACAATAAATGATGAGTAGCTCTATTTTTTTGTGTGTGTCTTAATGCATATTCAGCAACCAAGGAAGTACCGAATTAATCTGTACTACCAATTCCAGGACAATATTACTTCACTTCTCAAGGATAGTTCAATATATATGAGAGATTTTTGGGGACAAGGGAGGAAGGGTTAGTAGTTGAAGGTTTCAACATTCCTCCAGATTTTGTTTTCAAGACAATGTATCTTTACTTTTTTATTATTATGTTAATTAACATATAGTATATCATTAGTTGTTTTGTTTGTTTTTAAAGATTTTATTTATTTGAGAGACAGAGATCACAAGTAGGCAGAGAGGCAGGCAGAGAGAGAGGAGGAAACAGGCTCTCTGCTGAGCAGAGACCCTGATGTGGGGCTCCAACCCAGGACCCTGGGATCATGACCTGAGCCAAAGGCAGAGTTTTTTTTTTTTTTTAATTTTTTATTTTTTATAAACATATATTTTTATCCCCAGGGGTACAGATCTGTGAATCACCAGGTTTACACACTTCACAGCACTCACCAAAGCACATACCCTCCCCAATGTCCATAATCCCACCCCCTTCTCCCAAACCCCCTCCCCCCAGCAACCCTCAGTTTGTTTTGTGAGATTAAGAGTCACTTATTGTTTGTCTCCCTCCCAATCCCATCTTGTTTCATTTATTCTACTGCTACCCACTTAAGCCTCCATGTTGCATCACCACTTCCTCATATCAGGGAGATCATATGATAGTTGTCTTTCTCTGCTTGACTTATTTCGCTAAGCATGATACGCTCTAGTTCCATCCATGTTGTCGCAAATGGCAAGATTTCATTTCTTTTGATGGCTGCATAGTATTCCATTGTGTATATATACCACATCTTCTTGATCCATTCATCTGTTGATGGACATCTAGGTTCTTTCCATAGTTTGGCTATTGTGGACATTGCTGCTATAAACATTCGGGTGCATGTGCCCCTTTGGATCACTACATTTGTATCTTTAGGGTAAATACCCAATAGTGCAATTGCTGGGTCATAGGGCAGTTCTATTTTCAACATTCTGAGGAACCTCCATGCTGTTTTCCAGAGTGGCTACACCAGCTTGCATTCCCACCAACAGTGTAGGAGGGTTCCCCTTTCTCCACATCCACGCCAGCATCTGTCAATTCCTGACTTGTTGATTTTAGCCATTCTGACTGGTGTGAGGTGATATCTCATTGTGGTTTTGATTTGTATTTCCCTGATGCCGAGTGATATGGAGCACTTTTTCATGTGTCTGTTCGCCATCTGGATGTCTTCTTTGCAGAAATGTCTGTTCATGTCCTCTGCCCATTTCTTGATTGGATTATTTGTTCTTTGGGTGTTGAGTTTGCTAAGTTCTTTATAGATTCTGGACACTAGTCCTTTATCTGATATGTCGTTTGCAAATATCTTCTCCCATTCTGTCAGTTGTCTTTTGATTTTGTTAACTGTTTCCTTTGCTGTGCAAAAGCTTTTGATCTTGATGAAATCCCAATAGTTCATTTTTTCCCTTGCTTCCCTTGCCTTTGGCGTTGTTCCTAGGAAGATGTTGCTGCGGCAGAGGTCGAAGAGGTTGCTGCCCGTGTTCTCCTCAAGGATTTTGATGGATTCCTTTCTCACATTGAGGTCCTTCATCCATTTTGAGTCTATTTTCATGTGTGGTGTAAGGAAATGGTCCAATTTCATTTTTTCTGCATGTGGCTGTCCAATTTTCCCAGCACCATTTATTGAAGAGGCTGTCTTTTTTCCATTGGACATTCTTTCCTGCTTTGTCGAAGATTAGTTGACTGTAGAGCTGAGGGTCTATTTCTGGGCTCTCTATTCTGTTCCATTGATCTATGTGTCTGTATTTGTGCCAGTACCATGCTATCTTGATGATGACAGCTTTGTAATAGAGCTTGAAGTCCGGAATTGTGATGCCACCAACGTTGGCTTTCTTTTTCAATATCCCTTTGGCTATTCGAGGTCTTTTCTGGTTCCATATAAATTTTAGCATTATTTGTTCCATTTCTTTGAAAAATATGGATGGTCCTTTGATAGGAATTGCATTAAATGTGTAGATTGCTTTAGGTAGCATAGACATTTTCACAATATTTATTCTTCCAATCCAGGAGCATGGAACATTTTTCCATTTCTTTGTGTCTTCCTCAATTTCTTTCATGAGTACTTTATAGTTTCCTGAGTATAGATTCTGTGTCTCTTTGGTTAGGTTTATTCCTAGGTATCTTATGGTTTTGGATGCAATTGTAAATGGGATTGACTCCTTAATATCTCTTTCTTCTGTCTTGCTGTTGGTGTAGAGAAATGCAACTGATTTCTGTGCATTGATTTTATATCCTGACACTTTACTGAATTCCTGTAAAAGTTCTAGCAGTTTTGGAGTGGAGTCTTTTGGGTTTTCCACATATAGTATCATATCATCTGCGAAGAGTGATAATTTGACTTCTTCTTTGCCGATTTGGATGCTTTTAATTTCCTTTTGTTGTCTGATTGCTGAGGCTAGGACCTCTAGTACCATGTTGAATAGCAGTGGTGATAATGGACATCCCTGCCGTGTTCCTGACTTTAGTGAAAAAGCTTTCAGTTTTTCTCCATTGAGAATGATATTTGCGGTGGGTTTTTCATAGATGGCTTTGATGATATTGAGGTATGTGCCCTCTATCCTTACACTTTGAAGAGTTTTGATCAGGAAGGGATGCTGTACTTTGTCAAATGCTTTTTCAGCATCTATTGAAAGTATCATATGGTTCTTGTTCTTTCTTTTATTGATGTGTTGTATCACATTGACTGATTTGCGGATGTTGAACCAACCTTGCAGCCCTGGAATAAATCCCACTTGGTCGTGGTGAATAATCTTTTTAATGTATTGTTGAATCCTATTGGCTAGTATTTTGTTGAGTATTTTCGCATCTGTGTTCATCAAGGATATCGGTCTATAGCTCTCTTTTTTGGTGGGATCCTTGTCTGGTTTTGGGATCAAGGTGATGCTGGCCTAATAAAATGAGTTTGGAAGTTTTCCTTCCATTTCTATTTTTTGGAACAGTTTCAGGAGAATAGGAATTAGTTCTTCTTTAAATGTTTGGTAGAATTCCCCCGGGAAGCCATCTGGCCCTGGGCTTTTGTTTGTTTGGAGATTTTTAATGACTGTTTCAATCTCCTTACTGGTTATGGGTCTGTTCAGGCTTTCTATTTCTTCATGGTTCAGTTGTGGTAGTTTATATGTTTCTAGGAATGCATCCATTTCTTCCAGATTGTCAAATTTATTGCCATAGAGTTGCTCATAGTATGTTCTTATAATAGTTTGTATTTCTTTGGTGTTAGTTGTGATCTCTCCTCTTTCATTCATGATTTTATTTATTGGGTCCTTTCTCTTTTCTTTTTGATAAGTCGGGCCAGGGGTTTATCAATTTTATTAATTCTTTCAAAGAACCAGCTCCTAGTTTTGTTGATTTGTTCTATTGTTTTTTTGGTTTCTATTTCATTGATTTCTGCTCTGATCTTTATGATTTATCTTCTGCTGGGCTTAGGGTTTCTTTCTTGTTCTTTCTCCAGCTCCTTTAGGTGTAGGGTTAGGTTGTGTACCTGAGACCTTTCTTGTTTCTTGAGAAAGGCTTGTACCGCTATATATTTTCCTCTCAGGACTGCCTTTGTTGTGTCCCACAGATTTTGAACCGTTGTATTTTCATTATCATTTGTTTCCATAATTTTTTTCAATTCTTCTTTAATTTCCCTGTTGACCCATTCATTCTTTAGAAGGATACTGTTTAGTCTCCATGTATTTGGGTTCTTTCCCAACTTCCTTTTGTGGTTGAGTTCTAGCTTTAGAGCATTGTGGTCTGAAAATATGCAGGGAATGATCCCAATCTTTTGATACCGGTTGAGTGCTGATTTAGGACCGAGGATGTGATCTATTCTGGAGAATGTTCCATGTGCACTAGAGAAGAATGTGTATTCTGTTGCTTTGGGATGAAATGTTCTGAATATATCTGTGATGTCCATCTGGTCCAGTGTGTCGTTTAAGGCCTTTATTTCCTTGCTGATCTTTTGCTTGGATGACCTGTCTATTTCAGTGAGGGGAGTGTTAAAGTCCCCTACTATTATTGTATTGTTGTTGATGTGTTTCTTTGATTTTGTTATTAATTGGTTTATATAGTTGGCTGCTCCCACGTTGGGGGCATAGATATTTAAAACTGTTAAATCTTCTTGTTGGACAGACCCTTTGAGTATGATATAGTGTCCTTCCTCATCTCTTATTATAGTCTTTGGCTTAAAATCTAATTGATCTGTTATAAGGATTGCCACTCCTGCTTTCTTCTGATGTCCATTAGCATGGTAAATTCTTTTCCACCCCCTCACTTTAAATCTGGAGGTGTCTTCGGGCTTAAAATGAGTTTCTTGGAGGCAACATATAGATGGGTTTTGTTTTTTTATCCATTCTGATACCCTGTGTCTTTTGACAGGGGCATTTAGCCCATTCACATTCAGGGTAACTATTGAGAGATATGAATTTAGTGCCATTGTATTGCCTGTAAGGTGACTGTTACTGTATATGGTCTCTGTTCCTTTCTGATCTACCACTTGTAGCCTCTCTCTTTGCTTAGAGGACCCCTTTCAATATTTCCTGTAGAGCTGGTTTGGTATTTGCAAATTCTTTTAGTTGTTGTTTGTCCTGGCAGCTTTTAATCTCTCCTTCTATTTTCAATGATAGCCTAGCTGAATATAGTATTCTGGGCTGCATGTTTTTCTCGTTTAGTGCTCTAAAAGTATCATGCCAGCTCTTTCTGGCCTGCCAGGTCTCTGTGGATAAGTCAGCTGCCAATCTAATATTTTTTACCATTGTATGTTACAGACTTCTTTTCCCGGGCTGCTTTCAGGATTTTCTCTTTGTCACTGAGACTTGTAAATTTTACTATTAGGTGACGGGGTGTGGACCTATTCTTATTGATTTTGAGGGGCATTCTCTGAACCTCCTGAATTTTGATGCTCGTTCTCTTTGCCATATTGGGGAAATTCTCCCCAATAATTCTCTCCAGTATACCTTCTGCTCCCCTCTCTCTTTCTTCTTCTTCTGGAATCCCAATTATTCTAATGTTGTTTCGTCTTATGGTGTCACTTATCTCTCGAATTCTCCCCATCGTGGTCCAGTAGCTGTTTGTCCCTCTTTTGCTCAGCTTCTTTATTCTCTGTCATTTGGTCTTCTATATCACTAATTCTTTCTTCTGCCTCATTTATCCTAGCAGTTAGAGCCTCCATTTTTGATTGCACCTCATTAATAGCTTTTTTGATTTCAACTTGGTTAGATTTTAGTTCTTTTATTTCTCCAGAAAGGGCTTTTATATCTCTCGAGAGGGTTTCTCTAATATCTTCCATGCCTTTTTCGAGCCCGGCTAGAACCTTGAGAATTGTCATTCTGAACTGTAGATCTGACATATTACCGATGTCTGTATTGATTAGGTCCCTAGCCTTCGGTACTGCCTCTTGTTCTTTTTTTTGTGTTGAATTTTTACGTCTTGTCATTTTGGCCAGATAAGAGTAAATGAAGGGGCAAGTAAAATACTAAAAGGGTGGCAACAACCCCAGGAAAATATGCTTTAACCAAATTAGAAGAGATCCAAAATCGTGAGTGGGGAGAAAGGGGATAAAAAGAGGTTCAAAAAGAAAGAAAGAAAAAAAGAAAAAAGAAAAGAAAAAAAAAAGAAAGAAAAGGAAAAAAAATTTTAAAAAAAGAAAACACCTGAGAAAAATGTAAAAAAGAAAAAATATATATATTAGATAAACTAGTAAAAAGTCGTTAAAAAAGAAAAAGGTAACAGTTAAAAAAAAAAAAATTTTACCCGAAGGCGAGAAGAAAAAAAAAAAATGAAATAGAAAAAATTAAATTAACTGCAAGACTAAAAAAAATCACAGGAAAAAAGCCATGAGTTCCGTGCTTTGCTTTTTCCTCCTCTGGAATTCTGCTGCTCTCTTTGGTATTGAAACCGCACTCCTTGGTAGGTGAACTTGGTCTTGGCTGGATTTCTTGTTGATCTTCTGGGGGAGGGGCCTGTTGTAGTGATTCTCAAGTGTCTTTGCCCCAGGCTGAATTACACCGCCCTTACCCGGGGCCGGGGTGAGTAATCTGCTCGGGTTTGCTTTCAGGAGCTTTTGTTCCCTGAGCGCTTTCCGTAGAGTTCCGGAGGACGGGAATACAAATGGCGGCCTCCTGGTCTCCGGCCCGGAGGAGCCGAGAGCCCAGGGCCCCACTCCTCAGTGCGCCCTCAGAGAACAGCGCCCAGTTACTCCCGTCTGCCTGACCTCCGGCCGCGCTCCGAGCTCACCGAGCCTGCGACCGGTTCAAGGTAACACCGAGCTGTGAGCTTACTGTCGGCTCTGTCTCTGTAGCCGGCTTTCCCGTTCCAATACCCGCAAGCTCTGCAACACTCAGACACCCCCGATCCTTCTGTGACCCTGCGGGACCTGAGGCCATGCTGACCCCGCATGGGCTTCGCCCCGGTTTAGCCTCTGGAGCGATGTCCCTCAGCGGAACAAACTTTTAAAAGTCCTGATTTTGTGCGCGGTTGCTCCGCTGCTTCCCGGGAGCCGGCCCCTCCCCCCGGGGTCTATCTTCCCGTCGCTTTGGATTCACTTCTCCGCCGGTCCTACCTTTCAGAAAGTGGTTGTTTTTCTGTTTCCAGAATTGCTGTTCTTCTTCTCTTCGATCTGCCGATGGATTTTCAGGTGTTTGCAATCTTTAGATAAGCTATCTAGCTGATCTCCGGCTAGCTGAAGCAGTCTCAGCTTGCTACTTCTCCCCAAAGTCAGAGGTTTAACCCACTGAGCCACCTATGCTCCCCCATCATTAGTTTTTGATGTATTGTTCATCAATTCATCGTTTGCATATAACACCCAGTGCTCCATGAAATATGTGCCCTTCTTAATACCCATCACCAGGCTAACCCAACGCCCCACCTCTTCCCTTCTAAAACCCTCAGTTTTTTTCTTGGAGTCCATAGTTTCTCATAGTTCCTCTCCCCCTCTGATTTCCCCTCCCCTTCATTTTTCCTTTCCTTCTCCTAATGTCCTCCATGCTATTCCTTAGGTTCCACAAATAAGTGAAACCATGTGATAATTTACTTTCTCTGCTTGACTTAATTCAATTAGCATAATCTCCTCCATCCCCATACATGTTGATGTAAAAGTTGAGTATTCATCCTTTCTGATGGCTGAGTAATATCCCATTGTATATATGGACCACATCTTCTTTATCCATTCTTCTGTTGAAGGGCATCTCAGCTCATTCCAAAGTTTGGTTATTATAGACATTGCTGCTATGAACATCGAGGTGCATATGACCCTTCTTTTCACTATATCTGTATCTTTGGGATAGGTAACCAGTGGTGCAATTACTGGGCCATAGGGTAATTTTTTGAGAACCTCAACACTGTTTTCCAAGGTGGCTTTAACAATTTGCATTCCCACCAACAGTGTAAGAGGGTTTCCCATTTTCTACATCCTTGCTAACATTTGCTGTTTCTTCTTTTGTTAATTTTTGCCATTCTAATTTTATAAGGTGGTATCTTAATGTGGTTTTGATTTGAATTTCCCAGATCACTGCCAGTAACATTTTTTCATGTGTCTGTTAGCCATCCATATGTCTTCTTTGGAGAAATGTCTGTTCATGTCCTCTGCCCATTTTTTAACTTGATTTTTTTGTTTTTTGGGTGTTGAGTCTGAGAAGTTCTTTATAGAACTTGGATATCAGCCCTTTGTAGTGTCATTTGTAAGTATCTTCTCTCATTCCACAGGTTGCCTTTTTGTTTTGTTGACTATTTCCTTTGCTGTGCAGAAGCTTTTTTAACTTGATGAAGACCCAAAAGTTCATTTTCACTTTTGTTTCCCTTGCCTTTGGAGATGTGTTGAATAAAGTTGCTGTGGCCTATGTCAAAGAGATTACTGCCTATGTTCTCCTCTAGGGTTTTGATGGATTTCTATCTCATATTGAGGTCTTTCATCCATTTTGTGTTTATCTTTGTGTATGGTATAAAGAATGCTCAAATTTCACTTTTCCCTATTTAGCTGTCCAATTTTCTTAGCACCACTTATTGAAGAGACTGACTTTTTCTAATTGGATATATTTTCCTGCTTTGTCAAAGATTATTTGACCATAGAGTTGATGGTCTATATCTGGGCTCTGTATTCTGTTCCAGCGGACTATGTGTCTGTTTTTGTGCCAGTAGCACGTTGTCTTGGTGATCATAGCCTTGTAATATAATTTGAAATTGGGCAATGTGATACCCACAGCTTTGTTTTTCTCTTTCAACATTTCCTTGGCGAATTGGGTCTTTTGGTTCCATACAAATTTTAGAATTGTTTGATCCAGCACTTGGAAAAATGCCATTGGTATTTTGATCAATGGTATTTTAGATTCTTCTGTGCAGCATAGATATTTTAATAATATTTATTCTTCCAATCCATGAGCACAGAATATTTTTCCATCTTTTTGTGTATTCTTCGATTTCTTTCTTTAGTGTTCTGTAGTTGCTAGAGTATAGATCCTTTACCTCTTTGATTAGGTTTGTTCCAAGTTATCTTATGGGTTTTGGTGCTATTTAAATGGAATCAATTCTTGATTCTCTTTCTTTTTTTCTTTCTTTTTTTATGATTTTATTTATTTATTTGACAGAGAGAGAGATCACAAGTAGGCAGAGAGGCAGGCAGAGAGAGAGGAGGAAGCAGGCTCCCCGCCAAGCAGACAGCCCAATGTGGGGCTCTGACCCAGGACCCTGGGATCATGACCTGAGCCAAACGAAGGCAGAGGCCTCAACCCACTGAACCACCCAGGCGCCCCTTGATTCTCTCTTTCCACAGTTACATTGTTATGTATAAGAAAGCAAATTATTTCTGTGCATTGATTTTGTATCCTGCTACATCACTGAATTGCTATATGAATTTTAGCAATTTGTGGGTGGAGTCTTTTCGGTTTTTCACACAAAGTATCATGTCATCTCCAAAGAGGTAGATTTTTATTTCTTCTTTGCCAGTTTGAATACATTTTATTTCTTTTTGTTGTCTGATTGCTATTGCTAGGACTTCCAGTACTATGTTGAACAATAGTGGCAGGAGTGTTCTTCCTGTTTTAGTCTTGGTAGTTTATAGGTTTCCAGAAAAGCATCCATTTATTCTAGGTCACTTAACTTATTGGCATGTAGCTATTGATAATAATTTTTTATAATAATTTCGATTTCCTTGTTGTGTTCCTGAGAGAAAGGCTCTCAGCTTTTCCCCATTGAAAATGATATTTGCTGTGGGATTTTCATACATAGATTTTATGAAGTTGAGGAATATTTCCTCTCTATCCCTACACTCTGAAGAGTTTTAATCAGGAAAAGATGCTGTATCTTCTCAAATGCTCTTTCTGCATGGAGAGGACCATGTGGTTCTTCTCTCTTATTAATGTGTTCTGTCACATTGATTGATTTGTGAATGTTGAACCACCCTTGCATCCCAGGGATAAATCCCACCTGATAATGGTAGATGATACTTTTAGTCTCTTGAATGCCGCTAGGTCAAAGAGGCTCCTTACTTACAGGGGAAAGCCCATCAGAATAACGTCAGACCTGCCACAGAGACCTTGCAAGCCAGAAAGGGCTGGAAAGATATATTCAGGGCACTAAATGAGAAGAACATGCAGCCAAGAATACTTTATCCAGCAAGATTGACATTCAAAATGGATGGAGAGATAAAGAGTTTCCCAGACTGGCAAGGCTTAAAAGACTATGCAACCACCAAGCCAACACAGCAGGAAATATTAAGGGGGATATAAAAATATAAAAGAGGAAAAATCCTAAGAATAGCATTGAACAGAAATATAGAGACAATCTACAGCAAGAAAGACTTCAAAGGTAACACGATGTCAATAAAAACATATCTATCAATAATCACTGTCAATGTGAATGGCCTAAATGTGCCCATAAAATGGCACAGGGTTGCAGATTGGATAAAACGACAGGACCCATCCATATGTTGTCTACAAGAGACCCACTTTGAACCTAAAGATACACCCAGACTGAAAGTGAAGGGATAGAGAAGCATCTTTCATGCCAATGGACCCTCAAAAGAAGGTCAGGTTGGTGATTCTCATATGAGATAAATTTGATTTTAAACTAAAGACTAGTCAGAGATACAGAAGGACACTACATAATTCTTAAAGGGACTATCCACCAAGATGATCTAACAATTGTAAATATCTATGCCCCCAATAAGGGAGCAGCTAATTACATAAGAAAGCTGTTAATCAAGATAAAGAGTCATATTTATATTATTTAGGATCTTGTTGAGAATTTTGGTATCCATGTTCATCAGGAATATAGGTCAGAAATCCTCCTTAATGGGATCTTTGTCTGGTTTGGAGATCAAGGTAATGTTTGTTTCATAGAAAAAGTCTGGACGTTTTCCTTCTGTTTCTCTATATATTTTTTTAATTTTTTATTTTTTATAAACATATATTTTTGTCCCCAGGGGTACATAGAATAGATATTATATCTTCTTTGAATGTTTGGTAGAATTTTCTAGGGAATCCATCAGCCCCTGGACTCTTGTTTTTTGGGAGGTTTTTGATCACTACTTCAATCTCCTTACTGGTTATTGCTCTAATCAGGTTGTCAATTTCTTCCTGTTTCAGTCTTGGTAGTTTATAGGTTTCCAGAAAAGCATCCATTTCTTCTAGGTCACTTCACTTATTGGAATATAGCTATTGATAATAATTTCTGATAATAATTTCGATTTCCTTGGTGTTAGTCATGATCTCTCCCATTTCATTCATAATTTTATTAATTTGGGTCCTTTATCTTTTCTTTTGGCTATAAGTCTGACCAGTGGTTTATTGAACTGATTAATTCTTTCAAAGACCCAGCTTCTAGTTTCATTGATGTGTTCTGTTGTGTTTCTCGTTTCTAATTCATTGATTTCTGCTCTAATCTTAATTATTTCCCTTCTCATGTATGGGTGAGGCTTAATGTACAGAGTTGAAATTATTGACCACAACCCAAACAGCATGCACCTGTTTTATAGGGACTTTAACATTGTAGGCCTTTTCTTCTGGGACTGGAACTGGGAATGCCATTACTCAGGCAACCCTGTTTGGGCAGAGTTGAACAGGCTCAGTGAAAACTGGTTTTGGGGGGCTTTTGTTCTCTGCCAGCTTTCCCTGGCAACTTTCTGCATCTTTACAAGAGTCAGAGCAGAAGTGACCATATCCAATATGATGAATACTGTTATGCTGAAAATAGATAAAAAATAAATTAAAAAAAGAAAAAAGAAGTGACCATATCCAAACTTCTGTCTCAAAACAGAGATTGCATTCTGTTCTCCAGTGAGCTCTCTAGGCCACACTCTTTCTGTTTTTGTCTGTGCTGCTAAAGGGCAAAATCCTGGGTTGTGCCCTTCCCACAGTACCACTCCCAGTGCTCACTTCCAAGTGACAGACAAGTCTCTGCCCTTTGTGCTTCTATAACTGCCAGTCACCCCCTGTTCAATTGTGTGCCCCTGTGGCTCCAGGTTTCAGTCTGGGGGCTGCCCTAAAGTCCTATCCCCACTGCTAGCTAATAGGCCTTTGTGCCTGGTTCCTGGAGGGGAGGCTTTTGTGCTGCAGAGGTGCAGGATCCTGGAGGCTCCTTCTCCATTCCATTTATCTTCCAATATTTGCCCTCATAATCATAGCTCCCTGCTTCATACCTCAAAACCAACCACCAGAGGTATTCTGTTTATAGAGATCTGGATATATCTTCTTACATCTCAGGCTGATTCTGTGGGTGTTCAGAGTGGGCTGGCAGCTATCCAGCTCAATTCAGGAGACTGGTTGAATTAGAGTCCCCTACTCTACAATCTTTGCCCCCTCTCCCACAATGTGACTTTCAAAAGTTAAGCATTTATATGATAAATTTCTATATGGATGAAAAATGATGCTAACAGTATAAGCTAGACATAGCTGACACCTAGCACAAACGTTGTGAAGTAGACATAACATGCTTAATATAAAATTTTGCTCTTTATACATTTTCCTATGTGAATTTTCTCACCCTATCATTGCTGCACTGTCCTAACCTCATGTCCCACAAGGCACAGAGTCCATGGTCAATCATGAGAGAAAGGCAAACACAAGAACTACTCCCCTCAACATATCCCAAGTGCCTCCATCTCTAACATTTCCTTCTCTTATATGTAGATCCTCTGGATCCTAATAGATGCACAATAAAGTCTGCCTCTACAAAAAATGAAGAACACAAACTGAGTGCACTATCCTCTGTGATCTGTAAAGATCTTTTTAAAGATAGGATTTTACACATCTATAAACATAATAAAAAATATAAATAGCCTATTGAAATTAACACTTGGGAGATACATACTGACATCAGGAGAGTAAATGGAGCAATTATTTTATGCAAGTGATGTAAAACTAAAGGCTTTGTGGAATCAGGACAAATTTATTATTTTTTCCCCTTTGATGTCCCAAAGTAGGTCAGATCCTCTCTAAGAGACCAGCCCTTGCCAATTACCCTGATGTCTCCAATACAGATGAGAGATAACTCTTACATAGCCTTTCATTTAGAATTTTAGATACCTGCTTTTGACTCTGAAAACTGGGCTTTTGGGGGGGGCACAATTTTCTCAAGTGTCTAGGGACCAAAATAGATCAAATTATTTCCCAATCTACCTTTCCTATCCCTACCCAGAATTCCTACTTTCTCTCAACTAATAGGTTAGCTATAAAAACAAGTGTTAACTCTAATATCCATGTGAGTCACTGTACTGCCTAAAGAGGTCAGAAAAATACAAAGAAGTGAGAGAAGACAAGAGGAAATGCTTCTTGGCCATAGCAGAAAGCTGGCACTTTGGAGAGCTGAAGGACCTAATATATAGCACACAGCAGATGAGCAATGAGTTAAGTCAAAAGCCAGTTATCTAGACAACTTTCACTTTGCATTGTGGGGTCTTCCCACCATTAATGTATCTATAGCTGCCTCTCCCCACCCTGTTTCTCACTTGAATGATCACAGGAGAGTAAGCTTGTCTTCAGGAAGAATGGGGTCTATTAGACTAGCCAGGTAGCATCCATGTGCTGACATGTCATTTCCCAGTGTGTTTTCTGAGAACAAGTTTCTCAAGATGCTCAGGTGAAAAATTATCCAAACCTTCTGGAAAACTGTAGAATTTGTCCCTTCTTAAGATTCACAATGAATATTTACATTTTCCTAACTGGTTTGACCTTGGGACCCATTTATTAAGTAGTTTTTATTACTATACCAAGCATCTTATATTCTATAGAACATCTTCTGGAAAGAGTTGAGTTTATGCATTTGAAATCTTCTTATTAATGTCTATGTTTTAGGTAACTCCACAAAGTGGTGAAGTGGACTTTCTGAATTTATTAGCCCCAACAGCTTAGAATTCATTTCTTCTGCTCTACCTTTCTGAGTGAAAGAAGTGCTGTTTTCACCATATACACAGTGTTCCCTGCTGAAATATACGCCTGAAATGTATACTCTGTTCTCTTTCTCAGTGCCAGCACTCTGAAGGTCTACCCTACCCTCTTTCCTTAGCCAGCTAACTTCTGCTCATCATTAAAGACCATTCAGTCACCAGGTAGCTGCATAGTATTCCATTGTGTATATATACCACATCTTCTTTATCCCCTGGGCATAAAAATATATGTTTATAAAAAATAAAAAAATAAAAAAATTTTTTAAAGACCATTCAGTCATCACTTCTTTTGGGTCCTGTAGGATGTCCCAACTTCTCTACTTCCCACCAGCCCTAAACTCTCTCCTCCCCCAAAATTGATCAAGTGTCCCTTATCCACACTTATCTCCACCATTAAGCAAATAAAGGTAAATAGATACTTCTTTATTATTTGCCTGGTGCTTAGAACTTGAAGGTAATTCAACAAATGCTTGGGAATAAATTTCCAACTAATATACTTGCTCTTGAAGGGCAAGTAATATTTTACTCATATTTCTTATTCTAGCACCATGCAAGAAGTTAGTAGCTATCCAATAAATATATTAGCTTCAAAAATACTTTTTGTGTATATTCCATACATATCCAGCTCCTCACATCTGCACAAGAGTCAAAATATTAACTTTCTGGATAAATTAATTTATATATAATAGAAAAGGGTTGATTTGATAGGGAAAGGTGAATCTTCTAGTATAGAGAAAATATGAGATGTTCATCCTCCTGACACTGTTCCACTTTTGCTAATTAGTTCAAAAGAAATTTTTGTTATGAAGTAGGCGAGGAGGAAGGAGACCATTTTTCTAGCCACTGTCCTCTGCTTTAGATCTGGATTAGGTTTATGCTAAAACTATAATAACCAAGAAGGCCAACCTGTGTGCCAAAGAGCCTCTAAAGTTAAACAGTGTGGGGTTCTATGTGCTGTAAGCATTTCCAGCACTCTGGACAGCTGCACCTTTCTTCCACATTTTCAAAGTAGAATTTGTACTATGTCCTGCCTGTGCAGAAGACAACCTGGGGGACTGCAGGCAAATTAATTCACAAAGAGCACTAAAATTTGCTACGCATGGCAATTTCATTGTTTCATCGCTCATGTGAATTTGAAGTGTCCATTTGAGAGACACAGTTATAATTAACCTTAAAACAGGACTCTAGGGGCTCCCAGATCTGAGTCAAGGAAAACCATATAGCACTGAGGTTGAGAGAACAATAACACAGCATAAGCTCAGTCACTCACCAGCTGTGTGATCTGCAATAAGGTCCTCAGCTTCACTAAGCATTTATTTCCCAGTCTGAAAAATGGTCATTTATGGCTAAAATTAATTGGAATGGTATAGAAGTTTTCAGACACTTATTACTATAGAACCATCTCCCCTCTCCCATAATTTGAGCAGTAGAGGATGGAGGTGTGCAAATTGTTGCTTTCTCTCCAAATTAAGGTATCAAGCAACCTATTGTAGAACCATTGTATCTAAAAGAACTGCCAAACTTAAGTTTAAAGAACTGACAAGAGCCTATGGGGATACAAAACACCAGCTAGCCCTAACTGCAAGTTGATCATTTACCACTGGCTGGGTGAAACGTCAGACAATGGAGTATTTTTCCCAGGGTACTTCTCCCTTCACCTGTTCTTCCTTTCTTTTGCATATTTATGGGAGAGGCCAGATGGTTCTATAGAAATAAACGCAATAAAAATATTTAATAGGGAAGCATTTACTGCTTATATTATGAGTTACTTTTAAGTGTTGAATTAGTTCCATTTGCATTTGTCTTAGAGAACACTGGCCATCACTTCCTTTTTTTTTAATTTTTTTTAAAGATTTTTTATTTATTTATTTGACAGAGAGAGATGACAAGCAGGCAGAGAGGCAGGCAGAGAGAGGGGAGGAAGCAGGCTCCCTGCTGAGCAGAGAGCTGATGCGGGGCTGATCCCAGGACCCTGGGATCATGACCTGAGCCGAAGGCAGCGGCTTAACCCACTGAGCCACCCAGGTGCCCTTGGCCATCACTTCCTTGAGCTTGTTTTATAACAATAGTATTAACATCAACGAATTACAATTTACTATTGTCTAAAGACTTCTATACCATTCTAATTAATTTTAGCCACAAATTACCATTTTTCAGACTGGGAAATACATGCTTAGTGAAGCTGAGGACCTTATTGCAAATCACACAGCTGGTGAGTGACTGAGCTTATGCTGTGTGATTGTTCTCTCAACTTCAGTCCTATATGGTTTTCCTCAACTCAAATCTGGAGGCCGCTAGAGTCCTGTTTTAAGGTTAATTATAACTGATGATGAGTAACAGTGGTTTTCTCACTTTTGAGTTTTAAGAAGCTTTTATTCTTTTTTTTTAAAGATTTTATTTATTTATTTGACAGAGAGAAATCACAAGTAGATGGAGAGGCAGGCAGAGAGGAGAGAGAGGGAAGCAGGCTCTCCACTGAGCAGAGAGCCCGATGTGGGACTTGATCCCAGGACTCTGGGATCATGACCTGAGCCGAAGGCAGTGGCTTAACCCACTGAGCCACCCAGGTGCCCCATAAGAAGCTTTTATTCTTAAAAGAGTGGGGAGGTGGGGTGAAGACCCAAATGGATTTTTGTTTATGTGGGTTATAATGATTGGTATTTACACTATTAGAAATTAAAACTTATAGGGTGATGCTTCTGTGGCCTTTTCTTTTCCAGTTTAAAACTAATATTTGACTTTTAAAGAGTTCATAGTGTCTACAGTATAAATATTCAATTCCCTTTTCTTTAAATTCTTAATGATTGATCTCAAAATAATGCCACAATTTAACTAGGATTACAATGCTACAAAAAAATGTTCTGTTGCATAAGACAAAAATTATTCACATTTATAAAGCAGAAAGTAAAATAACTTTCATCGTATTTTCATTTTTCATTTACAGTTTTACCCAGTTCCTTCAGAGTAGATTCTTCTAGAAGTCTGAGAACTCACCATGTTCATTTCAATATCTTCAGCATGAGTCAGGGGAATAAGTCTTCTATTTTTTCTTTTAGTCAACAATCCATGGTGCTCCATGTCCATATTATTCAGCATATATTAGGATGGTCCAGGTGCTGGATTTGGTGCCATTACCTCAGAGAGGGAACAGAGAAGGGTCTTCATTTATTCCTTCTCTAATATTCTTCTGTATGTAGAAAGGAGTTTTAGGGCAACTGGGTAGTACACTTGGTTAAGTATCCAACTCTTGGTTTCAGGCTCAGGTCCTGATCTCAGGATCTTGCGTTCTTCATGGAGTCTGCTTAAAACTCTCTCTCCCTCTACCTCTGCCCTTCCTCACTGCTCTGTCTCTCTCTCTCTCTTTTCTCTCAAATAAGTAGATTAATCTTTACCAAAAAAATATTTCTGACCTATATCATTTTCCTCCTCTCTGAAGAACTTCTCTTAACATTTCTTGCTTGGCAGAACTACTGGCAACAAATTCCCTTAATTTTTGTTTGTCTCAGAAAATTTTTATTTCTTGTATACTTTTGAAGGATAATTTTGCTGGAAATAGATTTTTAGGTTGGTGGTTTTTCATGCTTGCTTGCATGGTTTCTGAAGAGAAGTCTGATGTAATTCTTATTCTTGTCCCTCTGTATGTAGGCATTCCTCCTCATCCCCAGCTTCATTCAAGATTTTCTCTTTGTCTTTGATTTTCTGAAGTTTAAATAAAATATGCCTAAATGTAGATTTTTTAAATATTTGCCTACTTAGTGTTCTCCAGGTTTCCTGGATCTATGGATTGGTGTATGTCATTTATTTTGGAAAATTCTCAACCATTACTTTAAGTATTTTTTTCTGTTCCTTTCCTTCTTCTCTTTTTGGTATTCTCATTACACATTTGTTCTACATTTTTAAATTGTCCCGCAATTCATGAATACCCTGTTATGTTTCTTTCACTATTTTTTTTCACTTTGCTTTTTAATTTGGGAAATTTCTATTGATGTATCTTTGAGTTCACTGATTCTTTCTTTGGCTATGTCCAGTCCAATTATGAGCCCCTCAAGTTTATTCTGCATTTCTGTAACAGTGTTTCTGATTTCTGCTGTTTTCTTTGGATTCTTTTTCAGAGTGTTTATCTCTCCACTTTTACTTACATATATTTGCATGTTGTCCACTTTTCCCCATGAAGCCCTTATTTTATTAATTATAACTATTTTAAATGTCTAGTTTGATAATTCCAAAATCTCTGCCATATCTGAGTCTGATTCTAATGGCTCTATCTGTTTAGGCTGCTTTGTTTTGTTTTTAGCATGTCTTTTAAATTTTTGTTGAAACCTGGACACAATGTTCTCAGTAAAAGAATCTATGTAAATAAGCCGTGAGCAGAAGGTTTTATGTTTACCTGGCTAGGAGTTGAGCTGTATTTGCTATTTGCTCTAGCTGTAAGTGTTAAAGGTAAAAATTTCATCAGTGTCACTTTTTTTTTTTTTAAATCCGTCACAGTCTTTGTGTTTTCCTTGAAATTTCTTAAAATAGGACTAAGGCTTATAGTCTTCTCTTTGTAATCTTTTGTGCAAGAGCATTATTGAGGTGGTGGTAAGGAGTGGGGTGAGAAGTGTTTTATAGTTTCATGATTAGGTCTCTAAGCATGATACGCTCTAGTTCCATCCATGGCCTCAATCTTGTAGTGATCCTATGCCACTGGGCTTTGACCTTCGCAAGTGCTTCTCAGCCATTTCCTGTCTCTGCTTAGGTGAGACAGGGGGACTAGAGGAAACTGGAGTTCAATAATTCTCTTCCCCCAGTACTGTCAAGTCCCTGGTAAAACCCAAAGTGGTTGGGTTCTGGTGAAATAGATTTCTTTGAGGGTAGGCTTGTGTTCAGAAGTACAAAATGCTCTCGGCATATTTCAGAATATTTCAGAAAGGCTAATTCTCCTTTCCCCAAAGGAAGCTCCCTGATCCTCATTCAGAGCTCCTGATGGGATTCATAGAGATAACTCATGGAAGTGTTGGGCCCCTAAGACTCCCACTCCTTATTTTCAACTCTTCATCATTGTGCATATTGATCTTCCAGGAATTTGTTGATTATAATTTAATTTTTCCTACCTTGGTTGACTCCAGCAGCCAGCTTCTCCAGGGCTTTTGTTCCCAGTAAGCTGTGATTCTCTATATTCACCTGTCACCAACTTGGGAGGCATTGGTCAACCTTGTGACACAACTCTTGGATGAATCTAAGAAAAAGTCATTGGTGTTCTATTTATTCAGCTTTATTCTTCTTGGAAGTGATGACTCCCAAGTTGGAAAACAGAAGTCTCATTTAGTTTTCAAGGTATTTTTTCCTCTAAGACAAATAAGAACACACACATTCTTGAATATGTGTACTTTTGATGTACCTATGCCTGGTTTTCCATTACCAAAAGAGTAGAATAACTGAATACTAAGGTATTAAAATTTTCTTTAAAGTTTAATTCCAATGCAGTTAATACACAGTTAATACATTTTAGGTGTATACTTAGTGATTTGACAATTCCATATATTATTCAGTGCTCATCAAAATAGGTGTACTTTTCATGCCCATCACTTATTTCACCCATCCCAACAGCCAATTATCCTATGGCAACCATCTATTTATTCTCTATAGAAGAAAGATTAAAGATTTTGTTTATTTGACAGAGAGCACAAGATAGGGAAGCAGCAGGCAGAGGCAGAAGGGAGAGGGAGAAGCAGGCTCCCTGCCAAGCAAGGAGCACAATGTAGGGATCATGACCTGAGTCAAAGGCAGACATTTAACCAACTGAGCCACCCAGGTGCCCAAGAGTGTGTATATGTATGTATGTATGTATGTATGTATGTATATATATATATATATATATATATATATATATATATATCTTTTCCCCCCTTTGTTCATTTATATTGTTTCTTAAATTATCATGTACCAGTGAAATCATATGGTATTTATTTCTTTTGGCTGACTTATTTTACTTAGCATTATATACTCTAGATCCATCTATGTTGTTACAAATGGCAATATTTCATTCTTTTTTTTATCCCTGAATAATATGCAATTGTATGTTATACCATGCCTTCTTTATTCATTCATCTACCAAGGCACACTTCCATAATTTTGCTATTATAAATAATGCTCTAATAAACATAGGTGTGCATAGATCCTTTCAAGTTAGGGTTTTCATATTCTTTGGATAAATACCAGAAATGGAATTATAGATCAAAGGTAGTTCTATTTTTAATTTTATAAGGAACCTTCATACTGTCCTCTATAGTGGCTATACGAGTTTACATTCCTCCTAAGAGTAGATGAGAGTACTTTTCTCTCAATATTCTTGCCAACACAATTTCTTATTTTTTGACATTAGGCATTCTGGCAGGTGAGAGGTGTAATTGTGATTTTGATTTGCATTTCCCTGATGATGAATAATGCTGAGCATCTTATCATGTATCTGTTAGCCCTTTGGGTGTCATCTTTAGAGAAATGACTGTTCCTGTCTTCTGCCCATTTTAAGTTGGATTATTTGGTGTTGAGTTGTGTAGTTCTTTGTATATTTTGGATACTAAGCCTTTATCAGATATGTCATTTGTAAATATCTTTACCTATTCAGTAGGTTATCTTTCAGTTGTATTGTTTCCTTTGTTGTGTAGCAGTTTTTTTTTTTTTTTATGTAGTCCCAATATTTTATTTTGCTTTTGCTTCCCTTGCCTCAGGAGACATATCTAGAAAAAAAGTTACAATGGCCAATATCAGAGAAATTATTGCCTCTGTTCTCTTCTAGGGTTTTTATGGTTTCAGATCTCACATATATGTCTTTACTCCATTTTGAGTTTATTTTTGTGATGGTGTAAGAAAGTGGTCCAGTTTCATTCTTTTGCCTGTAGTTGTCCAGTTTTTCAAAAACCATTTGTTGAAGAGGCTATCTTTTTCCATTGCATATTGTTGCCTCCTTTGTCATAAATTAATTTACCATATAATTATAGATTTACTTCTAGGCTTTCCATTCTGTTCTATTGATCCTCTCTGTTTTTGTGCCAGTACCATACTATTTTGATGACTACAGCTTTGTAATATAGCTTGAAACTGAAATTGTGTCACCTCCAGCTTTGTTTTATTTATTTATTTATTTATTTCATGATTGCTTTGATTATTTGGGGTCTGTAGGAATTTCAAACAAATTTTAGGTTTGTTTGTTCTAGTTCTGTGAAAAATGTCATTGGCATTGTGATAGGAATTGCATTAAATCTCTAGATTGCTTTGGGTTGTATGGACATTTTAACAATATTTGTTCTTCCAATCCATAAGCATGGAATGACTTCCATTTGTTTCTGTTTTCTTTAATTTCTTTCATTGTTGTTTTATAATTCTCAGTACAGGCCTTTGAACTCCTTGGTTAAGTTTATTCCTAGGTATTTTATTATTTGGGGGCAATTGTAAGTAGGATCGTTTTTTTAGTTTCTCTTTCAATTCATCACCAGTGTATAGAAATGCAGTGGATATCTGTATATTGATTTTTTTTTAAATCCTGCAACTTTACTGAGTTTATTTATCTGTTCTAGTAGGATTTTTGTGACATCTTTAGGGTTTCTATATATAGTATCATGTCCTCTGTTAAACGGTAGAAGTTCTATTTCTTCCTCACCAATTATACACCTCTTATTTTTTTGTTCTCTGATTGCTTGTGTATAACTTCCAGTACTATGCTGAATGAGTGGTAAGAATGCACATACTTCTGTTGTTCCTGACCTTAGAGGGAAATTTTTTTGTTTTTCACAAATAGTATGGTACTGGCACATTGAGTATGAGGTAAGTGATGTGTTTTTCATTTGTAGACTTTTTTGAGATATGTTTCCTCTAAACCTACAAGCTTGCTATCATAATTGGATGTATTTTTTCAAATTTTTTTCTGCATCTATTCAATCGATCATATGATTTGTGTTCTTTCTCTTCCATTTTGATCTTCACTCTCTCTCTTTCTCATCTCTCTGTGTCTCTGTCTGTCCCTCTTTTTTTCTTTCTTTTTTTTGTGATGAATCTGGCTAAAGTTTTATCAATTTTGTTGAACTTTTCAAAAAACCATCTCCTGGTTTCATTGATCTGTGCTATTGTTTTGTTTGTTTTCAGTTTCTATTTTGTTTATTTCTGGTCTAATCTTGACAGTTTCCTTTCTTCTACTTGTTTTCAATTGTGTTCCTCTTTTTCTAGATTGTAAAATTGGGTTGTTTATTTGAGATTTTTCTTGCTTCTTGAGGTATGCCTGTATTGCTATAAACTTCCAACTCAGAACATCTTTTGCTGCATCCTAAAGATTTTGGACCACTGTGTTTTCATTTTCTTTGTCTCCCTGTAATTTTTATTTCCTCTTTGATTTCTTGGTTGATTCATTCATTGCTTCATAGCATGTTATTTTACCTTGATATGTCTGTGCTCTTTCTAGATTTTTTTTCTTGTGGTTGATTTCTAGTTTCATAGCATTATGGTCAGGAAATATGCATGGTATAACTGATATTTTTGAATTTGTTGAGACTTATTTTGTGGACTAATATGTGATATATTCTGGAGAATATTATATGTGCACTTGAAAAGAATGTGTATTCTGCTGTTTTAGCATGAAATGTTCTGAGTGTATCTGTTAAATCCACTGGTCCAATGTGTGATTCAATTCCCTGTTTCCATGTTGAATTTCTGTTTGGATGACCTCTCCAGTGATGTAAGTGAGGTGTTAAATCCCTCTTCTATAATCATTTTATTATCAATTACTACCTTTATGTTTGTTATTAATCATATTATGCATTTGTTTATTCTTGTGTTGAGTGCATAAATATTTACATTTGCTATACCTTCTTGTTGGGTTTTCCTCTATATTATCAAGTAGGGCCCTATTTTGTCTCTTATTATCTTCTTTGTTTTATTTTTTAATTTTTTAAAAAGATTTTATTTATTTACTTGACAGACAGGGATTACAAGTAGGCAGGGAGGCAGGCAGAGAGAGAGGAGGAAGCAGGCTCCCTGTGAAGCAGAGAATTCGATGCAGGGCTCAATCCCAGGACCCTGGGATCATAACCTGAGCCGAAGGCAGAGACTTTAACCCACTGAGCCACCCAGGTGCCCCATCATCTTTGTTTTAAAGTCTGTTTTGTTCAATATAAGATTCTCTACTGCAGCTTTCTTTTCAAACTTATTTGCATGATGAGTATTTGCCCATCTTTTACTTTCAATTTGTGTGTATCTTTAGGTATATGAAATGAGTCTCTTGTAGGCAGCATGTAGGTTTTTATTTTTGTTTTATCCATTCCATCACCCTACGTCTTTTGATTGATGCATTTAGTTTATTGATATTCAACATAATTATTTGAAGGTATGTACTTACTGCCATTTTGTTGCTTGGTTCATGGTTCTTTTTATAGATCTTCTTTGTTCCTTTCTTCCTTGTTCACTTCTCTCACAATAATTTACCTCTCTTTAGTGATTTACTTGGATTGTTCTCTCCTTACTTTTTGTATAAGTATTACTGTTCTTTGATTTTGCATTACCAAGAGGTTTGTATATAACATCTGCATACAACAGTCTATATTAAGTTGATGTTTGCTTAAGTTTCAACCCATTTTTGTCTCATCTCCCTGTCATGTTTTAGGTATTTAATGCCATACTTTACATCCTTTTCTTTTGTGAGTCCTTTGATTGATTTTTACAAATATGCTTACTTTTACTGCTTTTGTGCTTCCTGCTTTTCTTAACTTACGACCTTTCCTTTCCACTAGAAGAGTTACCTTCAACATTTCTTGTTGGATTGTCTTAGTGTCATGAACTCATTTAATTTTTATATGGGAAATTCTTTATTTCTCCTTCTATTCTGAATGATAGCTCTGCTGGATACACTATTTTAAGTTGCAAGGTGTTTTTTTCTTTTTTCTTTTTTCAGCATTTTGAATATATCATGCCACTCATATCTGGCTTGCAAATTTTCTGCTGAAAAATCAAGCTTGCAGGGGCACCTGGGTGGCTCAGTCATTAAGCATATGCCTTCATCTAAGGTCATGATCTGAGGGTCCTGGGATGGAACCCTGCATCCAGTTCCCTGCTCAGCAAGAAGCCTGCGTCTCTCTCTCCTCCCCACTCCTGCTCCCTCTCATTATCTGTATCTCTCTCAAATAAATAAATAAACTCTTTAAAAATAATCAGGCTGACAACCTAACAGGGTTTTCATTGTATGGTACTGTTTTCTCTTGTTTCTTTAAAATATTCTCTCTTTACTACTACCTTTTAGCAGTTTTAATTACTGTGTGTCTTGGTGTGGACCTCTTTTGGTTGATTTTATTGAGCCATCTCTGTGCCGTCTCATTCTGCATTTCTATTTCCTTCCCCATATTCAGGAAGTTTTCAGCTATTATTTCCTCAAATAAATTTTCTGCCCCCTTTTCTCTCTTCTTCTTCTGGGATCTCTATAATGTCAATGTCATTATGCTTCATGGTGTCACTGGTTTCCCTAAGTCTATTCTCACTTTGCCTAATTTCTTTCTTTCTTTTTTTTTTTTTCCACCTGTGCAGTTTGCTTATTTTCCATCGCTCTGAGGCCATTAATTCATTCCTCTGCTTCCTCTAGTCTGGTATTTATCCTATCTAGTGTACTTTAAACTCCATTTATTGTGCTCTTCATTTCTGATTGGTTCTTCTTTATCTGTTTGTGAGGGTCTCACTGACGTCCTCCACTCTTTTCTCAAACCCAGTATCTTCATGATCATTACTTTAAATTCTCTATCAGGCATATTACTCATCCCTATTTCATTTAGCTCTCTCGCTGTGATTTTGTCCTCTTCTTTGATATTTTTTCTGTCTCCTCATTTTGTCTAACTATCTATGTATGTTTCCAGATATTAAGAAAGTTAGCTATGTCTCCTTCTCTTGAAAGTAGTGTCCTTATGAAGAAGAGGTCCTGTGGTGCTCTGCAGTGTCCTTTCCCTTGTTCACCAGAACCTGGCATTTCAGGCGTGTTTCCTGTGTGTTGCATGTACCCTGATGTTATGGCTGAGCCATTTTTCCTTTAGTCCAGTTGTCTGTGATGGCTCTCTTTACTTGTTGTGGGAAGGTTTCAGTCCCTGTGGTGTTAGTAGACTAGTCTGGGGCCACCTTGGGCTGAAGTTGAGTCAGCCCAGTTTTTTGTCAGAGAAGTAATAGCACAAAATTGCAGAGTGTTTTCCCTTGAGAAGCTTTCATTGGTGGGTGGGGCTACATTCAGACCAGCTGTTTGCTACCAGCCTACTTCTGGGTTGGGTGGTCTTACTGTTGTGTGTAGTTATCTTTCACTCTCCCTTGGGCAGGACTCAGTATGGAGTGGTGCTGGCTCTTGTCAAGGCTGCTTGCACATTGCCAGTTTTGTGAAACTGCTTTGGTTGGTGTCTGCCAAGAGCGTATTGGAGGAGACGAATCTGCAGTGTGCACAGAAGAAGGATGCATGCTGATTTGCAAGGTCTTCACACTTGTCTTCTAGGGGAGGGTATCTGCAGTCAGAGGCCCACCTGGATGGAGGGAGTGGGGCACACTGTTAATCAAGTTAGGTAGTGAGGTGGCTGTGTGTTTATACTGGGAGACATGGGGACTGAAATGGTGCCTGCCATTTCCTTTGTTCCTGCAGGATTCTGCCAGTGACCTAATCCCTCTAGGACATGCTCTGAGATGAGTAAACAACTTTCTTACCCATATGCCTCACACGTTTTTCAAGCTGCAACTTCTATGCTGTATCTTGTGGAACTATTTGTTCTGTTGTCTCTTTAAGGGTAGGGATTCTTTCCTATGGACCTCCCCCTCTCCCAGAGCCAAGCCCACTGATTTTTTAAAATCCCAGGTTAAAATCCCACTGATTATAAGTACTTACAAAATTTCGCCCCTCTGGTTTTCAAAGCCATATATTATGGTGATTTGTCTTGTCCTTTCAGGTTCCCCAGTGTGAGGGCCTGTTTCTCTTTCCTCTCTTTACCCATGACATCCCTTCTAGCTGCGGATAATCCCAAGGGACTGTTTAGGAACTGTGTCTCTGTCCTTCCTATGCTCTTCCATGTGGCCGCTTTTCTACACTTAGTTTAGTGGGGTTTGTTTTGCCAGTCTTGGAGTCATTTTCTGGGCTATTTACATTGATGCAAGTGTTATTTAGTATTATCTATGGGTTTAGGTGTGCTTAGGGTCCTCCTACTCTTGTTATCTTCCCAGCTATCCCAGGGTATGCTAATTTTTAGATCTAGTATATGCCACCAAACTCAGTGTGCTTCCTCCTGTAGAAAATGAGTTGTTGTTCTGAATCCATGTGAACACTGAGGGGTTGTCAGTCTTTTCAATTTTAGCTGGTGTTGTATGTGTGGTGGTGCCTCATTATTGTTATTTTCATTTGCTCTGATATATTTATTAATGAAGCTTCAACTCCCCTGGTTGACTTGAAATGGCTATTGTCTGAGGGCTTTAAATTGTCTGAGGGCTTATTTTCTGTGTCAATAAGCTGTAATAATTGACATTATTTTTAAATATGAGGATATATTATTATAATAAAAGTGAATATGACTTAGAAAAATCTATCCTAGGGCACCTGGGTGGCTCAGTGGGTTAAAGCCTCTGCCTTCAGCTCAGGTCATGATCCCAGAGTCCTGGGATCGAGCCCCGCATCAGGCTCTCTGCTCAGCAGGGAGCTTGCTTCCTCCTCCCTCTCTGCCTGCCTCTCTGTCTACTTGTGATCTCTGTCTGTCAAATAAATAAATAAAATATTTAAAAAAAAAAAGAAAAATCTATCCTAGTTTTATAAATTCACTAGTATGGCAAGATTTCCATTTTATTTCATAATAAATGTGTTATCCTGAATGGAATCCAACATTCTACCAAAACAGGCATAAAGCTGCCCAGACACTTAAGTATTCCTGTGAGTCAGTCAGTGTGCAAGATTGAAGTGTCTAGCAGGCAGTTGAACTTGTGTGGCTTCTAGGTGAATCTAACTGCTGCTTCATTTTCCAGGAGTACAGGGGTTCAGAAGTGTCCTTCTCCCAGTGAAACTACTCGTGGCCCAATATCTCAGGGTGCTCACATTTGCTCTTTGGGATTGCAATACCATCCAAATTGGGAGCATTTAAGGTGGAAGTGGAGGGCAAGGTATATCTACTAATTACATAGAGTAATAGCTGGTGGGCCAAGCATGGGGAGAGACTTTGGTTGAGGAAACAGAGTGTACAAACTATATAAGAATACGAAGTGGAGTTGGGAGACAGCTCAAAGATGTACATCTGTGCTCCACTTTAAGTGAAGTGATATTAAATAGGAGCACTGTATGAGATTTGAATTTAGGGCTTAATATTCTTTTTGTTTGGGGAATGATGTGGTCCATATCTGTTAACCCTGATCTGAGTTTCAAAGTTCTGAGTAACAGTGTCTTCCTCCAGGAATCCAGACATTTTCAATTCTAGGAAGTAGTGGTAAATATGGAGTAATATTAGACTTATTCTCCAGAAATCTCTTGCTTGATATTCCACTGCTGACAACATGTCTTTTCTGGTACTGAGATCAACAGCAGGAAGGAGCACTCCATGCATGAGCCTATACTTCTGGGGTTTTAATGGGCTTCAGGAAACTTCTTTGTGAGCAGTAATGAATCAGCTGGAAATAAGAGCTGGAATTAAGACAGATTCTTTACCATTGGCCTGGTGCTGAATGACTTGGATGGACACTTGCTGTGGCAATAATAAGTCTTTAGTGATGCAAACTGGTAACTGCTCAGGACCAAGGGGTCTGAGATTTATAATCATACATCACTGAGTTTTTGAAAGCTTAAAATCAAGCCAATAATTAAAAGATACTGACTCCTAATATTTGTTGTTGAGAGATTTTTGGTTTTGTTTTACTTTCTTTTTAATCAGGGGAAATGATAGTGGGGGGAGAAGGAAAAGAAGGAAACCCTAATGAGCATCAGAGTCATTAATTATTGAAAATATCCTATGGGATTACTCTGACTTACAATTTTGGTTAAAATTGGAGTCAAATCATCACTTTTAAAGTTCAGATTTCTATTTTGGTTGCTTAAGGTTATTCATTAACACTTTAATTAGAAAACTGTGGTAGAGTACACTGTATGATTTAGTTTTAAACCCTCATTCGATCATTTGCCCTATTCTTCATTCTAAAAAAAAGGGAAAATGGGTCTATTGAATATATATTATTTATGATTCATGAGAGCAAGAACTATATCTTCCTTATTTATTGCTGATTTCAAAGCTTAGTACAGTGTCCAACACATACTTAGTTCTCAGTAAATATCAATTAAATGAATTTCTATCTTCCATATTACCTTGCTTCCTAAACCAAATACTAAGAGCTTCACATAACCGCAGCTCTGGTAAGTTTGACACCAGTTTTCCTTGTGGTGTGACATTTATTTTTAGGCACCAACTTACTTATTTAGATTGAAGTTAAAGAAAACAAATGAAATGACAAATGAAAATTACGTGTTGTGGTCCAGCAGTCTGCTAGCTGTCGCGGGCTCCACGCGGGGGGTGGGGGGGTGGGGGGGTGAATGGGTGGGGGGCGGACGGGCCGGGCACCCCCAAGGGGCGGAGGAGAGCTCTTTTTCCTCTGTCCTCTTTCCCCCCACTACGCACTCCCGGGCACCCTCAAACCAGGTCGCGCTGCTTCCCTTTCCCTCTTGCCTCGTCCCCTGGCAAACTTTCCGTCCCTCCCCCGCTGGTCACCCATTATTCTTCGTGGCCGCCCTGAGGGCTCCTCCGGATCTCCCTGCCTGCAATTTGGACCATTACAGGATCCAGAAACATGTCAACCACATTTCTGTCCGCCTTCTACAATATCGACTTCTTGTGCAAGACGGAGAAATCCCTGGCCAACCTCAATCTGAACATGCTGGACAAGAAGGCGGTGGGGACGCAGGTGGTCGCGGCCGCTAGCTCGGGCTTCACGCTGTGCTTTCTCCGATGGCACTGGGCCAGCAACTTGCAGGCGCTCGCCCACCCCGCGCCTAGCCCGGGCAGCTGCTCCCCCAAGTTCCCGGGCGCGGCTAACAGCAGCAGCTGTGGCAGCGGGGCGGAGGGCGGCCGGGTCTCCTATGTCACACTCAAGGAGCCATCATGGGGCGGAGGCACGGCCCTGAAGAACTAGGAGAACAAATTTGGCGGCCAATCGTTCAGCGAGAATGGCGAGTGCAGCCAGCACCTCTTGCACCTGCAGCAGCAGCAGCAGCAGAAGCGGGGCGGAGGCTCCCAGATCAACTCCCAGGCACTACAAGACTGAGCTCTGCTGGCCCTTCCAGGAAAGCGGCACGTGCAAGTATGGTGAGAAGTGCCAGTTCGCACACTGCTTCTACGGGCTACGCAGCCTGACCCGGCACCCCAAGTACAAGACCGAGCTGTGCCGCACCTTCCACACCATCGGCTTCTGCCCCTACGGGCCGCGCTGCCACTTCATCCACAATGCAGATGAGCGGCGGCCCGCGCCGTCTGGGGGCGCCTCTGGGGACCTGCGCGCCTTAAGCGCGCGGGACGCGCTGCACCTGGGCTTCCCGCGGAAGCTGCGGCCCAAGCTGCATCACAGCCTCAGTTTCTCAGGCTTCCCATCGGGCCACCACCAGCCCCCGGGGGGGCCACGAGTCGCCGCTGCTGCTCAACAGCCCCACGTCGCGCACGCCGCCGCCGCGACCTTCTTGCTCCTCAGCCTCATCCTGCTCCTCTTCTGCTTGGTCCTGCTCCTCTGCCTCCGCAGCCTCCACGCCCTCGGGTGCTGCGACGTGCTGTGCCTCGGCGGTGGCTGTGGCCGCAGCGGCGCTGCTGTACGGCACAGGGGGCGCCGAGGATCTGCTAGCGCCCAGAGCCCCAAGCGCGGCCTCCTCTTTGGTCTTGTGCGCCAGCAACAACGCTTGGGAGAATAACTGCTGAAATTTTAGCTGTTTTGAATTGATTTGCACCAGTGCACCACAACTCAATATGAAAAAACCATTTAACTTATTTATTATTTTGTGAAAAGTATACATTGAAATTTTTGTTCATACTGTATTTATCAAGTATGATGAAAAGCAATAGATATATATTCTTTTATTATGTTAAATTATGATTGTCATTATTAATTGGCAGAATGTGGCGTGTATGTTCTTTTCACAATAATATAGGCCTTTTGTAACTTCACTTGGTTATTTTATTGTAAATGAGTAAAAAAATCTTAATTTAAGAGATTGCATGTAATATTTATTTCATTAATTTCTTTCCTTGTTTACGTAAATTTGGAAAGATTGCATGATTTCTTTACAGAAATCTATCCTGATGCTGTGGAAGTAGTTTGAGGAATATCTTATGAGTTTTCTTAGAATGTATAATGGTTTTAGCTCATCCAACTTTAAAAAAAAAAAAAAAAGTTGACCACATACTTTGCAAGCAGGCTTAAATGTGGAATGTTTTTTGTCATTCCAGCTTTTTAAATTAGCAAGAAGAAAAATGTTTTTTGTTTATCCCACCAATTCTACTGTGACCTACTCTGCATTTAAAGACATGTAGCAATAATGGGGTGGGAGAGTTAGTTTCACAGTGCCTTTGGCCAACTGCACGAAAGGAGAAGATATTTACCACTTTCTAATATAGATCTAAAGTGAAGAGGCCACCTCTTAGTGCTAAGAATGGTATGTAGTACATGAATGTGCCTTGTTTTCACTACAGAAAATTCCAAAACTTGTACTTTTTTTTTTTTTTTTTTTTTTTGCGTGTGTAGGTAGGCGGGAATGCTTTCCTGGACAGCGAATGAATGAGCAGTAGCTTTAGTTTGTATATAGGTACAGATGGGGCACTATGTATGTATGTACTCGGGACTATTTTGACAGAAGTAGGTTTTTGAATGTAACAAGATAAGTCAACTTGAGTTGTAATCTATTTTGGGGAATCAGTTCACTACAAATTGTGACTTTAAACATTGTACTGTAAATGTTTTGTATTTTTCCCCCAATAAATTTTTTGGGAAAACAAAAAACAAACAAATAAAAAAAAACAACAAAAAAAGAAAATAACGTGTTGTGGACCCATTTAGTCAGTGTTTTATTTATATCAGCCATTCTTAATTTTTTAAAAGATTATTTTTATTTTTATTTTTTTTAAAGATTTTATTTATTTATTTGACAGACAGAGATCACAAGTAGGCAGAGAGGCAGGCAGAGAGAGAGAGAGAGAGAGAGAGAGAGAGAGAGAAGCAGGCTTCCTGCGGAGCAGGGAGCCCGATGCGGGGCTCGATCCCAGGACCCTGAGATCATTACCCGAGCCAAAGGCAGGAGCCCAAACCACTGAGCCACCCAGGCGCCCCTAAAGATTATTTTTAGGTTTAAAGCAAATATGAGAGAAAGGTACAAAGATTTCCCTTCTACCCTTGTCCTCCCCACATTATCAACATCCCCGCACCCAGATTAGTACATTGGTTATAACTGAGGACCCCAGATCATTACCACCCAAAGTCCACAGTTTATAATAGGGTTCACTCTTGGTGTATGTTCTGGGGGTTTGGACAAATGTATAATGATATGTATTTACCACTGTAGTATACAGCATTGTTTCACTACCCTAAAATCCTGGTAATTCACCTATTAATCTGTCCCCCAACCCCTGGCAACCACTGATCTTTTTTTACTGTCTCCATAATTTTGCTTTATCCAGAATATCCTTACAATCATACAGTGTATAGTCTTTTCATATTGGCTTTTTTCAGTTAGTAATATGCATTTAACTTTCCTCTGTGACTTTTCATAGCTTGATGGGTCATTTCTTTTTAGTGTTGAACAATATTCCATGGTTTAGATGTATCATAGTTTATCCATTTACCCACTGAAGAACATCTTAGTTGCTTCTAAGTTTTGGTAATTATGAATAATGTTGCTATAAACATTTAAGTATGGGGTGGTGGGGGTATAAGTTTCCAAATGCTTTGAGTAAATATCAAGTAATGTAATGACTAGGTTGTGTGGTAAAAGTATGTTCAGCTTGGAAAATAAACAAACAAACACACCAAATAGTCATTCAAAGTGAATCCACTGTTTTGTATTCCCACCAGAATAAATGAGAATTCCTGTTGCTCCACAGCCTTACCAGCCTTTGCTGTTGTCAATGTTCCAGATTTTGGCCTTTCTAATAGGTGTATAGTGGTATCTTATTGTTATAATTCACATTTTCTGATGACATATGATGTGCAGAATTTTTTTTCATGTTTATTTGCCATTTATATCTTTTCTTTGGTGAGGTGTCTGTTAAAGTCATTGGTTTATTTTCAGTCTCTCTCCCCCTCCCCACTTTTTTTAAAAGATTTTATTTATTTATTTATTTGACAGAGAGAGATCATAAGTAGGCAGAAAGGAAGGCAGAGAGAGAGAGAGAGGAGGAAGCAGGCTTCTTGCTGAGCAGAGATCCCAGGACCCTGGGATCATGACCCGATCCAAAGGCAGAGGCTTAACCTACTGAGCCACCCAGATGCCCTTTTTTTTTTTTTTTTTTTTTGGTTATTATCCTCTTGAGTTTTAAAAAAGGGTTCTTTATATATTTTGAATAATAGCTCTTTATCAGGTATATCTTTTATAAATATTTTCTCTAAATCTGTAGTTTCTTTTTTCATTCTTTCAAAAATATCTTTCATAGATAGACCAGAAATTAATTTTATTTCATCTTTATTCCTTTCATCAGATTTTTTTTGTTTCTTCATGTAGATTTTGTACTTTTCATATATCTAAATATTTCATTTTTTATGATTCTAATGTAAATGATGTTACATTTTCAGTTTCAAATTTCACCTATTAATTGCTGTTGGTATACAGGGAAGCTATTAACTTATGTACATCAATATTATATCTTAAAACCTTATAATAATCATTTATTAGTTCTAGAATATTTTTATGGATTCATTTGGATTTTTACATAGATAATAATGCCAAACAAGACTTTTTTATTTCTTCCTTACCTGTCTATATACTTTTAATTTCCTTTCATTATTATACTGCATTAGCTAATACTTCTAGTGCAGTATTGAAAAAGATTGGTGAGAGGAGACACCCCTGCCTTATTCCTGATCTTAGTGGGAAAGCTTCTGGTTTCTCATCATTAAGTATAGTGTTAGCTGTAGAGTTTTTTTTAATAGATATTCTTTATCAGGTTGAGGAAATTCCCCTCTATTCCTAGTTTACTGGGAGTTTTTATCATGAATGGGTATTGGATTTTGTCAAATACTTTTTTTCCGCATTTATTGGTATTTTTTGATATGATCGTGTGATTTCATTTAGCCTGTTGCTGTGAAGTATTACATTAATTGATTTTCAGATGGTAAACCAATCTTGCATACCTGTAATAAATCCCATTTGGTCATGGTTTTTATTTGGTCATGGTTTGTATGTATCCAGCATGTGGTCTATCTCAAATAATGTTCCCTGTGAGCTTGAGAAGAATGTCCATCTGCTGTTAGATGAAATAGTCTATGGATGTCCATTATAGCCAGGTGATTAATAGCAATGTTGATTCCATTTGTGTCCTTACTGATTTTCTGCCTGCTAGATCTATCCATTTCTGATAGAGGAGTGCTGAAGTCTCCAATTATAAATAATGTATTCATCTATTTCTCTTAGTACTTCTACAAGTTTTTGCCTCATAAATTTTGGCCTCATATATTTTGATGATCGTTTACTAAGTTCACACACACTAAGAACTGTTATGTTTCCTTGGAGACTGACTTCACTTGCTTCCAAGTTTATTCAGTCTAATATTAGTATTATAATCTTTATTAGCATTAAATATATTTCTCTATTAACTTACTTTTAATTTACATATGTCTTTATGGTTTTTTTTAACTTTATTTATTTATTTGACAGAGAGAAATCACAAGTAGATGGAGAGGCAGGCAGAGAGAGAGAGAGAGAGAGGGAAGCAGGCTCCCTGCTGAGCAGAGAGCCCGATGCGGGACTCAATCCCAGGACCCTGAGATCATGACCTGAGCTGAAGGCAGCGGCTTAACCCACTGAGCCACCCAGGCACCCCTGTCTTTATGTTTTACAGTTGTTTTCTTATGGGGTGCCTGGGTGGCTCAGTGGTTGGGTATCTGCCTTCAGTTCAGGTTGTGGTCCTCGGGTCCTGGGATGGAGCCCCACATAGGGCTCTCTGCTCAGCAGGAGACCTGCTTCTCCCTCTCCCACTCCCCCTGCTTGTGTTCCCTCTCTTGCTGTGTCTCTCTCTGTCAAATAAATACATACAATTTTAAAAAATCAATAAACAAACAAATAAATAAATAAAGTTGTTTTCTTACAGACTACATAGAGTTGGGATTTTATAAATCCATTCCAACGATTTTTTAATTGTCATATTTAGATGATTGACATTCAAGGTGATTACTGACATAATGGGATTAATATTTATCATGTTACTATTTTCTATCTGTCACCCCAATATTTTCTATTTTTGTCTTCCACTCCTTTCTGTCATGTTGTTTTTAATTAAGCATTTTTCTTTTGTTCCAAGTTATCTCTTTTCTTAACATATTAACTATATTTTCTTTTAGTTTTTTTTTTTTAGTGGTTGCCATAGAATTTGCAATATACATTTACAGCTAATCAAAGGTAATTTTCAAATAACACCATACAGCTTCACAGATAGTGTAAGTAACCTATAATAATGAAACACACCTCACATGAACTTCCCATCTTCTGTCAGTGCTTTCATTCACTTTATTTTATATAAGCATACATAAGCATATGTTGTATGTTAGATACAGAAACAAGTATATATCATCAAATGCATTGTTTTATTTGGAACAAACAAATTATATATTAACAAAGAGATACTGTTATATACTCTGTAATATATATATAACAAATAAAAACTGTAATATACTCTACATAATGAGTAATAAATAAGCCACAGAGATCTAATGCACAATAAAATGAATATAGACAACAATATTGTACTCCATTTAAGTAATATAATAAATATCACTACAATGGCAATCATATTACAATATGTAAGTGTATCAAAGTTACATGCTGTACACCTTATAAATTTCATGATAGACAAAATTAATTTTTTTAAATAAAGAAAAACAAAATTTTTGTTTTATTTTCATTTATTTCTTCTCTAATAATTTCCCTCTTTAAGTAGATCTGAGTTTTTGATATCTATAATTTTCCTTCTTTCTATAGAATTTTTTAATAAATGTTTCTTGAAATGTAAGTCTATGAGAAACAAAGTCCCTCAATTTGTGTTGCAAAAGCCTTAATTTTTCATTTATGAAGTATAAATATTTTTTCTTTTTTTAAATTTTTATTTTTCATAAACATATATTTTTATCCCCAGGGGTACAGGTCTGTGAATCACCAGGTTTACACACTTCACAGCACTCACCAAAGCACATACCCTCCCCAATGCCCATAATCCCACCCCCTTCTCCCAAACCCCCTCCCCCCAGCAACCCTCAGTTTGTTTTGTAAGATTAAGAGTCACTTATGGTTTGTCTCCCTCCCAATCCCATCTTGTTTCATTGATTCTTCTCCTACCCACTTAAGCCCCCATGTTGCATCACCACTTCCTCATATCAGGGAGATCATATGATAGTTGTCTTTCTCTGCTTGACTTATTTCGCTAAGCGTGATACGCTCTAGTTCCATCCATGTTGTCGCAAATGGCAAGATTTCATTTCTTTTGATGGCTGCATAGTATTCCATTGTGTATATATACCACATCTTCTTGATCCATTCATCTGTTGATGGACATCTAGGTTCTTTCCATAGTTTGGCTATTGTGGACATTGCTGCTATAAACATTCGGGTGCACGTGCCCCTTTAGATCACTACGTTTGTATCTTAAGGGTAAATACCCAATAGTGCAATTGCTGGGTCATAGGGCAGTTCTATTTTCAACATTCTGAGGAACCTCCATGCTGTTTTCCAGAGTGGCTGCACCAGGTGGCATTCCCACCAACAGTGTAGGAGGGTTCCCCTTTCTCCGCATCCTCGCCAGCATCTGTCATTTCCTGACTTGTTGATTTTAGCCATTCTGACTGGTATGAGGTGATATCTCATTGTGGTTTTGATTTGTATTTCCCTGATGCCCAGTGATATGGAGCACTTTTTCATGTGTCTGTTGGCCATCTGGATGTCTTCTTTGCAGAAATGTCTGTTCATGTCCTCTGCCCATTACTTAATTGGATTTTTTTTTCCTTTGGTGTTGAGTTTGCTAAGTTCTTTATAGATTCTGGACACTAGTCCTTTATCTGATATGTCATTCGCAAATATCTTCTCCCATTCTGTCAGTTGTCTTTTGATTTTGTTAACTGTTTCCTTTGCTGTGCAAAAGCTTTTGAGCTTGATGAAATCCCAATAGTTTATTTTTTCCCTTGCTTCCCTTGCCTTTGGCATTGTTCCTAGGAAGATTTTGCTGCAGCTGAGGTCGAAGAAGTTGCTCCCTGCATTGTCCTCAAGGAATTTGATGGATTCCTTTCTCACATTGAGGTCCTTCATCCATTTTGAGTCTATTTTTGTGTGTGGTGTAAGGAAATGGTTTAATTTCATTTTTTTTTTTTTTTTTGCATGTGGCTGTCCAATTTTCCCAGCACCATTTATTGAAAAGGCTGTCTTTTTTCCATTGGACATTCTTTCCTGCTTTGTCGAAGATTAGTTGACTGTAGAGCTGAGGGTCTATTTCTGGGCTCTCTATTCTGTTCCATTGATCTATGTGTCTGTTTTTGTGCCAGTACCATGCTGTCTTGATGATGACAGCTTTGTAATAGAGCTTGAAATCCAGAATTGTGATGCCACCAACGTTGGCTTTCTTTTTCAATATCCCTTTGGCTATTCAAGGTCTTTTCTGCTTCCATATAAATTTTAGAATTATTTGTTCCATTTCTTTAAAAAGATGGATGGTACTTTGATAGGAATTGCATTAAATGTGTAGATTGCTTTAGGTAGCATAGACATTTTCACAATATTTATTCTTCCAATCAAGGAGCATGGAACATTTTTCCATTTCTTTGTGTCTTCCTCAATTTCTTTCATGAATACTTTGTAGTTTTCTGAGTATAGATGCTGTGCATCTTTGGTTCAGTTTATTCCTAAGTATCTTATGGTTTTGGGTGCAATTGTAAATGGGATTGACTCCTTAGTTTGTCTTTCTTCTGTCTTTCTGTTGGTGTAGAGAAATGCAACTGATTTCTGTGCATTGATTTTATATCCTGACACTTTACTGAATTACTGTACAAGTTCTAGCACTTCTGGAGTGGAGTCTTTTGGGTTTTCCACATATAGTATCATATCATCTGTGAAGAGTGATAATTTGACTTCTTCTTTGCCGATTTGGATGGCTTTAATTTCCTTTTGTTGTCTGATTGCTGAGGCTAGGAACTCTAGTACTATGTTGAATAGCAGTGATGATAATGGACATCCCTGCCGTGTTCCTGACCTTAGCGGAAAAGCTTTCAGTTTTTCTCCATTGAGAATGATATTTGCGGTGGGTTTTTCATAGATGGCTTTGATAATATTGAGGTATGTGCCCTCTGTGCCTACACTTTGAAGACTTTTGATCAGGAAGGGATGCTGTACTTTGTCAAATGCTTTTCCAGCATCTATTGAGAGTATCATATGGTTCTTGTTCTTTCTTTTATTGATGTGTTGTATCAGATTGACTGATTTGCGGATGTTGAACCAACCTTGCAGCCCTGGAATAAATCCCACTTGGTCATGGTGAATAATCTTTTTAATGTACTGTTGAATCCTATTGGCTAGTATTTTGTTGAGTATTTTCGCATCTGTGTTCATCAAGGATATTCGTCTATAGCTCTCTTTTTTGATGGGATCCTTGTCTGGTTTTGGGATCAAGGTGATACTGGCCTCATAAAATGAGTTTGGAAGTTTTCCTTTCATTTCTATTTTTTAGAACAGTTTCAGGAGAATAGGAATTAGTTTAAATGTTTGGTAGAATTCCCCCGGGAAGCCGTCTGGCCCTGGGCTTTGGTTTGTTTGGAGATTTTTAATGACTGTTTCAATCTCCTTACTGGTTATGGGTCTGTTCAGGCTTTCTAATTCTTCCTGGTTCAGTTATGGTAGTTTATATGTTTCTAGGAATGCATCCATTTCTTCCAGATTGTCAAATTTATTGCCGTAGAGTTGCTCATAGTATGTTCTTATAATAGTATGTATTTCTTTGGTGTTAGTTGTGATCTCTCCTCTTTCATTCATGATTTTATTTATTTGGGTCCTTTCTCCTGTCTTTTTGATAAGTTGGGCCAGGGGTTTATTATTTTATTAATTCTTTCAAAGAACCAGCTCCTAGTTTCATTGATTTGTTCTATTGTTGTTGTTTTTTTTTTTTTTTGGTTTCTATTTCATTGATTTCTGCTCTGATCTTTATGATTTCTCTTCTCCTGCTGGGCTTAGGGTTTCTTTCACGTTCTTTCTCCAGCTCCTTTAGGTGTAGGGTTACGTTGTGTACCTGAGACCTTTCTTGTTTCTTGAGAAAGGCGTGTACTGCTATATATTTTCCTCTCAGGACTGCCTTTGTTGTGTCCCACAGATTTTGAACCGTTGTATTTTCATTATCATTTGTTTCCATGATTTTTTTTCAATTCTTTAATTTCCCGGTTGAACCATTCATTCTTTAGAAATATGTTGTTTATTCTCCATGTATTTGGGTACTTTCCAAACTTCCTTTTGTGGTTGAGTTCTAACTTTAGAGCATTGTGGTCTGAAAATATGCAGGGAATGATCCCAATCTTTTGATACCGGTTGAGTCCTGATTTAGGACCGAGGATGTGATCTATTCTGGAGAATGCTCCATGTGCACTAGAGAAAAATGTGTATTCTGTTGCTTTAGGATGAAATGTTCTGAATATATCTGTGATGTCCATCTGGTCCAGTGTGTCGTTTAAAGCCTCTATTTCCTTGCTGATCTTTTGCTTGGATGATCTGTCCATTTCAGTGAGGGGAGTGTTAAAGCCCCTGCTATTATTGTATTATTGTTGATGTGTTTCTTTGATTTTGTTATTAATTGGTTTATATAGTTGGCTGCTCCCACGTTGGGGGCATAGATATTTAAAATTGTTAAATCTTCTTGTTGGACAGACCCTTTGAGTATGATATAGTGTCCTTCCTCATCTCTTATTATAGTCTTTGGCTTAAAATCTAATTGATCTGATATAAGGATTGCCACTCCTGCTTTCTTCTGATGTCCATTAGCATGGTAAATTCTTTTCCACCCCTTCACTTTAAATCTGAAGGTGTCTTAGGGCTTAAAATGAGTTTCTTGGAGGCAACATATAGATGGGTTTTGTTTTTTTATCCATTCTGATACCCTGTGTCTTTTGACAGGGGCATTTAGCCCATTCACATTCAGGGTAACTATTGAGAGATATGAATTTAGTGCCATTGTATTGCCTGTAAGGTGACTGTTACTATTTATTGTTTCTGTTCCCTTATGATCTACCACTTGTAGGCTCTCTCTTTGCTTATAGGACCCCTTTCAATATTTCCTGTAGAGCTGGTTTGGTGTTTGCAAATTCTTTCAGTTTTCGTTTGTCCTGGAAGCTTTTAATCTCTCCTTCTATTTTCAATGATAGTCTAGCTGGATATAGTATTCTTGGCTGCATGTTTTTCTCCTTTAGTGCTCTGAAAATATCATGCCAGCTCTTTCTGGCCTGCCAGGTCTCTGTGGATAAATCAGCTGCTGATCTAATATTTTTACCATTGTATGTTACAGACTTCTTTTCCCGGGCTGCTTTCAGGATTTTCTCTTTGTCACTGAGACTTGTCAAGTTTACTATTAGGTGATGGGGTGTGGGCCTATTCTTATTTATTTTGAGGGGCATTCTCTGAACCTCCTGAATTTTGATGCTCATTCCCTTTGCCATATTGGGGAAATTCTCCCCAATAATTCTCTCCAGTATACCTTCTGCTCCCCTCTCTCTTTCTTCTTCTTCTGGAATTCCAATTATTCTAATGTTGTTTTGTCTTATGGTGTCACTTATCTCTCGAATTCTCCCCTCGTGGTCCAGTAGCTATTTGTCCCTCTTTTGCTCAGCTTCTTTATTCTCTGTCATTTGGTCTTCTATATCACTAATTCTTTCTTCTGCCTCATTTATCCTAGCAGTGAGAGCCTCCATTTTTGATTGCACCTCATTAATAGTTTTTTTTTATTTCAACTTGGTTAGATTTTAGTTCTTTTATTTCTCCAGAAAGGGCTTTTATATCTCTTGAGAGGGTTTTTCTAATATCTTCCATGCCTTTTTTGAGCCCAGCTAGTACCTTGAGAATTGTCATTCTGAACTCTAGATCTGACATATTACCAATGTCTGTATTGATTAGGTCCCTAGCCTTCGGTACTGCCTCTTGTTCTTTTTTTTTTGTGTTGAATTTTTCTATCTTGTCATTTTGTTCAGATAAGAGTATATGAAGGAGCAAGTAAAATACTAAAAGTGTGGCAATAACCCCAGGAAAATATGCTTTAACCAAATTAGAAGAGATCCCAAATCGTGAGGGGGGAGAAAGGGGATAAAAGGAGGTTCAAAAAGGAAGAAAGAAAAAAGAAAGAAAAAAGAAAAAAAAAGAAAAGAGATAAAAAAAGAAATCAATTAAGAAAAATATAAAAATGAAAATATATATATATATATTAGATAAACTAGTTAAAAAAACGATAAAAAAAGGGAGGAGTCAAGATGGCGGAAAAGTAGCAAGCTGAGACTGCTTCAGCTAGTCGGAGATCAGCTAGATAGCTTATCTAAAGATTGCAAACACCTGAAAATCCATCAGCAGATCGAAGAGAAGAAGAACAGCAATTCTGGAAACAGAAAAACAACCACTTTCTGAAAGGTAGGACCGCGACGGGAAGATAGACCCCGGGGGGAGGGGCCGGCTCCCGGCAAGCGGCAGAGCAACGCTGCACAAAATCAGGACTTTTAAAAGTCTGTTCCGCTGAGGGACATCGCTCCAGAGGCTAAACCGGGGCAAAGCCCACGCGGGGTCAGCGTGGCCTCAGGTCCCGCAGGGTCACAGAAGGATCGGGGGTGTCTGCGTGTCGCAGAGCTTGCGGGTATTGGAACGGGAAAGCCGGCTGCAGAGACAGAGCCGACAGTAAGCTCACAGCTGTGTTACCTTGAACCGGTCGCAGGCTCGGTGAGCTCGGAGCGCGGCCGGAGGTCAGGCAGAGGGAGTAACTGGGCGCTGTTCTCTGAGGGCGCACTGAGGAGTGGGGCCCTGGGCTCTCAGCTCCTCAGGCCCGAGACCAGGAGGCCGCCATTTGTATTCCCGTCCTCCGGAACTCTACGGAAAGCGCTCAGGTAATGAAAGCCCTGAAAGCAAACCCGAGCGGATTACTCAACCCGGCCCTGGTAAGGGCAGTGCAAATCCGTCTGGGGCAAAGACACTTGAGAATCACTACAACAGGCCCCTCCCCCAGAAGATCAACAAGAAATCCAGCTGAGAACAAGTTCACCTACCAAGGAGTGTGGTTTCAATACCAAGGAGAGCAGCAGAATTCCAGAGGAGGAGAAAGCCAAGCACGGAACTCATGGCTTTTTCCCTTGATTTTTTTTAGTCTTGCAGTTAATTTAATTTTTTCTTTTTCATTTTTTTCTTTTTTCTCGCCTTCGGGTAAAATTTTTTTTTTTTAACTGTTACCTTTTTCTTTTTTTACGATTTTTTACTAGTTTATCTAATATATATATTTTTTCTTTTTTACATTTTTCTTAGGTGTTTTCTTTTTTAAAAAATTCTTTTCTTTTCTTTTCTTTTTTTCTTTTTTCTTTTTTTTTCTTTCTTCCTTTATGAACCTCTTTTTATCCCCTTTCTCCCCACTCACGATTTTGGATCTCTTCTAATTTGGTTAAAGCATATTTTCCTGGGGTTGTTGCCACCCTTTTAGTATTTTACTTGCCCCTTCATTTACTCTTATCTGGACAAAATGACAAGACGTAAAAATTCAACACAAAAAAAAGAACAAGAGGCAGTACCGAAGGCTAGGGACCTAATCAATACAGACATCGGTAATATGTCAGATCTACAGTTCAGAATAACAATTCTCAAGGTTCTAGCCGGGCTCGAAAAAGGCATGGAAGATATTAGAGAAACCCTCTCGAGAGATATAAAAGCCCTTTCTGGAGAAATAAAAGAACTAAAATCTAAACAAGTTGAAATCAAAAAAGCTATGAATGAGGTGCAATCAAATATGGAGGCTCTCACTGCTAGGATAAATGAGGCAAAAGAAATAATTAGGGATATAGAAGACCAAATGACAGAGAATAAAGAAGCTGAGCAAAAGAGGGACAAACAGCTACTGGACCACGAGGGGAGAATTCGAGAGATAAGTGATACCATAAGACGAAACAACATTAGAATAATTGGAATTCCAAAAGAAGAAGAAAGAGAGAGGGGAGCAGAAGGTATACTGGAGAGAATTATTGGGGAGAATTTCCCCAATATGGCAAAGGGAATGAGCATCAAAATTCAGGAGTTTCAGAGAACACCCCTCAAAATCAATAAGAATAGGCCCACACCCCGTCACCTAATAGTAAAATTTACAAGTCTCAGTGACAAAGAGAAAATCCTGAAAGCAGCCCGGGAAAAGAAGTCTGTAACATACAATGGTAAAAATATTAGATTGGCAGCTGATTTATCCACGGAGACCTGGCAGGCCAGAAAGAGCTGGCATGATATTTTCAGAGCATTAACGAGAAAAACATGCAGCCAAGAATACTATATCCAGCTAGACTATCATTGAAAATAGAAGGAGAGATTAAAAGCTTCCAGGACAAACGAAAACTGAAAGAATTTGCAAACACCAAACCAGCTCTACAGGAAATATTGAAAGGGGTCCTATAAGCAAAGAGAGAGCCTACAAGTGGTAGATCATAAGGGAACAGAAACAATAAATAGTAACAGTCACCTTACAGGCAATACAATGGCATTAAATTCATATCTCTCAATAGTTACCCTGAATGTGAATGGGCTAAATGCCCCTGTCAAAAGACACAAGGTATCAGAATGGATAAAAAAACAAAACCCATCTATATGTTGCCTCCAAGAAACTCATTTTAAGCCTTAAGACACCTCCAGATTTAAAGTGAGGGGGTGGAAAAGAATTTACCATGCTAATGGACATCAGAAGAAAGCAGGAGTGGCAATCCTTATATCAGATCAATTAGATTTTAAGCCAAAGACTATAATAAGAGATGAGGAAGGACACTATATCATACTCAAAGGGTCTGTCCAACAAGAAGATTTAACAATTTTAAATATCTATGCCCCCAACGTGGGAGCAGCCAACTATATAAACCAATTAATAACAAAATCAAAGAAACACATCAACAACAATACAATAATAGTAGGGGACTTTAACACTCCCCTCACTGAAATGGACAGGTCATCCAAGCAAAAGATCAGCAAGGAAATAGAGGCCTTAAACGACACACTGGACCAGATGGACATCACAGATATATTCAGAATATTTCATCCCCAAGCAACAGAATACACATTCTTCTCTAGTGCACATGGAGCATTCTCCAGAATAGATCACATCCTCGGTCCTAAATCAGGACTCAACCGGTATCAAAAGATTGGGATCATTCCCTGCATATTTTCAGACCACAATGCTCTAAAGCTAGAACTCAACCACAAAAGGAAGTTTGGAATGAACCCAAATACATGGAGACTAAACAGTATCCTTCTAAAGAATGAATGGGTCAACCAGGAAATTAAAGAAGAATTGAAAAAAATCATGGAAACAAATGATAATGAAAATACAACGGTTCAAAATCTGTGGGACACAACAAAGGCAGTCCTGAGAGGAAAATATATAGCTGTACAAGTCTTTCTCAAGAAACAAGAAAGGTCTCAGGTACACAACCTAACCCTACACCTAAAGGAGCTGGAGAAAGAACAAGAAAGAAACCCTAAGCCCAGCAGGAGAAGAGAAATCATAAAGATCAGAGCAGAAATCAATGAAATAGAAACCGAAAAAACAATAGAACAAATCAACAAAACTAGGAGCTGGTTCTTTGAAAGAATTAATAAAATAATAAACCCCTGCGCTGACTTATCCAAAAGAAAAGAGAAAGGACCCAAATAAATAAAATCATGAATGAAAGAGGAGAGACCACAACTAACACCAAAGGAATACAAACTATTATAAGAACATACTATGAGCAACTCTACGGCAATAAATTTGACAATCTGGAAGAAATGGATGCATTCCTAGAAACATATAAACTACCACAACTGAACCAGGAAGAAATAGAAAGCCTGAACAGACCCATAACCAGTAAGCAGATTGAAACAGTCATTAAAAATCTCCAAACAAACCAAAGCCCAGGGCCAGACGGCTTCCCGGGGGAATTCTACCAAACATTTAAAGAAGAACTAATTCCTATTCTCCTGAAACTGTTCCAAAAAATAGAAATGAAAGGAAAATTTCCAAACTCATTTTATGAGGCCAGCATCACCTTGATCCCAAAACCAGACAAGGATCCCACCAAAAAAGAGAGCTATAGACCGATATCCTTGATGAACACAGATGCGAAAATACTCAACAAAATACTAGCCAATAGGATTCAACAGTACATTAAAAATATTATTCACAATGACCAAGTGGGATTTATTCCAGGGCTGCAAGGTTGGTTCAACATCCGCAAATCAGTCAATCTGATACAACACATCAATAAAAGAAAGAACAAGAACCATATGATACTCTCAATAGATGCTGAAAAAGCATTTGACAAAGTACAGCATCCCTTCCTGATCAAAAGTCTTCAAAGTGTAGGGATAGAGGGCACATACCACAATATCATCAAAGCCATCTATGAAAAACCCACCGCAAATATCATTCTCAATGGAGAAAAACTGAAAGCTTTTCCGCTAAGGTCAGGAACACGGCAAGGATGTCCATTATCACCACTACTATTCAACATAGTACTAGAGGTCCTAGCCTCAGCAATCAGACAACAAAAGGAAATTAAAGCCATTAAATCGGCAAAGAAGAAGTCAAATTATCACTCTTCACAGATGATATGATACTATATGTGGAAAACCCAAAAGACTCCACTCCAGAAGTGCTAGAACTTGTACAGTAATTCAGTAAAGTGTCAGGATATAAAATCAATGCACAGAAATCAGTTGCATTTCTCTACACCAACAGCAAGACAGAAGAAAGACAAACTAAGGAGTCAATCCCATTTACAATTGCACCCAAAACCATAAGATACCTAGAAATAAACCTAACCAAAGAGGCACAGAATCTATACTCAGAAAACTACAAAGTATTCATGAAAGAAATTGAGGAAGACACAAAGAAATGGAAAAATGTTCCATGCTCCTGGATTGGAAGAATAAATATTGTGAAAATGTCTATGCTACCTAAAGCAATCTACACATTTAATGCAATTCCTATCAAAGTACCATCCATCTTTTTCAAAGAAATGGAACAAATAATGCTAAAATTTATATGGAACCAGAAAAGACCTCGAATAGCCAAAGGGATATTGAAAAAGAAAGCCAACGTTGGTGGCATCACAATTCCGGATTTCAAGCTCTATTACAAAGCTGTCATCATCAAGACAGCATGGTACTGGCACAAAAACAGACACATAGATCAATGGAACAGAATAGAGAGCCCAGAAATAGACCCTCAGCTCTATGGTCAACTAATCTTCGACAAAGCAGGAAAGAATGTCCAATGGAAAAAAGACAGCCTCTTCAATAAATGGTGCTGGGAAAATTGGACAGCCACATGCAGAAAAATGAAATTGGACCATTTCCTTACACCACACACAAAAATAGACTCAAAATAGATGAAGGACCTCAATGTGCGAAAGGAATCCATCAAAATCCTTGAGGAGAACACGGGCAGCAACCTCTTCGACCTCTGTCGCAGCAAAATCTTCCTAGGAACAACGCAAAAGGCAAGGGAAGGAAGGGAAAAAATGAACTATTGGGATTTCATCAAGCTCAAAAGCTTTTGCACAGCAAAGGAAACAGTTAACAAAATCAAAAGACAACTGACAGAATGGGAGAAGATATTTGCAAACGACATATCAGATAAAGGACTAGTGTCCAGAATCTATAAAGAACTTAGCAAACTCAACACCCAAAGAACAAATAATCCAATCAAGAAATGGGCAGAGGACATGAACAGACATTTCTGCAAAGAAGACATCCAGATGGCCAACAGACACATGAAAAAGTGCTCCATATCACTCGGCATCAGGGAAATACAAATCAAAACCACAATGAGATATCACCTCACACCAGTCAGAATGGCTAAAATCAACAAGTCAGGAAATGACATATGCTGGCGAGGATGCGGAGAAAGGGGAACCCTCCTACACTGTTGGTGGGAATGCCACCTGGTGCAGCCACTCTGGAAAACAGCATGGAGGTTCCTCAAAATGTTGAAAATAGAACTGCCCTATGACCCAGCAATTGCACTATTGGGTATTTACCCTAAAGATACAAATGTAGTGATCCAAAGGGGCACATGCACCCGAATGTTTATAGCAGCAATGTCCACAATAGCCAAACTATGGAAAGAACCTAGATGTCCATCAACAGATGAATGGATCAAGAAGATGTGGTATATATACACAATGGAATACTATGCAGCCATCAAAAGAAATGAAATCTTGCCATTTGCGACAACATGGATGGAACTAGAGCGTATCATGCTTAGTGAAATAAGTCAAGCAGAGAAAGACAACTATCATATGATCTCCCTGATATGAGGAAGTGGTGATGCAACATGGGGGCTTAAGTGGGTAGGAGAAGAATCAATGAAACAAGATGGGATTGGGAGGGAGACAAACCATAAGTGACTCTTAATCTCACAAAACAAACTGAGGGTTGCTGGGGGGAGGGGGTTTGGGAGAAGGGGGTGGGATTATGGGCATTGGGGAGGGTATGTGCTTTGGTGAGTGCTGTGAAGTGTGTAAACCTGGTGATTCACAGACCTGTACCCCTGGGGATAAAAATATATGTTTATAAAAAATAAAAAAATTAAAAAAAATGCTAAAAAAAAAAACGTTAAAAAAGAAAAAAAGGTAAAGTTAAAAAAAATTTAACCAGAAGTTGAGAAAAAAATAATTAAAAAGAAAAATATTAAATTAACTGCAAGACTAAAAAAAATCACAGGAAAAAGCCATGAGTTCCCTGCTTTGCTTTCTCTTCCTCTGGAATTCTGCTGCTCTCCTTGGTATTGAAACCACACTCCTTGTTATTTTAACTTGGTCTCAGCTGGATTTCTTGTTGATCTTCTGGGGGAGGGGCCTGTTGTAGTGATTCTCAAGTGTCTTTGCCCCAGACGGATTTGCACTGCCCTTACCAGGGGCGGGGTGAGTAATCCGCTCCGGTTTGCTTTCAGGAGCTTTTGTTCCCTCAGCGCTTTCCGTAGAGTTCCAGAGGACGGGGAATACAAATGGCGGCCTCCTGGTCTCCGGCCCGGAGGAGCCGAGAGCCCAGGGCCCCACTCCTCAGTGTGCCCTCAGAGAACAGCGCCCAGTCACTCCTGTCTGCCTGACCTCCGGCTGCGCTCCGAGCTCACCGAGCCTGCGACCGGTTCAAGGTAACACCGAGCTGTAAGCTTACTGTCAGCTCTTTCTCTGTAGCCGGCTTTCCCGTTCCAATACCCGCAAGCTCTGCGACACTCAGACACCCCCGATCCTTCTGTGACCCTGCAGGACCTGAGGCCACGCTGACCCCGTGTGGGCTTCGCCCGGGTTTAGCCTCTGGAGCCATTTCCCTCAGCGGAACAACTTTTAAAAGTCCTGATTTTGTGCGCCCTTGCTCCGCTGCTTGCCGGGAGCCGGCCCCTTTCCCAGGGGTCTATCTTTCCGTCGCTTTGGATTCATTTCTCCGCCAGTCCTACCTTTCAGAAAGTGGTTGTTTTTCTGTTTCCAGAATTGCTGTTCTTCTTCTCTTCGATCTGCCGATGGATATTCAGGTGTTTGCAATCTTTAGATAAGCTATCTAGCTGATCTCCGGCTAGCTGAAGTAGTCTAGGCCTGCTACTTCTCCACCATCTTGACTCCTCCTCTCCAAAGTATAATTTTTTAATGTGCCAAATCCTAAGTTGGTGGTGTTTTCTTTCAATGCCTTAGATATTTCACCTCACTCTCTTCCTACCTTTGTGATGGCTGAAAAGAAGTTGGACATAATTATTTTATTTTTGTCTTCAGTAGGCAAGGTACTTTTTTCTGTGGCTTCCTTCAGGATTTTATCTTCGACTTTTTTATAGTTTGAAAATAATATGCTTAGGTGTAGTGTATGCCGTTTTTTGTTTGGTTGGTTTTGGTTTGGGTTTGAATTTCTCCTGCTTGTTTTCTGAGCTTCCTGGATATGCAGTTTGATGTGTGACATTAATTTGGAGAAGTTCTCAGTCATTATTGCTTCAGTTTCATTTCTGTTCCTTTCTCTCTTATGCTTTGGTATTCCCATTGCACATATATTACATCTTTTATAGTTGTCCCACATTTCTTGGATATTCTGTTCAGGTTTTTCATTCTTTGTTCCCATATTTTTTACTCTTGGAGGTTTTTATTTATACATCCTCAAACTCCAAGATCTTTTCCATGTCCAATCTGTTAATGAACCCAAAATGTCACTCTTTGTTTCTGTCACTATCTTTAGCATTGTTTTTTCCTTAAGATTTCCATCTCTCTGCCTATCTGTTCTTGTATGCTGTCTAATTTATCTACTGGAGCCCTTAGCTTTTTAATCATAGTTGGTTTTTAAAATTTCATTTTTAAAAATTTCAGTATATATAATGTACAGCATTATATTAGTTTCAGGTGTACAATAAAATAATTCAACAGTTCTCTACATCACTCAGTGCTCATCGTGATAACTGTACTCTTCGTCCTGGTCACCAATTCCACCCATTGCCCACCCACCTTCCTTCTGGTAACCTTCAGTTTGTTCTATATTAAAAGTCTTTTTTTTTTTTTTTTTGGTTTGTCTCCTTTTCTTTGATCATTTGTTTCATTTCTTAATTTCTACATACAAATGAATTCATGTATTTGTCTTTCTTTGACTTATTTTACTTAACATTTTACTTTTTAGATGCCTTCATGTTGTTGTAAGTGGCAAGATTTCATTCTTTTTATGGCTGAGTATTATATTATATAGAGAGATATATAATGTAATATATATATATAGATAGATATATAATGTAACATATATAAACACACACATATATATTTCTCCCACTTCTTTAGCTATTCATCTGTTGATGAATACTTGGATTGCTTCCATAATTTAGCTATAATAAATAATGCTGCCATAAACATAAGGTACATATATCTTAGCAAATTAGTATTTTTATATTCTTTGGGGAAAATACCCAGGAGTGGGATTACTGGATTATATAATAATTCTATTTTTAATTTTTTTGAGGAAACTTCATTCTGTTTTGCCCAGTGACTGTACCAGTTTACATTCCCACCAAGGGTGCATGAGGTTTCCTTTTTCTCCCCATCTTTGCCAACACTTATTTTTTATGTTTTTTGATGTTAGCCATTCTGACAAGTATGAGTTGATATCTCATTGTAGTTTTAATTTGCATTTACTTGAGAGTAGGTGATAACGAACGTTTTTTTTTTTTTTCATGTGTCTGTTGGCCTTCTGAGTGTATTCTTTGCAGAAATGCCTGTTCATGTCTTCTGCCCATTTATAAATTGGAATATTTGGGTTTTGGGTGTTGAGTCTTATAAGTTCTTTATATGTTTTGAATACTAATCCTTTATCCAATAGATAATTTCCAAATACCTGCTCCCATTCACTAGATTGCCTTACAGTTTTATTGACTGTTTACTTCACTATGCAGAAGCTTGTTATATTTATGTAGTCCCAATAGTTTATTTTTGCTTTTGTTTCCCTTTCCTCAGGAGACATATCTGGAAAAAAGTTGTTATGGCCAATGTCGAAAAGGTTGCTGCCCATGTTTACTATAGGATTTTTATGGTTTCAAGTTTTGCCTTTAGGTCTTTAATCCACTTAAAAAGTATTTTTGTATATGGTGTAAGAAAGGGGTCCACTTTTATTCTTTTGCATGTAGCTGTCCAGTTTTCTCAAAGCCATTTGTTGAAACTTTTCCCCATGGCAATGTCTTGCCTCCTTTGTTGAAGATTAATTGAGCATATAACCAAGTATTTATTTGGGGGATTTCTATTCTGTTCCATAGGTCTATTTTTGTGCCAGTACCATACTATTTTGATGACTATAGCTTTGTAATATAGCTTGAAATCTGCAATCACGATACCTCCAGTTTTATTTTACTTTTTCATAATTCCCTTGGCTGTTCCAGGTCTATTATGGTTCCAAACAAATTTTAGGATTGTTTTTTCTAGTTCTGTAAACAATGTTGTTGGGGGACCTGGATGGCTCAGTTGGCTAAATGTTTGCTTTCTGCTCAGTCATGATCCCAGGGTCCTGGGATCTATCCTGTATTGTTCTTCCATTGTTCAGCAGGGAGTCTTCTTGTCCCTCTACCCTCCCCTACCACTTGTGCTCTCTCTCTGTCTCTCTCTCTCTCAAATAAATAAAATCTTTAAAAAAATCTTGTTGGTATTTTGGTTGGAACTGTATTAAATCTGTAGATTACTTTGGGTAGTGTGGACATTTTAACAATATTTGATTTCTACCAATCCATGAACATGGAATGATTTTTCCTTGGTGTTTTCAATTTTTTTCATCACTGTTTATAGTTTTCAGAGTATAGGTCTTTTATCTCCTTGCTTTAGTTTATTCCTAGATATTTTATTGTTTGGGGGGCAATTATAAATTGGATTTTTGTTAATTTCTCTTTATTCAATTTCATTGCTGGAAATCAGTCTGTTCAAATTTTCCACTTCCCTCTGCTTCCGGTTCAGGAGGTTGTATGTTTCCAAAGATTTATCCTTTTCTTTTAGGTTGCCCTATTTATTGGCATATAATTATTCATAGTTAATCCCATATAATCCTTTGTGTTTTCATGGCATTAGCTGTTATTTCTTGTTGTTCATTTCAAATTTGTTTATCTACTGGTATCATCGATCTCTTCTATTGGTTTTTTGTAGTTTCTATTTTGTTTATTTCTGCTTTAATCTTTATTATTTCCTTCTTTCTACTTGTTTGGGTTTTGTTTGGACTTTTGCTAGATCCTTTAGGTGTAAGGTGAGTTGTTTGTTTGTTTGTTTGTTTAGTTTTTCTTGCTTCTGGAGGTATGCCTGGACTGCTATCATCTTCCCTCTCAGAACATCTTTTGTAACATCAAAGAATTTGGATCATTGTGCTTTCATTTTCATCTGTCTCCATGTATTTTTTTAATTTCCTCTTGATGTCTTGGTTGACCCATTCATTGTTTTGTAGCATGTTTTAAGCCTCTATATATTTGCGTTCTTTCCAGATTTTTTCTTGTGCTTGATTTCTAGTGTCATAATGGTGTGGTCAAAAGATGCATGGTAAAATTCCAGTCTTTTATAATTTGTTGAGACTTGTTTTATGGCCTAACATGTCATCTCTTCTAGGGACTATAATATGTGCACCTGAAAGAATGTGTATCCTGCTGTTTTTAAGATGGAATGTCTTGAATATATATGTTAAATCCTTTAGTTCTATGTTTCCTTGTTGATTTTCTATTTAGATGATGTATCCATTGATATAAATGGATAGGTTAAACTCCCCTAGTATTGTATTGGTGTTGATTACTTCCTTTAAGTGTGGTATTAGCTGCTTTATGCATTTGGGTGCTTACATGTTAGCTACATAAATATTTACAATTGTTAGAGCCCCTTGTTGGATTTGTTCCCTTTATGATTATATAGTGTCCTTCTTTGTCTCTTGTTACAATCTTTGTTTTAAAGTCTGTTTTGCCTGATGTAAGTTTTGCTATCCTGGATTTTATTTCATTTCCATTTGCATGATAAATACTTTTCCTTCTCTCACTGTCAATCTGCACATGCTCAGAAATGGGACTCTTGTGGGCAGTATATCAATGGTTTTTTCCTTTTTTATCCATGCCATCACCCTAAGTCTTTTGATTGGATCATTTAGTTTATTTACATTCAAAGTAATTATTGATAGGTATGTACTTACTGCCATTTTTTTTTACTTGTTTTATGGTTGTGTAGTTCTATCTTCCATTCTTCTCTTGCTCTCTTCTCTCACAGTTTTCTCACTTTGTTTTGTGATGTACTTACTTCTTTTCACATTATTTTTTGCATATATATTACTAATTTTTGATTCTCAGTTACCATTGGGTTTGTACCTAACATCTCATGCATACAGCAGTCTATATTAAGTTGATGGTCTCTTAAGATTGACCCCATTCTTTACTTCTTTCTCCATCCCCCAAATTTTAGGTATATGGTGTCATATTTTAGATCCTTTTAATTGATGAATCCCTTCACTGATAATTACAGATTCACTTTATTTTATTTTATTTTTTTGCTTCCTACTTTTCTTGTTCTTACTTTTGGTATTTCTTTTATACTCAAAGGGTCCCCTTTAACATTCCTTATAGAGTGGCCTTAGTGGTAATGAGTTCCTTTAACTCTTTATTTCTACTTTTATTCTGAATGATAGCCTTGCTGGATACAGTATTTTTTTTTAATTTTATTTATTTATTTGACAGAGAGAGATCACAAGTAGGCAGAGAGGCAGGCAGAGAGAGAGAGAGGGAAGCAGGCTCCCTGCTGAGCAGAGAGCTCAATGCAGGACTCGATCCCAGGACCCTGAGATCATAACATGAGCCGAAGGCAGCGGCTTAACCCACTGAGCCACCCAGGTGCCCCGGATAGTATATTTTTGATTGCAGGTTCTTTCCCTGTCAGCACTTCGAATATATGATGCCACTTTCTTCTGGTCTATAAAATTTCTGCTGAAAAATCAGCTTATAGCCTAATGGGACTTTCTTGTCTGTAACTGTTTTCTCTTGCTGCTTTAAAAATTCTCTATCAGTACTTTTTGTTATTTCGATTACTATGTGTCTTGGTGTAGACCTCCTTTTGTTGATTTTGTTGGTGGCCCTCTGTGCCTCCATGATCTGGATATCTATTTCCTTCCCCATATTCAGGAAGTTTTCAGCTATTATTTCTTCAGATAAACCTTCTGCTCTCTTTTCTCTCTCTTCTCCTTCTGGGACCTTTGTAATGCAAATGCAATTGCACTTAATGGTGTCACTTATTTCCATTCATCTATTTTCATTTATTATAATTCTTTTTTCTCTCTCCTGTTCAGCTTCATTCCTTTCTATTATTCTACCCTCAAGATCACTGATCCATTCCTTTACTTCTTCTAGTCTACTATTTATTCCCTAGCATATTTTTAATTTTACTTAAGATGTTCATCTCTGACTTGTTCTTTTTTATGTGTTCTATCTCTTTTTCAAGTCCCTCCTTTAGGTCCTCCATTATTTTCTCTTTTTATGACCATTACTTTAAAATCTGTATCAGGTATATTACTAATCTCCACTTTGTTTAGCTCTCTTGCTGTGATTTTATCATGTTCTTTCATTTGGAATCTTCTTTTTTTTCCCTGTTTCTTCATTTTGTCTAACTCTCTGTGTCTGTTTCCATGTATTACAAAAGTTACCTATATCCCCTGCTCTTGAAAGTACTGGTCTTATGAAGAAGAGGTCTTGTCATGTCCTATAGCACCACCTCCCTTGTTTACCAAAAATTGGCACTTTAGGGTTTTCTCCTATGTGTGTTGTATGTACCCTTTTGATGTGGCTGAGCCATGTTTACCTTCAGTTCAGTCATCTGTAATGGTTCCCTTTGCATGTTGTATGTAGGGTTTGGTCCCTGTGTTGTTAGTGTGTTAGTTTGGACCCACCTTAAAATCGTGTTGTCAGACCAGGCATTTGCTAAACATGCAGTAAAACCAAACTGCACGGTGCTTTGCCTGTGTTTTCTCTTGAGAAGTTTTCATTGGTGGATGGGGCCTGCGGTCATACCAGATGTCTGCCCCCTAGCTCATTGCAGGGTTCACAGTGGAACTGGTGTGTGTGGTTATCTTCTCCTCTTCCCAGAACTAAATCACTCTGGAGTGGTGCTGGCTGCTGTTGGACTGCTTGCACAGTGCTGGGCTTGAAACACTGCTTTTGATGGGCTCTGCTCCAAGGGTCAATTGGTGGGAGCAGGTATGCAGAATGTGGGGGCAGGACACATGGTGTCAGCAAGATTAGAGCTGGCCTGATGCTGGACAGGACCTGAAGCTGCCTGGGAAAAATGCTGGGGAGTCAGGTTAGGATGGAAGGTACAGTTTCACAGAACTGTGTGGGGACAAGGCATACCGTTTGCAAGATAGTTCTAGAGTATTAATGCTGTGCTAGTTCCCTCAGGTGTCCCTGTATTTAGGCTGGGGTGCAGGGGAGCAAAATGGTACCTGCCAGCTGTTTTGTTCTTGGTGAAGTCTCCCAAAAATCCTTGCCCTCCAGCACATACTCTGAGATTAAGAAATCAATCAATCAATCAATTAATCAATCTTCCTGTGTGCTCTAGGCATTTTTCAAACTGCTACTTCTGTGCTGTATCACAGGAGTGGTGCTTGTTGTGCTATATCCAGCTATCCTAGAACCAAGTTCCTGGTTTTTAAAGTTCCAGGTGGAACTGATTGTTTGCCCACTCTGGTTTTCAAAGCCAAATATTATGCTTATTTGTTTTCCCAGTCTGGATCTCCCATGCCTGGGATGCCTGGTGTGGGGAGTCTGTTCCTCTCCCCTCCCTGAGCCCACAACATCCCTCTCTCGTGCAGACAGTCTCACAGGTCCATTTGGCTCCCGACTATGTCTCTGGCCTTCCTATTGTCTTGAATGTGGGCTTGTCTCTACATTTAGCTGTGGGGAGTCTCTTTTGCTAGTCTTCAGGTCATTTTCTGGATAATTTACACTGATGTTGGTATTTTCTAGTTGTATCCAGAGGATGAAGAATGAGATTAGGAACTTCCTACTCTGCTGTCTTCTCCTGATGTCCAATCTTCATTGTTTTAAATTCCCTCTCTGAAAATTCCAACATCCTTGTCATGGCCAGTTCTGGTGCTTGCTTTTTCTCTTCAAACTCTGTTTATTGCCTTTTAATATGCTTTGTAATTTTCTCTTGATTACTGGGTATGATGTTCTAGGGGAAATGAACAACAGTAAGTAGGCCTTTGGTAATGTAATCATAGTTCTAGTGAGAGGGAAGCATTCTATAGTGCTATGGTTAGGTCTCAGTCTTTGAGTGTTCCTATGCCTCTAGACTGTGAACTTCACAACTATTTCTGGTTTTTGTTTTGTTGTTGTTGTTGTTTTAACTCCACAAAGGTTGAAGTTGGGTATTTTCCTCCTTATGTCAAATAGGCTCAGAGAAAATCCCAGCAGGTTTTCTAGGAGGTTAACTAGTTTCTCTTGAAGATAGACCATGTTAAGAAGAGTAGAGTGCTCTGGCATATTTACAAATGACTCCTTTCCCCTCTCCCTGCCAGAAACATGAAGGGAATTTACTGAGCTATTTCCTGTGACCACCAGTCAAGCTCCTGACGGTAGAGTCACAAAAGTGTGGCAGTCCCCTATGACTGGTTTCCCCTAAAGCCTTTAATTCTCAGATTTGTACAGGCCTAGCCTCCAGCAATTTATCAATACAGCTCAGATTTCCTGACCCTATTCCGGGTTCCTGGGGAGGTTTCTACTCCAGTATACTGTAATTCTCTGTTGGTCCAATTTTGTTGAAAATAGTTTGCCCCATGACCTTAATCCTCTTAAAGATCCCCCCCAAAAGTATTGATTTTTCAGTTTGTTTAGCTTTGTATCTGTTGTTAAGATAAAGTGGTGAGCCTCTAATGTCCTTACATACCAATCCAGAAACCATAACCACCCTTAATTTTTAAGCCTAAATAATTCTAATAAAACTTACATTGGCAGTATGTTTACACATTCCATAAACGTAATGTATCTGTTAATTTAGCCCTTGCAGGCTTACTCCAAACATTTGGATATGTCAAAAGTACTGAGACAAAGAGAGAGTTTCCTATTATGGGGAGATGGTGTGCTTCAGGGTAGGCTTTGAATGGAACCCTTCTTGCAGTCATTATCTAACTTTTTAGGTTTCACTTTCTGCCTCTATTCAATGAAAGAGGAGCTCCCAGTGGCGTAACTTGAACTCATTCCACACTCTTAGGACCTCTAAGAAGCTAGAGCATACCTTCTCACCATTATAACTCATCAAGGAAGTGCTTTTCCAAAAGGCAACTAATTTACAGGGTGACCAGCATTTTAATAGGTGGGCATGTACAAGATCTCCATGCAGCAGGAGGGAGAGTAGCTATCTGAAGAGACCTGGTCCTGTGAAATTTGGTTTGGTTTGAGGTTTTAGGCTTGTAGAGAACATCAGCATTTGCCCTTCTAGGCAGGAGCATAAAGTAGGTAGAGAGAGTAATGATAGGAATAGTGGCTCACGACAAGCTGGGAATAGGTAGCCACTAGAGCAGTGACTCTATAACAGTAGTTCCAGCTCTGGCAGCAGTGTATGCCTGTTCATGAGAACTAGATAGGAGTTGTTTAATCACAGAGCTGCTGTCAGAGGCTGGACATGGCACTCTCCTCACATGACCTTCCTTTCTGGCCCCAGATAGCTGTTTCAGATCTTTATCCTTCCTATCTTCTTAGCTAAACTGGAAGAGCCTAATAAGCACATGTGTAAATAAGTTAGGATTTCTTCTGGTTCTAATATTCTAGAATTATTCTGAACACAGTAGAAGCACATTAATTCAGATAGCTTGTTCCAAATTTCTAATTATTATCCATTTGGATGAAGTTGCAATTTATTTTTGTTCAGCAAAATTTTATTATAGATAGCTCAAACTAAAAAGAAAAGCGGTAGAGGAATTATTAAAATATTTAAGGAGACAAACTTAATTTAATATGTTAAAACTATTTTATCTGTTAAAACTATTTTATCTGATTTTATATATATAAAATCAGATAAAGGTTGAAGTTAATATATATATATATTATAAAATATATAATATATATATATATGGAACTTCCATCTAAACAGCTTAAAAATGGATGGGGAGAACAGACAAATCAACAAATAGATTGCTGTGATAAATGTTGAGAGAGAGGTGTAAACACGGTGTGTTAACAAGAAGAATAATACCTCAGGTACACTAGGGTTGGGGGTCCAGAGAGAGAGACTCACTCCCTGGCAATTACAGAGTGTGCAGGATAAAACAAAACTCCTTCTGTGTGCTGGTTCTCTCTCATTACTCTACTACTGTACTGACAGCACTTCTGATACCAGGGGTGTGTGTATGTGTGTGTGTGTGTGTGTGTGTGTGTGTGTGTTTCCCAAATAAAGCAATTCTCTGCAATGCCTGTTGGGTATCCTAAAGTTTAATTCAATTTTAATACTAGTTGGAATTAATGCAGACCCCACAAGCTAAGGGCTCATTTCCACAAGACTGCACCCAACTTCAACTTGTCAAGTAATAGGTCCCCAGGTTACCCATAACTTAACTACAAATCAGAGTTTCCCATGATTTCCCCTCCCCCCTCGAGTTTAATTATTTCCTAGAAAAACTCACTGAACTCAAGAAAACTCTTACTTGCATTTATTGTGTTTATTATAAATACAGTATATGATTAAGGTTGTAGATAAGCAGCCAGATGAAGAGCTCCATAAGACAAGGTCTGGAAGGGTCCTAAGCATAAGAGCTTCTATCCCTGTGGAGTTAAGTAATCTCCCAGCATGTGGTTGTGTACACCAATCTGGAAGCTCCCTGAATCCCATACCTTTGGGATTTTTATGGAGACTTCATCACATAGGTATGATTAATTGTAAACTCAATTTCTAGCCCCTCTTCTGTTCCTTGGGAAAAAAAGTTCCAAGCATCTTCCTGGTAACCAGTCCTCATCCAGGAGCCAGAAAATTCCAAAGGATTTAGGAGCTCTGTTTAAGGAACCAGTGTCAAAGCCCAAATATAAGAATAAATGCTCCTAGTGCCCTTATCACTTGGGAAATTACAACAGTTTCAGGAACTCTCTGTCAGGAACCAGGGCCAGAGGCCAATATATATATTTTCTATTATTTCACATGTTGGCTATGTTTAATGGTTGAATCTAGGTGTCTATATGAAGAGGAGAGGGCAAGAACACCAGGAAAAGTGTTTATAGGCAACCACAAATAGTGCCGTGGAAATGGAGACCCTATAGTAATAATATTGGAGAGCATAATCAATTCTCACTATTCATGGTAGTTATATACTTTAAACTTGTGAGCACTGAATTATGGAACACTGAACTATTACTTTGTGGTGTGGGTCACAGAATATAGGGTTAAGTCTGTGAGTCTCTGGTCAAAACATTTCATCAAATGAAATGATGATCTGTGTTTTTGTTTGTTTGTTTGTTTGTTTTTCCTTCACCATTGCTATTTGTATTCTGTGATAGATTTTTCTATAGTCCCACACAGACCAATTTCCAGTGTCATTTCTAATCAACCAAACTCAAATTAGGAAAACTTATAATAAGGGTTTTATTTTTGGGATTTCACAATATGAAATATGACCTTAAGACAGAAAACTGAGTAACAGAAATTTAACTCTTATTCATGCAACCTGACTGGGCATTAAAACATTTAGTCTTCCTTGAATATTTGCATTGAACATGAATTATATATAGAAATAATTAATTAATAAAAACAAAAAGTCAGCAATACAGAGTTAATTAAGTTTACATAGACATATTAGAGCCAGAGAAGGTGTCAACCAACTTTTTCAACTTCTCAATAATACAATAATGATGCAATCACTTCCATACAATGTTATCCTTAGCTCATAAAAATAAGTTATCTCTCAGCCTTTCCCCCCCCCATCCTTTCTGGAGATGGTTGAATGTACAAAAGATTAAGAATATATAGCAGAAATCAATATTTATTCATTTAAGACAGTTTAGGAAAAAGTGTACATCCTTTCTCATACCATAAAAAATTGATTGTCTATAACTGAAAGATTTAATAACAAAATGAAATTATAAAGACATAGAAAATAAATATTCTTGCACTGAGAATTATCTAAGTAGAAAGTTGAAATTATGAATAACAAAACATGGGTTCAAGAAAAAAAAAGTAAAAACAAAAGAAATGGAAAGCCTGTAAAAAATCTGAATGAGGGAAAGCTGGCTGGAATATAAAAGTTATGAAGCAAAAGTCTTAATCCAGTAGTTTATAATTTGTCCAATTCACATAGTGAAGGGATGGAATAGCCAAAGGACTATAAGTCAAGCCAGTGGTTGACTGGGTCTACCAGCCCATAGACCTAATTTTTCTCTCTCCTGTGGCAAGTATGTCACTCTGAAAATTATTAAATTTGGCTGTTGTACCCTAGGGATAGTAACAACAATAATGGCCTTTTCCTGTCATAATTATGTGCTCCCCATGCAAGCTCTTAATTAGAATATGACTTGCCTATAAATATCTACTTACAGGGAAAGACTGTGTTGTTATGGTGACCCAAGTTTTCTCGTATATTCAGTAACCAAATATTATTCATTTATTTATTCATTCATTTAATAAGCTCAGAATATATCATATGCCCTAGGTATAGCCCTAAGATTATTAATTTAAGTAACCATAAAAGAATTCCTATATGTCACCAAAGAAATAGGGACCTTGCTTTATGCTTAGTTTTTTTTCCCCCTTAAGATTTATTTATTTATTTTAGAAAGAGAGAGTGTACTCTAGTGAGGTGGAGGGGAAGGGCAGAAAAAGGCATTTGCTGAGTATGGAGGCTGATGTGCATATGGCTCCCAGGACCATGAGCCAAAATCAAGAGTCAGCCACTTAACTGACTGAGCCAATCAGGTGCCCCATGCCTTGCTTTTTAAATAATTCACTCCATCCTTCAAATTGTTTCAACATGCATAACCATATATAAATTACATATTTATGATCTTCTAGTGAATAATATACTGTACATATTGTAAAAATATTTTTCAGAAAATCAAATTCCAGGATGACATGATGTGCCTTCCATCTTCTTCCTATGACTAATCTATCTGTATGACTTCTTTGGAGAAATGTCTGCTCATGGCTTCTGCCCATTTTTAATCCATTTAATTAGATCATTAGGGTTTTTTGGGGGGGGGTTGGCATTGAGTTGTATAAGTTTTTTTTTTTTTATGTATTTTGGATACTATTCCTTTATTGGATATATCATTTGTGAATGTCTTTTCCCATTCAGTAGATTGTCTCTGTTTTGTTGATTCTTTCTTTTGCTATGCAGAAACTTTTTATTTTTATATAGTGCCAATAGTTTACTTTTGCTTTTGTTTCTCTTGCCTCAGGAGACTTACCTAGGAAAATGTTGCTATGGACAATGTCAGAGAAATTACTGACTGTGCTCTCTTCAAGGATTTTTATGGCTTCAGGTCTCAGATTTAGGTCTTCACTCCATTTTGAGATTATTTATTTATTTATTTTTAGTTTTTTGGGGTTTTTGTATGATGTGAGAGAATAATCCAGTTCCATTCTTTTGCAACTAGCTGTCCTCCTTTTTCAACACCATTCATAGAAAAACCTTTCTTTTCTCCATTGTGTATTCTTGTCTCCTTTACCAAAGTTTAATTTACCACATAACCATGGATTTATTTCTGAGGCGTCTGTTCTATTCTATAGATCTGTGTGTCTATTTTTGTGCCAGTACTATATTCTTTTGATAACTGCATCTTTGTACTGTATCTTGATATCTGGAATTATGATACCTTTAGTTTTGTACTTCTCTTTCAAGACATCTCTGGCTTTTCAGCGTCTTTTGTGATTTCATACAAATTTTAAGATGATTTGTTCTAGTTCTGTGAAAAATGCTGTTGGTATTTTAAATGTGTAGGTTGCTTTGGGTAGTATGGACATTTTAACAAAATTTGTCTTGAAATCCATAAGCATGGAATATCTTTCCATTGTTTGTTTCATCTTTAATTTCTTTCAGTGATGTTTCATAGTTTTCAGAGTACAGGTCTTTTACCTCTTAGGGAAGTTTATTGTTAGTGTTTTATTATTTTTGGTATAATTGTAAATGGAATTGTTTTCTTAATTTTTTTTCTGCTACTTCATTATAAGTGAATAGAAAGGCAACAGATTTCTGTACACTGGTTTTGTATCCTGCAACCTTAATGAATCCATTTATTGGTTGTAGTAGCTTTTTGGCAGTCTCCAGGGTTTTCAGTATATTATCATGTCATCTGCAAATGATAAAAGTTTTACTTCTCTCTTACCAATTTGGATGACTTTTAATTCTTTTTGTTGTGTGGTTGCTATGGCTAGGATTTCCAGTACCATGTTGAATAAAAGTGCTCAGAGTGAATATCTTTGTCCTATTCTTGACCTTAAGGGAAAAGCTCTCATTTTTCTCACCATTGAGTATGACATTAGTTGTGGGGTTTTCATATAAAGCTTTTATTATGTTGAGGGATGTTCCCTCTAAACCTACTTTGTTGAGGGTTTTTATCATGAATTAGTATAGTACTGGGTCAAAGGCATTTTTTTTTCATTATTTATATATAAAAACATTTTATTTTAAAATTTTAATTAATTTTTTTATTTTTTATAAACATATATTTTTATCCCCAGGGGTACAGGTCTGTGAATCACCAGGTTTACACACTTCACAGCACTCACCAAAGCACATACCCTCCCCAATGTCCATAATCCCACCCCCTTCTCCCAAACCCCCTCCCCCCAGCAACCCTCAGTTTGTTTTGTGAGATTAAGAGTCACTTATGGTTTGTCTCCCTCCCAATCCCATCTTGTTTCATTGATTCTTCTCCTACCCACTTAAGCCCCCATGTTGCATCACCAAGGCATTTTTATCATTTGTCAAAATGACTATATGGTTATTACCCTTCTCTTATTGATGTGATGTATCATGTCGATTGATTTGCAAATATTGGACAATCTTTTTTTTTAAGATTTCATTTATTTATTTGACAGAGAGAGAGAGAGAGTGAGAGCAGGAACACAAGCAGGGGGACTGGAAGAGGAAGAAGCAGGCTTCCTACAGGGAGCCTGGTTTGGGGCTCAAGCCAATGAAACAATTTCATTATTCCCAGAGCCCTGGGATCATGACCTGAGCCAAAGGCAAACACTTTATGACTGAGCCACCCAGGCACACCCCTTATATTGGGCAACTCTTGCATACCAGGAATAAATCCAACATGATCATGGTGGATGATTTTTTTTTCATAAGTTGTTGGATTTGTTTTGTTAATGTTTTGTTGAGGATTTTTGCATCTATGTTTATCAGAGATATTGGCCTGTAGTTCTATTCTTTTGTAGTGTCTTCGCCTGGTTTTGGAGACTTTCCATTCTCTTCTATTTTTTTGTAAAAGTTTGAAAAGAAAAGTTCTTAACTTTAAGTGTTTGGTAAAACTCACCTATGATGTCATCTGGTCCTAGACTTTTGTTTGGGGGAGGTCTTTTTTTAAATTTTTATTTTCCTAATTACTGATTCAATTTTATTGTTCATAACCAGTCTGATAATTTTTTTTTATTTCTTCTTGATTCAGTTATGGGAGGTAATATTTTTCTAAGAATTTATCCATTTCTTCTAGAATTTATCCACTTCTAAGAATTTATTCATTTCTTGTCCAATTTGTTGGCATATAATTTTTCATAATATTATCATGGCTTTGTTTTTCTGTGGTGTTGATTGTTATTTCTACTCTTTCATTTCTGATTTTGAGTCCTATTTCTCTCTTTCTCTTTCTCTTTCTCTCATTCCAATGGGTTTGACTACTAGTTTATCAGTTTTTTTAAATGTTCTCCAAGAATCAGCTACTGATCTCATTTATATCTTTAAATGGTTTTTTTTTTGTTCATTTTGAAGTTCCATTTCATTTATCTCTGCTTCAATATTTTTTTCAATCTCTGCTTTCAATATTTTTTTATATAATTCCTTCTGCTGGTTTTGGTCCCCCTCCCAGCTCTGTTAGGTTTAAGGTTAGGTTGATTATTTGAAATTTTTCTCACTTCTTGAGGTAGGCCTCTAAATTTGCTTTAAAATTCCCTTTTAGAATAGCTTTTGCTGCTTCCAAAAGTTTCCAGGCTATTGTGTTTCATTTTCATTCATATTCATGTATTTTTAAACTTTCTCTTTGATTTCTTGGTTGACCTTTCCTTGTTTGGTTGTATGTTATTTAACCAAGCTGTATATGTGTGCTTTCCAGAGTTTTTCTTACAGTTGATTTCTAGGTTCATAGCGCTGTGGTCAGAAAAGATGCGTGGTATGATTTCAGTCCTTTTTAATTTGTGGAGACTTGTTTTATGGTCTAATGCATGATATATTCTGGAGAATATTTGATGTGTACTTGAAAAGAATGTATATTGCGCTATTTTAGGATGGAATATTCTGAATATACCAATTAGATACATCTGGTCAAATGTGTGATTCAAAGCCATTGTTTCCTCATTGATTTTCTATTTGAATGATCTATCAATTGATGTAAGTAGGGTGTTAAAGTCCCATGTTATTTTGTATTAGTATTGATTACTTCCTTTATGTATGTTATTAGTTGCTTTATGTATTTGAAGGCTCCATTGGTGGGTGCATAAATATTTATAATAGTTATATCTTCTTGTTTAATTGTTTTCTTTATGGTTATATACCATATATATGTATATATGGTTATATACCATATATACCATATACCATATATCATATATAGTGTCCTTCTATGTAACTTGTTACAGTCTTTGTTTGTAAAGTCTACTTCGTCTGGAAGAATCATGTAGATGATGTAAAAGTAGGGAAACTGTGTTTCTTCTGGTCTCTTGAATTTACCTAGATATCTAACAGATCATTCAGAATATCTGAAAATTCAACCTGAGATCTAAGGAAAGAATTGCTACAATACTACAAATAGAAAAAAGACTACTATTTGCAAAGGAAGAAGGTGAAGAGACATGATTTTGAGGGGATATATAAACCACAGTCGGGAGGGATCCTCTGTAAGAAGGCTGCTGGAAAGTGATATAGCAGTAGTACATAAAATCAGAACTTTTAGAAGTCGGCTTCCATGAGGGACATCGCTGGCTGAAATATGCTCAGGCGGTAAAGCAGGGCAGACTCTTAAGCAGTGTGGTCTCAGGATCCCCAGGGTCACAGAAAGAAGGGGGGATGCCTGAATGCAGCAGAGTTCCCAAGTGTTGGAGCAGAGAATCCAGCTATAATTAGCGAGCTCCAAAGTGGATTCTCAGCTATGTGTTGCAATAAACTATGAACCCCAACACAATCAGGAGACCACTCTCCAAGCAGGGACCCAAAAAAGAATAACTGCTATGAGAGCTGGATCCTTTGTCCAGGAGGAGTGGCATGGATCAGAAAAAAATAAGGCAAAGCCTCCCCAGACAGGATTTTTTGAGGCACCTCTCCTCCCCCTGGGAGGATTGATGTCGGTACACACAGCAGGAGTCTGGGGAGTTTGAAGCATATGAAAGGGTCTGACTGTCTTTCCCTGAAGGTGCACTGAAGAGTGGGGGACATGATCCTTCAGCTCTAGGGCTGGAGATTGGGGTGGCACCATTTTTTTGTTGTTTGTTCACCCTATAAAGCAGCAGTAAAAGACAAATAGAGTAATCCATATGAGTTTACATTGGGCCTGGCCCCTGGCAAGGAATGGTGCAATTCCACCTAGGCAAAGACACCTGAGGATCAGTGCAACAGCCCTCTTACCAAGAAGACCAGAAGGATCCTCAGGGGAATACCAAATTAATAGATCCCTCAAAACTGAAAAACTCTTGTGCTGGGGAAAATAGTATATAGAATTGGGGTTTTGGCATGAGTCTTTAATCTTTCAGTTTAAGATTTTTCTTTTTCCTTTTCAACTAGTTTTTTATTTTATCAACTCTTTGTTTTTAAGTCTTTTTTAAATTCCATTTTTTCCATTTTCACTTGATAGATATACACTTCACTTTTTGCTTCCTTTCACTGTATACAATTTTATTTTGTTATATATAAATTTTGCTTTCTTTACAATTCTGAGATTTAGCTTCTTCTAACAAACAGGACAAACTACACACAGGGCAAGTGGATTACCCTGTTTTGTCCACCTGTGTCCACACTTGTGAGATTATGTTCTTTCTTTTCTACTTTTTTTTTAATTTTCTTTTTTGTTTTCTGACCTCTTCAGATTTGTCTAGTATGTATTTCACTTGATATTTTTTTATTTTGTTTTCCCACTCATCCTTTCTTCTCTGGGCAAAATCACTATAGGAAAGAAATGACAACAAAAGAAAACAGAGGTAATACTTTCTGCCACAGATCTTATCAATATGGACATAAGTAAAATGTCAGAGCTCATTAAAGATATCGGTTATAAAGTTACTAGCTCTCTTAAAAAAAAGACTTTAGAGAATCTCTTAGTGCAGAAATAAAATCTAATCAGGCAGAAATTTAAAAGTGCTGTAACTGAGATGCAGTCTATAATGACTGCTCTAATAGCTAGAATAAATAAGGCAGAAGAGAGAGTAAGTGACATAGGAGACAAAACAGTTGAAAGGAAGGCAGCTGAGGAAGAGAGAGAAAAACAATTAATGTACCATAAGGGAAGGATTTGAGAAATCAGTGATACCATAAAGTGCAACAATATTAGAATTATTGGGGCCCCAGAGGAAGAAGAAAGAGAGAGAGAGACAGAAGGTATATTTGAGCAAATCATAGCTGTGAACTTCCCTAATCTGGGGAAGGAAATAGACATTTAAGTTCAAGAAGTAAACAGAATGTCCCCTGAAATCAATAAAAATAGATGAATACCCTGCCATATAATAGTGAAGCTTTCAAATTACAGAGATAAAGAGAAAATCCTAAAAGAAGCTCAAGGCAGGAGCTCCTTAAACTACAATAGTGGAAACATTGGACTGGCAACAGACCTATCCACAGAGACCTGGTAGAACAGCAAGGGCTATCATGATATATTTAGAGTACTAAATGAGAAAAACATGCAGCCAAGAATATTTCATCTATCAAGGCTGTCATTCAGAATGGAAGGAGAGATAAAGAGTTTCCAGGACAAAGAGAAACTAAAACAATTGTGATCACTAAACCAGCCCTGCAAGAAATATTAAAGAGGATCCTGTAAGTAAAGAAAGAGCCCAAAAGTAGCATAGGCCAGAAAGAAACAGAGATAATTTACAGGGACTTTACAGGTAATACAATGGCACTAAATTCATTTCTGTCAATAGTTACTCTGAACATAAGTAGGTTAATGCTCCAATCAAAATACAGAGGATTGCATGAAGCAATAGGTGTGTTGCAAAAACAATGAATTCTGTTATGCTGAAAAGAAATAATAATAAAAAAAAAGACAGGATATCAGATTGAATAAAAAAGCAAGAACCATCCATATTCTGTGTACAAGAGACTCATTTTAGACCTAAAAACACCACAAGATTGAAAGTGAGGGGGTGGAGAACGATTTATCATGCTAATGAGCATTAAAAGAAAGCTGAAATAGGAATCCTTATTTCAGACAGATTAGGTTTTAAACCAAAGATGATAACAAAAGATGAGGAAGGACAGTATATCATGTTTAGGATCTATCCAACAAGAAGATCTAAAAATTATAAATATTTATACTCCTAATTTGGAAAAAGCCAATTACATAAACCAATGAATAAGTAAATTAAAGCAATAGATTGATAATTACATAATAATAATAGGGGACTTCAACAACCCACTCAGCAATGGACAATCATCTAAGCAGAAGATCAACAAGGAAATAAGGGCTTTGAATGACAATGACACACTGGACCAGGTGGACTTCACGGATATATACAGAGCATTCAATCCTAAAACAACAGAAAACACATTCTTCTTGAGTGCACATGGAACATTTTACAGAACAGACCACATACTGGGTCACAAATAAGGTCTCAATGGGTACCAAAAGATTACGATTATTCCCAGTAATTTTCATACTACAATCATTTAGAACTTGAACTCAATCACAAGAGGAAATTTGGAAAAAATTTAAACACTTGGAAGGTAAAAAGCATCTTACTAAAGAATGAATGGGTCAACCAGGAAATTAAAGAAGAATTTTAAAAATTTATGAAAACAAATGAAAATGAAAACACAACTGTTCACAACCTTTGGGACACGGGAAAGGTGGTCCTAAGGGGGAAATATATAACCATCTAAGCCTTTCTCAAAAAATTAGATAAGTCTCAAATACACAATCTAACCTTATACCTAAAGAAACTGGA